>NC_064641.1:267709868-268333975 GCF_023864345.2 Schistocerca serialis cubense
GTTCGAAGCCCATGTTCTTCAAAGCTGCATGAAATTATTCATCACCTGACGATGGCTCTGATTCAGAGTCTGTATTACCATAGAAATCTCCTTCCACAGAATTTTTGTTGGTGCGTCCACTTTGGTGATCATTTGGTTCATCTTAATAGAAGCCTGCATAACTTTGTTTGGGCCCGAAACTGTTGTGGTCATGGAACCTCACTTCTCTTAAAATGTGCTGCCTGTGATTTCTTGGTACCCACACATAATAGAGTTCCAAACAGGGACTAGTCTCCAAAAATCCCTTCTTTATCTTGTGGATTGAACTTCCCTTTGACCGTTTACCCAGTACAAGAACCTTTTCGTCAAATACACGATGATTGTTACAGGTCAGGTTCTCTCTTCAGCCACTTCTCATATGGAATTCTATCAGATAGTCCTCTAGTTAACCATAAATTTCAGATCTAGTTAGCTGTGTTGATGACTTCAATCCAAAATGACTGTGGTATTCTGACCCTAGCAGCATGCAATAAGCCACTTCGATGGATGGGTGATTCTTTCATTTGGCAACACCTTTCTGCTGCAGTGCATATGCAACTGTTAGACGCTACTTTATTCTTGTCTGTCTGAGGATGGACCCCATTCTTTCATTGTAATACTCCTTACCACTGCAACAAAGAATTTAATGTTTAATGAGCAGTCTGATTTTAACTAGGTTTTTAAATGCAACAAATTTGTCGACAACTTTTCTTTTATGTTGAATAAAACACACTTGACGCCATCTGATGTGGTCATCTACAACATTGCAAAACAAATCTTGCATTACTTTGCAAGCAGATCCTTTAGATGAATGAATTTGTTCTAGTTTAAATTGTTTCTGATGTGATGTAATGCTATCTTTTACTTACTTCAGGTCAGTGGGATCTTTCTATAACGACAAGTCTTTTGCTTTTCTGTCTGTTTCTAGCTGTGCTTTACACGCAGCTTCTGCAACAGCTAGCACTACACCTTCACTAGTCACTGAAGATTGAATTAGGTCTCCAGATATGTGTACCCAAGTGTTTTTCCATGGCAAGTTGCAACTCATACACCATTTTGAGAGGGACCTCAACTACCCAGTGGGATCCGGAAGACCTGCTACTTTGTCTCCCTGTGATCATTTATTTGCTCATCCAGAAATTGCGAATGAGGTGCAAGATCTTCATTAGCAGCAATACGCCACATAATGTATTTAAATTTTTCTTGAAATAACTTTTGCAAGTATTTTGCAGAAATGGCTTATTGATGCGATAGTTTAGTAATATTCACCTCATAAGCACATGCTTTCTTTGAAATTGGGATTATTTCATTCTTCTTGAACCAAAAGAGTATTTCACTTGTCCCAAACTGGAAGGGTTCTGTCATGATTGGTTTTTCAAAGATCTTACTTTTGAGGGCTTGTTGTCTACCTTAGATGTCTTCTTGTGAGTTAGGTCTTTCAGTACTCAACTTCTCCTCACAGTATATCACCAACACAACTTCAATTACTTCATGTTCCCTCTCCACAATATCTGTTTCCTTTGTATAGCTCTTTTATGCTGAAGAGCCACGGAAATTGATACACCTGCCTAATATTGTGTTGGGCCCCCATAAGCATGTAGAACTGCCACAACACGATGTGGTAGAGACTCAACTAATGTCTGAAGTATGAAATTACAATGAAATCCAGACCATTAACTGCTTAGAGGCATTGATAAATATCGATGAGGGCTGTTGAAAATTTGTGCCCCAACCAGAACTCGAACTCGAGATCATCTGCTTACAAGGCAGATGCTCTATCTGACTGAGCCATTGAGGACACAGAGGATAGTGCGACTGCAGGGACTTATCTCTGGCAAGCTCCCCATGAGACCCACATTACAAATATAGTGTGTGGACAGTAAGTCTGAAGTGCCCCTGCCCACTTTACTCATAACTCATAGCAGTCAATCTACTGATTCCCATAAGAGCTTGAGCAATGTGAGTGCATCCGCACTGAAGAAGATCATTGGCTGGTATGCCTTATCTATATGAAGATGATAACTGTTCTTTTGGACATGTCCAAAAGAACAGATACCATCTTCATATAATGTCTGAAGTAGTGCTGGAGGGAATTCACACCATGAATGCTGCAGGGCTGTCCACAAATCTGTAGGAGTACGATTAGGTGGAGATCTCTTCTGAATGGCACACTGCAAGGCATCCCAGATATGCTCAATAATATTCATGTCTGGGGAGTTTGATGGCCAGCGGAAGTGTTTAAACTCAGAAGTGAGTTCCTGGAGCCAGTCTGTAGCAATTCAGGATGTGTGGTGTGTCACATTGTCCAGCTGGAATTGCCAAGTCCATTGGAATGCACAATGGACATGAATCGATGCAGGTGATTCGACAGGATGCTTACATATGTGTCACCTGTCAGAGTCTTATCTAAACTTATCAAGGGCCCCATATCACTCCAACTGTGCATGCCCCACACCATTACAGAGCCTGCACCAGCTTGAACAGGTCCCTGTTGACATGCAGGGTCTATTGATTCATCATTTTGTCTCCATACCCATACACATCCATCCACTTGATACAATTTGAAACGAGACTCGTCCGACCAAGCAACATGTTTCCAGTCATCAACAGTGTCGGTATTGACCAGCCCAGGCAAGGCGTAAAGCTTTGTGTTGTGCCATCATCAAGGGTACATGAGTGGGCCTTTGGCTCCAAAAGCCCATATTGATGATGTCTCTCTGAATGGTTCACATGCTGACACTTGTTGATGGCCCAGCATTGAAATATGCAGCAATTTGTAGAGGTTTGAACTTCTGTCATGTTGAATGATTCTCTCGAGTAATCTGCAGTCTCATTCTTGCAAGATTCTTTTCCAGCCGTGGCGATGGCTGCAATTGGACGTTTTACCGGATTTCTGATATTCACACTACACTTCTGAAATGTCCGTGCAGGAAAATCCCCACTTCACTGCTACCTCAGAGAAACTGCGTCCCATCACTCATATGTCAACTGTAACACCATGTTCAAATTCCCTTAAATCTTGACAGCCTGCCATTGTAGTAGCAGTAACCGAACTAACTACTGCGCCAGACACTTGTTTTCCTATATAGGCATTGTCAACCGCAGCGCCATATTCTGCCTGTTTACACATCTCTGTATTTGAATACACATGCCTATACCAATTTCTTTGGCACTTCGTTGTACATATTAATTCCACCTTCCAGCCTCTCCTTTTTTACTCAGCAATGGCTTTTCAACGAAACTCTTAATATTCATACAACTGCTTCTCTTACCTTTAAAAGGTTTCTGTAATTTTCCTGTAAGCGGCATCTGTCTTTCCCCTTGGCAGGAATGCTTTTACAGCTTCCATTGGTTGTTCTTACTTAACGATTTTGCACTTTCGGTCTATCTCATTTTTTAGACATGTGTATTCCATTCACTTGCCTCATCCTTGTACCAATTAAATTCAATATCCCTTGAATTATCCAAGAATTTGTACTGGTCCTTGTCATTTTACCTGTCTGGTCCTCTGGTACCCGCACTATTTCATCTGTCAAATTGATCTATTTGTCTTCTCTTGTATTCCTTTCCCATGTTTCAGTCAACTGTTGCCTCTGAAACTGCCAACTGCTGATTCTTTAGATCTATTCAGGTCCCCTACCTCCTTAATTCCATTTCTTTCTACAGTTATTTTGCAGTTGATAACCAATCAATTATTGACTGATTCCACATCTGCTACTGGAAATGCTTAGCATTTTATAATCTAATTTCCAAATTTGTCTTACCATTACACAGAGCTGGCAAAAAAAAGGTAGCGCAGAAAATATTTATACAACAACTTGGCATTGACCCTTGTTAATTAACAGGGGAACTGTCCATAACAGAAAATGCTAGACATCATGATTTCAATGCGCTAATTGGTTACTGCCAAGACTGCAAATGCACATGTCTCACAAGATTTGTCTCGAAGTGCTTCACTGTGCCATTAAAATTTAAGTGAGAGAGAAAAGCAAATTGTCAGAGGTCAGTTGACTGCAACACAATATGGTACTCAAGAATTTGTGTGTTCATTGTCAAGCGTTATGCAAAGCACCATTCATGGTAAATGTGTGGAGAACTTTTTGTGCAAGAGTTTGAGACTGAAAGTGCTTTGTCACAACCTCCACGAAAGTCTGCAATGCGTAACTTAGTGGCAAAATGGTGTGAAATAGGCTCTGTAGCTTAACTATCTGAAAAAGAGGTCAAACATCAAGAAACATCGGTCAAATGAAGGACAGCCTATAACAAAGTCTGAGATCTCTCCACTATATCTGTGTAAGTGAGAATTAAGAGGTCATCATGTCTAAACATTATCAAAAAGGAATCACATTCGTATCTTTACAAATTTATTATTGTGCATGAGGAAAACATCCAGACACACTTTTGCATGACAAGTTGAACTGAACAACATCTAAGACTACCTTGACAACCTTGTCAGCAGTGCACATGGTTTTCAGTGAGGAGAGGACAACTGGTGGAGGCAGTGAAATCTCCCTGTGGGGTGAACTAAAGCATCAAGTGTACTCATATACTCCCCCACATTGGAAGAGCTACAGCAGAACACTGAAAACACTATTGCTGCTAAATGTGTGTCACAGATAAATTGAGCACAGCACCGCATCAACATCAATGGTGGCCATTTCCAGAATCTCCTGTGATTAACAAGGGTCAATCCTTTATCAGCCTTACTGTAAATATTTTCTGGCCATTTTTATTCTCAGCCCTATACACTCTACCTGATTTCCGGTACCTCTATCTGCCAATATTTTTATGAAATTTCAAATGATAATTGTAACCATATGGCAATATGGTCATAACAATACATTTAGTCTTCAAGTAGCTCTTTTCTTCTAGTCTGCCAAGCTCTTTTGGCAATATTCTTCACCACCATTTCAGAACTAGAAACAGACATTATCAATCTCCTTCAATAGGTTTTCAGTGAAGCAACCTGCATCATATCTTAGTCACATAAGAACCCGATTCTTCCAGTGCATCACTGAACATTAAGGCATTTGGTTATGGCATGAATGCTAATAGAATCTTCTTTTCCATTTCCCGCAACTTTCATTTCTCAGTATAAAAGGTACATTATTTAGTGAACCTTTGCAGATAGAAAGGTGAAATTTGCTACAGACAGTACATATTGTAAAATATTAACCTAGGGAACAAAATTTTTCAAAGAGCATTACTGCCAAATTTATTTAAATTTTTGTGAAGTAAAAATTCCTATGTATCCTACACACAAATTTAAAAAAGCATTTTGAGAATTGTAAGACTGATAATAAGAAACTGGTACACAGATTTATTTATCTAATTACTAAAAATAACCTATCATGCAGGGAAAGTGATAAAGTATCATTTGAGAAAATGTTACTCATGTGTGTGACTCTAAATGCATTCAGCAATGTCCTTAAAAACCACATTATAGCCAACAACTCAATGAAAACCTGAGCAGATGCTTCTCTGATGGCAGGAAGTAACAAAACATTGTAAACAAGAACCAAGCTGTGCAGGAAAGAGGGTTTGGCGCTACTACTTGTTATTATGGAGACAGACTTTATGTCATTTGTAGCATGAGTTGTTGTTCTTATTCCTCTTCCTCCTCCTCCCTGTGCCTTTGTCCAGCATCCACATATGGATAGCAGGGATATTAACAGATTTGGCATGGTTAGTTTAAGGTTTGGTAGGATACCCTTCTTGTCCTATCCCTTTTCAATTCAATTCAATTCAATTCAATTTTTATTATCACATAACATGCCTTATACAATCAAAGATTGTGACATAGGTGACTTGTCAGTTTTTACACTATATATAACAATACTAAAAATACAACAAACTAATAATATACATGGTGTAACATCTTCAAAGAGGTATTTTAATTACAATTATAATGCATTGTTACCATTCATGAAATCTTCTACACTATAGTAACATTTATCTTTCAGATATTTTTCCAGGTCTCTTTTGGTGCCTTTTACATTTGGGTCATCCATATCTTTCCATATTTTATTTACAAATTTCATGCCCATATAGTATGGGGTTTTTTCATATGATTTTAAACGGTGGGTAGGTAACATGTAGCTCGTTCTATGTCTTGTATCATATTGATGCAAGAAGAAGTTGCCCTCAAAAAGTTCTGGGTTTCTTTTCGTGAAAGTGAGAGTTTCATAGATGTATATGCTTGGAATGCTCATTAGATCCAGTTTTACAAATAAAGGTTTGCAGTGTTGCTTTGGTTTTGCTCCCACCATTGCCCGGATGATTCTTTTTTGTAGTCTAAAAGCTCTAAGTAAATTTGTTTTTTCAGACCCCCAGAAAATTATACTATACCTAATGACTGAAACAAAATATGCATTATATACAGTTTTTCTTACAGCTAAATCAGTAATACTATACAAGATATTCATAATATATACAAGGCTATTCAGTCGACCTAGTATGTTGTCCACATGGCGACTCCATAACAGGTTTTTATTGACTAACACGCCAAGGAATTTGACACAGTCTGCAGTCTCTAATTTTTTGTCCATATACCTTATTTCACTTATAGACTGTGCAGATTGTTTTGTGGTAAAATGAACAATTTCTGTTTTTGTAAAGTTTAATGTTAAGTTATTGTTTTTGACCCATGCCTCCACTTCCCCAAGTGTTTGTTCAATATGACGAATTAGGTCTACCTCATTTTTACAACAGACTACGGCTGTTGAGTCATCTGCATAGAGGATAGTATCAGACTGGACCTGACATGGCATATCATTAATATAATATAGAAAAAGCAGTGGCCCTAATATTGAGCCTTGTGGAACACCTAATTGAGTGTTTTTCCAGCCAGAGAGAAATTTCTTGCCGTTGATGTTAATAAGTACTCTTTGTTTTCTGTTTGCCAAGTATGATGACATCCAGCTAAGAGATTTGCCTTGAAAACCATAGCGTGCCAATTTTTGGAGAAGCAGGTCATGATTTACTGTGTCGAAGGCTTTGGACAGGTCACAAAAGATGCCTGACACACACATTCTATCATCAAGACATCTGCTGACTTTTGTGACTAATTCATTTATTGCATGGATTGTGCTGCGGCCTTTTCTGAAACCATATTGATTGCCTAAGATAATGCTGTTAGATGAATTGTGATTTTCAATCTGATCACATGCAGCTCTTTCAAATATTTTTGAGAAAATTGGTAACAGTGAGATTGGCCTATAGTTGCCCAATTCATCTTGTTTGCCTTTTTTGTGTATGGGCCGAACTTCTGCATATTTTAATCGATCTGGGAAACATCCCTCATCAAATGATTGGTTGATTATGAAAGAGAGTGGATATGCAATACTGTGACGGACTATTTTTATTATTTCAGTGGGGACCTCATCCCACCCCGCAGATTTTGAATTTTTTAGGGACATTATGATTTTGATGACATCTGAGATGGAAACACGAGAAAACTTAAAACATGTGCAATTGCTATCTGTCATATTGGGCTTTGTATTTGGTGGTGAACAGTCACCAAATTTGTTACAGTTTATGAAAAAGTCATTGAATGATTCACAAATGGCACTGGGTTCTGTAACAGCTCTACCATTTATCACTATTTTAGAAGGGCATTTTCTCTCTGCCTCACTGCCAACTTCACTTCTTATAACAGACCAAACAGCTTTTGATTTGTTTTTTGCATTTGAAATGAAGTCGTTATTTGCAGTACGTTTTGCTAGTTTAACTATTTTGTCAAATGTTTTTTTGTATGTGCTTACATACTTAAGAAATTGAGGGCTTTGATTTACTTTTGCCTCCATATGCAGTTTCCTCTTAGTAGTACTAGACACTCTAATTCCTTTTGTTACCCAGGATCTACTTTTTTGGGACCTGGTCCTCACTGTTACATAAGGGAAGCATTCATTGAATATACCCAAGAATTCACTTAAAAAGTTATTGTAATTGTCACTTGTGGAAGTGTGTTTGCTGACTGTCCACTTGGTTTGGCTTAGTTTTTTGCAAAATACTTCCACATTTTCTTGACTGAAATTCCTACATCTTTTTGTTGTGCAGACTGAATTTTGCTTCGGTAGTGATACAAATAGTGCTTTATGGTCTGATATTCCTAAATCTAGAAGAAACTTTTCTTTTACATAATAATTATAACTACTTACAATATTGTCAATACATGTTGCAGAGCTTGCTGTAATTCTTGTATACTGATCGAAATTGAGATTTAGACCATTTGTGGCTACCAGGTTCTTTAAGTGTGAAGAAAATTTGTCATCAGTCCTTACATCTATGTTGAAGTCAGCACATATAACCACTTTCTTGTACAGTTTCTCACATTTTAATTTATGTAGCAATGTATCAAACTTATCTAAAAATACAGAGCTTATATGGTACCCAGGGGTGCGATATATGCTGATAATTAGTGTGTTATACTCTTTAAGTTCTATACAACAACTTTCAAATGTGCCTTCTTCATTCAGATGGCTAAAATTCTGTCTGATATCATAGTCTACCATGGAATGAACTAATATGCAAGAGCCTCCATACCCATTGGTCCTACAAAAGCTGGTAGCCAGTTTATAACCTGTAAGTTTATTTAGGAGATTGATATTTTCAGATTTTAGCCAATGTTCATTAAGGCATATTACTTTCACAGATTGTTTCACACTTTCTAGCAAAATTTCTATATCATAAAGCTTCCTGATCATTCCTTCAGACAGACCTCTTATGTTCAAGTGCATAACGAAATTACTACTGCATATATTATTAGGTAGAGGGTCTTTAAAACTAATTTGACTATAAAGTAACGGAACATCCACCTGAGTGTTGACTGCTTGTTCTGGATTCGTTGTATTGGGCCAAATTCGGATAGAACTGGCCCCCTTCATCAGTTTCCCTGTGTGTGAGCATCTGGATGATGAGTAGGTACAGTTTTCTTGACGATAATTTCAGTCTTTGCTATATGTTCTGAGGCTGGTTCTGGCAGCGTCTCATCTTCTGGACGTGATGTTCCTGTTTGAGCTGGCGCTGTGGCTGCGATTCTGAAATTGTTTTCTCGTTTATCCATTTCCTTGGTCGAAACTGGTTGCACAGCAATTGGTTTTCTTGCAACGTCGTCGTCTTTTTGTATTAATTTCGCTAGCATTTTGCCAACGTATGACTTGCCAGCGTTATTATAATGTAGTCCATGTTTTGTAAACAAATCTCTTGCATCTGGAAGATCAAGAAATGTTACATTTTGTTGGGACTTGCATATTTTGTAGAATTGTCTGTTTACTTTTGCAAGCTCCAGATTTACGATGGAATTGTCTTGCAGGTCGTATCTGTGAGGCAAACTAGTAACTATGATGTTCGGAACTTTCAGGTCAAGTAAAGTAGTTTTTAAACACTGGGTCGCATGTTTACTCTCATTTCTGTATACATCATTACTTCCACCCATGATTATGACGGCATCATTCTTAGATAGCTCATTAAGTGAGTTGCTGCTCTTAATAATCTCAGTCAAAGGTGCACCGGGTTTCGTCATACCTGTTGCCGTGAATAACGTACTGTACTCATTTATTTTTTCGGCAATTTTCTTGGCGTGGCTATCACCAAGTACAACAACTCGTCGTTTGATGTTCACTGATTTATTTTTCGTATTAGATGTTTTCTTGGCTGCGCACTCGATTGGAAGTTTCGTCACTGATTTTTGTTTGTCATTGTTCTTTGTCTTATCACAGTCTTCGTCTAGTGTTGTGAATTTATTTGCTAGCGGTATTGCCGGAACTGTACTCACTGTCTGTTTGTTTGTTTTTTTCGGCAAACGCCACGTGTTTTGCGCAGAACGACGGTTAACAACACTGTCTTGTGCTAGACGATGATCTTGCTCTATCTCTTTGTATTTCGTTTCCAGTTCTTGATATTTCTGCCGAAGTTCTTCATATTTCGTATTTATAGTCATTAAATCCTCTGTAAGCACACTTATTATTTTTTCTTTTGATTTTATCGTGTTCATTACCTCGTTTTTCGTGACACTCACAACGCACTGACGGCATGTCCAGTCATGTTCGTCTTTTATATATTTTAGATTCACTTTAACACATTTGTCGTGATACCACGACCTGCACTGGATGCATAGGATACCTCTCTTTACCTTTTTTACGCAGATTTTACACACGTCACTATCACTTTTTAAGGAAACTGAGACATCGTTACAGAACAAAGTTTCATTCGGCGCCATCCCTGGGACAGAATGTGTTCCCCAATGTCTCCAAGTAGTGTCACTCATGTGGAAGCTAGTGAAAGTTTCCCAAACATATGTGAATAGTGGAACAGAGACAGGACTTTGGTAGCAGCCTGTTACTCACCTAGTGGGTTGTAGGAAACTGCCTAAAAGTTACATTCAGATTGGCCAGCATGCCAACCCCCAATCCAACATCTTTTATCAATTCTACTTACACCCACCCTCAACAACATATTGGCAAAAAGGGGATCATATAAAATGAGACATGACTGTCAGGAGTTTATGGTAGCAGTTTGTGTATTGCCACAGTCTTGGGTTCATGTCCTCACCTCTGTGTTTTCTGAAAAATTCCAGGACTTTCTAACTAATTTAATAGAAGTATGTTCTGTGATAATATGTGTTATGTATGTGTAAGAGCTCTCTTGAGAAAGAGTGAGTTTGTTCCATTGTGTAAAAATGCTAGAGAACATAGGCCATATCGCTGATTCGATTGCATGTCAGTACTTACTTATTCATCTAAAAATCACAATCACAGCACAAGATCCTTGACACCATGGAAACATCACAGCAACAGCATACAAATGCAAATACTGTGCACTGAATACACACAAAATTTAAATGTTTACAAAAATTTAGAATTGGAAACATGAAAAACATTAAGCATGCAGCAAAGCTTACACGCAGCATTAAAACTCTCTCTGAAATGCATTTTAGGACAATTTCTAGTCATAAATTGTCCAAAATATGCTAACTATAGATTTCTTTTTCTAGTTAGCTGTTGATGTTATTTTGTAGACTATGAAACAGAAAGAAGATACAATATGTAAACTTTTGGCTAAGTGATACATGGCACTGGAATGAAAGTCACCATTACCTTTCTACTTCGCATAATCTGCAAGGATTGGAAAGCAGAATGAGATGCCTACAGCTGATGATGACCCATTAGCCATGCTAAAATGCATGCGACTGCCAGCCAACTAAGCCACTGTGATGTTAGCAATGCTCCTAGTAACTCAATCCCCTAAGTAGGAAAAGCACCCCCAAATCAGGCAGTTATATTAAGAGATGTATGAGAGCCTAGCTTATAGGGGAACCTCTTCAACCTTGACATAATCCTTCAAATTATCTGTAACATCAGAATATGGCAGAGCAATTTGGATGGTGTCCAAGTTCTTGTGAACTGCCACTCCTCAAAAAGGGGACGGAGAAGAGAATTTATAAAGGAATTTCCTTCTTCAGTTGTTGCATCTCATGATGCTAATCAGTCAATAGATTGTCATGAGCCACTCTAGTTTATAATCCACAGAACATTGTAAACGAGTAAAAAAAGATGTACAGAAATAAGTTATGATTAGTACATCTAGGTACTTCACTGTAAAACTTCTCTAGTGGTATTCCCTCTGTTAGTGCATGCTGCTACTTTTCACACATGGGTTGAC
This sequence comes from Schistocerca serialis cubense, assembly GCF_023864345.2. NCBI lineage: Eukaryota > Metazoa > Arthropoda > Insecta > Orthoptera > Acrididae > Schistocerca > Schistocerca serialis. The sequence continues at coordinate 267,721,548 of NC_064641.1, forward strand.
AGTATTCAACAAACTGATTAGCTGTTCAAGTTTTATATGAGGATTCTGGTATTCTTTCCAGCAAGTGTGAACAATTTGTTTACAATCTAATGCTAAACATAACAGCTGTAAACAAGTAAACAACTACATGAAAATTTGATAGTGCAAGCACATAACTGGATATAACTCTGAGATAATTTCTGTTTGGTTCTTTAAGAATGTGTGTATCCTTATTGTTGTGACTCGCTGATCGTTCAAAGCGCCGCCGCGCAACTACGCGCATCCTCTACGTGCGGCGCTGTCTTCCAGCCATGCAGCAGCTGCGCCACCTAAGCAGCCAGCCGAGCAGCGGCCGCTAGACTGGAACTCAGTGCTCATTCGAATGCTAATGTATACACATGTCTTGCTTGTCAACTTACTCTGTGACTTATATGTGTTGTGTCGTTCTGAAATGTATGGGTTAAACTTGACGTTGTAACAATTGGCGACGAGGATGGGATTTTTCCTTTTCACCGTTGACCAACAGGGTTCCATGGCTACTGTCGAGCAACTATTGCAAAATCTCCTTGAAGAGCAAGCGCTTCTAATAGCGGCGATTCGCGATTTCGTCGCGGCGTCAAATGCGGGGTGTTTCTCGTCATTGGCTATACCTCCGTTTCCTCCTTACGACGAGATGGCGGAAGACTGGTCTGATTATGAAAACCGTCTTCGACAGCACTTCTTGGCATTTCATGTCACAGCCGAACAACCATGTAAGTCTCTGTTCCTTTCCCGGATTTCATCTCAAATGTATCGGTTGTTGTCGCAATTGGCTCCTTTGAAGGATCCTGCGTCTTTGTCCTTTGCTGAAATGTGCTCACTTCTGTCTGTCTATTTTCAAAAGCAAACGCATGTGGTAGCCTCTCGTGTTGCCTTTTATCGTTGTCAAAAACAGCCACATCAATCCTATCGCGCTTGGGCTGCTGAATTTCACGGCCTCAGTCGAAAGTGTCAATTTGTTACTGACGTTCACAAAGAATACTATGCCGATTCCATGGTACACAATGCTATTATCCGGTCGGCGCCTGACAAAGAAGTTCGGCAACGTGCCCTTCAGTTAGTGAATCCGACTCTAGATGAAGTTCTCTCCATTGCGCAGCCTTTCGAAATTTCTCACGCCGCTGGGGCGCAAATAGAGGTGTGGGGTGATGTCGGGGAAATACAACCTTTGTGCGCTGTTGATGACGCGTGTAGCACGTCCCCGCCAGCCGACGTGGCCGCAGTGCGCTCCCACGCGCAGCCTCGGCCTAGCCGTAAACAACCCGCTAAGAAACTGCAGCAAAATCCCCAGCAACTTCCTTCATGTCCGCAGTGTTTTACGAAACATTCACGCAAGGTTTGTCCCCAACGTTGGGCTGAGTGTCACAATTGCAAAAAGAAAAGTCATGTGTCTTCCGTTTGCAAATCCGACCGCATACATGATGTTCACGAACATGACGCTGATTCTGTGTTGTCTGTCAATTGCACTTCTTCCCTTTCAGGGAAGTTATTCCTCACTGTCCAAATCCTTGGTCGAGATGTTCGCATGCAAGTGGATACCAGTTCTTATGCCACTATAACTAATTCTCAGATGTATCTTCAGTTGGGTTCTCCACTACTGTCACCTGTCACTCGGCAATTACGGACGTACAATAAACAGAAGATTTCTCTCTTGGGACAGTTTAATGCTGAGGTATCTTACAAATCCGTCGTTCGCACTGTACCCATATTTGTGGTCGACCAGAGCAACGCAGAAAATCTTTTTGGTTTCGATGCCTTTCGCGTTTTTGGGTTCTCCATAGATGACTCTGTCATTATTGTCTCTGATGCTATTCCTTATGCTCAACTGGATTCCTTGTCGACGACATTTTCGTCCCTTTTTTCTCCTGGGTTAGGCCGTGCAAACGACTTGGAAGCTCATATCACACTCAAACCCACTGCTCGGCCTAAGTTTTTTCGGGCTTGGGCCATTCCTGTGGCCCTTCGTGATTGGGTAAAACGAACGCTGGATCGTCTCACTACTTCAGGGGTCTTGCTTCCTGTCACTTCCAGTGAGTGGTCCTCTCCTGTTGTTGTCGTTGCTAAGCCAAATGGTGATATTCGTCTCTGTGGTGATTTCAAAGCCACTGTAAATGCTCAATGCCTCATGGACACTTACCCTATGCCCCGTCCTGAAGAACTGTTCACTAAACTTGCTGGATGCCAGTATTTTTCTAAAATTGACCTATCAGAAGCTTATCATCAACTTCCTCTCGACGCTGCTTCCTGGCAGTTTCTGGTCCTTAACACGCCTTTAGGCCTCTATCAATACCAACGCTTGCCATTCGGGGTTGCTAGTGCCCCTGCTCTCTTTCAGCGATTCTTGGAGCAATTATTGCTCCCTGTCCCTGGGTGTATCAATTACATGGACGACATTGTTGTTACTGGCTCCACCGCTGAAGAACATCTTCAAAATCTCCACACACTTTTTCATGTCTTACATACTGCCGGTCTTGATATCACAATTTTTTCAGGCATCTATCATGTACTTGGGGTTTCAACTCACTCGGGATGGTATTCGTCCGCTTCAGCAAACTATCGCTGCGATCGATGCCCTTCCTCGCCCTACATCTGTTAAGGAACTGCAGGCCTTCTTGGGGAAAATAGCATACTATCACAAGTTTTTACCATCTGCGGCTTCGGTGGCTCAGCCGTTGCATCGCTTGTTGCATAAAAACGTGCCTTTTCACTGGTCCACGTCATGTGAAGCGGCTTTCCGGAAATTGAAGACTATGCTGAAACAGGCCCCGTGCCTGGCTACTTGTCGACCTGGCCAACATCTTGTTCTTGCCACAGACGCCTCTCAATACGGGGTCGGTGCAGTCCTTGCGCACCGTTTTCCTGACGGTTCGGAACAACCCATTGCTTATGCTTCCAAAATGCTCACGGATGCCCAACAAAAGTATTCTCAAATTGAGAAAGAAGCTTTGGCCATTATTTATGCTCTTCATAAGTTTGGTGTTTTTCTCTATGGCTCAAAATTTCATCTTGTTACGGATCATAAACTACTTGCTTCCTTGTTTCATCCATCAACGTCACTTCCCAATAAGGCTGCACACCGCCTCCAGCGTTGGGCTCTTTATTTGTCTCGTTTCAATTATGAGATTCATTTCCGGCCAACGGCTCAACATACAAATGCTGATGCTCTGTCTCGCCTTCCCATGGGTCCTGATCAGGCATTCGATAGGGACAAACTTTTGTGTTTCCACCTGGATGTTGCCGAGCAGCGGGTTGTGGACGGGTTCCCCATCGCTGGGGACAGACTGGCGGCTGCTACGGGTTCTGACCCTACCCTCTCCCGGGTTTTACGCTGTATTCAGAAGGGTTGGCCAGATTGCCCGTCCACTAAGACTTCTGATCCGTTGCGGAACTACTACGCTTTGCGCTACCTCCTCTCCACTGACAATGCTTCGCTGTGTGTTGTGGTACCTGTGTCTTTGCGTGCTTCGGTCTTGCGCCTCCTTCACCAAGGGCACTGGGGTGTGTCTCACACAAAATCTCTGGGGTGCCGTCATGTGTACTGGCCTGGCATCAACTCTGAAATAGCACACGTGGTCGCTGCCTGCAGCCCTTGTGTGTCACAGGCCACTGCCCCGAAGTCATCTTTGTCACCGTGGCCTTCGCCTAAGAAGCCCTGGGAGCGCATTCATGCTGACTTTGCGGGACCCTTTTTAGGTACTTATTGGCTCCTCGTAATTGACGCCTACTCTAACTTTCCTTTCATTGTCCATTGCACGTCGCCTACCACCGCGACAACCACCAGTGCTCTCGCCCGCATTTTTTCTTTGGAAGGCCTCCCCTCTACTCTTGTTACTGATAATGGTCCGCAATTTGCCTCTTCCGAATTTGCGGATTTTTGTGCTCGTCATGGCGTTATGCATGTCACGGCCCTACCGTTCCATCCACAATCCAACGGTGAGGCTGAACGACTGGTCCGCACATTTAAGGCTCAGATGCAGAAACCTCTGACTTCTTCTGCTGCTCATGATGCGCTTCTCCAGTTTCTGGCGTCTTACCGTTTCACCCCCATGGGCGACCACAGCCCGGCTGAGCTCTTACATGGCCAACAGCCCCGTACGTTACTTCATCTTCTGCGGCCTTCCACCTCACGGCCGCGGGTGCCTTCACTTGGCCGGTTCACCGCCGACGACCTCGTCTGGGTACGGGGATATGGCAGGCGGCCAAAATGGAGCCCGGTCCGCATCTTAAGACACCCTGGCAGACGCCTGTATGAAATCCAGACGGATACGGGTGTTGCAGTGCGTCATTCGGACCAGCTTCGGCCTCGTGTGCCAGCAACGCCTGTTCCGAATGCCGCTACACCACCTTTGGCTCTACCTGACGGTCGGGATCTTGGCATCTCTCAATACTCACAACGCAGCCCTCTCACCATCATCATCGTGATGCCAGCACAAGAACGGACGCCACCAGGAGATGTGCCCATGCAGGAACCGGATGACCATCCTTTATCAGAGCAAATCTACTCGCCTCCTCCTCCAACGGACGCCGACACATCGCCCATGTCTCCTGTCATATCAACTGGACTTGCCACAACGGGCAGATTGGTGCATGGGGCCCCAGCAGATTCGACTCCTACGTCTCCTGTCATCTCGACCCGTTATCATCGGGGACACTTCCGTCTGTACGGGAAGCCTCCTCCTCAAGACTTTACGGCAAGTCAAACAACGCCTATGGACGTTAGCCATCTTCAGGACACCTCCATCAAGACCAGTGCAACAATTTCAAACAGGGGAAAAGTGTTGTGACTCGCCGATCATTCAAAGTGCCGCCGAGCAATTACGCGCATCCTCTACATGCGGCGCTGTCTGCCAGCCATGCAGCAGCTGCGCCACGTAAGCAGCGGCCGCTAGACTGGCACTCAGAGCTCATTTGAATGCTAACGTGTACACGTGTCTTGCTTGTCAACTTACTCTGTGACTTATGTGTGTTGTGTCGTTCTGAAATATATGTGTTAAACTTGACGTTGTAACACTTATAGGCCTCAGTTTAAGCATGTGAGGAAAATACCTTACCAGTAATCTTTTACAGCCTAAGATGAAATGGTCATGGGAAAGGAAATTCATGAGAATATGTAAGTGACATTTCTATTTTCAATAGAATTTTTTCTTCCCAGAGTGGCACTTTCACCTTTCTTGAGTACTGTTGCAAAACATTTTGGGGACAGTACAAACTTATTTCATACTGACTGTATGGACTGACAAAATATACACAGACAATTTTCTTGGTTATACCTACATTTCCAACTTACCACATGAAATTCTCAATTCTCCTTTGCCACAAAGCAAACATACAAATGAAGGTTGTACTTGAATTTCAAGTGCACGTCTAAGCCACTTTCCATAAATCCTAAATGGAACACCACTTTATATCTACCTAAAAATGAAGTTATTTATTTAAAAAAAAAAAAAAAAAAAAAAAAAAAACTATCTCCCTTTGCAGCAGAGTTTACACAGTTACTACAAAGATTCCTAATGAATTAAAAATTAATGCTTCATTGGAACACAAACTGAGATCCCAATCTTTGAGGGCCATGCTCTTACCAAGCTACCCAAATACACTTTACATTGTTGACTTAACACTGTTTCTCATAGTTTTTGAACTCCGTTTTAACTCCGCTGAGGTTTTGGAGTGAAATCTTGGGCTGTGTTTTGAAAGCCATCAGCAAAGCATTATCTGCAAAACACTAAGGTTTGGGTTTGAGTCCCAGACCAGTACATAGCTTTTATGTTACATGAAGTGCCACAATGAAGTTTGGAAATTGCTTTGGATCAGAATGATATGCTTTGCACACTGGATACCTTTGCATAAAGGAATACAAAGTTTGATCAGATGTAGTCATTAATGTTACTGCTGCTGATGTTACAGATTTATACTTCAAGGATATGTTGCATACAGTTTCTAATATATACATCTAACAATGACTGTGAGAGCTATGCCTGTTCGCTAATAATGCTGATCATAATGCTTTACATGTCTTTGTCTGGAGAAATTCTAAATAATTAAGCTGTGATAATATAACACCAAAAACAATCAATTATTGAGAAAATTATTTAATTGGACAGATAAAAACATCTACTCACCAAGTGGCAGCAGAATATACACACAAAAGACTGCTGTGATTGGCAAGCTTTCGGAGTCAAGTGGTTCCTCCTTCAGGCAGAAGGGTTGAAGGGAAAAGAAGAAGGGTGAAGGAAAGGACTGGAGAGGTCAAGGGAAAGGGATAGATTTTGGGAAAGTCACCCAAAACTGCAGGAAATGCTTTCCTTCTCATCCCATATGGTAAGTCTCTCTTGACCCATGGTTCTGGGTGACTTTCCCAAAGTTTATCCCTTTTCCTAGACCTCTCCAGTCCTTTTCCTTGACCCTTCTTCCTTCCCCTTCAACCCTTCTGCCTGAAGGAGGATCCACTGGTTCTGAAAGCTTGCCAATCACAACAGTCTTCTATGTGTGTGTTCTGCCACTGCTTGGTGAGTAGATCTTTTTTATCTATCCAATTAAATAATTAAGTTATGAGTTATTTAAAAACAATATGGCATATCACTCATGAGGACAAGTAATTACAAAATAAAATGAGAAAATATTATCTTAGCTGTTCTGCTAGAGGAGTTGATACTTGTCATGGTTTCTTGCTGTGGTATCCCCTTGTGTACGAAGTAAGCATTGATAATACTGCTTCGAAAGAAGGATAAATATATGGATTTCCCAAGCCCTCCCACCTACCTGTTAGTTGTTTTGTCACTTTGCCCCTGTGTACTTAAAGTGTTAGCTTTAACAATCTCTGGATTTTGATGAGGTACCTGAACAATTCCTCCAAAATCTTCATTACTACATGACCCAAAGACCAGTCACAAGATCACTGTATCTAAAACAAAATGGTCTAAAAGCATTTATAAAGTCACTAGAAAATAACTCTTGTGTAAATGGTAGGATAGCATCAAAGATGGAAACCTGGAAGTAACTACTGTAATTGAAATAAAGCCAAAACATTGTTGCTGAGGGTGTCACATGAGACTTAAATCCTATTCAATAGTCAGACCTTAGAACAGGACAGGAAACTGAAAATTTGTGGCATTATGTACCATTGTGCAGACAAACAAGTGGGCAAAATGTATAATACTCTTGTGAAACTTACCACTCTATGTACTAAGCAGGAAAAAGTATATACAGAACAGCACAGAATAGATATACAGCACTAATTACACAGATGAAGTATGAATGAAAAAAATATGATACATTTCCTAATCAATCAGATTATATTAATGCAAACATGTGTAATATTTGCTACTATCAAGTTTTACATGCATGATACAATCTTCTGTACTTTTGCAGATGAATAGTGTGACCTAGAAGATGTATTTCCTAAATTTGTCCTTCAAATTCATAAACAAATATTAACTGAGAGATGGTGAGGAAGCTGAACTAGATTCTAATACAAGTTTACTTATTAAATGTTATTTGTATACAGGGTGAGTCACCTAACATTACCGCTGGATATATTTCGTAAACCACATCAAATACTGACGAATCGATTCCACAGACTGAACACGAGGAGAGGGGCTAGTGTAATTGGTTAATACAAACCATAAAAAAAAATGCACAGAAGTATGTTTTTTAACACAAACCTACATTTTTTTAAAAAATGGAACCCCGTTAGTTTTGTTAGCACATCTGAACATATAAACAAATACGTAATCAGTGCCGTTTGTTGCATTGTAAAATGTTAATTACATCCGAAGATATTGTAACCTAAAGTTGACGCTTGAGTACCACTCCTCCGCTGTTCGATCGTGTGTATCGGAGAGCACCGAATTACGTAGGGATCCAAAGGGAACGGTGATGGACCTTAGGTACAGAAGAAACTGGAACAGCACATTAAGTCTACATGCTAACACCTTTTTATTGGTCTTTTTCACTGACGCACATGTACATTACCGTGAGGGGTGAGGTACACGTACACACGTGGTTTCCGTTTTCAATTACGGAGTGGAATAGAGTGTGTCCCGACATGTCAGGCTAATAGATGTTCAATGTGGTGGCCATCATTTGCTGCACACAATTGCAATCTCTGGCGTGATGAATGTCGTACACGCCGCAGTACATCTGGTGTAATGTCGCCGCAGGCTGCCACAATATGTTGTTTCATATCCTCTGGGGTTGTAGGCACATCACGGTACACATTCTCCTTTAACGTACCCCACAGAAAGAAGTCCAGAGGTGGAAGATCAGGAGAACGGGCTGGCCAATTGCAGAATGTGCAGGTGCACCATCATGCTGATACCACATACGTCGACGCGTTTCCAGTGGGACATTTTCGAGCAACGTTGCAGATCATTCTGTAGAAACGCGATGTATGTTGCAGCTGTTTGGGCCCCTGCAATGAAGTGAGAACCAATGAGGTGGTCACCAATGATTCTGCACCATACATTTACAGTCCACGGTCGCTGTCGCTCTACCTGTCTGAGCCAGCGAGGATTGTCCACAGACCAGTAATGCATGTTCCATAGATTCACTGCCTCGTGGTTTGTGAAACCCGCTTCATCGGTAAACAGGTAGAACTGCAACGCATTCTCTGTTAATGCCCATTGACAGAATTGCACTCGATGATTAAAGTCATCACCATGTAATTGCTGATGTAGCGACACATGAAACGGGTGAATGCGGTGACGATGCAGTATGCGCATGACACTACTTTGACTCAGTCCACCGGCTCTCGCAATGTCCCATGTACTCATGTGTGGGTTCATGGCAACAGCAGCTAACACACCAACTGCACCCGCTTCTCCTGTGACGGGCCTGTTACGAATCGGTTTGCGTGCTACGACCATACCTGTTGCATACAGTTGGCAGTAGATGTTTTGCAATGTGCGGCACGTTGGATGCTCTCTGTCTGGGTACCGTTCTGCATACACCCTGCAGGCTTCAGCTGCATTTCGTCGACACTTGCCACATATTAGTATCATCTCGCCTTTTCAGAGTTCGAATACACCATGGTCACAGTTCCTACAACACTACACTATCAGAGACGTCTGGTAACATGGTGTGCTACACTTGGTCTGCGTGCGGAGATGAATGCAGAATAACAATAGCTGCAAGCGCTACATGCGGACACTTCGACAGCTAGACCAAACCACAACAGTGCACTACAGCCACACTCATAAACACGGTCGTCATCGTAAACATGTCCCTGCAGATGCTGCTCGCCGACCGTGGCCCGTGTTTGTTACAACACGCAACTGAACGTCGGAGGTTTCAAGTGTCAACTTTAGGTTACAATATCTCCGGATGTAATTAAAATTTTACAATGCAACAAACGGCACTGATTATGTATTTGGTTAAATGTTCAGATGTGCTAACAAAACTAACATGGTTCCATTTAAAAAAACGTAGGTTTGTGTTAAAAAACATACTTCCGTGCATTTTTGTATGGTTTGTATTAAACAATTACACTAGCCCCTCTCCTCACGTTTGGTCTGTGGAATCGGTTCGTCAGTATTTGATGTGGTTTACGAAATATATCCAACGGTAACATTAGGTGACTCACCCTGTATAAATAAATGTAAATTAACATTTTCACTACCATTTCAAATTGTTTTGAGTATATTTCGTCCATTGTTTGTCCCAAACATTATTTATTTAGTCGGCACACTTCTCTTGGCCCACCACTGAAACACTATGTATAATAAATACACTAAAACAAAACAAAAAAAAACAAAAAAAAAAGTTAGAATCGTGTATCTTTTTAAGGAACATTGCGATCACCCCTATCAATAGATAGTAGGTAGGGGAAGTTACTGTATGCTTTCAATCACTTGCACATTCAATCTTAGACCGTAAACTAAAGCCCAGATCAATCTAAATTGTTGCATTTCTATCATATAATAATAATAAAATGTTTTTTAGTAACTGCTAAGATATACAGGGTGAAGTGAAATTCTCGCACTTGAGTTTCACAGCATGACTCCTTACATGCCAGCGATAAAAATGCCTCACTCAAAATTTCGTCTGATGCCTACATCTGGAATGAAAAGGACGTTAAAGACTGGCAACACTGTAACCACATGTATGGTAACTATCTGTCAACATGTATTAGTCATGCTCTACAGTTGGTCCAGAGGATACAGTTTTGGGTTAGCATGCAAGAGGTTGATGGTTCAATCCTGGGCTGAGGCATATGTTTTTTATTTGGTAAATGTAGTCCAGGTGGTACAGTATCTGGCATCTTAATCATCAACAGCGATTGCAGCGAGTCCTCTAGAAAACATTTGCACTGACATACAACAATCATAGAAATGGAAGATTCGTCAGCTTTGACAGAAGCCCTTTCCCCGTCATGGGTGTAAATTTATTTGGACCACTTCATCTATGAGATGCAAAACCTGTTTTTTTTGTACCCTCCTTCAACGGTCCCAAATATTAGTACAAACTATTATTCTTGGCTCATTCAGGTCCATCACATTTCGTTGGTGCCTTACATAACTGAAATTGCAGTGGTGTAGTCGATGTAGTTATATGAGTGATTGCTTTGTGTATTTTGCTAGTTTCTGTGCGTTCTAGAAAGAATTTTCGTAAATTGTCTACCTGTCCATAATGTAGGTTTTTTATGTCGATAAATCCCCTTCCTCCTTCCTTTCTGCTTAATGTGAATCTTTCAGTTGCTGAATGTATGTGATGTATTCTATATTTGTGGCACTGTGATCGTGTAAGTGTATTGAGTGCTTCTAGGTCTGTATTACTCCATTTCACTACTCCAAATGAGTAGGTCAATATTGGTATAGCATAAGTATTTATAGCTTTTGTCTTGTTTCTTGCTGTCAATTCTGTTTTCAGTATTTTTGTTAGTCTTTGTCTATATTTTTCTTTTAGTTCTTCTTTAATATTTGTATTATCTATTCCTATTTTTTGTCTGTATCCTAGATATTTATAGGCATCTGTTTTTTCCATTGCTTCTATGCAGTCACTGTGGTTATCCATTATGTAATCTTCTTGTTTAGTGTGTTTTCCCTTGACTATGCTATTTTTCTTACATTTGTCTGTTCCAAAAGCCATATTTATATCATTGCTTAATACTTCTGTTATCTTTAGTAATTGGTTGAGTTGTTGCTGCCAGTAGTTTTAGATCATCCATGTATAGCAAATGTGTGATTTTGTGTGGGTATGTTCCAGTAATATTGTATCCATAATTTGTATTATTTAGCATGTTAGATAGTGGGTTCAGAGCAAGGCAGAACCAGAAAGGACTTAATGAGTCTCCTTGGTATATTACATGCTTAATCTCTATTGGCCGTGATGTGATATTTGAATTTGTTTGGATATTAAGTGTGGTTTTCCAATTTTTCATTACTATGTTTAGGAACTTAATCAATTTAGGATCTACTTAGTATATTTCCTATATTTGTAGTAACCATGAGTGGGGTACACTATCAAAAGCTTTTTGGTAATCAACGTATGTGTAGTGTAGCGACCTTGGTTTAGTTTTAGCTTGATATGTCACCTTTGCATCTATTATCAGTTACTCTTTACATCCTCATGCTCCTTTGCAGCAGCCTTTTTTGTTCTTCATTTATAATTTTGTTCTGTGTTGTATGTGTCATTAATTTCTATGTAATGACTGAAGTTAATATTTTGTTTATTGTTGGTAGGCACGTTATGGGGCGATATTTTGCTGGGTTTGCTGTGTCTGCTTGATCTTTAGGTTTCAGATAAGTTATGCGCGCGCGCGCGCGCGCGCGTGGGTCCTTTTTTCCCCCTAAGGTAAGTCTTTCCGCTCCCGGGATTGGAATGACTCCTTACCCTCTCCCTTAAAACCCACTTCCTTTCGTCTTTCCCTCTCCTTCCCTCCTTCCTGATGAGGCAACAGTTTGTTGCGAAAGCTTGAATTTTGTGTGTATGTATGTGTCTGTTTGTGTTTCTATCGACCTGCCAGCTCTTTCGTATGGTAAGTCACATCATCTTTGTTTTTAAATATATTTTTCCCGTGTGGAATGTTTCCCTCTATTATATTGTTAAATAATTTAGTTAGATGTGAATGTGTTGAGGTGAACTTCTTTAGCCAGAAATTTGCTATTTTATCTTTCCCAGGGGCTTTCTAATTGTGAGTACAATTAATTGCTTGGGGGACTTCATGTTGCAAAATTATCACTTCAGGCATTTGTGGAATCATCTTGTATGCGTCTATTTCTGCTTGTATCCACCGTGCATGCCTGTTATAATGTATCATCATCATCATCATCATCATCATCATCATCATCATCATTGTAATTATTATTATTATTATTATTATTATTATTATTATTATTATTATTATTATTCTATTTATGGGGCCATGGAAACATCACGTCTATTACCATTGGGGAAACTGTGTAATTTGAAATCCAACACTTCACAATTAGTGGTGTCAGGATCAATCATGGAGAACAATATCTGTCAAAGGAGTAATATGCCTTAGGTGGAACAGCACGTAGGACTGCGTATACTGCATGCGAAGTCCACCAGACGGACTAGTTGCAAGTGGAGTAACGCAACTACGACGGACTCCAATGCACATGTGTACACACACAAAATTTACTCACTGTACACCTCTAAACCAGTGTGGCACACATATGGCATACACTAACGATGAATATGTGGATATGTTTCTGGTCCTTTGTGTGTCTGACAACCGGGCTGATGTTGCTAGACATCTTCATCAAAGTCATCCAGATAAAAATGTGTTTCGTCGTCTAGAGCCACGCCTTCAGGCTCAGGTTCTCTTCTTCCACCATCGCATGACAGAAGTCATCCAAGGACTCGTCGTACTCCAGCTACAGAGGAAGCTATTCTGGAGGTCATACACCAAGAACCTCAGCGAAGTACACAGTGTAGCAAGGCACCTGTGTGTCTCACAATGCACAGTCATTAACATGCTGCACGAGCATGGGGTGCACCACTATCACTATGCTTTCACGCAACACCTGCATCCTGCAGATTGCCATCAGGGGATGCAATTCTGTGAATGCTGTGAATGGTTACAACAACAACAGGAAGTCAACGATGACTTCATGATCATTGTATTATGGTCGGATGAAGCAGCATTCACTTGTAAGGGTGTCTTCAATATGCACAATGCCGACCATTGTTGTGAAATTAACCTGAACATCACCCGCAACCATGGATATCAAGTTTGCTTTGGTATCAACGCCTGGGCCGGAATATTGGGCGACAGATGTTTGGGCACCTAATTGTTGCTGGACTGCATGAAAGTACCATGCATTCCTCCATAACTATCTGCCTGATGCACTGGAAGATGTTCCACTACATGTTCAGCAGAGGATATGGTTCCAACATGACAGTGCACCTCCACACTCTGGGATTAATGTGCGACAGTATTTGGACAGAACATTTCCAGACAAATGGCTCAGACATGGAGGTCCAGTTGTATGGCCATTGCATTCATTCACCTGACCTAAATCCCCTGCATTTCTTCCTGTGGGGACACCTAAAGGAGCACATGTACTCTACTCCGCTGACGAATGTGGAAGAATTTGTAGCGCATGTTCATGCTGCTCTTGTTACGTTGGACGCAGCTTTGCTGCGAAGGGTCCAGAGCTGTATGATCCGGCGGGTTGTGCAATGTTTGGACATGCACGGAGATTGCTTTGGGCATCTGTTATTCTGATGGCAACGTATATTGTTGTGAATGTCATGTGATCATTAATATGGACATTATTATTGTCGTCACTGGTTGCTAATGTGTGGCATCTGAGCACTTGTATCACATTTAGTATAAATGACAAGTAGTGTTGTGTTATTGTACTGTGCTACAATCTTTACTATCTCAAAATTAATATTGTTTTTGTAGTCATTCTGTCCTATGACAGGTCATTTGTTTGAAATGTCTTTCTTATTCGTCTGACCATGTATTTGTTATGTTCAGCATTACAAAATGTTGTAAAGTTAGAAGACATGTGATGTAAGAAACTGCGTATATCACAGTATGAAATGTCAGAATGAAATTGGCAAATAAAAAAAAAAGGCACCCAAATCCAGGATCTAACCCTCGACCCTCTGCATGCCAACCAAAACTATCTACTGCACCAACTTTACAGCACAACTAACATGCGCTGACAGAGGTAGTTACCATACGTGGTTACAGTAGGTTCATATGAGCAGTTGCCAGCGGGCTCGTGCGCATGCGCAGAGCTGATTTCGCGTATGAGCAGTGCCTTCCTCCCGCTTCTGGCTACTTGGAGCGTGGCTGTTTGGTGTATGAGCAGTAGCAGCAAGTAGCCAGAAGCTACCCGGAAAAATTTTCCTGGCGCACCCAAGCTGCCAGATTCGCGCATGCGCAGAGCAAGCTGAGTTATAGTGGGTGGGGGGGGCGTTCCCCACGTGACCCGTGGCTGTGTATGTGTATGTGTTTCGTGTCTTCGTTTACAGCTCCCATGTCAAATGAAAACAAAACAGATTTCTGCGGCCGGGAGCCATCAAGTGAATTAATATACATTCTCATAACCATGAAAGACCAAAATAAGTTAGTAGTTTCAATTTTCTGATTTTATATTATTTCCACATTATTAGCAATCAACCATTAAAATCTTAATAAAGCTATTTCTGTCTGTTTTATAGAGAAATTTGCTTCAGTTAATTCTTTTTTTCCGCTGAGGCAGTTAGTTTATTTGAAACGAATTGTTTCATTCCGCGCTATTGGCTACTTTCAACCTCGTTCAATTTAAAGTGCAAATTTTCGCTTTCTGGGACGAATGACGTTATACCATAATAAAGAACCAACCATGAGAATACAGTACTGGACCTCCAAGAAAATTGGTATCATGAGAACCACATGAAAAGCTGAATATCAGGTACTTCAGAGTCCATCTGGATATAGAAATGAGCAATTAGAGCGGAATGAAGCATTTTAGTATGGTTTATGAAATTCCGATGCTGCTGGAGTAGTCTCTGATTTCGTGTTCCTTTTATGACACTGAAAGATCTCTTAATGCTATATACGTACGAACATACGTAAACATTGACTTGAAGCTACGTAGGCAAATTTTGTCAGTAGTCTTGAACTAAATATTTTGTTTCAAATATAATGACAGCTGTAGCAGAATTTTATAGATCCGCCTTCTGTGAAAGTGTTTTTCGATCACAAGGCACTTGTCTAGTACTTCCTCTGCACCTGAAGGTATTTCTTAATTTGTGTTTACGTCTTAAATTTATAGAATGCCATTCTATGCTAAATTTTAGACTGGCAGCATACCATGTTTTATTGTTTTAACTCCCCACTTGGCTTCATATTTATTCCTAGAGCAGAATATAAACTGTCAGTTGTACAGTTTCTTTGCCTCATAGACAACAATGATAATTTTTTCACATTTTGAAATAGTAATGAAATTTATTGTCCTTTATTCCGGTGTAAGCTAAACAAGAAACTGTCTTTTTTTGTTGCAAGTAATTTGCATTCCATCCTAGTAGCTTTTTGCAGTGCCGTGTAGATGTAAACCTGTTGGAAACGTTACATAGCAATATTGCAGAGTGCAAATTAAAAAGAAAAAAATCTGTCAATTTTATGGTACTTCAAGCTGTGGAGTCTAATTTTGAAATGATATTTTGCCAAGAGCTGCTTCCTTATTTGCATCCTTTATCTGTGTGGGATATGATAAAACAATTGCTGTTAGTACAACTCAGTATGTCCTCTCAACAACATGCCACACGGGCGGCACGGCTACACATGGTCACGTGATGCCTCACCAGAAATACGACGAAAAGCGTATGAGCAGAGCAAGCACCAAGCACGGGCTGCCTACGTCATCATAGCTGCGCATGCACACTACAGCCTGTTGTCTGGCGCTTTCTGGTAACTGCTCAAACGAACCTAGTGTTGACAAACTGCCACTTTTTCCTTTTTCTGCCAGATTTACTCACCAGTCAAAATTTTGTGACCTTTTTTTTTTATCGCTGGCGTGTGAGGAGTCACACTGTGAAGCCCGAGTGCACAAATTTCACTTCACCCTGTAGATCGCATCAATCAAAGTCTTCTATACACATTAGCCATTAATAGAAGATTTTGATTGATGTGCTCCAAATGTACAACAATTATCTGCTTATCAATATAATGGAAGGAAACATTCCACGTGGGAAAAATTATATATAAAAACAAAGACTATGAAATCCCCAAACCACCTTCCCTACCCTCTGGCTCCTATCCTTGTAACCGCCCCCGATGCAAAACCTGTCCCATGCACCCTCCCACCACCACCTACTCCAGTCCTGTAACCCGGAAGGTGTACACGATCAAAGGCAGAGCCACGTGTGAAAGCACCCACGTGATTTACCAACTGACCTGCCTACACTGTGACGCATTCTATGTGGGAATGACCAGCAACAAACTGTCCATTCGCATGAATGGACACAGGCAGACAGTGTTTGTTGGTAATGAGGATCACCCTGTGGCTAAACATGCCTTGGTGCACGGCCAGCACATCTTGGCACAGTGTTACACCGTCCGGGTTATCTGGATACTTCCCACCAACACCAACCTATCCGAACTCCGGAGATGGGAACTTGCCCTTCAGTATATCCTCTCTTCTCGTCATCCGCCAGGCCTCAATCTCCGCTAATTTCAAGTTGCCGCCACTCGTACCTCACCTGTCTTTCAACAACTTCTTTGCCTCTACACTTCTGCCTCGACTGACATCTCTGCCCAAACTCTTTGTCTTTAAATATGTCTGCTTGTGTCTGTATGTGTGGATGGATATGTGCGTGTGTGCGAGTGTATACCTGTCCTTTTTTCCCCCTAAGGTAAGTCTTTCCGCTCCCGGGATTGGAATGACTCCTTACCCTCTCCTTTAAAACCCACTTCCTTTCGTCTTCCCCTCTCCTTCCCTCTTTCCTGGCGAGGCAACAGTTTGTTGCGAAAGCTTGAATTTTGTGTGTATGTTTGTGTTTGTTTTTGTGTCTATCGACCTGCCAGCGCTTTTGTTCGGCAAGTCACCTCATCTTTGTTTTTATATATAATTATCTGCTTATGCTACAGGAAGCAGTAAACGCTTCTGTTCTCGATTTTTATTTGTCCAGTGAAGAACACTTAAGCCACATACTAGAAATAATGTAATAGCAAGCAGAACTCTCATTTGGTTATGAAGTGCTCAGATGTGACAGACTGGAGACTCACAAACCCCATTCACTGTCTGTGATGTACTCCTGAAGAATAAGAAAACGAAGAAGAAGAAGAAGAAGCAGCATTTGTCAGAAGGTTAATGTTTTGCTAAAAAAAAAAACAGCAGTAGTTTTAACGAAGTACATTTATATTCACATTAAATAAGCTTAAACCACATCTTTCAAATAAGCAATAAGCTAAATGGAATGCAAGTGTACTTGTGAGAGGTACGCCTGAGAATTATGGAATCTCCTCATCTTTCGTCTTTGACGTCTGCTGCAGAATATGCAAAATATAATTACATTTACAACTTTTATGTATCTTAAACACGAAGGGGAAAAGCTAGAAAAAGGTTTTTTAGTAGCATATTTTATAGAACCTTCTCTTACTGATGTTCAGCTATTGCAGGCATATTATAAATATTAAATTAATCACTTCCAATAGTAAACAGAACACATTTATTCAAATGGATGAATAGTTAGCTATGTAATGAACAACATCTTTGATAGACCAGCTGGTAGATGTCAATGTCTTAAAAACAAAATACTGAATTTAGTTTGATACTGGAATAAACAAAATTATAAACACCGAGTCTTCCGACAGAGTCCTCATCCAAAGATGCAATAATAAGACTAATTGGGAAAGATTGTGTGTGTGAGCTCTTAAGCATGACTTGTCCGAAAGGTTAGCAGTGTCCAATTTGTTTGTGAGCTTGTCCAACAGTTCAGTGCCTCAACTTCACTCACCTAAGTGGTTATCTTGACTATTTCCACTATTTTCCATTGGCTCTAGTGATAAATGGGAGTACTCAAGTAAGTGTGGTTACAGAACACATTGTTGTTGCAATTCCACCTTTTATAAACTGCTGTCATATAAATCTATTGAAATGATGTAATTCTTTTGCAGCCTCTGACATACTGCTACAATTAAAATGAAATGTGTTGCGAACAGCAGCATTCGTACAGACATTATGTCCCTTCTTCTTTTTCCTTCTTTATTGAAAGCCAAGAAACATTAGCACACATTATGAGAATGGACTGTTATCACAAACCAAATGACCATCACTGTAATGTGACTTAACAAAGGTTTGATTCTCACTCCCAGACCACACACAGAAACAAGATATATCAAATAAAAAATACAAAGACACAAAAAATTGTATACACTGATGTCACAGCCAATACAGCTGTGCATTCAACAAATTTATTACAATATAAAAATAAAACTTATCACACTATGCTGGAACTTTTTCTTTGAATGGGCAGCCTCCAGTAAATGTTACATTTGAACGTCCATGATCACTTAAATGTACAACTATCAACACATACAAATTTATTAAAAACCAACATTGTAGGTTTGTCTGATGCTAAAATCTTAACGCCCATTTACAAGCTTCAAATGACAGCATCAATCTCTGTAAAAATATGTGCCACTATGATTTGGTAAAGACAGCACAATGCAGTCAAGTATTTACACAGAATTCTTACACACTAATTTGGCATATAACAAAACCAGTTGTTACACTGGAATGTAAGGTAAATGACACAGTAAATTTATGGAAGCAAGTTGTCAGTCTTTTTTCCTTTAAACACACACACACACACACACACACACACACACACACACAGTCAGATAATTCTAATATTAAAATTACACCACACTTTAAATATTTTGCAATTGGTGAATTGTGGTAGTTACTCCATTTTTTTATTTTGTTATTGAGTATTTGTTTTCTTCAAAGCAAATTATTCTATTGCTAAGCCAGGACACCTCACTTCTTTTGAAGAATTGAGTCATAAATTTTTGGCAACTTGAGATGTTACAAGAACTGTCACCTGAAAAGTACAAAGACAGCTAATTGCTGAATGAAATCGTTAACGTCTGCCTTCTTTTACAAAAACAAAATCATCCATTAAATTAAATGAAATTTTTAGCACTAAGCCACCACAATTCAACCTCAGCAACTGAATAAAAATTAAAATAAATAACATTTGCGAGCAAAAAAATTTTCACATCAAGTGCATGATACAAAACTGATAAGCTCAGATTACTTTTAGGCATTATTTCCTCTGTCTACGAATGCTTTCGGTGTAGACGTTGCAACAGGTGACATGTTTGATGAACCATTTTCTTTACTTCTTACAAAGTTAGTATGAATGGGGCTGTTCTCTTTTCCCACAGGTACATGCCGTGCAGGACTTACATCACCACCATCTTTTCCCTTTGGAGGTTTCTTCCCGGGACTGTTATCCCTATTCTTAAGAATTTGCCTGGCTGCAGTAGTAGTACCCACTTTTTTACGGGCTGAGGCTGTCAATTCAGACTTCAATTTGTCCACTGTAGCCTTCTGAGCACGAGCCTGTGATCTCAGTTTTTCCACTTCCTGTAATTAAAATGATTTGCATATGATACAGTACACAAAAGGAAATGATCTGCTTATGACACTGTTGTATACCTTGAGACAATAAAATATAGCTTAAGCAGCAAGTGAACTTATCTATCTGCACACACCTTCACATTTTCATTGACCTAAATTTGTCGACGCCATTCACTGGAATTTATCACACACTGTGAGCCTGATATTCAGAGCTTCCTTATTCTTTAATTCCCCCATTGTTGGAACTCGCATTCCTCTCTCAACTCCATCTCACATGCATCCTCTCATCAGTCCTATTACACACTACGTATCACTTATTCCCTTTATCTTTAACTGTTTCAAATTACAGACTAAAAGTTCATAATACAGAGGTTTCACTTTCTGACAGTGTCGGATTTCTAATTTTATCTGGTGATGCTGTAGATTGCTGATTATATCCTTCAATGTTTCTACGTGTGTATCTCTACTCACTTAATATAGCTTTGGGATACAACTTCATCTACTAAATTACAGAGAAGTCCTCACAAGAACAGCCACAGCTTGCAAAGACATATCAAGTGGCATGCGTTTGCTGTAGACAGAGTCCAGAATGTATGTTCAAACACAGCCGAACAGATTCATAGTCAGTGTAATTCTTAAAAGAGCTCAATAGCAATGAAGGGTAGGGGTCTGCATTGCTGGGAACCTAGTTTCCTGAAGGATCATACAAAAAGTGTGGGAAACACTTAAAGAGATATCATAGCCCAGCCAGGTGGAAAAAACTGCTACATTTCCACTGGAGGATCACGCTATCAGTATACAGTGAGGGCATGGAGGGACCAAGAAGGCAGGTCATGCCTCAGGGCCACCTGCTGCCAGCACCTACAAGGATACAGTGTCAATGCACATTGGTTCTAAACCAAGGCTGTGTGCGCGCGTGTGTGTGTGTGTGTGTGTGTGGGGGGGGGGGGGGGGGGGGAGGTGGGGGGGGAGAGCGGGCACCAGTGATGCCATCTCTGGGATGGCGGCAAAACAGGTGGCATAGAGGCCACCGGGACCACCTCTTTCTTTGAGGACTACTACTTGTCCTTCTCATTAGACGATTTCGCTGTTTGCGAGAGCTTGTCTGCCACAGAGGGGGAACATGAAGTTCTATGACCTCCAAACTGTGGCTCCTCCTGCCACTGTCTGGCATGCTGTTGCAGATCAGTAGATTACTGGGAAGGAGGCATCCTGAGGGACCCCTTCCTCGTAAGAGATGTTGGAGGAGCCTGTTGCTTCTCTGGCTGGGGTTGGGAATGACATTCCCAGCAGGTGGGGAGTCAATATCCCCTCATTCTTTTCAGGAAACAAGTCACCTTCAAAGGCGAAGAAAGCTCCAGTATGAACTACTGTCCATTGGCCCCCACTGCACACAATGGACAAAATCCATGCATTACCACTTCAAACTGCCATGTAACTCATCATTGGTCTGTAAAAGGAGATCATGGTTGAAGGTGATAACCTGTATCATACTGGGAATCTTATGGGGAGTTATAGTTACAGGAATGGCATCCAGCTTGTCACAGGCAAGCAGCACCATTGACTCAGCACTCAGCAAGGGAGACTGTTTTAATCACAATGGAGCCACTTCTCATTTTTGAAATTGCTGCTATGTCCCCAAACCTGTCCTCGAGGCGTTTCTTGAAGAAAAGTGGCTCTGTAGTCAAAAAGGAATCCCCGTCGGTCCTAGAACAAACTAAAATATTGGGGAGAGACTGTCTCACCTTGTTCCTCAGCCATACGTTCCTTCCATGGAGTAGTCAGAGAAGGAAACATTTTGGGGTCATATAATCTGTGCTACAGTAAGTCTCACCTTCAGAAGAGACTGCTGGTGCCGTGTGGCCACCAAAAAGGAAAGAAGGTTTTATTTGCTTCATGTAAGAGTCTTCCTCTATGGTCACACCCATTCCAAATGAGGGCTCTCCCCACAGGCGCCACCCAGCTACAGCAACAATTACATTGCCCAGGTTCCCCGCACCCCACACACAATGGGCACATACTCCTTGGCATGTGTGGAAAGTTTCCACCTCCGACACCTCCTGTATGGTCAGGGGGCTACCACCATGCAGGTACTTGATCACAGCCCCAAACCCCCTTCCCACAATGGAATGGCTACCATGCTGGACACAGTATCTTAACAAGAAAGAAAGGGTGCAAAGAGAGAACAGAACTGAAGGTGAATGAGCCCCTCTGTTAAATATATCTAGTTTAGATCCCTCAAACAAAAAAAATTGTGCCTCGTAGTTAGAAGAAAGCACACATCATAACATCTACAAAAAGGGTAGCAGAAGTGATCCACAAAATTACAATCCAGTATCACTGGCATCCATGTGCTGTAGAGCCTAAGAATATATTATGAGCTCAAACACAGTGAGGTCTCTCTAATATAATGACCTCCCCCATGCCAACCAGGATGGATTCAAACAGCATTTATCACGTGAAACCCAACTTGCACTTTTCTTGCCTTGCGTACTGAAAGCCATGGATCAAGGCAGTCAAGTAGATGCAGTATTTCTCTGTTTCTGGAAAGCACTCGACTCAGTACCATACATTCACTTATTATCTAAAGTATGATCATATGGCGTATCAAGGGAAGTTTGGCTGTATTTATGTTTTTCGCTAGGGAGGAGGCAGCAAGTAGTCTTGGGAGGGTCATCAACATACGTAGAAGCGACTTTAGTTGTACACCAGAAACGTGTGTTGGGACACTGGTTATTAATGTTTTATATTAATGACCTTGAGGCCAATGTTAGTAGTAACCTCAGTCTTCTCTCAAGCAAGTACAGTCTGAGAGAAGGAGCACAAATTTTCTGTTGGATCTTGATAAAATTTCAGAGTGGTCCAAAGACTGGCAACTTGTTCTGAATGTGTATGAATATAAATCATGCACTTTACGAACTGGAAAAAGTAGTGTCCCAAGACCACAATCTCAAGCAATCACTACTGGAATTTGTCAACTCTTACAAATACCTGAGTGTACCAGTAGATAGGAACATGAAATTGAACAATCACATAGGCTCAGTCATGGGTAAGATAGGTGACAGACTGGTTTATTGATAGAATATCATGGAAATTCAATCAATCTATAAAGGAGACTGCTTACAAGTCACTCATGTGACCCATTCCACAATATTGCTTAAGTGTGTGGGTCCCATACCAAAAGTACCAACAGGGGATATTGCACAGGTACAGAGAAAGGCAACACAAGTGGTCACAGGTTTTGTATGACCCACAGGAGAGTCACAGAGATGATTAAAGAATTGAACTGGTGGACTCTGAGACAAATGTAAAGTATCCTGAGAAAGCCTTCTTACAAAATTTCAAGAACGAGCTTTAAATGACAACTAGGAATATACTGCAACCCCCTTACATATCGTTTGCAAAGGGATCATGAAGAGAGACAAGGTGATTGTGTTTCACTACTATTGTTCAACAAATTATTTAACAAAGTTGTCAGGAAACGAGAAAAAGAATTTAGTGCAAGGACTTTATAAACCAATCAGGTTAGGAAGAAATAGCAAAGGACTAGATATTGACTGAATGGCATTCGATTTAACACCTCGCCGAACAGGTAACATAAAAACTGAGGTAAAGTAAATGCAGATACTGAAAGAGAAGGCTGAAAAGGTGAGACTACTAGCAAATAGAATATCTGTGTCAAAACCAAAAAGATGCATGAAAAAACATTATGACAAAATATAGCAAGATCAAAAAGTTCACAAATTCAGGCACCTTGGGGAGATGATACAGGCAAATGGGATAGAGAAAGAAGCTCATAAGAAGAAGACATAAAGTGATGACTAAAGCATTCTGAAAGAGCGAAAGCATCTGCAACAAATCATACCAACCGTGTAAAATAAAAGCAAGATTTTACAACACACATAAAACCAGAAAACTTACGTTAATCAGAAACATGTCATGGATTGGAAAGGTGCACTACAAAATATCAGAAAATTAATGGGAAGAATCATCAGAAAAATCCCAGGGCTACTGAGACGGGAGGAGAGACTGAATAGATACCTAACATAGTACATAATTTGAAGAAATGTCAGCTGAAATTTTATGGGCATGTCATGAGAATGTCCGACACGCAAGACACTAACCAGGTATTTGACTACATAGAAAGCATTAAGAATGTGAGGTAGATCAACAAAGCCAGAAAATACTTTAAGGGTGCTGGCGTGACAGATTCATATACATAAGATGCACATGTACTTAAGTGGAAGGTGAGCGAAGAGGTTAAGAAATTCAAGACAGGAATAACATGCGGCACTATTATTATTATTTCTTCCTTGTCTCAGACGTTATGTCTGGTTAAAAATGGAAGGTGACGCGGACCTTGATCAAGCGTGACTTCCTTTTAACTGTACGGTATGTGTTACATTGCACTTAGGAACTTTCAGGTAATTGAAAAAGTGTCAATAATTACAGATTTCTGTAGTTGTATATATAGGTTTGGATGTAGCTGTATTGCATTGATGTATTGTTGGATATTGTGTGGTATGACTCCTGTAGTAGATAGTATAATTGGTATAATGTCAACTTTATCCTGATGCCACATGTCCTTGACTTCCTCAGCCAGTTGGATGTATTTTTCAATTTTTTCTCCTGTTTTCTTTTCTATATTTGTTGTACTGGGTATGGATATTTCGATTAGTTGTGTTAATTTCTTCTTTTTATTGGTGAGTATGATGTCAAGTTTGTTATGTGGTGGTGGTTTATCTGTTATAATGGTTCTGTTCCAGTTTAATTTGTATTCATCGTTCTCCAGTATATTTTGTGGTGCATACTTGTATGTGGGAACGTGTTGTTTTATAAGTATATGTTGTAAGGCAAGCTGTTGATGTATTATTTTTGCTACATTGTCATGTCTTCTGGTGTATTCTGTATTTGCTAGTATTGTACATCCGCTTGTAATGTGATCTACTGTTTCTATTTGTTGTTTGCAAAGTCTGCATTTATCTGTTGTGGTATTGGGATCTTTAATAATATGCTTGCTGTAATACCTGGTGTTTATTGTTTGATCCTGTATTGCAATCATTAATCCTTCTGTCTCACTTTATATATTGCCTTTTCTTAGCCATGTGTTGGATGCGTCTTGATCGATGTGTGGCTGTGTTAGATGATACGGGTGCTTGCCATGTAGTGTTTTCTTTTTCCAATTTAATTTCTTCGTATCTGTTGATGTTATGTGATCTAAAGGGTTGTAGAAGCGGTTATGAAATTGCAGTGGTGTAGTCGATGTAGTTATATGAGTGATTGCTTTGTGTATTTTGCTAGTTTCTGCTCGTTCTATAAAGAATTTTCTTAAATTGTCTACCTGTCCATAATGTAGGTTTTTTATGTCGATAAATCCCCTTCCTCCTTCCTTTCTGCTTAATGTGAATCTTTCAGGTGCTTCTAGGTCTGTGTTACTCCATTTCACTACTCCAAATGAGTAGGTCAATATTGGTAAAGCATAAGTATTTATAGCTTTTGTCTTGTTTCTTGCTGTCAATTCTGTTTTCAGTATTTTTGTTAGTCTTTGTCTATATTTTTCTTTTAGTTCTTCTTTAATATTTGTATTATCTATTCCTATTTTTTGTCTGTATCCTAGATATTTATAGGCATCTGTTTTTCCATCGCTTCTATGCAGTCGCTGTGGTTATCCATTATGTAATCTTCTTGTTTAGTGTGTTTTCCCTTGACTATGCTATTTTTCTTATATTTGTCTGTTCCAAAAGCCATATTTATATCATTGCTGAATACTGCTGTTATCTTTAGTAATTGGTTGAGTTGTTGATTTGTTGCTGCCAGTAGTTTTAGATCATCCATGTATAGCAAATGTGTGATTTTATGTGGGTATGTTCCAGTAATATTGTATCCATAATTTGTATTATTTAGCATGTTGGATAGTGGGTTCAGAGCAAGGCAGAACCAGAAAGGACTTAATGAGTCTCCTTGGTATATTACACGCTTAATCTCTATTGGCTGTGATGTGATGATATTTGAATTTATTTGGATATTAAGTGTGGTTTTCCAATTTTTCATTACTATGTTTAGGAACTTAATCAATTTAGGATCTACTTAGTATATTTCCAATATCTGTAGTAACCATGTGTGGGGTACACTATCAAAAGCTTTTTGGTAATCAATGTATGCATAGTGTAGCAACCTTTGTTTAGTTTTAGCTTGATATGTCACCTCTGCATCTATTATCAGTTGCTCTTTACATCCTCGTGCTCCTTTGCAACAGCCTTTTATAATTTTGTTCTGTGTTGTATGTGTCAGTAATTTCTGTGTAATGACTGAAATTAATATTTTGTATATTGTTGGTAGGCACGTTATGGGGTGATATTTAGCTGGGTTTGCTGTGTCTGCTTGATCTTTAGGTTTCAGATAAGTTATTCCATGTGTGAGTGTATCACGGAATGTGTATGGGTCTGCAATGTAACTTAAATAATTTAGTTAGACGTGAATGTGTTGAGGTGAACTTCTTTAGCCAGAAATTTCCTATTTTATCTTTTCCAGGGGCTTTCCAATTGTGAGTACAATTAATTGCTTGGGTGACTTCATGTTGCAAAATTTTTACTTCAGGCATTTGTGGTAACAACTTGTATGTGCCTGTTTCTGCTTGTATCCACCGTGCATGCCTATTATGTTGTACCGGGTTTGACCATATGGTGCTCCAGAAGTGTTCCATTTCTGTTATGTTTGGTGGATTTTCTATTTTAATGTGTGTGTTATCTATTGTCTGGTAAAATTTCTTTCGGTTTGTGTTGAATGTTTGGTTTTGTTTCCTTCTATTTTCACTTTTTTTGTATCTTCTAAGTCGTTTGGCCAATGCTTGTAATTTCTGCTTCTTTTCATGTAATTGCTCTATCGCTTCTTGTTGTGAGATTTACCTAACCTTTTTCATTTTTTTTTTCTGACATTTCATTTCTTATAAATTGTGTTAGCTGTCCGATGCCTTTTCTCAGTTTTTCTATTCTGATCTGTAGCCTGTGTTGCTGGTTTTGTGGGTTTCTTCTGTGTGTTGGTTGGTTCTGATCTCTGCCTAGTGTGTATATTTAATGTCGTGAGTGCTCCTATATAAATCAGTAGTTTTAACTCTTCCATAGTTGTGTATTCATTTATTTTGTTGTGTATGATTGTGTTGATAGTTTTTATTGTTGTTTCGACTTGTGGGTTATTTGGTGGTCTATGCAAGAATGGCCTAATGTCTGTATTTGTGTCTTTGTATTCTATATATGTCAGCTGAAATTTTTCTTCTATATGTAACGTGTGTCCCTTTGTGTTCTATTTGTACTTGTTCTGGTGGCTGTCTTAAGATTTTGTTTTCCTCTGATTGTTTAATTGATGCGTGTTGTTCTTTGTTTGTTTGCTCTGGGATGTTTGAGTCCATTACTGTATTTTCTTCTTCTTCTGATTGCACATTATTTTGTTCTAGTATTTGTTGTACTTTTTGTTTGATGTTTTTTAATTCTGACTGGGGTATCCTGTTATTTTTGATTATTACACGGATCTGATCAGCTAGTCGTTGTTCTGTTAAAAATTTTAATTCTGGGTACCTGGTTATAAATGTTGTGTATACTTGTGATCTGTATCCAGTTGTGTTTGTTCCCAAGTTTGTTGCTTGGTAATAACAGCACATGAGGTGTCGGTTAACTTAATCTGACCATCTCATCCTCTGTCTTTGTTTTCCTTCTAGAGTGGTTGCAGGAATCATATCCTGCAAAACACCTCTATTTGGATTTAAATCATTTTCCGTGTGGTTAGCAGTGTCGTTACCATTGTGGACGGGCATAGGGTTCAAGCATCGTCCCCGACCATGACAGCGCTTGTCCGAAGCTTCATCAGTTCTGTTCTGAACCAACTAATCACACTAAAAGGGGGTTAGCCCTATTAGTAGTTCGTTCTTTTCGTCGCCTTTTACGGCTGGCAGAACATACCGGAGGCCTATTCTTTTCCCGGGCCTCCACGGGTATTAATTATTACTCTTTCTTTCTTTCTTTTCTCAGACGTTGTTTGGTCAAAAATGGAAAGTGACACGAACCTTGACCAAGCATGACTTCCTTTTAACTGTACGGTGTATGTTATATTGCATTTAGGAACTTTCGGGTAATTGAACATGTATCAATAATTACGGATTTCTGTAGTTGTATATATAAGTTTGGATGTAGCTTCATTGCATTGATGTACTGGTGGATATTGTGTGGTATGACTCCTGTAGTAGATAGTATAATTGGTTTAATGTCAACTTTATCCTGATGCCACATGTCCTTGACTTCCTCAGCCAGTTGGATGTATTTTTCAATTTTTTCTCCTGTTTTCTTTTGTATATTTGTTGTATTGGGTATGGATATTTCGATTAGTTGTGTTAATTTCTTCTTTTTATTGGTGAGTATGATGTCAGGTTTGTTATGTGGTGGTGTTTTATCTGTTATAATGGTTCTGTTCCAGTATAATTTGTATTCATCATTCTCCAGTACATTTTGTGGTGCATACTTGTATGTGGGAACGTGTTGTTTTATAAGTTTATATTGTAAGGCAAGCTGTTGATGTATTATTTTTGCTACATTGTCATGTCTTCTGGGGTATTCTGTATTTGTTAATATTGTACATCCGCTTGTGATGTGATCTACTGTTTCTATTTGTTGTTTGCAAAGTCTGCATTTATCTCTTGTGGTATTGGGATCTTTAATGATATGCTTGCTGTAATATCTGGTGTTTATTGTTTGATCCTGTATTGCAATCATGAATTATTCCGTCTCACTGTATATCAAAGACCTTGTAAAAAATAACTAGACTCACTGACGGCGCTGCAGTCGCGGGATAATTTGAACCTTCGGCTGGACGCCATTATAGTGGTTGTAGTCTGATGTGTTGTGCAGTACTGTTGTTTATGAAGACCCTGATTCAACGTTGTATATTTGTTGGGGCGTACATACAGTATTTGTTACTCTCAATTCTACTGTCTGTACGTTCTAATCAAAAGAAGTAAAATGGTGAAGAGTTGTGCAGCGGTTAATTGTACAAATAAATTCGAGAAAGGAATGAATATTACATTTCACAGGTATGTGGATATTTTAAGTTGTTTTGTATGTCAGTGCACTTGCTTAGTAAATGTTTTTGTAACACGGTATTAGCATAATGTCTGTGCATATGTTTGCAGGTTCCTTTCTCAAAACCACAGCTGTTACAAAAATGGTTACACGCTGTCAGGAGGCAAGATTTCCGACCGACAGAATACCATTTTATATGTTCCGATAATTTTGAAGAAAGTTGTTTCCTTGAAAATTACGTAAATTGCAGAAAGCTGAAAGATGATGCTGTTCCATCCATCTTTCGTTTTCCAGACCATATACAGCAGACGATAAATTTTTCTTTGTGAACCACATTTTATTTTAACTACAAAAGTTGAGTTGCAAGCAACACGAAATTTGAGTTAGCAGGCTTTTTATCGTTATAAAATGCAACTGAATGTGTGTAATTGTAATCTGATTTCACAACTTCTCTCGATGGAACAGTTGTTGAGTTTTATTTATTATATGAAAAAACCACACATATAAACTGAAGTGTACATCTTTGAAAGTATATATTGTGACTAATGCGATACTGGATGCCTGTCTGAAGTCTTGTTTGTTGTAGCTGGCTGATCGGTAGTGTTTTCATGGTCTAGGTTAGGTTGAAACTTGATAATTTGGTCATGAGTTGCCAAAGCACTACGCCATATATAACGCACTTTTCATCATAAAATCTAAAGCAAGGTAGAGTCAGAAAATATCTATTAACATAGTGGGCAAATCTTCGAGTATTTTGATGCATTTTGCGTACATCTATCATAAATTAACTACGAAAAATGCTAGGGGCCTAGTGCATAACTTTTAGCTACGGCAGATTCCATGTACTACGTAACATAAATTCATAAACAGTGACTAGTTGCTGTTTGTTCATAAATTAAAAACTATATTGTAGTAACGTATTTAAATGAGGCAATATGTTTGTGACCCTAACTCTAGGGAAGGCATTTTATAACCAAAAGCGATGTACAAACATTCGAAATCCGCGCGTCGGTTTACCACTCTAATGGCCGCCGACCAGCTATTCAATTTGTTCCCTCTTCACAGTCGACCACTCAAGCGGTTGTGGGGCCCTGCTGTATATATTGCCTTTTCTTAGCCATGTGTTGGATGCGTCTTGATTGAAGTAGGGCTGTGTTAGATGATACGGGTGCTTGCCATGTAGTGTTTTCTTTTTCCAATTTACTTTCTTCGTATCTGTTGATGTTATGTGATCTAAAGGGTTGTAGAAGCGGTTATGAAATTGCAGTGCTGTAGCCGATGTATTTATATGAGTGATTGCTTTGTGTATTTTGCTAGTTTCTGTGCGTTCTAGAAAGAATTTTCTTAAATTGTCTACCTGTCCATAATGTAGGTTTTTTATGTCGATAAATCCCCTTCCTCCTTCCTTTCTGCTTAATGTGAATCTTTCAGTTGCTGAATGTATGTGATGTATTCTATATTTGTGGCACTGTGATCGTGTAAGTGTATTGAGTGCTTCTAGGTCTGTGTTACTCCATTTCACTACTCCAAATGAGTAGGTCAATATTGGTAAAGCATAAGTATTTATAGCTTTTGTCTTGTTTCTTGCTGTCAATTCTGTTTTCAGTATTTTTGTTAGTCTTTGTCTATATTTTTCTTTTAGTTCTTCTTTAATATTTGTATTATCTATTCCTATTTTTTGTCTGTATCCTAGATATTTATAGGCATCTGTTTTTTCCATTGCTTCTATGCAGTCGCTGTGGTTATCCATTATGTAATCTTCTTGTTTAGTGTGTTTTCCCTTGACTATGCTATTTTTCTTACATTTGTCTGTTCCAAAAGCCACTGCTGAATACTTCTGTTATCTTTAGTAATTGGTTGAGTTGTTGATTTGTTGCTGCCAGTAGTTTTAGATCATCCATGTATAGCAAATGTGTGATTTTGTGTGGGTATGTTCCAGTAATATTGTATCCATAATTTGTATTATTTAGCATGTTGGATAGTGGGTTCAGAGCAAGGCAAAACCAGAAAGGACTTAATGAGTCTCCTTGGTATATTCCACGCTTAATCTGTATTGGCTGTGATGTGATATTATTTGAATTTGTTTGGATATTAAGTGTGGTTTTCCAATTTTTCATTACTATGTTTAGGAACTGTATCAATTTAGGATCTACTTTGTATATTTCCAATATTTGTAGTAACCATGAGTGGGCTACACTATCAAAAGCTTTATTATTATTATTATTATTATTATTATTATTCTGTTATTCACTATGAGACTTTCCTTTAAGCTGCTGCAGGCACTCTGCAGTACATTCTTTTACACAGTCATTTGGACATAATCTACTGATTATTCTTTCCTTTAAATCTTTCAGTGTAATAGACAGTAACTGATGTTGTCTAAATATTTGTAACTTTGTATTCCATATAATCCAGAATTGAAAGATAAAAGAAATATTTTGCTAGCTACACATTTGCTTAAATGTATCTGCATGCACTAGTATGGAGCTTTTATGGATGGTCATTCATTTGTTAAAATAATTGTATTTGAGATTACTATGAATCTTACTTCCTTTTTATTATGGACACCAGATAAAGAGGGCGGAAACATTAGCCCTTCTCATTCAAGCATTTGAACAATCAGAATGAACGATTTCTTTTTCTCTTCCCTGCACTTGTCCCAGAAGGAATGGTCAACATTCAGATATGGATGGAATGATTAGTCACAGGAAACATGTGTAGTAAATGGACTCAAATGCATACCTTAAAAGAGCTACAAGCACTTGTTCAACAGAAAATATGTGTTTCACACCAGCAACAACGAACGAGTGCTCACAGCTCTTGAACGAGTGCTCGCAGCTCTTGAACGAGTGCTCACAGCTCTTGAACGAGTGCTCACAGCTCTTGACATATGCATTGCAGAGCCCATGTTTACGCCACTTTTTTGCTTTGAATGACACAGCCCTGAAAGCTGATCATTTTTGTTGGGACACTTTGTATATTAAGAAGCTGTATATTCATGGATATTTAATATTGAACAATAAAATATTCATGAACATAATGTAGCAACTTTATGAACTCAAGATTAATGATCATCTTACCTCACGAAGTTCCATATTCTTCTCTTGTAACTGAACAACATATTTTACTTTCTGTTTGTGATTCTGATGACCAAGTAGATGAGCGTATTTCAGAGCTAGATTTCGCAGTTCGTCCTCTGTTTCATCTTTTCCTCGTAGAATTTCCCCTCGTTCTGCCAGAAAACTCTCCAACTGCTTTCTGAATGGTCCCACTAGAGCTTCTAGCTGACAACACTGTCTCTCTGCACGTAGAGCTCTTTCTTCATATTCTTGCAACTGCCTGAAAAGTTAACACTTATTTTTGAAAGGGAATGAAAACATAAAACCAAGAATTTACAATTCTCTGTTGGGAAGTGCATTATTTACAAATATTCTCATTATTCATGGTGACAATATGATACTGGAAAGTCTTGAATAGAATACAAATAATGCAATGAGTAAAGCTATCCACTCTCGAAAACTTTGAGGAACTGAGCAAATAGCCACGGATGTATACAAAATGGAAAACATTGCAGATCCTCAAGACAAAGTGACCCTTTAAAATTAACTGATGCAACAAAGGCATGCAAACATACACACGCTCACGGTATGTTTTCCTGCTGACCTGTTTTTTCAACAGTTAGCTCAGGAGGAAGATATTATCAAAGCTCAGCAACAATTTTCAGCCTTGCTTGTGCACTGTCAACTGCTCAAAGACTCAATAGTATGGTGACTGGGTATCTTTAATACTTGCATTATCTATGAATAACACACGTAGGTATCATAAAAAAATCATACAAACATCAAGTCTTTAATTGTAAGTGTCCAAAGAAAACAAAAAAAGCATAAAAGTGTCAAAACAAACTTGTTCATCTGACATTTCAAAATTCTAATTAATTTATAATTACACAGAACAAAGTTCAGATACAGGTATGTTGAGTAACACTGATACATTATTGTGCAGTTATTTATTTATATCCTCGCTGACTCCCTTTCAGGTTTCTTCAGGGAGCAATTGTATCACCAACGTTACAAGAAAACGTCAAATATTTCAACACAAAAAGAGCATGAGAAACCTTTGAAGACAACATAAAGAAAGGTAGCCTAATGGAGACATTGAAAAAGAGAACAAGCATCAGTGGAGTAACCACGTATGTTTACAATTGCTTCAAGGGCTTATTGCAACAAGGAAACCAACAGGTGCCAATTGTGAAAACTGTGAAAACAACAGATTATGTTTCTGGAATTCCATATGGCAATAATGTCTAAGGGCAGTTATTTGCCAGTTCCATGGATTGTAATTGTGACCTCTCATTAAGATGCCTAAGAAGTCAGATCTACAGTTAGTACGATCAGAAGACACTTTCTAGCCGAAGAAAATATGGCAACATGCTGACTATTTACATGATTGCCTTCAGCTACCCTTTTCTTTTTCAGAGGGGGAAAAATAGGAAAGAAGTCATACAGTGAATAAACATGATAAAATCAACACCTTTCACTTGGACGGTATTAATTAATTTCTGTACTTTAAATACAAGGCAGAATGAAAATGCCAACCTACTAATTACAAACTGCAACACTAAACTTGGGTAGACTCATAAAGAGACAGAAAAGGCAGAAGTTTAATTATTGTGTAAATTAAAGGAGGAAGGGGGAGAGAGGAATGGAAAGGGAAGGAAAGGAACTATTGATGTCAACTGGATTGGGACGTCATCCAGAATCAGCGACAACAAGTGAAAATGTGTTGTGGACCAGGATTTGAACCAGCAATCTCTTGCTTACTAGGTCATTGCATTAACCACTGCACCATCCGTACAAAATGTTTATCGCAATTGCGTAGACTAGCTCAGCACACCTCTTGGCTGACCCACATTCCCACCTAGCACCACCAATCTGTAGTCCCCATCCATGACCTCCAGACTCGCTACTTTGAGTTTCCCGCAGAAGGTCAAATGAAATTGTGCATCTGCACTGACGGTGGTGGATTCATTGCCCATTGAAGCAAATCAATTTTATGAATGCGTGGCGTCTGTTCTTTTGGACTGCAGATAGGTGGTGCTAGGTGGGAATGTGGGTCGACCAAGAGGTGTGCCGAGAGAGTCCACACAATTGCAATGAACACTGTCTCCAGATGGCGCAGTGATTAATACAACTGGATAGTAAGCAGGAGATCCTGGGTTTGAATCCCAGTCCAGCACACATCATCACTTGTCATCACTGACTCCACATAAAGTCCTGATGCAGCTGACATCAATAGTTCCCTCCCTTCCCTTTCCTTCCTGCCACTCCTCCTATGTACATAATATGTATAACAGCTCCAGATTCCATATGGTTTCCATTCTTTCAGACATGTCCAAAAGAACAAACACCACACATGCATATAAGAAGTTTGAATTCCTGGTCTTAGAACCAGCACTTCTTTTTGAGAGTTGAAAAAGAAGACATGAGATGTAGAGCGTATCTACGTTGTAAAAGTGCAGCTGAAAGCAACAAATCATGAAAAAATCTTTGATCAAGAGACAAGGTACACATACGATACAGAAGTGACAGTTGGATTTAACAATGGGGGTGGGGGTGGGGGGTGGGGGCGAAGAGAGAGAGAGAGAGAGAGAGAGAGAGAGAGAGAGAGAGAGAGAGAAGAAATTTTTAGAATGAGCTCCAGGCAATCTACAGGGCAGCATATAGCTAACTCATAATTTAAAGAAGAGAACAGGAATATCTAGAAAAAGGTAACAATTAGGAGGCAATAGACAGGGAAACAAGTATCAAATGCATGGAAAAGGTGGAAGTAAGATGTAATACAGCTGAAACATGAACATTTAATTTCAAGAAGTTGGCTAAAGTGACATTAATTGCTGTGTGTCCATAACAAAAGTGTATTTCATTTTATCTTTCTCGCTGTTTTAACACAATGACCACCTTCTTGATGTGCCACATATATTACAGAGGGCAACATGACCTAACAATCTTGCCCACCCTCATGTGTAAATCCTGACGTGGAAGCTGTAAAAAGCATATATAACTGACAAGTTACTCTGGCACTAAAATAGGTATTATACCCACTTTTATATTTATCACAGGTGTTTTCGGATTAGTTACGTAAAATTTAACTAAGCATGTCTTATTTATTTTGACAGAGAGGAAGGCATTTGAAATTTGAATGAAACCACGATGAAGTTTTCTCAGGTTATCAGCAGAGTCAAGGCATCACCCTGCAGCAATGTTTCGACAAGTTTCCTACTCGTCACCTTCAGGGCTGAAGCTGACAAGTAGCAAACTTGTCGAAATGTTTCATCAGAATGATGCCTTGACTTTGCTGATAACCCAAAAAAACCTCAGATTCGTTGAGAAAGCCTGCATTCTCATTGAATGAAACCAGTAACCACTACACAGACAAATACAACAATAGACCGCAATAAAAAACATTAAAATAAAGGTTTACTGGAAAATTGTAGTAGGGGTACCTGGAAGAATGACTCTGTACAGGAAAAAATCTAAGTTACTGTTACGTACCAAGAATCTCAAACTGATATTCCTGTTTACAACAGGTTTCATGTTTTTATGCTACTGCCTATGATTTGCAGTGACACTCACCATCTTTCTTTATGAGCACCAGATTTCCAGTTTTGCTTCTGTTTTTCTTGTTTGCTATTGATGATGCATCTGACTGGTTGCCCACAATCCCTTACTTCTACTGACACTCAAAGCATTCCATGTATTTTAATCATTGAAAATTAAATGGTTTCTTAAAATGAGAGGTTTTTTTTCCATTTTTATAATCAGAATGGATCTCCTTTTACCAAAACAAGTGCAACAAAGAAATACAACGAACAATCCAACTTGGTCGAACCCCAATGTTTAAACTCACTAAGATCTGGCAGAACCAGGTAATATCCAAAACAATGAAGCTGCACCTGCTGGAATCGGTGTTTCCTGTGTTCTTGTATAGTTGCAGGACTTGGATCATGAAAGCTAGTGACAAGCCAAAATGATCATTAGCAAAGAAGAACAACAGGAGTAAAAATGGAAATGTGGCGCTCATAAAGAAAGGTGGGGAGTGCCTGTGAGAGTAATAGGCAGTACCATAAAAACATGAAAGGTATTGTTAATATTAATATAGGTTTGTGTTGGCAGAAAATTTTACATGTATCAAGGACAGAAAGAACCAATGCTTCCATTACAGCAGAACTTAGCATCACAAGAAGTTTATATTTCTGTATCACACTGCCAGTTCCTGTGGCACATTTTGAGAAGACATGGGAATAATTCAGAAGAAACTACTTTGCAACACAAACTCAAAGGCAGAAGACCACAGTGAAGAATGGTATGTAGATGGTTGGATAAAGTGAAGAAGATTACCAGGCTATTACTTCACATCACATTAAAGAGCTGGAAATCATTGGATGGAGATGTCTAGTTGAAGATTCACTTACTTAAGAAATGATTACAGAAATGAGATCATGAGACTCAGAAATGAGTTAACCTACAAATGATGATGATGACGACGACGACTAAAACATTCGACACAAGTAGATGAGTTTTAGCATTAAAAATACTTCGTAAAAAAAAAAAGCTCACTCACTGAAGAAACAGATCACAAATCCTGGAAGGGAATACACACACATCTGATATCCCAAATAAATACACTGATTATGATGACAGAAAAACTAAGACAAAAACAAGGATCCACCACAAGGGAATTATCCAAATGGGATGGAATTCAATAGATGTGATGTAGATGTGCAGGCAAACAAATGATTATAATTTCAGAAAAAATGGATGATTATTCAGGAGAAAGAACTTCACAAATTGAGCAAGTCAATAAAGCACTGGTCCCCCTCTGGCCCTTATCCAAGCAATTACCCGACTTGGCATTGATTGATAAAGAGTTGTTGGATGTCCTACTGAGGGATATTGTACCAAATTATGTCTAACTGGCATGTTAGATCATCAAATTCCTGTGTTGGTTGCAGGGCTCTGCCCATAATACTCCAAATGTTCATAATTGGGGAGAGGACTGGCATACTCGATGGCCAAGATACCGTTTGGCAAGCACGAAGACAAGCAGTAGAAACTCTTGCCCTGTGTGAGAGCAATACCTTCCTGAAATGTAAGCCCAGGATGGCTTGCCACGAATGGCCACAAAATGAGGCATAGAATATTGTCAACATACCACTGTGCTGTAAGGGTGCTACATACGACAATCAAAGGGTTCTGCTATAAAAAGAAATGGCATCCCAGACCATCACTTCTGATTTTTGGTCCATAGGGCAGACGACAGTCAGATTGGCATCCCACCACTATGCAGAGCGTCTCCAGAAACGTCTTTGACCTGGAATCTCTGACTGGAGTAGAACTGTCTTTAGTGATGAGTCCCACTTCGAACTGAGCCACAGTGACCACCAAAGACCTGTGTGGAGAAGTCTTAGACAGTGGTTGGACACCAATATGACTGTTGCTAGCAGTACAGCCCAACAATCTGGAGTGATGGCCTGGGATGCCATTTCTTTTAACAGCAGGACCCTTTGGTAGTCATCCGCAGCACCCTAACAGTACTGCGGTATGTCAACAATATTCTATACCCCGTTTTGTTGCCCTCCATGGCAGTCCAAGCACGGCTGACATTTCAGCATGATAAAGCCCAAAACGAAACACACACACACACACACACACACACACACACACACACACAAACACACACACACACACACAGTGAGAGTTTCTGCTGCTTGTATTCATGACTTCATAATTTACAAACCTTACCTTGGCCAGCAAGGTTGCTGCATATCCCCCACTCCAAATGAGAGAATTTGGTGCATTATGGGAAGGGCCCTCCAACCATCTCGTGATTCTGATGCTCTAATGTGTCAAATTGGACAGAATTTTGCACAGTGTCCGTTGGGAGGACATCCAACAACTGTCAGTCAATGACCAGGCCAGTAAGTGTTTGGATAAGGGCCAGCAGTGGACCAGTGCATTACTGACTTGATCAATCTGTAAAGTTTTTTCTCTTGAATAATCATCCAATTTTTCTAAAACTGAAATCATTTATTTTCTGAACATGCGCATCACATTCACTGATTTCCAAAGCATTTGGATAATTCTTTCTTGGTCAGTCTTTTCTTCACTTTTTTTTCTTTTTCTGCTCTCTAACAGTGTACTCTAACATTAAATATCAGAGTATGCAGTACACTTCAGTTTCATTGCAGAAATAAGTTCAAAAGAAAAATGCTTGTGCAGATCACAACTGAGGTTAACCAGTACAATTTTATTTTGATAAAATATTTAAAATACTGTTCCTGCACCAAGTCCAATTCAACAACTTACAAATAAAACTTTGTCAAATCAGTTTTCTCTTATTTTTTATGGTGGTTGGCATTCTCATTTTGCTACCCATTTTCTTTCCTGGGAAATCACTTCTGTTTCAGTTGTTTCTGAATGCAGGAGAGAATATCATTGTCCTATGAAGTTCTATCTGAACCTCACAGAGAGACTTCTTCACCTTCAGCTCACCACTTGCCACATAATCAGTGCGAACAATGAAACAGAAACTCTAACATAAGAAAGTGCCTATTGTTGCATGAATGTTCGTAAGGACAAACTCCAACTAGAACTAGGTTTACGTGCCATTAAATTCCTGCTCAAAGAGATTACACAGGGACGTAAAATTGATTGTAAGATACAACACACAAGTGGTAGGACCTGCAAGTGACAATTTGTGTGTGTGCGGCTTCACACTTCGTGCGTGACGTTTGTGCTTGATTTGGCCACTAGAGGCCCCCTGGCCTGCTAGTAGACAGCAGTTATGTGCACAGTTTGTCAGCTGTGCCCCCTGTTGCAACTAGTTACTATATAGGCTGGACTGCAAGGTTCTGCTGGCCACTTTTGTGTTGTCTGTTGTATATACTTTGTCTCTCACTTGTTTGATGATTTTTCGTGTAATAAAGTTAGTGTTTTTGGGTTAGGACACTGGCAATGAGGACAGGATTCAATTCTGCATGTTCCACTTCCACCATTGGTCCTTTGAGTTTAATTTAGAGGCAGTGCTTAAATCTCATCTTGAGAAACAGCAAGCACTGACAATTGCTATTTCCAGTTTAACAACTACACCAGTACAACATGTAGTGCCACCAACAACATACCTGTCACCATTCCCTGCATATGACTACCATAATAAAACTGATGATGAGCTAAATGTACTTACTGATCTTGGATCGTATGCAGTGACCGATACCATATTGAAGACAGAAAAACCAAAAATCCACTACTATATAGCTATGGGAAAATGTTGAAATGTCAGCTTTTATATACATTTAATGTAATTACAATGATGATTATGGACTTTTAAAAAAAGATAAACAATTTTTCAGTATTTTGTGTATGAAACTTATGTTCGAAAGATCATTTTGCAAAAATAGATCAACATATGATGATAATTTCTTTGCTACTTGTTGTTAGAGGTAAATCTTTGTTTTTTAATTCAGTTGGTTATATAAGTTTGAAGTACGAGGATGGATTACAGGTTGTGCGTGTTTTGCTGATTCGTACTGTGAAGTGAAATGCCTGAAAATACGTGTAATTCTCCAGAAAGTCCACCAGTGTACACACAACTTTCATAGAAGCAACCCAATCATCCTTTTCAAAAAAGAAAAAAAAAAAAGCTAAACCAAAGAAAGGAAATAGATATCGAGCCATCACTCTACAACAAAGAAGAGCAACAAAAAAGATGAGTATTATTAATAAAACTTGTTATTTAAATTCGACCGTCACTATCTCTCACTGCAGTGTCTCACTGTGGCACTTGCTATGAAAATGAGACCAGCTGCCCAAATTACTAACTTAATTCAAAAATTAATAAATCCATTTTGGGTAACAAGAGGGTGGTGGTGATCAGACCATGCAGCAGAAGACTGGGATGCTTCTGAACAGTGCACGTGACAATGTTTCCAGACATTTAAGGTAACGAATGTAAACTTGTGCAAGGCTGTTTTTTGTCACGCATCTCACCTCGTGTGTATCAGTTGTTGTTTCAGCTCACCCCCTTATAAGAACCTTCAAGTCTCTCTTGATCAGATGTGCAAGTCACCTTCTATCACAAAGTACTCATGTTACTGATGGTCGTGTGGGGTTTTACCATTGCCAAAACAGTCATGCAGGGCATAGGCAGTAGAACTACATGGACTTAGTCATCAACAACGTAATCGTAATTTTGTGACAAATGTTCATAAGGAATCCTACAGAGATCAAATGATTCGAGATGCAATCTTACATCTTTCTCTTGACAGGGAGGTTCTAGAACAACCTCTCGTGTGAAAATCCTATGCTCACGGAGTAGTAAATACAGCTCAGTCATGTGAAGTTTCACGCACTGCAGGCAGTCAGACAGGAGCCTGGTCCACAGTTTCAGAAAACAGTTCATCTGTCCCCTTCCAGCAATGAGTCGGTTCACAAAGGAACAGAGACACCATTGCAGCAGTCCCTGAGACATCTCAGCATCATACAGGTAATCGTCGTCCGCAACAACAACAGTCCGCATCATAACAGCCACAGCCTCGTGCTCCGCTGCCTTCGTACCCATACAGTTTCATTCAACACAAATAGACCACATGAACCAAGCACTAGGAAACTTTTAATAGGTGTCATAAAAAAGGGACACATTGCTTCTGTGTGTAACTCTTCCAAACCTGAGTGAGGATGAAACAAACATGGGTGTGAACTGCATGTCAGCAGTGATTGTGTCTCCAAGCAAGTGCAAACTGAAGGGTGTGTGTTTAACAAACCACTAAGAATGCAGGCGGACATTGGTGCGGTAGCAATTTTCATGAATTCTCAAACTTATCTGGTTTCTCCCCCTCTGGCTCCAGTGTCACAGGGCTGGTGAGTTATAACGAACAATAGATTCCCATTCTTGGACAGTTTTCTGCACCTGTGACTTACAAGACTGCGATTTGTTTATTAATATTCCTAGTTGTGGACTATGCTTACACTGAATATCTATTTGGTTTGGACACATTTAAACTTTTTGGGTTCTCCATCAATGACGAAGTGCATCTGGTTTCTGATCAAGTTTTATATTGACATTTAGATGCTCTCTGTGCAGAATCTCCCTCCCTATTTTCTCTAGCACTGGGTTGTACAACAGAATTTCAGGCTCGTATTACAATTAAATAGTTTGTCCGCCTCACTTTTTTCAGGCATGCCCAATACTAGTAGCTTTATAGGATCAAGTAAAAGCAGAATTAGATCATCAATCCCTTGATGATGACGATGATGATGATGATGTCCCATATTCTGAGGAGCGTAGGGGACGATGCAGTAGACCCGCACCGCTGTACTAGGTAAGGTCCTAGTGGAGGTGGTTTGCCATTGCCTTCCTCCAACCGTAATAGGGACGAATGATGATGATGATGATGATGATGATGATGATGATGATGATGACGACAACAACAACACCCAGTCATAACGAGACAGGAAAAAATCGCTGACCACACCGGGAATCCAACCCGGGACCTCGTGCACGGGAAGCGAGAAC
The DNA here is from genome assembly GCF_023864345.2 of Schistocerca serialis cubense. Taxonomy (NCBI): domain Eukaryota; kingdom Metazoa; phylum Arthropoda; class Insecta; order Orthoptera; family Acrididae; genus Schistocerca; species Schistocerca serialis. The sequence goes on from NC_064641.1 coordinate 267,762,754, forward strand.
GCTACCACAAGACTACGTCTTTCAAATCCCATTGATGTTATTAGACTTATTTCTTCCAGTGGATGGTACAAAAACCTACGGGTAAATTACACCTCTGTGGAGATTTTTAAAAATCAATTAATGCACAGTCAATCATTGATACATATCCTTTACAGCGCCCTGACGAGCTGCTAGCAATATTATCGGGGTCATTATTTATCAAAGATTGACTTGGCAGTTGTATATTTACAGCTGCTGCCAGATGAGCAGTCTAAACGCCTTCTACTTATCAATACATCATCTGGGCTTTATCAATACTAGTGTTTACCTTTTCGTGTGGCAAGCACACCAGCTTATCGCTTCCATTCCTGGCTGCGTCAACTATTTAGATAACATTGTAGTGTCTGGTGCCCCTACAGCAGAACATTTGCAGCATCTTGTGTTAGCCAGACATATCTCAGATCAGCCTTGGCGCCATCCTTGCTAATAAGTATGTGGAATGATCAGAACGCCCTACTGGATACACCTCCAAACCTTAAATTCAATGCAACAAGGTAGATAAAGAAGCTTTAGCAATCTAAAAGAATTTCATGTTTGCTATTCGGGTTGAACTTTCACCTGATCACAAACCACAAACCACTGGTGTCTCTTTTTAACCCTTCTATATCCTTGCCAGACAAAGCTGCACATAACCTACAGTGATGGTCTCTTTTATTGTCAGGATACAATATGATGTACATTTTCAACCTATGGTGCAACATGCAAATGATGATGCTTTGTCACATTTGCCAATTGGTCAGGATCGAGAATTTGATAAAGAGGAACTGGGAAGCTCAAAAATGATGGAAGGTTTTCCTTTTACTTGCACTAGAATTGTAGCCGTGGATCCAGTTTTAAACGAACTTGTTTCCTTTGTGCAACATGGATGGCTGGTCAAACCTCCAGCCATTGCTTTTGATCTTTTACGAAATGATTTTGTATTACAATATCGTTTTTCTGTTTGGGACATAGTTCTGCTGCCACCTACAGTGGACACCACTCTCTGGGTTGTATTCCTGTCCGCCATTTGGCATGAGGTTGTGTGTTTATTACTTTTGGACCTCTGGGGTCACACAGGCATGTTTTTTGGCCAGGAATTAATGATGAAATAGCATGGGATGTTACAGCCTGCCCACAGTGTACCATACGTCAGATGGCCCCCATCCATCTTTGTCACCATACCAGCTCCACAGCAGCTTTGGATGCAAATTTATGCAGATTTTATGGATCTTTTTGGAATTTCTGCTAGCTTGTTATAACTGAAGCATATTCTAAATTTATGTATGTGGTGCATTGTCTGTCTATTTCTGCGGCAACAACAATTTCAGCTCTGTTGAAAAATTTTTGCAATGGAATGTCTTCTGTATACATACGTTACAGACAACGACCCCCATTTTGTATCTCAGGAATTTCAAAATTTATGCAAAGAGAGAGAGAGAGAGAGAGAGAGAGAGAGAGAGAGAGAGAGAGAGAGAGAGAGAGAGAGAGTTCATCTTGTCATGACTCTTGCTTTCCATCATGAATCAAAGAGAGAAGCACAACAACTAGTACACACATTTAAGACTCAGATGAAGAAATACATTTTGAATGTGTCACCAGAAGTGGCTCTTTACCACTTCCTCCGTTCTTATAGATTTACTGCTGCTTGAAATAAAGAGTCCGGTAGAGTTTTGCACAGCTGTCAGCATCGAACTCTGCTACATCTGCTTAACAGGACACAGGGACATCTACCAACATCAGAGCCACAATGCTTCTGGCCTGGCATAACCATTTGGTTCGCAGTTTTGGTCACCAACCGGACCGGGTACTGGCGATGATCAAGAGTCACTGTAGCCTAGAGCCCTGCATCATCCACACTGCTGAGGAGAGGGCATTGTGAAACTTCAACCGGCTATGACCTGGGCAGCTGCATGCCAGGAGCACCCTGCCACCCTCACATCCTCCATCTGCCTGGCCGTCTCCTACATCGTGATTTGGTGCCTTCGCCTTCTCTGCTGCAGGTGCCTTTGCAACTCTCTCCTCTGCCATGGGTGCTCCCTTCAGCTGTTGGGGGCCAAGGCAGGATCCAGCTCCTGTTCCGTCGCAGTGGACGCCTCTTCCGCTGCCACCTCCATTGCAGCCTTCTTTGACAGAGTTGGACTAGGACTTGGAAATGGAAGCCGCAACATTATTACCTGTCCTACCATATGGTCTCTCACAGTGGGGCATGTGCCGCACCTGTCCACGCTCATGTCATTTCCAGTCCTACGCATCGATGGCGGCACGTTAGAGAACTCAACAACCAACTTCAACAACAGAAGAATGGCCATGAGCACAGTGCACATTTCTTCACAAAAGAAGAGGACTGCTGTAACTACTAAATTTGGGAGTGTGCCACTTCATAGTTTGTGCATGAAGGTTATGCTCAATGCAGCCACTAGACGCCCCCAGCATGCTAGTAGCACAGCAGCTGTCTGCACAGCCTGCCAGCTGCACTCCTTGTTAGAGCTAATGACCACATTTGCTGCAGCAAAGCAAGTCTCTGCTGGACACTTGTGTGTTGCTGTCATATGTACTTTGTTCCTCATGTGTTTTCTGCTGTTTCATGTTATAAAGTTAATGTTCCTGGGTTAGAACAACAATGTCATGTAACTTTCAGAATCTCACTTACAAAGTGTTTCTTCTGACACATGTTCATAGCAACCTATTCTTCCCATTATAAATTTGTGTCATATTTTTCCATCAATTAGTAAAGGATATAGTAATCATTAACAACAGATTGCTGTACCCTTTACTACTTGAAATAAATACATTCCCTGGGCACAACTGTTTCATTATGGAATCAAACCTAATGTTTTTTCTGTTTCTCCCAAGTTTCCAACTTCAGAAAAAGAGGGTTTTAAAAAAAGAAGGGGGGGGGGGGGGGAGAGGGGGGAGGTGGTATGGAAGTTCAGGATTAACGTGAGGTTGCTGCCAGTCTCGTATTAAATATCTTTTATAAACCCATGTTTTGTGGCCCTTGTTTGGCATTTTGCATTTTGATAATTTGTATGTGTTAATCTACCAACTCACATGAACATAGTATCTGACATTACTGTTTCAAACTGCAAAGTTGCTTCCCACAAGCTATGCTCTTACTGACTGAGCTGTCGAGAGCTGACTTATTTGCCTCTAACTCGCATAAAATCTCTCTCCTACATTACAAATTTTACAGATTTCTCCTGCAGATCTTTAAGCCCAGGCTGTGTCTCCTCAAACAAGATTTTGTATTCACTCACAATGTTGATTTCACTAACACTGATTTATATAGATTTTTGTATTTTGTGAGTTGTGTGTTGCTAACTTCTGAATAGACTGTTCCCACATAAATGCTATCACATTCACAAACAACAAATAAAAATAAAAAAAAAATTAAAAAAAAACAGTCAGCAGCTGTGACTGTCCTCATACACAACTATCTCATCTGCTTAGGAAGCAAAGATGTATAAACGTATAACAGACAATGTAGCAGCTGCATGGGACTTTTTACTTTAACTGCATCATTGTTCTGCTAGTGGATCATCAAATACAGAAATCTAAATAATGCAGCAGTGATCAAACATAGCATTGTACGTAAGTACAAGATCTCATTTGGAGAGACATGTTACATCCAACACTTCAAATTACAGGTACAAGGTGTCATCAAAAGAGGCCATGAAAATTAGATCGAGCTACTGCAACTAACAGATGTGGGGCTACAGAGACAGCAGCACATGGAGGCAGGCGCTTGATACTGGGAGGTTCAAATGGCTCTGAGCACTATGGGACTTAGCCACGCGGGATTAGCTGAGTGGTCTAAGGCGCTGCAGTCGTGGAATGTGCGGCTGGTCCTGGCGGAGGTTCGAGCCCTCCCTCAGTGTGTGTGTGTGTGTGTGTGTGTGTGTGTGTGTGTGTGTGTGTGTGTGTGTGTGTGCGTGCGTGCGTGCGCGCGCTTGTCCTTAGGATAATTTAGGTTAAGCAGTGTGTAAGCTTAGGGACTGATGACCTTGGCAGTTAAGTCCCATAAGATTTCACACACAGTTGAGCAAACAACACTATGGGACTTAACATCTGAGGTCATCAGTCCACTAGAACTTAGAACTACTTAAAACTAACTGAACTAAGGACATCACACACATCCATGCCTGAGGCAGGATTCGAATCTGTGACCGTAGCAGTCGCGCAGTTCCAGACTGAAGTGCCTAGAACCGCTCGGCCACTCTGGCTTGTGATACTGAGAGGCTACACAGGAGTATATACTTTATTTTATACTTTGATGAGAGCAATGACACTGCTGACAACGTATCATGATTGGTTTGACATCATGAGCAGGTCAGTCTGGGGCCATATTCAGCTGTCTGATCATATGCACTACCCTCTTGGAAATATTATGGAGAAACAGACCAATACTTCCACATTTCCTTTTCAGGTTCCTCACAACAGCAAAATCTTATGCAAACAATATCAAACACTTCTCGCAGCTGTAGCTACTGATTCACCGTGCACAAATCATGCGAGTTCCAACTAAGACAGTACTTCCAGTTGGTCTGAAAGACTTAGCAGGAGTCGCACATTTACAGTACAAAGCTGAAATGGTGAAACTCAGTAGCTTTCATCCGTGTGAGCTGCTTGCTATCTGCAACTAAAACATCACTGATTCTTCGCTGCTAAAAAAGCAGTCCTTATAAACAAACAATGGAAAATACACGAAGGAATGTAACAATATTATGAAAAGTATAGTTGCTAATCACCATATAGCGTAGATGCTGGGTTGCAGATAGACACAACAAAAAGACTGTCACAACATAAGCTCTCAGTCAACAAGGCCTTTGTCAAAAAAAGACAAAGGTGCACGCAAGAGGGGGGGGGGCCATCACACACCACACACAGGGGGGTGGGTCACGGCAAGTTGGCACAGAGTACTGTCCACAAAAATTTAAGTCTCACAAGTGATGTGCCCACTGTGCCAAATTCACTGACAGAGTAGCAGATGATCAAGTGACAGGACAAGTGGTAAAGACAGCTATAAAAATTCAGTAAAGTGCACAAAGAGCCCGCACAACAGTTTTTGGCAACGAAACAAGGTCATACACTATGAACCTAAAACATAAGAATACGTTGTCACACTTTCCTAAGAAAGGCCTGCCCACCAATATTAAACATAATTGCAGCTGTGGGTTCAAAATGGTAAACTCCTACTTCCAGAAAACTAGCGACATCTGACCATCATTCCTGAATGAAATTCTGCAAGAAGCGTGGACTGACTGATTCCAAGAGTGATTCCAAAAAATGGAAAAGAGCTTCAGTGTTCTTGGGAATCCTTTTCTCAAGACAGTGTCCAATTTATTTTAACTGGTTCACAAAACAAGCTCCTGTCATGGCCTTCATATCACAGCACATACTGCAAGAACACATGGAACAAATGAAATGACTTAAGAAAACATGAATAAACCATTTTCTTAGAAAAACAGTCGAATGTCAGAAGTACCATTCTGTTCATCTTTACATGAAAGAGCAAATGTCACATACAGAATGCAAAATGCAGTCACAGAGACCTGTTGTTTCACCTCTGTTAAAGTGTAATCTTGCAGCTATTAAGTTTCTAGTTTTGTTGCACTTTAAATTGATTTTTCTTGCTAGTGTTCAGGATGTCATATTGCCTGAAGATATGTTTTGGACCATCCACCATGAGCAATGGAGGATAATTCTTTCATACTTTGAAATTTCACCCAGTGTCTGGTATTCTCAATCTAAAAGCCAACAGTCTAAGGACACTAAACTAACATCAGCAGTACATCAAGAACTGGCTGTGAAAGTCTCAGTCATTAAGTAACTTTCAGCTTGAGTCAACTATCGATAATTTGAAGTGTATAAGGACTTTAGAGTAAGTTCAGAAGAGACTGAGAGCTTGATTTAATGAAACTTTAACTGATCAAGAAGGAATCGTGAGGAAGTTGAAATAAGGCTATCCCCTCAAAAAAATGGAGTTAATAATATTACTGTAGTTTCAACAACATTCATCCTACTTCACTAAAAAACAAGTAAAATGCACAAGGAAGTTTATTTTTGTGTGTTTTATTCAGTTTTATTTATTTTAACCTTTCAAGCGAAAGGCATGTACAAATGTCAAAATATATTAAAAAAAAAAACTTCAATTACATTTTGCACAGAATGCTGATCTTTTCCTGCCTTAGTGACTTCCAGTACATTTTGTCAAGCACATTTTCAGTTGCTACCAAACCCAGAAGACTGCAGACTCGCACATGATTGTCAAAATATGTTAAATCATCATGTCACGTTTTCTCCTGAGTCAGGAAGAAGGTATCAGGTATTGAAACTAGTCCATTTCTCCACCCTCCTTTTCTTGCAGTTGATTGAATGGCTCCATGATGAAGCCGCATTTCGTGAAACAGTTTGAAATCGTCATCTGAGTAACATTCTTACTTGCTTTATCAGGCATGGATATCACTGCTGAAACTGTTCTGTTAGGCCTCTTAAATGCTATCTATCACGATCACCACAATTTCTTGGCAGTACAAAGTTTTTAAAATTCTATATTACCTCTTGGTCAAGCAGTTATAAGTTTGAAGTGATGTTCCCCAGGGTAAAAAAAAAAAAAATATTTTATAAGATTCCACATAAACCAGGCAGTGGGGTATAGCGAATATATTACTGTCCAGAAAAAGTACCCTCTTTACTTTGTTTTTCATGTCTTTTTACAAGTTCAACAGACAGATATGAAACAGTTCTGTTGCCAAACACTTTTTAGTTGCATCATTAAGACCCAGAAAATGATCTGGTACCCTTGAAACATAAGCATTATTCTTTCCTTGCTATGTTTTCCACCAAGACATTTATCATCTTTAGAGGTTGATATGCAATCAGGAAGTCACTTGTGATTTGCCAGCAGGCCTCTTAGTTTCCAAGCCGGATAACTTGGGTCATCAACGCTCTCACTTTCTCCACAAATATTCTTAAAAAGTATGTTTCGCGGCCGTTAGCCACTAGTCACTTGAATCAGCAGTTGTCTTGTGACAGCCAGAGCGAGAGCACCAGCAGCAGCGAGTACTGTTTGTATAAAGCGTTTATTTTGCATTTTGTTTACGACCTTCCACTAAGGAAGGGATTCTATTTGTGTTTATCTGCTCTGCATAGTGACTAACAGTTCTTGATAAAACTTTACGTAGTTTTCGTGTTAGATTTCTTAGTGTTTTCTTGATCGTTTAGAACAGAAAGCGCCCTAAAACCGTCTTTTGTTTGTTTCGCGGCCGTTAGCCACTAGTCACTTGAATCAGCAGTTGTCTTGTGACAGCCAGAGCGAGAGCACCAGCAGCAGCGAGTACTGTTTGTATAAAGCGTTTTTGTACTTATTTGCTGCGCTTAGCTTTTAAATAGTTTTTCTGGGAAAACCTAGCGTAGTTTTCGCGTCTCGTATTTCAGTGAGTGTTTCTTGATTATCAGAGTAGCTCATCAGAAGATTATCTTGGGAATTTGTCACCGTATAGAGTAGGGTAAACATAGTCATGTGCAGGGACTGTGGTTGTTGTGAGCGGACGCAAGGAGAATTGGCCACTCTTCGGGGGCAGGTGGAGGCTTTGTCTGTTAGGCTCATCGAGCTCGAGGCGCAGGCGTCGGCTCGTAGTGGCGTTGGGGCAACTGTGGTGAGACCTATGCCTACTTCGGTGGCCTTGGAATCACATGGAACCCCTGATGTCGCTGCGTCTTCCGGCAGTGAGCATCTTACCGGTCAGCCATCACTCCAGGGTGAATGGCGGACAGTGGTGGGCTCGCGCGTGCCTGGCCGAAAGGCGAAGGTGGGATCTGGCCGCGTGGCAGCTGCCTTACCCCTTTCCAACAGGTACGGGGTGCTTCCTAGTGGTGATGACATCGTTTCCGAGCCACCACAGGATGCCTCGCCTGTTGGGCCAGTGGCCGATTCTCCGGCAAGGTCCCGACAGTCACAGAGGGCGGGCCTATTAGTTATAGGGAGCTCCAACGTTAGGCGGGTTATGGAGCCCCTCAGGAAAATAGCGGGTAGGTCGGGGAAGAATGCCAGTGTGCACTCGGTGTGCTTGCCGGGGGGTCTCGTCCGTAATGTGGAGGAGGCCCTTCCGGCAGCTATTGAACGCACTGGGTGTGACCGGCTGCAGATAGTAGCACATGTCGGAACGAATGACGCCTGCCGCTTGGGTTCTGAGGCCATCCTTGGTTCCTTCCGGCGGCTGGCTGATTTGGTGAAGACAACCAGCATCGCACGCGGAGTGCAAGCTGAGCTTAATATCTGCAGCATAGTGCCCAGAGTCGATCGCGGTCCTCTGGTTTGGAGCCGTGTGGAGGGTCTAAACCAGAGGCTCAGACGACTCTGCGACTATAATGGTTGCAAATTCATCGACCTCCGTTATTGGGTGGAGAACTGTAGGGCCCCCCTAGACAGGTCAGGCGTGCACTACACACCGGAAGCAGCTATTAGGGTAGCAGAGTACGTGTGGCGTGCACACGGGGGTTTTTTAGGTTAGAGGGACCCCCCCTTGGGCGAAACGATAAAATACCTGACGGCTTACCAGAGAGGACATTATCATCGTTGATAAAGAACGTCCGTCCTCAGAGACCAAAAACAGGAAAAGTTAACGTAATATTGGTAAACTGCAGGAGTATCCAGGGCAAGGTTCCTGAATTAGTATCTCTTATTGAAGGAAATAGTGCGCATATAGTATTAGGAACGGAAAGTTGGTTAAAACCGGAAGTGAACAGTAACGAAATCCTAGACACAGAATGGAATATATACCGCAAGGATAGGATAAACGCCAATGGTGGAGGAGTATTTATAGCAGTAAAGAATTCAATAATATCCAGTGAAGTTATTAGCGAATGCGAATGTGAAATAATCTGGGTTAAGTTAAGTATCAAAGGTGGGTCAGATATGATAGTCGGATGCTTCTATAGACCACCTGCATCAGCAACCGTAGTAGTTGAGCGCCTCAGAGAGAACCTGCAGAACGTCGTGAAGAAGTTTCGTGATCATACTATTGTAATAGGGGGAGACTTCAATCTACCAGGTATAGAATGGGATAGTCACACAATCAGAACTGGAGCCAGGGACAGAGACTCTTGTGACATTATCCTGACTGCCTTGTCCGAGAATTACTTCGAGCAGATAGTTAGAGAACCAACTCGTGAAGCTAACGTTTTAGACCTCATAGCAACAAATAGACCGGAACTTTTCGACTCCGTGAATGTAGAAGAGGGTATCAGTGATCATAAGTCAGTGGTTGCATCAATGACTACAAGTGTAATAAGAAATGCCAAGAAAGGAAGGAAAATATATTTGCTTAACAAGAGTGATAGGGCACAAATCGCAGAATATCTGAGTGACCACCATCAAACGTTCATTTCTGAGGAAGAGGATGTGGAACAAAAATGGAAAAAATTCAGAAACATCGTCCAGTACGCCTTAGATAAGTTCGTACCGACTAAGGTCCAAAGCGAGGGGAAAGATCCACCGTGGTATAACAATCATGTACGAAAGGTACTACGGAAACAAAGAAAGCTTCATCATAGGTTTAAGAGTAGTCGAATCATAGCTGATAAGGAAAAGCTGAACGAAGCGAAAAAGAGCGTAAAGAGAGCAATGAGAGAAGCATTCAACGAATTCGAACATAAAACATTGGCAAACAATCGAAACAAGAACCCTAAAAAGTTTTGGTCATATGTAAAATCGGTAAGCGGATCTAAATCCCCTATTCAGTCACTCGTTGACCACGATGGCACCGAAACAGAGGACGACCGAAGAAAGGCAGAAATACTGAATTCAGTGTTCCGAAACTGTTTCACTGCGGAAAATCGTAACACGGTCCCTGACTTCAGCCGTCGCACGGACGCCAAAATGGAAAATATTGAAATAAACGATATCGGAATTGAAAAACAACTGCTATCACTTAGTAGCGGAAAAGCATCCGGACCAGACGAGATACCCTTAAGATTCTACAGTGATTATGCTAAAGAACTTGCCCCCTTTCTATCAGCAATTTATCGTAGATCGCTGGAAGAACGTAAAGTACCTAGCGACTGGAAGAAAGCGCAGGTCGTTCCCATTTTCAAGAAGGGTCATAAATCAGATGCGAATAATTATAGGCCTATTTCGCTTACGTCAATCTGTTGTAGAATAATGGAACATGTTTTGTGTTCTCGTATTATGACGTTCTTAGATAATACAAATCTCCTTCATCATAACCAACATGGATTCCGCAAACAGAGATCATGTGAAACTCAGCTCGCCCTATTTGCCCAAGAAATTCACAGTGCCGTAGACACTGGCGAGCAGATTGATGCCGTATTCCTGGACTTCAGGAAGGCATTTGATACGGTTCCGCACTTACGTTTAGTGAAAAAAATACGAGCTTACGGAATATCGGACCAGGTTTGTGATTGGATTCAGGATTTCCTAGAAGAAAGAACACAACATGTCATTCTTAACGGTTCAAAATCTGCAGATGTAGAGGTAATTTCGGGAGTACCGCAGGGAAGCGTGATAGGACCTTTATTGTTTACAATATACATAAATGACTTAGTTGACAACATCGGTAGCTCCGTGAGGCTATTTGCAGATGACACGGTTGTCTACAAGAAAGTAGCAACATCAGAAGACTCGTACGTACTCCAGGAGGACCTGCAGAGGATTAATGCATGGTGCGACAGCTGGCAGCTTTCCCTAAACGTAGATAAATGTAATATAATGCGCATACATAGGGGCAGAAATCCATTCCAGTACGATTATGCCATAGGTGGTAAATCATTGGAAGCGGTAACGACCGTAAAATACTTAGGAGTTACTATCCGGAGCGATCTGAAGTGGAATGATCACATAAAACAAATAGTGGGAAAAGCAGGCGCCAGGTTGAGATTCATAGGAAGAATTCTAAGAAAATGTGACTCATCGACGAAAGAAGTAGCTTACAAAACGCTTGTTCGTCCGATTCTTGAGTATTGCTCATCAGTATGGGACCCTTACCAGGTTGGATTAATAGAAGAGATAGACATGATCCAGCGAAAAGCAGCGCGATTCGTCATGGGGACATTTAGTCAGCGCGAGAGCGTTACGGAGATGCTGAACAAGCTCCAGTGGCGGACACTTCAAGAAAGGCGTTACGCAATACGGAGAGGTTTATTATCGAAATTACGAGAGAGCACATTCCGGGAAGAGATGGGCAATATATTACTACCGCCCACATATATCTCGCGTAATGATCACAACGAAAAGATCCGAGAAATTAGAGCAAATACGGAGACTTACAAGCAGTCGTTCTTCCCACGCACAATTCGTGAATGGAACAGGGAAGGGGGGATCAGATAGTGGTACAATAAGTACCCTCCGCCACACACCGTAAGGTGGCTCGCGGAGTATAGATGTAGATGTAGATGTTATGTCTTTCATTTAAAAAAAGAATAAGTGTTAATGGCAACAAGTCCAGTAACTGAAGAGTCTGTCGCAGGGGAGCCAAAGGAGGACAGCTCACCGAGATACGTGTACAGTGGGGGCCTGATATTGAATGAATTTAATAGTATAAAATTTGATTTTTATTTCTCGCTTGATGCCTATCAGTGCCTTCTGCCTGGTGGCCAGTTGCCGCAGATCAGTCATGTTCCAAAACTGGACAGAACCACTTTGAAGCTATGTGTTGAACCATCAGCAGCTAAACTCACGTATTGCTGATGAGGTAATGCTACCGAACGCGCACCTACAATTTGGCCGACCAATAGGGAGGTTTGGAGGTGGTCGCATGGGGGTGGAATCACGGCCAGCCACCGGGAGCGGACACGCCGTCTGCTCTCTTCTGCTGGCAGTTTCTGACCCGACCAGATGCTCTCCTCTTCTACCCTCTTGTGCAGCAGCCCATTCAGTTTCGGCACCTTCTCTAGGCCTGACTTTCCTTTTTACAGAATTAAACATCCATGCATTTAAAATATGTTTGATTTTTCACCTCAAAGGGTGCCCATTGCTTTCCCTTCCTCGCCAATCCTGACACGTTAACACCTGGTGTCAGGGAGTGGAATAGCTCACCGTTAGGCCCGTCTAACTGCCATACCCAATGGAGCTGCCAGTAGTGCTTTATGCTTGATGCGACAGATGCAATGTGCAATAAGACACGCATACGTGTTTGTCACGCAGTCTTTAGCCGTCTCAGCATTCTTTCCAAACAGCTGCCGCAGCAAACCTCAGGTCACTTGCGTGGCCAAGCACTTCGCTGCACCACACAGCCAGCCGCAGCGCTTCCAGGCAGTCCGGTGCTACGCACGGAGCGGGTAGTCGGCGTCCGAGCCGCTCCGATGTAGCGTGGGGGCATGTTCTGGCCACGTGCTGCCATCCAGGAAACTTGCATGTTCCGGCTGACTACCTGAGGCACGTTACACAGCTGTTGACACTGCCAACATCACCTTCACCGCTGTTTCCTGCCACTGTCATCCAACGAAGTGCAGCCATAGATGACCTACCACTGCCGCAACTATGGCTCCTGTAAGTTCATCACTCAGTTTTTCTTTGTCGCTGCCTCCTTGCTATCGAGTATAGGCCCTTTTTTTGTGCTCTCATTGTTAAGTTTTTGGCGAGCACCACATGTCCTAAAATTGTAACCATGCCTCAAACCCATAGTACCGCCACTAGCAGAGGGAACTCCCCACCTACAGAAAAAGCAGACACAGTAGCTACCCTCCAAGCAGAAACAGAGAGATTAATGTTAAGGAAGATAGAATTAACAGAAGAATTTCAAAAATTGGCTCAAACCAAGTTTGCCAATATAAGTCAGAAACACACCCTGCTGCGCCACAAATGATGGCTACAAGCACCTCCAGTAGCATAGTACCCCAGGCATACATTGCAACTTTGGCTAACAGTTTCCCTGCAGTCAACTTTATCCCGACGTTTTCCGAGAAACCCAATGAACAAATAAATTCCTTTCTATAAACTGTCCGAGATGGTGGGTGCGCTTGCGCTTGGCTAAACGATTTCCTATTAACTGTACTCCGCCTTAAATTGTCAGGTGACAACCGTACCTATATCGAATAAGTTCACACCCTTAGGGACACCACCTCTTGCCACGTTAGAAGCTGGGTTGAAAGAGAGATATTTGGACAGACGTGACACCCACTATTACAGGGACAAGTTGTTCATCCTCTGCCAGAAACAAGGGGAGGATGTAGAGGCATTTGCTGACCAAATCCGCACTGTGGCTTGCCGCACTTACACTCTGGATTCGGATCCCGTCCATAATGAGGTGTTAATTGAGCAGGTGGAAGCCCACTTGATTGACTTATTTATACATGGAATCGACCCATATGTTGGAGGAGAGGTAAAGATACCATCACCTGCCTCGTTGCATGATGCCACACAACTCGCGAAGTTGCAAGAGGAGGTGGTGCATTTTATTGCCTGTTTGGTGCATCCAAACGAACAAACGCATCCAATTTTTTAATATGAGCAGGCATGCCAAGTTGAAAATTGGACCCTTTTGACATGAACGTAATTCGAAAACGAAGGCGAGATTTTGACGTCATCCTGGAGAGTGATTTCATCCACCACTATCAGAGTGTAGTAGATTACAGAATGCAAACCATCAGTCTCTATGAGGAAACCCACCATTATCAGGGTGTATACGTGGACAAGGAAAAAAAATTCCCGGATTTCCCGGTTAAAAACACACTTTCTCCCGGATGAAAATACACTTTTTTCCGTGTTAAGTGACAGTATACTCTTCCCGGAAGGTTTACCAGAAGATAGAATCCTATGAATGTTTATGGTTTTATATACCGACGTAGAATTTCTCGGCACTTTAGAAAACGAAACTCAGGGCGAAAAACACGTTTATACCTTTCATGTGCAGCAACATGTACCCTGCATATTTTCATATTACGATGGTATAAATTTTAATTCCAACAAACAACGCATGTCACCTTCCAAAGCATTGAAATCGAGACTGCGATGCGCTTTAGTAAGCGTCATAGCTCATTTACGTGATCTCACCAGCTGATGACAGCAATAGACACATGATGTAGTCAGCCAATAGCAAGATCACTCTCAAGTAGCGGGAATACACAAATAACTTAATGGCTTAAATTAATATACATAGCATTCACATATAATATTGATCTCAAAGATTAATAAGTTGGAAGAGAAGCTAAGCTTCCACATATAATGTTGATCTTTTTTGCGCATGTTATACTTTAAGATACATCACACAAATGTGCCATTAAAATTTTTAATAACGACGCAACGGTCTCATCTTCTGGGCTATAAATTCTTCTAAATGGTCGTCCTCAAATAGTTGACTTTTAAATGAGAGTCAAGCGCTTTGTGATTTAAGAAATTCATCGTACATTCTCGCACATAGTTCATCTTGCGTAAAAGAAATCTGCTTTTAATGTAACGCTTTTCAAACCACCATTCGCAATATCTTCCTGCGACCTGTTAGAAATAGGTTCATTTCAGCAGTTGCAAGAAAGCGCCAGATAACTGGCATCACCACACTTGCGCAGCTACAATGACGCAGGAAGCCCATATGTTCTTATGTGCAGAACATTAGAAGATCTTACATTATGTCATAAAAGAAACAAGACATCAAAGGATACTTCAAGAGCGTCGGGATTTCGCAAGCCATACTAAAATGCATAATTCGGCTTAAAATGCACACCCTTATGTAAATTTTCTTGGAGTACCAGTACTCATGTTTGGTTCTTTATTATAGCATAATGCCATACGTGCACTTGAAATGCAGGGAACAGTTGAAACTAGCCAATAGTGTGAAATTAAACACTTCGTTTCAAATAAATTGACTGCCTCAGTAGAAAGGATTAATAAAAGCCAAACCTCTTTAGCAAATAACTTCATTGTTCTGTAAGGAGATTAATGCCTGACTGTCAAAGGTGGAAATAAAATCTGAAACTATTAACAATTTTAGCCTGCCCAGCCACAAAAATCCGTTTTGTTATCATTTAACGTGAGAGCAATAAACGAAGAGGAAACAACAAAATCACTCAACATAAATACAGGTCATGTGGAGACGACCCACCTCCCCACCACAACTCTGACTGTTCTGTGCATTAGCCCCGGATCTACAATATTTCCGAACAGGGGCAATATTAAGTAGTGGTGCCCAGCCACACTATCGCAACCAGAAGCGGGAGAAGGTACTACTCATACGCGACTCAACTGCGCATGTGCAAGAGCCCGCCCGCATCTGCTCAAACGAATCTAATTTAAACAGTTGTCACGTCACGCTCATCGAAGGCAATTTGTTCATATAAAGCATTGCATAGTGTTCCTAAAGCCTTTGACACATTTTACTGTTGGCAGACGATTGTATGAGCACTGTGTTGTATACGGCGCATTTCCTTTGGAACTTAAATTTTATTTTTGTTGCCCTCCCCCCCTCCCGTTCATGTTTTGTTGTTGCAGTATTATTCTGCAGTTGCGGGATACAATAATATCCTCTGTAAGCGTATTGGTTCTTACCATTCAAAATCACAAAAATTTAACTGAAAATTAAAACAGTGAAAAATTCCCGGAATTCTAAAGAATTCCCGGATTTTTCCCGGTTTTCTCGCGGATGAGAAAATTCCTGGGTTTTTCCCGGATCTCCCGGTTGTCCAGGGTCGTATACATCATGCATTATTGACAGAGATTTCCCGGATCTCCCGGTTGTCCAGGGTCATATACATCATGCATTATTGACAGAGAGGAAACACCAATTGGTTACGCATCCTGTCAGCTGAACCAGGCAGAAATAATTACAGTTCTGCGGAGAAAGAATTGCTGTTTGGAGTCAACTATTTTAGATGCTATCTTTATGGGAGAAAGTTTACAATAGTAACAGATCATGCAGCACTTCAGTGGCTATTAAGTTTAAAAGATCCTAGCAGCCCTCTCACCCGCTGGGCTCTGAAACTGAGGGAGTATGATTACCAAGTGCTACACAAAGCTGGAAGATTGCACCAGAATACTGACACCCTTAGTACGAAAGTGAGAGTAGCTCAAACATGTGATGTGTTAATTGATGAATTAAAAGACTCACTGGAGAATGACTCAAAATATCACCAGTATCACTCCCACTTGTATTTTGTTACGGAGGATGAAATTCTATACTGCAAGACACCCCAAGGGTAAACGTATATTAATACCTAAAGACTTACAATCCAGAATTATTGCCCAATGCCGTAACAGCATCCAAGCTTGCCCTAGTGGACAAAGAGCCACAAACATCCGCATTGCCACAAAGTATTGGTGGGATGGCGATATGTTGCTAAGTATATAAAAAAATTGCCTACCATGCGTCCTGAGAGCACCACCCCCACGAATCAAAATTCCCTTACAATCTCTTCCTGAGGCATCAAAACCCTTTCAGTTTGTAGCTTGATCACTTTTCCCGATACCTTATTTTGGTACCCATCGCTGACATTTCTGCTGAAACAGTAGCACGAGCTTTTGTAGATCATCTTGTCCTTTTTGGAAGCCCTGAAGCCATCATAACCAATCAAGGAACCAATTTTATGTCTGCCTTATTTGTCCAAGTTTGCAAATTGCTGAGAACTAAAAAATGAAGAACCACCCCTTTTCACCCCCAGGCAAATGGCTGCATTGAACGTGTCCATCGCAATGTGAAACAAAATGCTTTCCTATTACATCAACTCAGTCCAAAGTAACTAGCAAAGATACATTAGGAATGTGGCAAGTGCATACAACAGCCGTTTCCATTAAGCCACTGAATGTATCCCTTATGTAATTGTTGAGGCTTTCGTGGCCACTTGTTGACAAACTGCCTGTTGGCTTCTATCTCGGGTTCTTCGGCCGACATTCATCTAATGATTTTTCTGATGTTTTGCCAGCATGAGTGGCTGGCATTGTCAAAGCTTCACCCTCCATTGCCGGTGGTGAACTGGAGCCGAGCTCGCGGGCGTAGACTATATGTACCTGGCGCGTCAACGTCTGAGGGCTTCTCCGCGGTCATTTCCGGTGCGGTTCTCCTCTTGCTACCTGTGACGGTCATTCGCTGCAGTACGGGCAGCCAGGATCCGTTTACCTTAAGGCTTTCCTCTTTCTTGTTGAAACTCGCGTGTTTTTGGATTTCTACAGCTTCTCTGAACAAGCGCGTGTGATATTGCTTCTCTACAGCCAGAACTTCCGTGTCGGCGAATTTTATTACGTGGTCGGTCTCACTCAGTGCGTGCTCTGCCATGGCCGATTTCTCCACCTGCCCCAACCTGCAATGTCGCTTATGCTCTTTAATCCTGGTGTTAATTGATCGTCCAGTCATTCCGACAAACTTTTTCGCATGTGCATGGTATACGGTATATTCCCGACATTGCAAGTGGGTCTCTTTTCTCCTTCGCCGATCTAAGACACTCTTTGATCTTCCTTGTCGGTTTGAAAATCGTCTTTATGCCGTGTTTGCGCAATATACGGCCGATTCTGTCCGTCACTCTGGGAATGTATGGCAGAAAGGCCGTACCCGACATTTCTTTTTCTGGTTCCTTACTTCGCTGAGTATTTGGCTCTGTTACACTTCTAATGTAATTTGTGGAGTACCCATTGCTCCACAGAACAGTTTCCAGGTGTTGCATTTCTCGTTTGAGGTGTTGAGGCTCACATATTCGTCCTGCTCTCGTTACGAGCGTACTAATCATGCCCCTTTTCTGGCTCGGGTGGTGGTTTGACAGATTGTGCAGGTATCGGTCCGTGTGTGTCGGTTTCCGATACATGCTGTGTCCCAGGTTTTCGCCGTCCCTTGTGACTAGCACATCTAGAAATGGCAGTTTCTTGTCCTTTTCTACTTC
This sequence comes from Schistocerca serialis cubense, assembly GCF_023864345.2. Lineage (NCBI taxonomy): Eukaryota > Metazoa > Arthropoda > Insecta > Orthoptera > Acrididae > Schistocerca > Schistocerca serialis. Next base: position 267,780,589 of record NC_064641.1, read on the forward strand.
CATGGTAAATGTTATGTTGGCATGGAGGCTGTTCAAATGTCTCAGGAATTCACCGAGCTGTTCTTCACCATGGCTCCACACCACAAAAGTATCATCGACGTACCTGTACCACGCCTTAGGTTTGCAAGTCGCCGAGTCCAGTGCCTGTGCTTCGAATTGTTCCATGATGAAGTTGGCCACCACTGGACTGAGAGGACTACCCATGGCGACACCTTCCAGCTGTTCTTAGAAATCTCCATTCCACGTGAAATAGCTTGTGGTGAGACATGCATGGAAGAGCTTTTTGATGTCTTGCGGGAACATGGAACCGATGTGCTCCAGAGCGTCACTGAGTGGCACTTTCGTAAATAACGAAATAACATCAAAGCTGACCAGGATGTCGTTTGGTGCAAGTTTCAGTTTCTTCAGCTTCTCAGTGAAATGTCCTGAGTCCTTAATGTATGTGTCGGTCGTCCCCACGTGTGGCTGGAGCAGAGAGGTAATATATAGCAATATTTTTCAAAGTTTACAGAAAAATTCAATAAATTAGCTACATTTTATATGCAGCAACATATGACTTAACACGCACCAAACGCAAATTCATAGCAACCTCTATTTTTCACTGCAAACTTTCCGAAATTCTTGCAGTATTTTACTTAATCCTAAAATATCACAATAAATATTTCCACTAACAAAAATGACAGACAGTTCATCATGAAGCAATGATACGTGGAAGAATCAAATTTTTTACCACAGTTTTTTTATTTTTTATTTTTTACACTAGTTTGAGAAAGACTGCGGTTTGGCCAGCTTGGCACCTTACCATTCATGGAGTCACACCAACCAGCAAGCTTCTGCCTCATATCATACACCATGATAGAGATTCAGCATGTGAGATAGCCGTCACCCCCATCTGCAAGCCGACAGTCGCACCATCTAGCAAACTTGCAGTGAACCTTACCCTGTGTGAGAGGGTCTTAACTCACCCTCCTACAGATTCATAGCTCATGGTGTTACCTATACCTGGCAATGCTGAAGGAATACTTTTGAACAGATGGACTCACACTCCAGTAAGGCAAGAATAGCAACAGCCAGCCCCAGCCCACCAAACATCGCGCAGACAACTATTATTATTATTATTATTCTTTCTTTCCTCAGACGTTATGTCTGGTCAAAAATGGAAAGTGACGCGGACCTTGATCAAGCGTGACTTCCTTTTAACTGTACGGTATATGTTATATTGCATTTAGGAACTTTCGGGTAATTGAACATGTATCAATAATTACGGATTTCTGCAGTTGTATGTATAAGTTTGGATGTAGCTGTATTGCATTGATGTACTGGTGGATATTGTGTGGTATGACTCCTGTAGTTGATAGAATAATTGGTATAATGTCAACTTATTATTATTATTATTATTATTATTATTATTATTATTATTGTTATTTACACCAATAAATGCAAGGAACCTTCACTTGCGACCATACACGAAGGAAGGTGAGCGCACTTCAAACAGTTCTGTGATGCTCAATGAAAACTGACACACAGGATTGGCAGACTGTCCCTACCACATGTGAAGCTGAAGAGATTCCTTGCCTATAAAACCCTACATTTTTTGAACAGAGTGTAGACTCGGGACAAGTCATGCGAATGTCAAACCAGTGACTATCTCCAATGCAGAACTTTGGATTTCTGCAGCTTTCCTCCCTGCAATTAGGCCTGGTAGCACTACGCCTCTCATAGGACTTTAATCTTTTTGTTGAGTCCCTCTGCGCCACCTATACTATCTTAACAGTTGCTGCACATCTACTTAACTTCAATGTTTGTTCCTTGGTATTTCCTTTCTCTGAAGGTTCCTTTGATAGCATAGTTCAACATGTGTCCCCCCACCATAGAACACTTGGCCATCTCAGTTTTCAGCACTAACTTCACAGTAGTTAATAGGTGATTACCACTTGCACTACCTAAAGATGACATGCAAACTGATTGGTTACAACAGACTGCATCTATTACAACTTCAATGTTAGCAACTGGCCTTCCACATCCATACAAAAATTTCCTTATAAACAAGCAACAAAACTGAAATACTGTGAAATTTACAGAACATGTCAGCAATAACTCAAAATAAAGTCAGTGCTGAATGGCAGAGAACACTGTCTCATGCTAAAAACATAGCTCTTCTGTCTATTTTCCTGAAACTACTGAAGCCACAGGAAACAAATTTGTTAGACAAACATTTACTGTTATTTTGTGGTAAATTTATTTGGTTCCAAGACAACTCTGGCTATTTTGCATGTCATAGTCGCTTATTAGTATAACTAGTGAAAAATAAAATTCATATCACCTAAAACAATGTTTGTACATATGGTTTGAAATTCCAACTTACCAGTATTATTTGAGAAACAAGAAGTTTCCACATTCTCTCCTTTCAAAATATGTAAACAGGTTCACAGACAGAAATACAATCTTACATGACACTCAAAGAAGATTTTAACCTAATTAAAATTAAGTGTAAACAATGACATGACAAACTTGTTTGCCCTTTTTGTGAACTACATTGGAGTGTTGCAAAATGCTCCAAACCCAAATCACTGTCAATTGTCTAACGAGTGACGATTTAACTAACGAGATCAGGAACCAGAAGCCAACTTCCATTAGTAAGGTAAGTGGTTAACTTGTTTCAATCATAACTGTGATGAAAACTAGGCATAACTCATCAATAGCTACATTGTCTTTCAGAGACAATGTGAGTATATGAATTAAGCTGTCAGTTGAGACAGTGTCCAGTTTGCTTTCCAAGTAATTCAATCACTGACATATCTTCAAGTTCAATATATTAACTGTGCCCATATCTTAAAACAACAGTAAAAGCTTTTAAATCCATGTTCTTTGAACATTTTGTCCTGGGCACTTGCATTAGTCATTAGTAACATTTATATTTTCTGCGACTGTTGTGTTGTGTTGTGTTGTGTTGTGTTGTGTTGTGTTGTGTTGGTCCGACATTCTCTGCAATGTCAGTTCACTTTTCGGTGTTGGTCGAAATTCAAGTACAAATACTCTGTGATTAGCACTTCACTCTAGAGGCAAGGCAACTGTGTGAGAAGCTATATGCCTATTGTTACTGGACTTAAGCGAACACTAAATTTCGCTGTTATGAATATAGCAAATACTTCGTAATCTGTTTAGAGGAGAAAAGAAGGGGGAAAAAGGTATATTTTGCATCCTTGTCAGTGGCTAGTCAAGTGGTCTTGAGAACAAGGGCTCCCCAGGAAGCAGTCAGAGCTGTGCACAAAACAGGTAAGCAAGTGGTTTGTTACTCTAATAAAAGAAAGAATGTACCATTTGGCTTTTACTGAATGACAACTGCTCAATTTCTGCTTGTACTGGATGGTTACAATTAAAATGTAGCAACTCACAGAGGCCCAGTGTGGGCTGTAATTATTGTATGGCAGCAAAACTTGGTATATATGCTAAAGCATTAATGTGCAACTGATTTATGCTGGGGAAAAAAGTTAGTCCCAATTTTGGTCACCAGGTGCAAGTCTGGCACTGTACACAGTTTGTATGACAGTACGACTTCCATGCCGTCATTTTACACACCATAAATGAGTGAACAATATAGCTACTGAGAAGAGAGACTGTGCACTGTTAGTGATACTGTTAAGTGAATGGCAGCAATTACAGTAATGCACTGATAGAGTATTGCCGACTAATGTTAATAAATAGTTTAAACAAACAATCCTGTTGGAAGAACATACGCAACTGAGCATTATATCAGAGGTTGAAAATACTGCTTCAGTTGTAAATTTCTTTTATAAAAGAAATTTATAACAGAAATTTACAGCTGAAGCGGTATTTTCAACTTCTGAAATAGTTTAAAGAACATGGTAATGAAATTTGAATACCCAGGTGAGCTTCATGAGGCACCTAGAAGAGGAAGGCACCCTATCCTGGTGGAAGTTATTGACGAGGTTGTGTTTCTGTAACTGACTGTGCAGCATGTGACCTGAGGAGTACTAGTGATTGCACTGTGTCACTAGAATTGTCCATCCCATGGTCAATAGTACAGACAGGTTTATGAGCTATCTTACACTGGTACCTGTACAAGATCCAGACAGTGCAGCAACTGAAATCCCATGAGCTGCAGCAACATTCTGAACTTCCTGTTTGCTTTCTGGTACAGGCTGACGTTAATTACATGCGGCCAAGCAACATTTTATGGACTGACGAAGCACATTTTACACAACAGGCTGCAATAAGTACACAGAAGTGCCAAATTTGTGGTACTGTTAAAGTGCTTGTTGTGCACAAAGAGCCACTGCACTTGCAGTATGTGACTGTAGTGTGGATTCATAAGCACCTTTATTCTTGGTCCATTCTTCCTTGAGATAATACACCCAGAGCACCTGTCAGGTGTACTGTGACATCTGCACATTATCAAGACCTTACTGTACAGCATATGATTACTGCTTTGGAAAAGTGCAACTGTGTGGAAGCCACGATTTTCATGAAAGATAGGGCAACACCTCTTGTCAACTGAACAGTGAAAGATCTGCTTAATATAACCTTCCACAAATGTGAGGTTATCCGGTTGCATGGTTGCAAGGTCACCTGATCTGCATTTTCATGACCTTTCACTCCAGGTAAGTAACAAAGAATGCATTTACCAGGGAACATTCAATCTCTACCTGATATGAGGGAAAGTATACAGGAACACATTGCTCAGATTCTACCAGAACTGTTGCGAGCAACTGTTGATTACAACAATGGAAACTCCATGTAGGAATATTAACAATGCAGGAAATGACAGATTGCTACTTACTGCAAAGAAGACATGTTAAGTTGCAGACAGACACAATTAAAAGTAACTTATACAAAACTTCCAGCCACAGCCTTCATCAGCAAAAGAGAAACACACACCATGCATTCTGGCCCGACATGCTGGAGTTGGCAGTTGTGGCATGAGACGTGCTTGCTTATATGTATGAATGGTGTGTGTTTCTCTTTTGCTGATGAAGGCTGTGGCCAAAATTTTTATGTAATTGTCTTAATTGTGACTGTCTGCAACTTAAAAAGTCTTCTGTACAGTAAGTAGCGATCTGTCTTTTGCTACATTGTTGGACCGTTGATTATGTTGTTTTAAGAATAGAGCATCTCATTGACCTCTCTGGTGATCATACTGAACAAACTGGGTAAGTGGCAGTTAATAATAAAAAAAAAAAAAATCAACATTATGCCTTTGTCATTTGTTTGACCTATCCTGCCCACATCCTGTTCCTAATCCATTACATATGGAAACATTGCCATACATCTTTCTTGCATTAACACCACCAGATTTGCACCGGGTGGATAAAATTGGAGCCAATTTTTTTTCCAGCCTAAATCAGTTCAGCATTAACACATTAGAATATCTACCATGTTCCACTGGCATATAATAATTACAGCCCTTAATGGAGCTATGTGGATAGCTGCACTTTAATTATAACCACCCATTAGCTGGCAACACGGCTGAGATAGAGCTGCATTGGTAATGAGGGCACATGGGAATAACCAACGATGAACGGTGTGACTGTTAGTGCAACACTGTCAGTGATTGCAACCAAATATGAAGAAACGACAAAGTGTTGCTGGCTTTTTTAAAAACATAACAGTAAACCTAAGATGTAAAAATTTTGACTGTCTAACATAGCAACAGTAACCCTACATTAGTGCAGTAAAAAAAGCCAGTCAAGTGTCGAAATATGTACACAGCTGTGCCTGCATTGAATAGAAATGAAATTTCCGTACCTCAAAGGAGGCTTTGAACACAACTGTGCTTTACTAGGCCTGGTTCTATGGGAGACTATACCTCACCCTGTCCCCCTGAAAGAGAAATGACTGGCCAAGTGAGTTGTAGGAGTAGGTGTCGATGGGGAGGCAACAGGTCTGTTTAATGCGGTATTGATTTTCATGGTGCTTGGTTTCGCCATTACATTTTGCTATAAGTGAAATCATAACTGCCACAAATATATGTAATCAAACACTTCCTTAAGTAGCAGTCGAGACTCCTGATCTGAAATGATTTATACTGCAAAAATAACTGCCAACCTAGATCCTGTCAGCAACCTTATTTGGCAAGAGTACCAAATTTTGCTTACATACTCCCCTTTCTTTCCTCTGCAATTCAGTAGTCCACGTATGAGTAGTAAGATTTTTTTTGCACAGAGAACAACAACTTTAATGTCTGCAGTGAAGGAAAAACAAGAACAAGTCTCAAAAATACCTGTTAAATTGGTCCTCTGCAGTCGTCAACTTCAATCTCAATTCCACCACAGTGTTTTCAAGCTCAGCAAGTTCACATTTATCAATATTTTTTGTTTCTGCTTCAAGTTTCTTAACTGACAATTTCAGAAACTTTATTTCTTGTTCTGCTTTTGCCAACTCTTTGTCAGCCAAAATCTTACACTGCTGGAGGTCATTCTTCTCTTGGCTAAGGCAATCAATTTCATGCTGCTTGTCATTCAAAATATTTTGCATATCTTGAATTGTCAGTTGCAGTTTCTCAAGCTCTTGAGATTTTTCTTCGAGTAGTAACTTGTTTGTTGAAAGCTCTGACAGTGAACCTGAAATTTCATCTTTAAGCTGCTGAATTTGAGACATCAGCTGTGACTTAGTATTTTCTGCTTCAAGAAACTTTTTTTCTGCAGCTTCAAACTTTTCTGGACTGTATCTTTCTTTAAATTCATCCAACTCTGATTTCAGCTCTCTAATTGCCTCATCTTTTGAAGCAACTTCACACTGAAGTCTGACTATATTACTCTCAGCTGCTTCTATTTCCTTTTCTTTGATAATCTTTATATTTTCAAGATTAGATATTTGCTTCAAATATTCTTCACTGCATTTTTTCAGTGTTGATAAATTTACTGTGATTTCGTCTCTCTCCAGTTTTAATTTATTAAGTTCAGTCTCACACTGGCTTTGTTTTAGTAAGGCACAGTTCAATTGAAGAGTTATGTCCATTATTTCATTACCACTAACTTCCACATTTCTTTTAAGATCCATGTTTTGCACTGACAAATTATCTACACAAGCTTGAATATCTGCATTTAATGCTGTTAAATCAACTATATGCTGTGCTGATTTCTGAGAAAAGTCTCTGTTTACTTCAAGTTCCTGCATAAGCTGACCAATCTGTTTCTGAGCACATTCTTTGTGGTGGTCCAATTTTTCAGCAATAACATCAATCTCTGCTTCTGACCGCTTCAGTGCATCCTCTAGCTCAGATATGCGTTCTTCGTAGGACTTTGCCTGCAGCTCCAAAGAACTTTGGGTTTGTAAGAGTTCTTTTTCACTTGCCTGCAATCGCATCTGGAGTTCTTGAATGTTTGCATCTTGCTCTTGTGATGCAGTTTCTAAACGTACAACATATTCATTTACTTGATGCAATTTTTCTGTAAACATAGAAAGTTGACCAGCAAATGAATCTACGTCATGTCTCATACTCTGCATATTCTGAGTTTTCAGTACTGATTTACATTTTAAAGTATCTATTTTCTTAAGCAGCTCATTTCGGATTTGTTCTATCTGCCTCAGATTTTCTTTTTCGATCTTTTGTAATTCTTCCTCTTGTGTGATCAGTTTCTCCTTGTAGCCTGCCACTTCTGCCATTAATTCTTCTTTTTCTGCTTCAAGCTGGTCCCTTGTCGCAGTCAGTTGCTCCACATCTTTCTCACTTTCCAAAAGACGAACACCTAGAGCCTGCAAGCTGTCTCTAAGATTTCTATTGCCAACTTCAAATTTACGATTCTGATCCTCGGATGCTTCTAAGGAGCATTTCAGAGTTGCCATCGATTCTTTACACAGGTTGTGCTCCACACTTACAGAATCCAATTTGTCTTTCAGTTCTGCTATTGTTACCTGCTGCTCAACATTTGAAACTCTAAGTTTATCTCGTGTGGCTGTAATCTGACCTATTTCATCCTGTAACACAGCTAAAGCAGCAGATATTCTATGGAGTTCTTCAGTTTTCAAGGCTAACTTGTCCTCAGTATCGACTTTTTCTTTCTTTAACAGCAAAACTGATTCCTCTAAATCAGAAATTGTTTTTTCTGAGTCTCTCTTCATACCTTCTATCTTTAAGTCCATATAATTCTCCAGCTCCTTGACTTTATTGCTATGCAGTTGCAAAATGTGCTTTATCAATGTTTCATACTTTAAACTTATTTCTTTTAGTTTCAGTGCACATTCCTCAGAAAATCTATTTATATACGAAAATGTATCGTTTAAGTTCTGAAACTGCTCTAATAAGATCTTAAAATCTTTATCATGTTTCAGTTTCATGTCAGCATACTCTGCTTTCTGGATTTCACACTCTGCAATCAACTCTGAGACCTCCATTTCCTTGGCACTCAGCACAGCTTCCAAACTAGTTTTTGCCATCTTATATTCTGTGCAATCTGTCTCCAAGTTTCTAAGCTGTTCCTCAAGAGCAAGCTTTTCTACAGAATGCCTGCTTTCTATCTGTTCTATCTGTTTTTCAAGCTTTTCAATATTTTTGCTATATTCACACAGCAATGCAGCCTTTTCTATGTTATGCTCACTGACCATTTTATCACGTTCTGCTTTGCAGTCCTCAAACTCAACTTCCAATGATGAAAGTTCACCCTGTAACATAAGTATCATCTGCTGTTTTTGTGCAACCTTTGATGATAAGTCAGAATTTATAGCTTTCTCTTCCAACACTTGAGATTCCCAGTCACGTTGCAATTTTTCTGAACCCTGTTTAAGATCATTGAAAGTTTCATTAAGTCTCCTGTGGGATTCTTCCAGCATCCTGTACTCTTCATCATGTGAATTCTTGAGTTCCTGATATTTTATCTTTTCGGCTTGCAATGTTTCTTTCATCAGTTCAAGCTCATTATTCAAAACACAACATTTATCTTGACTTGTCTGAAGGGACAATTTATTTTTAGATAACTCTTCAGTCATTTCATTTTGAATACTGCTTAAATTCTTTTTGTCAATTTCCAATTGAGAAATTGCAACCTCTAATGACAGACACCTACTTCTACATTCTTTCAATTCTCTTGACAATTCCTCAATTTTTTCACTGGTAAATGATCTGTCCATGCTATCAAATCGCAATCTCCTTTTGCCATCACAGTTGAAGCAGCCATCATCTGACTGTGTGTCAATGTCTTCTGTATCTGTCGCACTGTCCTTTTTACCAGCATGCTGCAATCCAGTGGTTTGGGACCTGGATCTCTGGGAATTCTCTCTTAGTTTCCTTGGTGGTTGTGGCTGAAAATAAAGAATTCAGTTTAGAATAAATGCCTGCACTAAAATACCAGCTGTGATTTATTTCATGTCCAAACACAAATCTTTCAATATTGGTCTGAACAACACGAATAAAATATAGTAACAGTGAAAGCTTGAAGCAGAAATAATAATATGTGATATGTACATAGATGATCAGCTGAGTCTGTCTATAGAGTCTTAATGTATTAGTATTGTATGGTGTGACCCAAGTGAGTCAGATGATTTCCATCATATTTCTCACTATAATATTTCTGACATTGTCTTGTTGATAAATTACAAACAATATTCCCACAAGATGTTAATAAACTGTACCATCAGTAATTCTACTCACAGACCATTGCTTTAAATTGACTGCATTGCAAAGGTTGGGTGTTGAAATATGTGACACTTCTTGCATCATGGATGACTTCAAATTTGGAAGATTAGGCAAGAAGTCTGTGAACAGACATATTTCTTAATGTTTGGTGAAGCGAACCCTCATCAAGGCATTACGATACTCTGAGTGCCCCATTGCTTTTTGGGGAAGAGAGAAAACAGACAGTAGCTCAAACTTATAGCAGGGAACACTATTGTTTGTTCTGACGTGCAATCCGAAATCTGCTCAATGAATAAAATCCATTCTTATAAAGTATATTTCAGAGTATGAAGATATTGGCAAAAAATGAAGAAAGAAAAAGCATCCAACCCAGACATTGGCAAAAAATGAAGAAGAAAAAGCATCCAATCACAGTATTGATGCAGACCAGAGGAACATATATTACTCTGGAGCATGAATCTCCAGCACTAAAAAGTTTAAGGATTTACTGACCTAACCAAACATAAATGATAAATTTATTAAAACTCTCAATTTAAAACTCTTGTTCCGTGTACAAATGCAAGGCTCCATGAAATCCTATAATGCTCAAATCATCCACAAATTAAGTAGCAAGCACAAAGACTGCAATAGTCAACAGAAACTACGTAGTTCAACAGAAGGGGTAGTTCCATGAACACAAGGTAAAAAAAAATATTAATTTGCAATTAATAATTATGTTATAAATTGTATTACATTGTTTGTTTTGTATGCAACAACAAACCAAAGTCTGTACAAAAATTTGAGTTCACCGAGACAAGCTGTTGAGAAAATATCTTAACTGAGACAAGTGTTCATTTTGATTAATAAGGTAGGTGTAATTTCGAAATCTTTACAATTTCCCGATTGGTTGTGCGATTAGCTGATGTTATTTATAAAGAAACTAGTCTCTAGAATCACCACAAGACCAGCACAGCCAAGATGTTTTAAAATGTCATTGGGATTATCTAAATGATAACGCTTCCATCATATAAAGGAAATAAAATTCAAATGGTGAAAGCATTATCATTTAGATTCCATTTTACTCTGACTCCATATAATATGAAAATCCTCTTCATGGATTTGCCACTGGATCACATTGTGCAAATACCACAATATTTCCTTGGAGCAACTCCCCAACATCTTCAGGTGGTTCAAGCTTGCTGGTGGCTAGGTTGTTGTTGTTGTTGTTGTTGTCGTCGTGGTCTTCAGTCCTGAGACTGGTTTGATGCAGCTCTCCATGCTACTCTATCCTGTGCAAGCTTCTTCATGTCCCAGTACCTACTGCAACCTACATCCTTCTGAATCTGCTTAGTGTATTCATCTCTTGGTCTCCCTCTACGATTTTTACCCACCATGCTGCCCTCCAATGCTAAATTTGTGATCCCTTGATGCCTCAAAACATGTCCTACCAACCGATCCCTTCTTCTAGTCAAGTTGTGCCACAAACTTCTCTTCTCCCCAATCCTATTCAATACCTCCTGGTGGCTAGGTACGACTGATGGTATTTACACGTTGATGCCTCGTTTCTAGAACATGCGCACGAAGAATTCACAGGTGCAGAAATCGTGCATGTGCAATGATTTGCAAATAGATGGTGCAATACTTAAATGCCCTCTGCCGAAAATCGCAAACCGGCTCTCCTATATGTGCACTGTACGCTGGGGTTACTAACAGTGTGGCCAGACGTTACTAGTCTTGATTTAATAGTAGCCATTGCAGGGTTCCAGGCTGTGATCAGTTGAGATCCTGCATCCCTGTTGACGAGATTATCGGCTGTATGCATATGTATTGCTTCCTTAATAACGCAATCCTAGAAAGCTGACGCCGGGGATAAAACTTCTGCTTTTTCATAAATCATGTGATGTCCTGTACTCAGACGGTGTTCTGAAATTGTTGACTTTCCCAGTTGACAAAGGCTTGTATGACGCTGATGTCATTGCTGTGTTCTTTTACTGTGCGACATGTCTGGCCTATATATGCTGCCCTGCACTGACAAGGAATCTTGTACACACCTCATTTCCTCAGGCCAAGATCATCCTTGACCAAACCCAACAGGTTTCTCAGTTTTTCAGATGGTCGAAAAATCCACTTAATGCCTCATCTTCCGGGGACTCTTCCGGTTCTTGATGACATGGCACCAAAATATGGCAAAAAGACCAACGTGGTGGGTACAAGATTCCTTGTCAATGTGGGGAAGCATATACAGGCCAGACATTCTGCACAGTACAAGAACACTGCAATGACATCAGCCTGGAACCCCGCATTGGCTGCTATTAAATCACGACGTGAAAAATCAAGATTTTTCAATGACAGACCCATCATTGGTCTAGTACGATTTCTTACTGAGAAACGTCTGGCTGCACTGTCAATATACACAGTGTCAAGTGCACGCACAGGAGAAACGAGAGACGCTCTGTGATTTTCGGCAGAGGGCATTTGAGTACGGCACCATCTATCTGCAAATCATTGCACACGCGTGATTTTTGCACCTGTGCATTTTTCACACATGTGTTCTAGAAACAGGGCATCAACGTGCAGATACCGTCATTCATACCTAGCCACCAGCAAGGTTGAACCACCTGAAGATGTCTGACAGTTTCAGGAAATATTTGCACAAAGTGATCCGGCAGCAAACCCGAGAAGACTATTTACAACATATCCGTCGGGAAAGCTTGAAAAGCCACAATATGAAAATTGTTGAGATTAGTTTTCAATTCGATTTAAACCAGATTGTGAAACATTTTGTCAATTATTTTGGGTGGTTTGACACCTCCAGGAAAGGGCTAAAATATAAGAAACACTTGTTTCAGATTGCTTCTCACTAACAACTGAAGCTCACCTGCAATTTTTGACCTAATTGTTACCAATATGTTAGTGCTGGTAGTGCACTGGTGTTTTGATCCTGGCCAATGTTTTAATAACCAACTGTTTGCTTTGAATTTCTTTTCATCAGAGCAAGTAACATAAAAGTGTGAAACTAGAGATTCAGCTGTTTCTATATCTGTAGACTTGCTCACCCTGCTACAATGGTTCTTGTGCCCATCTTGTTTACCTTTGCTTAACGTGGTAAAAGATAGCTAACAGGATGGAAGATTAGAGTTATCATCTCATCGACAATTTTATCATTAGGGAAGTAGCAAAACCACATACTGGAAAATGACGTGAGAAGGAAATTGGTTGTGTCCTTTTCAAAGTAACCATTTAAAGATTCTGAAGTAATTTCAGGAAACCATATAAATAAGTTGCTGAAATTTCTTGATATTATTTCATTTATAGTGACTTAAAACATTGTGAGATGAGAGTTTTGCAAAAGTAATATGTCACAAATGCAGTGTGTAGTTACATAAAGAAATAAACTTTTTATATTTCGATACAATTTAACAACACAGTATAAGAAATTTATTAACAAATGATTCAGAGTCAATAACCAATGCAAGATTGTTCAATATTTTAAGTCAAATACCTTTCAACAAACAGTTACACACAGTTGAAGTATGAAGTTTTAGTGAAAGAGAATATAACAACATTTGTTTTCTAAGCATTATACATTGTAGCATGTTCTACTACTCTCAGAACACACTGAAAATCTGCAGATTCATAATGAGTATAAGTAGAGCACAACTATTTAGAAAATTATTACTCCATCTTTCTCAACATTAAAAACCTGTATCTAAACAATAAATAATCCAAATAAAAATACAAATTTGTCACAGAATTGTTATAAAATTCAAATTGTGTCTGGTTACAGCTGTATTTTTATTAACATTCTATGTCACATAACAGCCTCCGTTTTCCTTGAGTATCATTATTTGACGAAGTAGCAAAGAGTGGAATATTCCACTTTGTAACTGCCTTTAAGTTTCATTTGATCACCAGTGAAGCAGATTACACCAATTACATCATACTGCTCACAGGCACCAAATCTTCACCATGTCAATTTTTATGACAGTTTACTGCTGTTCTTCTGCAATATAAAACTGCTGCAATAACTATTAACAGCACTCTAGAAGGGCACCAAATTTCCTATCCTCACAGGGCATACTAACCTCTACAATTTCCCAGACTTCCATATACTACTACAATACATATGCCACTTCCTTCTCCTGCAATATCTTCACATATATTGGCCCTGCCCTCACAACTGTCGCAATATTTACTGAACATCTAAAATATGTGTAGTCCTAGGTCGCAACACTGTGTGTACGCAACCATTCACAAAAGAAAACCAAGACAAAAAAAACCTGACTTTTCATATCTGTGTACAAGAAATCCATGCAAGACAAAATTCTATTCCACAAGCAATAGTGAAAGAAAAATTCAAAAAAATGGTTCAAATGGCTCTGAGCACTATGGGACTTAACTTCTCAGGTCATCAGTCCCCTAGAACTTAGAACTACTCAAATCTAACCAACCCAAGGACATCACACACATACATGCCCGAGGCAGGATTCGAACCTGCGACCGCAGCAGTCACGCAGGTCCAGACTGTAGCGCCTAGAACTGCTCGGCCACTCCGGCCAGCAAGCAAAATTCCTTTGGGCTTTTGGGTGCCAGGGCAAATCAACATTTCTAAGTCTTCACATCAATTGCATCCATAGGGTGCGGCCTCATGCCATTACTATCTATCTCTCACAGATACACTGATGAGCCAAAACATGATTACTGCCCACAATGAGACTGAATGCTGCCTGATGACACTGCAGGTACATGGCATGGTAAGGAAAGCATGTAAGAGGAGAACATACAGAGAATCATTCTAGTAGTGACATGGTCTGCAAAGAGGGAAATCCACTGGCATAAGCAATTCAAATATGGCAAAATCAAAAATCAAAGTCTAGGATGGAAGGACAACAATATTGCGAAAAGATAATAAATAAGAATTTTTGCAGCCAAAATTGCATGTCGAAATATTTTTATTTCCTCAATGACCACTTCTGACAGAGCCTAGCCAATATCTTCAGATCATCTGGAAATAATATTACTGTTGTTTCCAGAAGATCTGAACATGACAGACTGTTTTTGACAGTCATTGAGGAAGCAAAGATGTTTCAACATGCAATTCTGTCTTCAAAAATTATATGACTGTTAGTTCCAGAAGACCCAAATATGACAGCTAGACTGTCAAAACCAGTCATTGAGGAAACAAAAATATTTTAACATGTGATCCTTACTGCAAAAATTCTTATTTATCATCAAATATCACATTGCACCCAACAACATATGCAACTTATTACGAAAAGGATATATTGCTAAAACAGGCACAACAGAAAGACTGCTATACATTTAAATTTAAACTTTTCGCCAAAAGAACTTGTTCCAAAGTAGAAAGACACACACACACACACACACACACACACACACACACACACACACACACAACCATAACCACAACCACTGTTCAAAGTGGCTGGACTACCAGCCCACACGCACACGCGCACAAAAGCACTGTCTCTGGCTGGACTGGAAGTCTGGCCACTTATGTGAATATGTGTGTTTTCCATTTTGAAATAAGGCCTTTTGGTTGAGAGCTTAAATGTTTACCAATCTTTCCGTTGTGCCTGTCTGCAACCCAACATCTCTTCTGTAAGGTGAGTAGCAATCTGTCCTTTCCATAATATTGTTATTTCAGAGGCCAGACTGTTATGGCCTGACTTCTGGGAACAAGCTTAACTGAAAATGCAAAGATCATCAGCTGTTCATGTCCTACTGTCTTGAGCATCTGTGGAAGGTGGTTTAAGAACAGTGAATTCGTGGTAGATGACAAGGTGTTGGATTTCCGCATTTCATCACACAATATGTGCAGTTGGAGGTTTGTCAGCTCAGTAAAGCAAGCCAAGCAGCAAACTGTGGTAGATCTGGTGACAGAACTTGTGCAGACACACACATTTGGACTTCACATTGATCAGAACACATTGTTGAACATGAGGCTCCACAGCCTCTACTTGTTCCCTTGTCAATTCAACAACATCTTCAATTATGACTGCAGTGCACTTGGGATCATCAAGGTTGGATGTTAGATCAATGGCAGCATGTCCCCTAGTTAGATAAATCACATTTTGTATTACATTAATGGTATTGTCCAGATATTCAGTCATCCAACACAACGGCTGCTCAAAACATGCACTGTACTATGGCTGTAGGCCAGTGGAGGAAGTATTACAGTGTGATCAGCATGATATGAAGGACATTTGTCTGACTGTCGATGGGAGCTGTAGCAGAAATCTAAGGCAACCCAACGGCGGTTAACTATGTGAACATTACTATAGACCATCTGCATCCCTTCATGCTTTATGTCTTCCTCAGTGGTGATGGCACCTTCCAGCAATAGAACTGTCCAGAAATTCTTGTGTACCTGATAGCTGTTTAGCTTTCCTTACAGCTGATGAGTCATGTGACAAAACATCTATTAATCTCCACAGAATCCGAAAATAACAAACAAACATTGCGACTTTCAATCAAGTACCCCATCTAGTAATGGTGGGGTAGGTGGGGAAAAAAATTCTGAAATCTGAATGTACTTTTGTATACTGACAGTAATTTTCATAATTTTCTAAATGGAAGATACAAATTTCTTCACATAGGAATATTTCTCTTTTAATGTTTCAAAATTATGAGTAAGGTGCAAATTGCACGTCATGAAATTTCAGTTACAGAACATGCACTTTAAATTGGAAAAAAACAAGAAACATGCAAGAAGCTGGATCTATATGCTCTGGCTGAACCGATCATATTTTACTCCATCAGGTCACATAGCAAAACATGCACAACCTAAACATGGGCCCATTGCATGTTTTCAGAAGAAAGTAAGTTGTTGTTGTTGTTGTTGTGGTCTTCAGTCCTGAGACTGGTTTGATGCAGCTCTCCATGCTACTCTATCCTGTGCAAGCTTCTTCATCTCCCAGTACCTACTGCGACCTACATCCTTCTGAATCTGCTTAGTGTATTCATCTCTTGGTCTCCCCCTATGATTTTTACCCTCCACGCTGCCCTCCAATACTAAATTGGTGATCCCTTGATGCCTCAAAACATGTCCTACCAATCGATCCCTTCTTCTGGTCAAGTTGTGCCACAAACTTCTCTTCTCCCCAATCCTATTCAATACTTCCTCATTAGTTATGTGATCTACCCATTTAATCTTCAGCATTCTTCTGAAGCACCACATTTCAAAAGCTTCTATTCTCTTCTTGTCCAAACTATTTACCGTCCATGTTTCACTTCCATACATGGCTACACTCCATACAAATACTTTCAGAAATAACTTCCTGACACTTAAATCTATACTTGATGTCAACAAATTTCTCTTCTTCAGAAACACTTTCCTTGCCATTGCCAGTCTACATTTTATATCCTCTCTACTTCGTCCATCATCAGTTATTTTGCTCCCCAAATAGCAAAACTCATTTACTACTTTAAGTGTCTCATTTCCTAATCTAATACCCTCAGCATCACCCGACTTAACTCGACTACATTCCATTATCCTCGTTTTGCTTTTGTTGATGTTCATCTTATATCCTCCATTCAAGACACCATCCATTCCGTTCAACTGCTCTTCCAAGTCCTTTGCTGTCTCTGACAGAATTACAGTGTCATCGGCGAACCTCAAAGTTTTTATTTCTTCTCCATGGATTTTAATACCTACTCCAAATTTTTCTTTTGTTTCCTTTACTGCTTGCTCAATATAGAGATTGAATAACATCGGGGAGAGGCTACAACCCTGTCTTACTCCCTTCCCAACCACTGCTTCCCTTTCATGTCCCTCAACTCTTATAACTGCCATCTGGTTTCTGTACAAGTTGTAAATAGCCTTTTGCTCCCTGTATTTTACCCCTGCCACCTTTAGAATTTGAAAGAGAGTATTCCAGTCAACATTGTCAAAAGCTTTCTCTAAGTCTACAAATGCTAGAAACGTAGGTTTGCCTTTCCTTAATCTTTCTTCTAAGATAAGTCGTAAGGTCAGTATTGCCTCACGTGTTCCAGTATTTCTACGGAATCCAAACTGATCTTCCCCGAGGTCGGCTTCTACTAGTTTTTCCATTCGTCTGTAAAGAATTCGTGTTAGTACTTTGCAGCTGTGGCTTATTAAACTGTTTGTTCGGTAATTTTCACATCTGTCAACACCTGCTTTCTTTGGGATTGGAATTATTATATTCTTCTTGAAGTCTGAGGGTATTTCGCCTGTTTCATACATCTTGCTCACCAGATGGTAGAGTTTTGTCAGGACTGGCTGTCCCAAGGCCGTCAGTAGTTCCAATGGAATGTTGTCTACTCCGGGGGCCTTGTTTCGACTCAGGTCCTTCAGTGCTCTGTCAAACTCTTCACGCAGTATCGTATCTCCCATTTCATCTTCATCTACATCCTCTTCCATTTCCATAATATTGTCCTCTAGTGCATCGCCCTTGTATAGACTCTCTATATACTCCTTCCACCTTTCTGCTTTCCCTTCTTTGCTTAGAACTGGGTTTCCATCTGAGCTCTTGGTGTTCATACATGTGGTTCTCTTATCTCCAAAGGTCTCTTTAATTTTCCTGTAGGCAGTATCTATCTTACCCCTAGTGAGATAAGCCTCTACATCCTTACATTTGTCCTCTAGCCATCCCTGCTTAGCCATTTTGCACTTCCTGTCGATTTCATTTTTGAGACGTTTGTATTCCTTTTTGCCTGCTTCATTTACTGCATTTTTATATTTTCTCCTTTCATCAATTAAATTCAATATTTCTTCTGTTACCCAAGGATTTCTACTAACCCTCTTCTTTTTACCTACTTGATCGTCTGCTGCCTTGACTACTTCATCCCTCAGAGCTACCCATTCTTCTTCTACTGTATTCCTTTCCCCCATTCCTGTCAATTGTTCCCTTATGCTCTCCCTGAAACTCTGTACAACCTCTGGTTCTTTCAGTTTATCCAGGTCCCATCTCCTTAAATTCCCACCTTTTTGCAGTTTCTTCAGTTTTAATCTACAGGTCATAACCAATAGATTGTGGTCAGAGTCCACATCTGCCCCTGGAAATGTCTTACAATTTAAAACCTGGTTCCTAAATCTCTGTCTTACCATTATATAATCTATCTGATACCTTTTAGTATCTCCAGGGTTCTTCCATGTATACAACCTTCTATCATGATTCTTAAACCAAGTGTTAGCTATGATTAAGTTGTGCTCTGTGCAAAATTCTATCAGGCGGCTTCCTCTTTCATTCCTTAGCCCCAATCCATATTCACCTACTACGTTTCCTCCTCTCCCTTTTCCTACACTCGAAATCCAGTCACCCATGACTATTAAATTTTCGTCTCCCTTCACTATCTGAATAATTTCTTTTATTTCATCATACATTTCTTCAATTTCTTCGTCATCTGCAGAGCTAGTTGGCATATAAACTTGTACTACTGTAGTAGGTGTGGGCTTCGTATCTATCTTGGCCACAATAATGTGTTCACTATGCTGTTTGTAGTAGCTTACCCGCATTCCTATTTTCCTATTCATTATTAAACCTACTCCTGCATTACCCCTATTTGACTTTGTGTTTATAACCCTGTAGTCACCTGACCAAAAGTCTTGTTCCTCCTGCCACCGAACTTCACTAATTCCCACAATATCTAACTTTAACCTATCCATTTCCCTTTTTAAATTTTCTAACCTACCTGCCCGATTAAGGGATCTGACATTCCACGCTCCGATCCGTAGAACGCCAGTTTTCTTTCTCCTGATAACGACATCCTCTTGAGTAGTCCCCGCCCGGAGATCCGAATGGGGGACTATTTTACCTCCGGAATATTTTACCCAAGAGGACGCCATCATCATTTAATCATACAGTAAAGCTGCATGCCCTCGGAAAAAATTACGGCCGTAGTTTCCCCTTGCTTTTAGCCGTTCGCAGTACCAGCACAGCAAGGCCGTTTTGGTTATTGTTACAAGGCCAGATCAGTCAATCATCCAGACTGTTGCCCTTGCAACTACTGAAAAGGCTGCTGCGCCTCTTCAGGAACCACACGTTTGTCTGGCCTCTCAACAGATACCCCTCCGTTGTGGTTGTACCTACGGTACGGCTATCTGTATCGCTGAGGCACGCAAGCCTCCCCACCAACGGCAAGGTCCATGGTTCATGTATAAGTTATCAAGTCCATAAACGTGAGTTTTTCTCCATTCAGAGGTCTCACTAAAATATTCAGTAGATACCTGTTCTACCCGTCACTGCTTTCTTCCAGAGGAAAATACTTTAGGTCATCAGCTACTATTCATCTGATGCAGCACGTTTTCTTTCCACAGTGGCTGAAGTTAGTAAGTTTCTCCAAGTATCCTCACTGTGAACATACTTCTGAGTATATTTCTCAAGATACTATTTCCCAATGGGATTGCTGCATTTGGAAACAGGAATACCAACTGTTTGAAATGCCATCACAGTGTCAAAAATTTCATTTCCCCCTTTTTAACAAAAACTCCAGAGCTGCACCAATAAACTGCTGTCTCACAATTGCAAGCTGCCTGTGAGATGGACATCATCTACACCTACATCTACATCTTGCAAACCACTGAGAAGTGCCTGTCAGAGTGTACATCACATCGTACCGGTTATTAGGATTTCATTCACTGATATAACACAGGAAGAATGATTGATTGAATGCCTGTGTGTGTATGTGCATGTGTGTGTGTGTGTGTGTGTGTGTGTGTGTGTGTGTGTGTGTGTGTGTGTGTGTGTACAGTACTTATTCTAATCTTATGTTCACGCTCATTATATGAGCGATACACAGGAGATTACGTATATTCATAGAGCCATAATTTAATGTCGGTTCTTGAAACTTTGTTAAGAGACTTCCCCACGATAGTTTATGTCTATCTTCAAGAATCTGCCAGTTCAGTTCCTTCAGTATCTCAGAGACTTTTCCCATCAATCAAACAAACCAGTGAAAATTCATGCTGCTCTTCTCTGTATACATTCAATATTCCCTGTTAGTCCTATCTCGTATGGCCCCCAGACACTTCAGCAATATTCTAGAACTGGTCGCATGAGTGGTTTGTAAGCAATCTCCTTTGAAGACTATCACCTGCTTTACCCATTACTGAGCCTATCTGATTATTCCATTTCATATCCCTACAAAGTGTTAACCCAGATATTTGCATGAGCTGGTCGAGTTCTACAGTGACTCATTGATATTATAGGAGACTATGCATTTTTTCCATTTGTGAAGTGCTCAATTTTACATTTCTGAACTTTTAAAGCAAGTTGGCAATCTTTGCACCACTTTGAAATCTTATCAAGATCTTAGTAAATATTTGTGCAGCTTCTTTCAGTCATCATTTCATTATAGATAACTGCATCACCTGTAAAACCCTGAAGTGGCTATTATTATTGGCTGCAAGGTCATTAATAAAAATTTACTGGCAGATTAAAATTGTGTGCTGGACCGAGACTCTAAGTCTAGAACTTTGCCTTTTGTGGGCAAATGCTCTACCATATAAACAAGGTCTGCAGAACAACTTCTGTGAAGTTTGGAATGTAGGAGATGAGGTACTGGCAGAAGTAAAGCTGTGAGGACAGGTCGTGAGTCGTGCTTGTGTAGCTCAGGTGGTAGAGCACTTGCCTGCAAGAGCCAAAGGTCCTGAGTTCAAGTCTTGGTCCAGCACACAGTTTTAATCTTCCAGGAAGTTTCATATCAGCGCACACACTGTTGTACAGTGAAAGTTTCATTTGGGTCATTAATATACAGCATGAACAGCAAGTGTACCAACACATTTCCCTGGGACACAACTGAAGTTACTTCTACATCTGACGATGACTCTGCATGCAAGATAATATGCTGTGTCCTTCTTACCAAAATGTTCTCAGTCCAGTCACAAATTACACTCGATACATCATCTGATCGTACTTTTGACAATACGTATAGGTGTGGTACTGAGTCAAATGCTTTTCAGAAACCAAGAAGTGGTACATCTACCTGACTGTCTTGATCCAATCAAAACTTTCAGGATGTCACAAGAGAAAAATGCAAGTTGAGTTTCACATAATCAACATTTTCTGAAT
This sequence comes from Schistocerca serialis cubense, assembly GCF_023864345.2. NCBI lineage: Eukaryota > Metazoa > Arthropoda > Insecta > Orthoptera > Acrididae > Schistocerca > Schistocerca serialis. Next base: position 267,802,213 of record NC_064641.1, read on the forward strand.
CAATGCTGGTTGGTACGGAAGAAGTCATTCTGCTTAAGGTACCTCATCATGTTTGAACAGACAGTATGTTCTAAGTTCTACAACAAATCAATGTCAAAGATACTGGATCCTAGTTCTGAGGACCACTTCTATCACCCATCTTGTAGACGCGTGTTACCAAGCTTTTTTCCAATTACTGGGCATGGTTTTTTGTTCAAGAGACCTGCAATGGAATATACAGGGCTATTACAAATGATTGAAGCGATTTCATAAATTCACTGTAGCTCCAATCATTGACATATGGTCACGACACACTACAGATACGTAGGAAAACTCAAAGTTTTGTTCGGCTGAAGCCGCACTTCAGGTTTCTGCCGCCAGAGCGCTCGAGAGCGCAGTGAGACAAAATGGCGACAGGAGACGAGAAAGCGTATGTCGTGCTTGAAATGCACTCACATCAGTCAGTCATAACAGTGCAACGACACTTCAGGACGAAGTTCAACAAAGATCCACCAACTGCTAACTCCATTTGGCGATGGTATGCGCAGTTTAAAGCTTCTGGATGCCTCTGTAAGGGGAAATCAACGGGTCGGCCTGCAGTGAGCGAAGAAACAGTTGAACGCGTGCGGGCAAGTTTCACGCGTAGCCCGCGGAAGTCGACGAATAAAGCAAGCAGGGAGCTAAACGTACCACAGCCGATGGTTTGGAAAATCTTACGGAAAAGGCTAAAGCAGAAGCCTTATCGTTTACAATTGCTACAAGCCCTGACACCCGATGAGAAAGTCAAACGCTTTGAATTTTCGGCGCGGTTGCAACAGCTCATGGAAGAGGATGTGTTCAGTGCGAAACTTGTTTTCAGTGATGAAGCAACATTTTTTCTTAATGGTGAAGTGAACAGACACAATGTGCGAATCTGGGCGGTAGAGAATCCTCACGCATTCGTGCAGCAAATTCGCAATTCACCAAAAGTTAACGTGTTTTGTGCAATCTCACGGTTTAAAGTTTACGCCCCCTTTTTCTTCTGCGAAAAAAACGTTACAGGACACGTGTATCTGGTCATGCTGGAAAATTGGCTCATGCCACAACTGGAGACCGACAGCGCCGACTTCATCTTTCAACAGGATGGTGCTCCACCGCACTTCCATCATGATGTTTGGCATTTCTTAAACAGGAGATTGGAAAACTGATGGATCGGTCGTGGTGGAGATCATGATCAGCAATTCATGTCATGGCCTCCACGCTCTCCCGACTTAACCCCATGCGATTTCTTTCTGCGGGGTTATGTGAAAGATTCAGTGTTTAAACCCCCTCTACCAAGAAACGTGCCAGAACTGCAAGCTCACATCAACGATGCTTTCGAACTCATTGATGGGGACATGCTGCGCCGAGTGTGGGAGGAACTTGATTATCGGCTTGATGTCTGCCGAATCACTAAAGGGGCACATATCGAACATTTGTTAATGCCTAAAAAAACTTTTTGAGTTTTTGTATGTCTGTGCAAAGCATTGTGAAAATCTCTCAAATAATAAAGTTATTGTAGAGCTGTGAAATCGCTTCAATCATTTGTAATAACCCTGTAGTTACAAGAGGAGCTAACTCAGCCACAAATTCTATACAGAATTTGAGAGGAATTCCACGGGCCCTCGAGCTTTATTCAGTTTTAATGATCCAGCTGTTTCTCAACACTACTGGCAGTAATATATATTTCATTCACCATTTCAGTGGTACAAGGTCTAAATTGGGGCAATTCTCCTGTGTCGTCCTTTTTATAAGAACATTTGAATGGAGTTAAGCATTTCAGATTTAGCTTTTCTACTCACAATTTCAGTTCCCATTTCATTAGCTAGGGACCGGACACTAACTTTAGTGCCACTAACAACCTTTACGTACAACCACAATTACTTTGGGTTTTGCGAAAGATCATATGACAACATTCTGTAACAGTAGTTATTGAAGGCATCAGGCATTACTATGTTGATAGCCAAACAAGTTGCATCCAGCATTCCTATCTATAGCACTACACTTTGTTTTATGGCTGTTATTTGGTAGTTTCTGCTTCTTTAGTATTTTTTTATAGTGTGAAAAAAAAAACTAAGGTTATATGAGCCCATGTCAGAACTGTAAAGTACGAAAACGAAAAAGGAGTTACAGCAACTACACATGAAGCCCAACTGATGGAAGGAAAGACAGCTAAAACCAGGGGCTTTCTCTTGGAAAAAAGTCCATAAAATAAGCTGCAGAAAAAACAAAAGTCTGAACTAAAGATTAAATGTCCTTCACCATATTGCTATGGTGGATAAAAAGTAAAATGTTGTCGACAGCCCAAGTGTTGTTCGCTAAAATGGCTCATAACTCAGACAGCAAACATAAATTAGAGCATAAGTGGTTAGAAAAATTGCAGTCTGTTACGAAATGGAGAACCATCAATGGTTGATGACAATGATCACAAGTAGTGGGGGATCAGCACTTAAATTGTGATGGCTACAAAGACAGCACCCAATATGCAATCTAGCTAAAATGAACTCATGGTGAATGGCCCAAGATGAAGTCAGAGAAGGTGCTGAGAGAGGTTTAATTCCTTGGAGCTTGTTCCCATGAAGGGAAGACCAGTGGTGATGCCACGGTGACATCTGCTGACAGACATCAACATAGATAATATCGGAGGGAATGGAAGAAGTAGCAGGCTGAGGTACTAGGACTGCAGCAGCATCAGCAGCCTCGTTTCCAGTCAGACCACTGTGACCAGGGACTCACACTAACATCATAGTTGCTCCATCAAGAGTGAGCAAGTGAAAACTTTCCTGGACCCATTGCTCTAAGGGACGGCTGGTGTACATCTCAAGGTACGTTTACACTGGGATACATGTATCGCGACATGTATGAGCGACATGTCAATTTGACATGTCGCAATACATCACCTCATACAAAAATTCACGGAACTTGTATGCGGACCCTCGAGCTCATACATGTCGCGTATACATTTTGTATATCGCTTTCTGGCCATATACGCGACATGTATGAGCGACATTTGAAGAACTCGCGCATGCGCAGTACTATCATTTCCTGTCGTCTTGTCGACTGCCGCTTATTTCGACGATTAGCGCATGCGTGGTACCAGGCTCTTTGGCGGCTGTTTGAGTTTTGAAGGTGCCGACTGTCGTTTCGACGTTAATGTATCTGCATAGAATATCAAAAAGTGCCATATGCAACATTATTCTTCGTGTTTGCGAGGCCATTGTGCAAGTTTTATCCCAAGAAGTGAAGGTAAAAGTTTTATATATATCAGAGTATGACATACATTATATAATTTTTTCATGCATCTGGCACGTATATCAATGTTTTTCTGTTATTCCGGCGGCCTCGCGTGATAATGTTGACAACGGATGCCGACAATCGTGTGTGAGACGTTGGCATTAGCAATCGCGCGACAATGCAAATGTTTTGTCATGAAATCTTCGTTTTACGAGGAATCCCCAGTGGCTAAAAAACGGATTGTTACTGCCAACTGATCCTCTGGTGGAATCGCTTCCCGAAAGTTTGTGTTGGTTTTGGACACAAGAAGAGCCACATGTGATAACAAACCGCGGATATCCTCCATACTCGTCCTAACATAATTTCTAAAATATACGCCATCCTCTAGCGTTAATTCGCGAGAAACTCTCTGTGCCATCATCTACGCTTCCTCCGCCTTTTCTTCCTATCATCTTCCAAAAGAGCAAGTGTATCAGCACATAAAAATGTGAAAACTTCCAAATCGTCGTCGGAAGCTATCGCACAGTGATACATATCAACCAGTGTAAACGCACGGTCATACATGTATGAGGTTGATACTTGTCAACTCATACAAGTCGCGATACATGTCGCAAAGCCGCATATACATGTATCTCATACATGTGCCGATACAAATCGCAGTGTAAACGCACCTTCACAGAGGCTGTAAAGGGCATTGAGAGAATCGGATGACGATGACAATTGAAAAGCCTGTGTTGCCGGATGTTCTGCATGGCCTGATACAGGGAAAAGATGGGTGCAGTAAATACTGAGCAGTGTTCTGGAAGCCGATACCAAAAATTGTCGGTGCCAATGGTGAAGGCACACCCAACAACAGTCAGTCTGAGAGACATCAGTTTACACAAAGGTACTATCGCGAAGTTCTGAGAAGCTTAGGGCGATACGGTGAGTCTGGAGTAGTGTCCTTAGGAAGCAAATGAAGTTCAAGGTGAACAAGGGCCGCCGCACAAAGAGAATGTGGTCAAGGGTTCACGCCCATTGGGAAAGTGGCACATAGTGTACAGTTCTGCTGCCAAAATCAATCGCCAAAAGCAAATTCCAGGAGGTAACAGAGAAGAGGGGCACGCCCCCTCCTGGGAGTTAAAGGACTCATAGGACGGGTGGCCAGGCATGGCAGACAAATGGCATGCGTAATTGCTGACGAGAAAGTCGAGTCAGTACGACAGTGGTATTTGACAGCTTCTGCATACAGACTCTCAACTGTACTAGTGTACAAGGCGCCAGTGGCCAAACGGATGCCACAATGGTGGATTGTATTTAGATTGTGTAAGATGGAGAGACGTGCAGATGCACAAACAAAACACCCATAGTCTTGTTAGGTAAAGGTGAAGTGTGAGGAATGGAACTTTCTATGGTGCTATGGGACCTAGATCATGCTCTCGCTTCCTCATGATTTTCAGCCACAGGGGCAAACAATGTTCATATTCAGATTTTATAGAACCTCTCTCTTGTGGGCAAGCATTTTCTCCTTCATACCAGTAAAAAATGGAGCACGGTGGTCCAAACCACTCCCCAGGAAGTACTGCTCAGGATACACAGGACATTGACGGACCATGTACAGAGGACCAAGAAAGTTTCCTATCAAGCATGAGCATAGAAACAGTTTTGTCAGTGGAAAAGAGAAAACCACTGTTGATTCTCCACAAATAAAGACTATCGAGACATTGCTGAAGATGCCACTCAAGGAGACAAGTGAGTGGAAAACTGCAATAAATCACAAAATTGTGAACAAAAAGGGAACCGGATGCGGGTGACAGGTCTTGATAGGGTTAATGGCGATAGCAAAGTGGATGATGCTCATGACGGAAACCTGAGGCACAACATTTTCCTGGATAAAGGTGTGCGACGAGGAGAACCTACATGTACCTTAAACTCTCTTAAAAATCCCTGAAGAAAATGGGGCAGGCCGCCTCTGAAGCCCTGTGTGTAGAGTGTACAGAGGACACCAGTCCTCCAGCAGTTGTCACAGGCTTTCTCTAAATCAAAAAGCATGGCCACAGTATGGTATTTCTACAGAAAACCATTCGTCACATGGATTGAGAAAGTTATGAAAGGCTCAACTGCAGAACGGTACACTCTGAATCCATGTTGGGCAGTGGTTAGTAGATCATGTGACTCGAGCCACAACACCGGCTGGGTGTCTTATGTTCCATCACCTTGCAAACACAGCTGGTGAGAGAAATGGGGCAGTAGCTAGAAGGAAGGTGTTTGTCCTCACCAGGCTTAGGTATGGGTATGACAGTGGCTTCACACCAGGAGAAAGTGCTTGCCCACAAGAGAAAGATTCTACAACATCTGAATGTGAACGTTGTAGCACTCTCTATTCTGACAAGAAAGGGTATTGCCCAAGCCTCCTATACTCATTTCCAAAGGAGGAAACCAGGGTGATAGTTTGTGGAGCTCGAAATCTCTGCATAATAGCAACCCAAGGTGTTGGACATAGCAATAGGGCCCACTATGACAACATCTGCTATGGTCAGGCCAGAAATTGGGGAACAGACCTTGGTCACAGAGAGCTGTCCGAGGTTTGCCCATACAATGGAAGACAGATTGGAAGTATTAAAAGAACTAATAAATGAAATCCAATTAGCTTTTTTTGCTATCCTAAAGAATGCAACAACACTGCACAGACAACTGTTTATGACGAATGCAGTTCACAATCGTAGGATGACTGATAAAAGCATGGAGAGCACTTCTCCGCACACGAACTGCTTTGCAGTATGCCTCAGTCCACTAAGGGACCAGAACAAGGCACAATAGAGATGAAGTACAAGGAAGGGAATACTCTGCAGCAGTAACCATAACATTGGTAAGGTATTCTACTTGGTCTTCAAAACTGGGGAAAAGCTGTTCCCTGAATGTCGCACGCGAGGAGTAAAGCCTCCAGTCACCCTTAGAAAGCTGCCATTTGGGTTTGCACATAGGTGGGGTAGGAGTCAGCAAACTGATAGCACAAGGGAAATGGTCACTCAAGTACATGTCAGAGAGAATAGATCACTAGAGAGAATGGGCAAGCTGGACAGTGCAGAAAAAAAAGAGGTCCAAATGGGACTAGGTGTGCGTGGAGTCAGATAAGAATGTAGGTGTTCCAGTGTTAAGGCAGATGAGGTTGAACTGACTGAGGTCAGCCAAGAGGGCATCTGCCCGACAGATTCTCTGAGAACCCCAAAGGGGATTTTGTGCATTAAAGTCACCAAGCACCAAAAATGGGTGTGGGAGTTGCCCAATAAGCTGGAGAAAGCTTGCCCTGGTGACAACGAATGACAGAGTGATGTAGATGGTACAAAGGGAAAAGGTGAAGTGAGGAAAGAAAATGCGGACTGCAACAGCTTGCAGCCGGATGTTCAGCAAGATGGTATGACTATGAACGTCATCCCAGATGAGCAGCATGACTTCCCCAGGACAGGGAATGCTGTCCTCGGGAGGGCAGGTCAAAACGGACCAGAGAGAAACGCAAAAAGTCAAAGTGGTAGTGAGGATGCAATTCTGTTTCCTGGATGCAGAGAACAAATGGATACTGCGATTCCAAGACCAGCCGTAATTCCTCCTGGTTGGATGTAAGGGCACGCATGTACCATGGGAGGGGAGCCATGACGCGGAAAGAGGAGAAGGGAAAAAACGAAGGGGGTCACCTCGGTGGCTGCTGAGTGCCGGCCTTCAAAAACACTCTGCTGCAGGGTGCACAGGTCAGAGGATCCTGCTCCAAGAGACCTATAGAGGGACCAGCTTTCTTCCTTGGTCAGTCTGCGGATTCCAGGTCGGAAAAACGATTGGATGTTGTCCAGGTGAGGCTATAATGCAGCGACACCGTTTAATAGGATCTCCAATTCAGCAAAATAGACGACCATTTGGCTGTGTTTGATTTCTTGGAGCCTTTGCGGATGGCAGATGAAGACTCAGATATTTGTTGGCTGGAGATACATAAAAAGTGTTCGCGGAAGTATTCCTTTCCCTTTCCCTTTCCTTTCCTTTCCTTTCCTTTCCAGCCTGCTGGTTATGTAGTAGGGGATTTTGCTGTCCGTGGCAAAAATTTAGTGGCACGTTGCGCAGCTGGAGGAGGAGAAGCAGGCCGAAATGCTACTGTGACACTGGGAGATTTTACAACCGTGGTGCTGAATTTGAAGTCGCATGTCGGCATGGCCATGTCCTTCATGGAATGAGATGTAGGAAGAACAGTACTGTGTCAAATGGTAAAATGCAGTGTTTCCAACTAGCCAAAAATTTGTGAGCCACTGGATAAGGCATTTTTTTTCATCCAGATCTCCTGGATGGCGCACTCATTGAGATACGAGAGACAATCTCGGGAGGAAGTTGTATGGTTGCCATTGCAATTAATGCAGCAGGGAGAAGGACGTCTACAATCATCCTTGTGACCATCCCTACCACAAGTTACATATTTGGCCGAGTGTCAACATGACATTCGAGTGTGGTTGTAACAATGACACTGGTAGCAGCGCATCAGGTTTGGAATGTATAGTCAGACCATGATAACTTCATAGCCTGCTTTTGTCTTTGATGGAAGCACTACTATATCAAATGTGAGGAAAAGAGTATGTGTGAGCACTAAGGATGCATCTATCTTTTTCATCACCTGATGGAAAGTAGCAATGCCATGATCTGAGTAGTAAGTTTGGATTTCTGCCTTGGTCAAACCATCAAGCACCTAAGTGTAAATAACACCACTCAAAGAATTCACTGTTCAATGGACCTTGACACGAACAGGATAGCTGTGGTGGAGTGAAGCTGCCAGCAGTTGTGCTCGAGAATCACAAGTAGTCTCCAAAAGCAAACTGAACTTGCATAAAAGAGAGCAGGATTTTGCAGGGTCTGCAAATGCGTCAACACCTTTCTGAATAATAAACAGACAAACCGTAGCAAAAGACTGACCTCCTTCAATACGTGAAACCACAAGGAACCAAGGTGCAGCTGGGAGATTCTTGGAATCTTTAGCCTCATTCCATTTACATTTAGTAGATGTAGAGTGAGATGGTGATTCATTGTGAGAAAATCCCACATGATTGACAGCATCTCCAGTGGCATGCTCCTTCCAACTGGGGGCTCCCCTCAGAGAGGGGAGCATTTGCCTTAGATGATTGTTCACACATCAAGTCACACCTCCCGAATACCTGAAAGCATGACCAACTGGCAATTTGGGAACGTAAAAGCTCAGGCAATCATCCCTTCCTGGGCCAGGCCTATACTGGGGGTTATGTGCGAACCCTACCTGTCGACCCGAGGCTGGGAATTACAAGTTATACAGTCACCTGTTACACAGCAGATGCGTGGGGCGACCTTCAAGAGCGCATAGAGAGAATGAAGAAAAAGACGTACCTCAAATGCCAGTGCGGAGGAAGGATAGAAGAAGGGCAAGAAGAAAGAATAAAGAACAAAAAACAGTGGAGTGACTTTCTAATGTCATGATACTGTAAATGCAGAAACACATTCCCAGAAACATCCCAGTCATTTTCCCCAAGGGTGGGGAAAAGAATGGCAAGAGGGGAGACATGCAGCATGGAAAGGAAAAGATGCTGCAAAGGCTGTGGTCCCATGGTAGCCAAGCACAAACTTGCCGAAGAGTGGTGAACATCTGGTGAGAGGGCGGGGTCCTTTATGGTGCTGTATACCACAGAGGTGCTCTCCCATTATGAACTGTTCTACTGGATCCATCTATCCAGTCCACTGTCAACTATTCTTTTAAATTTGAGCCATAGTTCCACCGACATGTTCCTGCCCTGTGCTGAGATATTTTTGTATCTCTCTTACTGAACATATTTATCTTTTAGCTGGTTGTAGCTGTCCTTTGTGCTCATTATTGCCAGAACTGTGTAATGATCACTGATACCAGTTTCAATGTTGATCCTCAAAGACATGTTTGAGGGATAGACTAATGTTATTTTGATTCAATGTATACGGAGAGTCAAAAAGCACTTTAGAATGATATAGAAATTTATTGGGGTAATTTACAGAATCGTTGGAGGTGTCCCTTTGTAGCAAAGAACCTTACGTTGCACATAAGTGTCTATGTCAGTTTTGTTCGATGTGAACATCATTTGTGGCATGGCAAACATCCCACTGGTAATCAATTTCTTCCCATAATCGTTGCACCAATTTGGAATAAGACAACAGTCTTAAATGAAACCCCGGAGAAGGAAATCCAGTGTAGTTAAGTCTTTGAAGCAAGGCGGCCATGCGACTGGTCCTTCATGGCCTATCCACTGACCTGGGAAGCGATTATCAAGGTAACCTGGAACTTCCATGAGGAAATGAGCTGGTGCACCATCAATTTCTACCATCTTCATCAATCTGTGGAAATAAAAAGTTTTTGAGCATATCCAGATAGAAAATACAAAATACCAATGCCAGTTTTCTCATGAAGAAGAAAGGGCCATACACACTTTCAATTTACGAAGGATAGAAAAAACACTAACTTTGGGGCTCTCACGAACGTTTTCCAGGGTTGCATGTGGATTTTCGCTGCACTAAATTCTGCAGTTGTGGGTGTTCACCATGCCACTGATTTTTGTGGACTGCAGGCAAAGCTCCCCTTAGCCTGTTTGACTCAATAATCAACTCATGGATGACCTGGTGATTTCTCATATCACATTGAACAACCTGTCTCAACAAAGTGCTTGTCAGTGCCAATAGTAAATTGTAAACCTACTTTCTTCAAGTTCTTTAGCAAATTTGGTGCAAAATTTACTCCAAACAGTTGTTGCAGAATTAATTACATGAAACAAAAACACACTACCAGCACATTCCGCACCGGTGAAAGTAGCCATTTTAACAATACACTACACAGGCGCTCCTGGTGCTGATACACTACATGACTCGAACTTGAGGTTGTCTGTTACAAAATGATGCATCTACCGATTCTGTAAGTTATCTCAATAAATTTCAGTATGATTCAAAATTTGTGAAGTCCTTTCTGACTCAACCTATATACTGTGAGTAGTTATTTTGAAAAGTTTGTTAAAATGTGCAAATTCAATACAAAAATATTTGCAGCATTTTATTCATAGTAATACGTATAACCAAACATGACACTGAATTTTTTCCTTAAAGCAGGAAATGTGCCACAACATATGCTGTGCCAACGAAAAACATTGACATATCCACAAAGAAGAAGAAGAAGAAAAGCTACGTAGAAAAGAACTATTACAAGTGTTGAGTGTTTTTACCAAGAAACATCTAATTTATCCGCTTTTGTGTTCTCAAACACTGATGATTTCTTTAGTGAAGCACACATTGTTCTATTGAGGTTTGTGAATCATCACTGTTACCATCAAATTTTACTAGTTTTATGCTAATACAGAAGAGAACATTACAACCTCTAACTGCCCTGGTTATGAAGTGATCACGAGACAGGCACCCTACAAATAGTCAGCATGGCAACCATTGTTAGAAATAACATACTTTAGTAGTATGCCTTACCAGGTTTTTAGTAATTTTCAAACTTTATTCAAGTAGATAGTATGTGTGGGCATATTGTGCTGTTCCATTTGGTTTTATTGTGATTGATTTACTTACAATTTTATTGGTGTTCCATTAATTTTATCTTGCCCATTCTATTTCAGTTTTTATTCACAGTAATGTGACAATACTATCTTATATTTCCAAATTAGATTTGTTTCTGCATTATGCAACAAGTGTCAGAACATTTCTGCTTGGAAGCTTAAGGTTTATTTTCTGCTCCTGCTGGATCAATAGCTGAAGTGTACACAATAGGTTTTTCAGTGGAAATAAATCACTAGAAAGATAAGAATATCCTTAATATCTCTCCTCTTTTTCTGGGAATGAAATGACTTAACAAGAGGGCGATGAAGAGACAGCAAGTGAGTTTTTACGCTTTGGAGTGACGAACAGCGAGCCCAATGAGGCTGAAAATCCTCAGCGGAGATGTACAGACATTTCAAATGAAGAATTTCAAAAGCAGGGATAAAGAGTTAGTCAAAGTGCCTCGAGATATGGTGTCACTTTGAGAATATAATCAAAAAAGAATGTACTTAACCGCTTAACATAAAATCCTGAATATACTTTTTTAATTCTGACGAAATAATAAAACACCGAGTATACTCAGGCTTATCACTTCCGACTAGCACAAGTTTTAAAAGGTCGAATTTACTCATTCCATCTCGTGTTTTGGCAGTTCCTTGATATTTTCGGTAGATGTCACTGTGGTGTGTTACTCTGAAGTGTATATTTCTGGCAAGAGATGCCTCTGAATCAGGCAGTTGTACTAGCGGTCACTCTACAATCTGTTCTTGCAGTTTGCCTGTTATTTCCTCATGTTTTATGAAAATGGAGAGTGAAGATGAGTTTCATATTGAATTTAGTGGGTCTGAGAGTTCTGAAGATAGCTATGAAGAGAGTTGGGAAGAAGGAAGTGATGAGTCAGTTTCTTCTGAGTGTGGTACGAGATAGATCCATCTAAGCCACTGCCACCTGCTCCACCACGTTTTCCTTTTACAGGTAAACCTCATATTAATTGTGAACCCTGTATTGAAGATGTCTTGTATTATTTTACACAGTTCGTTGATGATGGATACATGCAAATTTTGGTTATTGAGACCAACAAATATGCAACACAAACAAACATGCCAGCATGGAAGCCAACAACAATTGATGAGCTGTACATATTTGTTGCTGTAATATTGTTACAAAGCATTGTGAAAAAACCCACATATCAGATGTACTGGACAAAAAGAGCTACATTAGCCACACCAATTTTTAGAGAGGTTCTACCATTCAAGAGGTTTGTCAATTTGAAGAAGAATTTGCATTTTTTGGACACTGCAACCTATAATGCAGAAAGCCATCCACAACCCAAACTGAATGAAGTATGGCCTATTGTGAGCTACCTGTTGGCTAAATTTAGAAACACAGCTGTGTTCCAGAAAGAGGTGTCACGTAGATGAAAGCCTGTTGTTATATAAAGGGCGACTGGGATGGATCCAATATTTGCCACTCAAAAGAGCTAGGTTTGGCATAAAAACATTAGTGTTGTGTGAGTCACAGACTGGATATGTTTTGTCCCTAATTATTTACATTGGCAAGGGCACTACATTTGAAGAAGAATACAAGGATCTGCCAATGTCGTCACAAAATGTAACGACACTAATGCAACCCTTGCTAAATATGGGATACTGCTTGACTCTAGATAATTATTACAGTTCTCCCCAGCTTGCTGACCTCCTAGTAACAAAAAGAACAGGTATGTATGGCACTGTGCTTCCTACAAGAAAAGAAATACCACCTTCTTTCCGGACCAAGAAACTGAAGAAAGGGGAGGTTGCAGCATTCCAGCGAGGTAAACTGACTGCACTGAAATGGAAAGATAAGAGAGTATTTTTGCATTGTGGATAGTGGACAGCATGCAGACGTCTAACACAGAAAGTAAGAAAGAAATATATTGCCAAACCAGTGGCTGTATTTGCTTATAATGACACAGTGGGGTGTGTGGCTTCAGATGGAATACGAGCACCACAGATGCAATAGGGCTCCTATGAATCTTGGGAGAAAGGTTTATTAAAAAGGAAGAGGCCTACATATGTGCTTCATCGACCTAGAAAAGGCATTTGAAAATGTGGTTTCGGACAAGCTGGCAATTATAATGAGGGAAAAAGAGAGTGGACTGGAAAACCAAAAGACTTGTAAACTCATTTTATCTTAATCAACAAGCCTCAGTTAAAGTGAGAGGAGAAAGTACAAAATAGATCGGACTAGGAAAAGGAGTAAGACAAGGATGCTGTCTATCACCTACTCTTTTCAACCTCTACTCGGAAAATATGATTGACCAATGCCCATTAGATGACAAAGGAGTAAAAATTGGTGGAGGAAGAAGAGTAGGGTGTTTGAGGTTTGCTGATGACATGGTCCTTCTAGCCACAAGGGAAAAAGAATTACTGGTTTTGGTGGACACCATTGAAGCTAATGGAAAAATTATGGAATGAAAATTAACACAAAGAAAACAAAAGTATTGGCACTAGGAGGAAATAAAGAAATAAAAATTATGCTGAATGGAGAAATACTAGAACAGGTGCAAAATTTTAAGTATCTTGGAAGCAGGATAGACACCGACTTGTAGTGCACCACAGAAATTAAAAAGAGGATAGCAATGGCAAAAGAGGCGTTTTATACGAAAAGGAGAATTTTCTGCAGCAGTCTGGACAGAGAACTCAAGAAGAGACTCATAAAACGTCTTGCACGGAGTGTTCTTCTATATGGTGCTGAAACATAGACTTTGAGGAAGAAAGACAGAGAAAGGCTGGAGGCTTTGGAGACGTGGACATGGCGGAGGGTGGAAAGAATATGTTGGATGGACAGTGTAAAAAATGAAGAGGTATTGAGCAGAGTGGGAGAGAAAAGACAGGTACTAGATGCAATAAAAAGAAAAAAAAGAAATTGGATTGGGCATATATTAAGAAAGAATGACGGACTGATAAAAAAAGTTTTAGAAGATTATTTAGAAGGGAAAAGGAAGCAAGGCAGGAAGAGATTCCAGATACTGGATGACATGATGGACGTTACAACATACAGCAGCCTTAAGAAGGAAGCAATGGATCACAGAAAATGGAGAGGCAAAGGACCTGCTATTATAGCAGATAACTGATGATTATGAGGTACGTAGATCACACACTGCATCTAATAGCGGTTAACGATGATGTCATCAACAGTACAGTAGCCAAATTTAAAAACTTGCATCAAACGATTAAATTTTCATGTGAGACTGAAACAAATAAATCTATCACTTTTCTAGAGCTATCAATTCAGAATGAAAATGGCAGGCACACATTTGATATCTTTCACAAAAAGACTTGCACTGATGGCATTGTGGATTTCACTTCAAACCATCTGGTTATGTTGGCCAAACAGGAAGGAGGCTGGAAATTAGGTTTGGGGAACACATCGCGTTGGGCAGAAAAGATACGATGGAGAAATAGAGTATGGCTGCTCATTTACTTACAATGAAACATAGGGTGCCGACTTTGACATCTAATGTGAGGTTGCTGCATAAATGTGAAAAGAGCAGGTTCCTCGACCTCCTAGAAAGAGCTGGAAATCTTCTGCCATCACAAGATTGCTGACAACAAGCTGATTAATGATCAGGTTGTTATGAAAAAGGCACTGTTCTGGGAACTGTTTGAAAACTTGTTGCTAGGAAACAGCATAAGGTTTGACCCAGGGGGAACGAAGTAGCTCCTGCCATCATGCCAATAAGTAGCAGCCACTAGCATAAGACTGTACGAGTATGATGGTTATAACACTGAAACTACAGAACTTACTCCATGGTATGTTAGCTTAGATGCATGTACATCTTTAATAACAGCAATTCAGTATATTGGTTTTATTGTACTTGAGTATTGCTCATCAGTGTGGGATCCGCACCGGGTCAGGTTGACGGAGTAGATAGAGAAGATCCAAGGAAGAGCGGCATGTTTTGTAACAGGGTTATTTGGTAAGCGTGATAGCGTTACAAAGATGTTTAGCAAACTCAAGTGACAAACTCTGCAAGAGAGGCACTCTGCATTGCGGTGTAGCTTGCTGTCCAGGTTTCGAGAGGGTGCATTTCTGGATGAGGTATCGAATATATTGCTTCCCCCTACTTATACCTCCCGAGGAGATCACGAATGTAAAATTAGAGAGATTCGAGCGCGCACGGAGGCTTTCTGGCAGTCGTTCTTCCCGCGAACCATATGCGACTGGAACAGGAAAGGGAGGTACTGACAGTGGCACGTAAAGTGCCCTCCGCCACACACCGTTGGGTGGCTTGCGGAGTATAGATGTAGATGTAGAAAAGCATCCACAGATCCACAGTGTTTTGGGCTTTGACATCTAAATGGAAACAACAGTTTCTCTTGACCAAATGCTAGATCAGGACCTATCAGCAATTGAGGAAGAGCAGCTGTATCAGCTTTTAGTGCTGTGGGTAGGAAATGAATCCAACAGTTATATCGTGACAAAAACAGAATCCAGTATTGCACGTGATGGGCTGCTTTGTCTAGTAAAGATGCTGAAGGATTGGAAAGAGCAACCAGAGGTTTATGATCAGTAGTCACATGGAACTTAGAACCATATAGGGAAAAGTGAAATTTTCTATCTGCAAGTAGCGATTTTACGCCTGATTCAGAGTTTTGGAAGCAAGTGCAATAGGGTGTTCGGAACTGTCCGCATATTTGTGTGCAAGAATGGCCTCAAGGCCATACTGGGAGAAGTGTGAGGCCAAACGAAGATGTTGGCCTGGTTGGAAGATAATCAAGCAAAGTGCCGAGTGTAATTTTCATCTTTATGATGTTTGGTTTGTGGGGCACTCAACTGCATGGTTATCAGCACCTGTGATCTTAATAGGGCAAGGGTACACTCACAGGTGGGCTACTAGTGAAAAGGAACATCTTTATGTAAGAGAGCATTAAGTGGGTAGGCCAATGAGGATATACCAGGAGGAAATTTATGGTAGTATGCAATCTTTCCAAGGAAGGTTTGCAACTCTTGACACTGGTAGGACATGACAAAGCCTCAACATGCTGGCTTAAATGCTTGATGTCAACATATGAGACTCCAAAACCGAGCTACACAGACAGCTAAAAAAAAATAAAAATGTGATTTGTCCAAGTTACATTTCAAACCAGCAGCCTACAGCACCATGAACAAGGCACTACGGTTCTACAAATGTTCATCTACTGAGGAACCTGAGATCACAGTATCCACCCAGGTAGTTAATGCATTCCCACACATGTGAGTTGCTCCAAAAGTCGCTTAATACATTGCATAGGTGCTAACCACACTAAAAAGCAGGTGCTGGTATTAATATAACCCAATGGAAGTGCTCACTATGAGGTCACATTTGGAATTATCACCCAAACACAGTCTTAAGCAGACTTCTGACAAGTTATTTTGGAAAAATGTTGACCCCCAGAAAGCCGTGCTAAGAGTTCATCTGGACGGGGTAAGAGATATCGACAACAGACTGAATTTACAAGCACTTTAAAATCACCAAAGAGCCGAAGGTTGCCGTCAGATTTTTTGACAACTATCAGTGGAGTAGAACATTCACTCAACAGGACAGGTATGATAGGACCCTAAGATGCAAGTCGATCTAGTTCCAACATGACTTACTCCCATAAAGCCACTGGGCCTGGGCAAGCATGAAAAAAAAAAAGGGGGCTGTGCCGTCGGTTGCATGGTGATGTGAGCCTCAAAATCAGTAGCACCCCCAAAAGCTTCCAAAATTAGGGAGGAATATTCTGAGCTGACCATATCCAGTTGTTGGTATAAAATTAAGCAAATACCAGATGCATTTTGTCATTAGTAGAGAAACCAAAAATTATGAAGGTTAGGCACCTTCATAATTTTTGTTCTCAAATAAATTTTCAGTGTCTGAATCATGCACTGCGAGAACGGTCAAAAGTTGAACCACTGTTTTGTACATTATGGAAGTAGGAAACTGTCACAATATTAGTATTTAATGTTTGTTGTAACTCATCAACTAATGAGCAACAGGTACAAAACCAGTAAGCCCAGATTCACATAGGTTTGAGACTTTAACAAAGTAACAGCTGCCCTCTTGTCCACTAGCATTTTTGACATCTTGTCTATAACATGTACTTCAGTGTAGGGTTAGTTTGGGGTTACCATCACTTGGGAAACATTGATCACATCCACGTTCACGTCTGGTGAAGGATGACCGAGCTTTGCACACAGTCGCAGCGTTGTCCCTTTTTTTAAAAAATAATGGTTATTCACTGCCCAACACTTTGGGCATGCAGTCCACTCATATTGAACAAAACAAAAGGGCGCATTAACATAGCCGCAACATCGTGTTACCCACCATGAGCTTACTGATAATGGTCAAGAAGGAGGAGAAGCAACAGTGGCTACTTTACACCACACTTCTACTTGATTTCCTGTTGTCCTAGATACTTCAAAAGGCTTATCAATGTTCAGAACATCTGTGAGAGAGGGATTTTCACATTGTGAATGGTGGGCTCCATGTGGTTCCCAAGTCGTGCAGTGACCATAAACCATAGAATTACCAAATATGCAACAACCAGTCACAAAATCATGTTCTATTTATTCACTTTTGCAAATCGATTTCAACTGATTAACAGTCATCATTGGTGCTTTCAACCAATATGTGCCCTGATTTGCAAAAATGAATAAATAAAACATGATTTTGCGACTGGTTGCTGAATATTTGGTGATTTTCATACTGAAAAGCATGTTCACAAATTTAGGTGTATTATATCATCATGAACCCTAGAATCAGCATGTGTCCCAGTGGGTCTCATAACAAACTAGGAACAACAGCTAAGTTCGTGAAGTTTCGCTGCCAAAGCTCTGTACGACTGTTGCAGCCATTTTTAACAACGGTACAACTCACCACAAGCAGCAATTACTTTTGTACATTTGCAATGAAAATTGGAGAACAACCGACACATTTCATCAAAAGAGAGACTGGCAGGTTCCTGAAGAGGAGATAGCTGACACAGAAGGTGATAAACACGAGGAGAAACCCTTGACAAAAATAAAAATCTTACCCAAGTTGGTGTCAGTGATTGAAAAAGCTTGAAAATGTTGCCGATGGTGTTTTTCATATGAATCCCAACCTTCCGCAGAATAATCATATAGAGGAAATGGTGGGGGTTGTGTCAATGATGGTGGAACCTGGAACATTGATGAGGCTGACAAAGTGTATAGTGCCATAGAGACAGCCTACTGCTGGTCGGAGAGAGCTCATTGTTGTTAAACAAGAGATTGAAGAATTTTTTCCACTGACCTGCTGACTGTATATTGAACCAAGAAATGAAACATGAGGAGAATAACACACTTGTCACCAAGTATTTTGTATCATTTTACAGAAACAATATCAGAAGTACACATACAAGTTTTATTCTGCTTCCACATGAAGAGATTCACAATAACACTGAACGAAGTGTGAAACAGTACAAAGTCTCAAATGTAGATCACATCAATACACAGTCTTGTAGGTGAACATACAGTAAGTAAGTAAACCTAACACCAGGCTCATACTGGGCTTTTGTGCACACGACACATCGCTTATTATGCCGTCTGTCCAGGTTGTAACGAAATGTCTCTAGGCCAGCCATTGAGGCACATTTATCACCTTTGATTAAGTGTACTCACACTATAGGGTTAGAACAATTTACCTGTCAAATTGTCATTTATGCCTGTCATTGAATACAGGCCAAACATGCTGGTGAATATTATAACCACCTGAGGTTTTAAAAATACTATGGAAAGGAAAGTTGCTACTCACCATACAGCAGAGATGCTGAGTCGCAGATAGGCACAACAAAAAGACACTCACAATTGTGATAGTCTTTTTGTTGTGCCTATCTGCATCTCAGCATCTCCACTATATGGCGAGTAATGACTTTCCTTTTCATAATATTGTTACATTCCATTCTGGATTTTCCATTGTTTGAGCTTTTAAAAAGTAATAGGTACACACAACACTTTTGCAAATCATCTCATAAAAATCACCATACAAATATTAAGACTTATTGAAGATCCTCAGAGAACAATAGTTCTCATCAAAATCTCACAACAGAACAGAACTTCCACTTTACAAAAGGAGTGATAACAAAAAATGTAGGATGACTAAACAAAAGTGTGTAACCAAACATTACTTGTCACACTTTATAAATAATAGACATCTGCAATTCAAATTATCTTCAATATCCTTCACTCTTTTGCCCTCTCCCTCTGCTTATTAGTTCATTTCATGTTATGTGGCTTATTTGCATGATTAATCATAATGATGTGGAAGGAGACAATTTACATTCACGTTACACGTTCATTTGTAAATATAGGCATATGGTTACCACTGAAATTATTTCCCTCCCTCTTTAACAGAACAAAGGCATATTAAAAATGACTTAGTATGTCAGATCAAATGTTGTCAAACTGACTATGTAGTCCAATTAAGAGTAGGCCAACACTATCATTATAGATGTTGAATATATCACATTCATGAACAGTTTTCTTACCTGACACCACTGTAGAACCTTATGTACCGAATCGCAACCTATTTATTTATGAAATACATGAACTAGACATTAGTGCCTGTAGACATTTTAACTTCTAGATCAGAGAATGTCAAAAACATTATGAGAGAGAGCTGTTATTCTTAAGAAGTACATATGATGTACTTATTCCATCACCTCCACACTATGATAAGGAAATTGATTTTTGCTTTAAATGAGTATTATGGTATGAGCAACAATAATGTCAAAAAATTCTGCACACAAAAAGCTCTTAACCAGTATTCTCACTTCCATGACATTACTTACAGTACGAAACACAGGCAGTGAGGATGAACTGCAGTTTTTTATTGAAGTGTTGGGATTTTCAGCTCCTGCAACTTGTGGTTTGAGATCAGTAAATCTTTCACTTTTCTCTATGACCAACCCCTTGACTTTAGAATCAAATTTTGGATCATAACTTCCTGGTGGTGGTGCACAACCTGCAAATATATTACAAAGTTATACATAATTCTCCCATAGCTATGCTAATGTGATAATAAATAAGCATTTAAGGAAAAACAATACCACTCAGAAATAAGACATTAAACAAAATAAAACTAATGGAAGTGAAAAAAAAAAACCTGTCAGGAGATCTTTATGGAGATAAAGCAATACGACACATGACAAATAGAAAAATAGCAGGAAATGCCAGATAATAGATACAGTTAAAAAGAAAAAGATCTAGTGAACATGAAATAAACAATTATTCACATAACATCTATTAAAGCAAGTAATGCTCAACATTTAGAGCAATATAATTGTTTTAATTCACAAGAATTGGTAAGGTGTAAAGAAGCAATAAAATCAATATCTCACATGAGTAGTCTTCAATAGTTTTCACAAGCTGGCCAATTGAAAAGAGAATAAGAAAAATGCACAAAGCATTAATTTCAACAACAAAAATTAAGTTGGTTTAAAAAGTTAGGTATAGTAAGAGAGTATCTAGTTTGTACTAACCGAAGGGGACTAAGAGCAGCAGCAAGTGAGTAGTCTACCAAACAATCCCTTATTACAGGTTTTGTTTTGTTTTGTTTTGTTTTGTTTTAGGGGGCAAAAACAATTAAGCTCATACGTGCCCCTGTCAGAAACTTGGAACCAAAGATGAAAACAACTACATGTTAATCCCAATCAATGGGAGGAAAGACAGCTAAAACCAGGGGCATTCTCTTGGAAAAGTCCATAAAATACGCTGCAGAAAAAACAAAAGTCCTGAACTAAAGATTAAATGTTTTTCACCATATTGCTACGATGGATAAAAAGTAAAATGTGGTCAACAGCCCACGTGGTGTTCGCTAAAATGGCTCGTAACTCAGACAGCAAATATAAATTAGAACATAAGTGGTCAGAAAAATTGCATTCTGTTACGAAATGGCGAACCATCAATGGTTGTTGACAATGATCACAAGTAGTGGGGGATCAGCACTTAACAAATGGCATTGACTACAAAGACAGCACCCAATATGCAATCTAACTAAAATGACCTCCTAATGGTGAATGGCCCAAGATGAAGTCAGCCAAGCTGCTGAGAGAGGTTTAATTCCTTGGAGCTTGTTCCCATGAAGGGAAGACCAGTGGTGATGCCACGGTGACATTTGCTGACAGACAGCAACATAGAGAATATCGGAGGGAATGGAAGAAGTAGCAGGCCGAGGTACTAGGACTGCAGCAGCATCAGCAGCCTCGTTTCCAGTCAGATCACTGTGACCAGGGACCCACACTAACATCACAGTCGCTCCATCAAGAGTGAGCAAGTGAAAGCTTTCCTGGACCCGTTGCACTAAGGGATGGCTGGTGTACAGCTCACAGAGGCTACAAAGGGCAGTGAGAGAGTCAGATTACAACGACAGAATTGAAAAGCCTGACATCAGTGTACACAAAGGTACTATTGTGAAGTTCTGAGAAAGTTATGGGGATACAGTGAGCCTGGAGTAGTGTCCTTAGGAAGCAAATGAAGTTCAAGGTGAACAAGGGCCGCCGCACAAAGAGAATGTGGTAAAGGGTTCACGCCCATTGGGAAAGTGGCACATAGTGTACAGTTCTGCTGCCAAAATCAATCGCCAAAAGCAAATTCCAGGAGGTAACAGAGAAGAGGGGCACGCCCCCTCCTGGGAGTTAAAGGACTCATAGGACGGGTGGCCAGGCATGGCAGACAAATGGCATGCGTAATTGCTGACGAGAAAGTCGAGTCAGTATGACAGTGGTATTTGACAGCTTCTGCATACAGACTCTCAACTGTACTAGTGTACAAGGCGCCAGTGGCCAAACGGATGCCACAATGGTGGATTGTATTTAGATTGTGTAAGATGGAGAGACGTGCAGATGCACGAACAAAACACCCATAGTCTTTTAAGGTAAAGGTGAAGTGCAAGGAATGGAACTTTCTATGACGCTATGGGACCTAGATCATGCTCTCGCTTCCCCATGATCTTCATCCACAGGGGCAAACAATGTTCATATTCAGATTTTATAGAACCTTTCTCTTGTGGGCAAGCACTTTCTCCTTCATACTAGTAAAAATGGAGCACGGTGGTCCAATTCACTCCCCAGGAAGTACTGCTCAGGATACATAGGACATTGACGGACCATGTATAGAGGACCAAGAAAGTTTCCTATCAAGCATTATCATAGAAACAGTTTTGTTAGTGAAAAAAGGGAAAGCCACTGTTGATGTTCCACGAATAAAGACGATCGAGACATTGTTGATGATGCCACTCAAGGAGACAAGTCAGCAAGAACTGCAATATATAAAAAAATCGTGAATGAAAAGGGAGCCGGAGGCGGGTGACAGGTCGTAATAGGGTCCATGAGGATAGCAAAGTGGACGACGCTCAGGACGGAAACCTGAGGCACATCATTTTCTTGCACAAAGGTGTGCGACGCGGAGAACCCACAAGTACCTTGAAAACTGTCTTAAAAATTCCTGAAGGAAATAGGCCAGGCAGCCTCGGGAGACCTGTGTGTAGGGAGTATGGAGGATACCAGTCCTCCAGCAGGTTTTCTTGGCCTTCTACAAATCAAAATACATGGCCAGTCTGGTATTTCCTCAGAAAACCATTCATGACACTGGTTGAGGAAGTGATGAGATGGTCTGCTGCAGAATGGTGCACTCTAAATCCACATTATGCAGTGGTTAGTAGATCGCGCGACTCAAGCCACCACACAAGCCGGGCAAACACAGCTGGTAAGACAAATGGGCAAGTAGCTAGAAGGAAGGTGTTTGTTCTTACTGGGCTTAGGAATGGGTACGACAGTGGCTCCACACCACCGCCAGGGAAATGAGCCATCTGCCCAGATGTGATTGTACATATGGAGGAGGAAGTGCTTGTGCACAAGAGAAAGATTCTACAACATCTGAATATGAACATCATTCGTCCCTGTGGCTGAAGATCATGAGTAAGTGAGAGCTGATCTAGCTCCTGCACTGTAAAGGTGGCATTGTAGCATTCACGATTCGCAGACAAGAAGGGTATCATCCGAGATACTTCCACTCATTTCCAGTGGGGGAAAGCAGGGCGATAGCGAGTGGAGCTCGAAATCTTTGCAAAATAGCAGCCAAAGGTGTTGGAGATAGGAATAAGATCCATAATGACATAATCTGCTACAGTCAGGTCCGAAACTGGGGATTGGACTTTGGTCCCAGTGAACCGCTGGAGGTTGGCCCACGCTACAGAAGAGTGAATGGAACTGTTAAAAGAACTAGTCAATGAAATAAAGCTAGCTTTTTTGCTATCCTGAAGAATGCGACAACACTGTGCATGCAACTCTTTATAACTGATACAATTTGCCGTCTTAGGATGATGTTTAAAAATGAGGAGAGCATGTCTCCACATGCAAACTGCGTCGTGGCATGACACAGTCCACCAAGAGGCTGGGACACAGTGCGGTGTAGTTGAAGTGCAAGGAATGGAACATTCTATGGTGCTAATGGTAACATTTGTAACGTATTCTACCTGGGATCACAACTAGCGAAATGATGTTTGTCAAAGATTGCCAGGGAGGAGTAAAACCTCCCGCCAGGCTTACGATACTTTCAGTTGAGTTTACAAGTAGGTGGTATAGGAGTCAGCAAATGGATAGTACAAGGGGCATGGTCACTCGAGTACACTTCAGAGAGAATGGATCACTTGAGACAACGTGCAATCCTGCACATAATGTCCAATGGGACTACGTGTGCATGGAGTCTGGAAAGAACATGGGTGCTCCAGTGTTAAGGCAAATGAGGTTGAGTTGATTGAGATTGTCAGTCAAGAGGGCACCTCTCCGACAGGTTCTGGGATAGCCCCAAAGGGGATGGCGTGCATAAGTCACCGAGCACCAAAAACGGGTGTGGGAGTTGCCCAATTAGCTCGAGAAAGACTGCCCTGGTGACAAAGAATGACAGAGGGATGTAGACGGTACAAAGAGAAAAGGAAGTGAAGATGGAAAAGGGCGACTGTAACAGCTTGCAGCCAAGTATTCAGTAAGATGGTTTGACTCAATGTCATCCCAGATGAGCAGCCTGACTCCCCTGTGAGATGGAATGCTGCCCTCGGAGGGAAGGTCAAAAAAGACCAGAAAGAAATGCGAGAGGTCAGAGAGGTTGTGAAGACAATTGCATTTCCTAGAGGCAGAGAACAAGTGGACCCCGCGATTCCAGGAGCAGCCATAATTCTTCCTTGTTGGATCTAACGCACTGACCATTCCACTGGAAGAGAGTTATGATGGGGAAAGGGGAGGAGGGATATAATGAAGGGGCATCATGTTGGCAGCTGCCAAGTGCTAGCCTTCAAAGACACACTGCTACAGGATGCAGAGGCTAGAGGATCCTGCTGCATGAGACTTACTGAGGCATCGGCTTTCTTCCTTGGTCAGTCTGCCGATTCCAGGGCAGAAAAACGGCTGGTGCTGCTCACTGGGAAAATGGCAGTCAACCGGGGAGGCTATCACACGGTGACACCGTTGCACAGGATCTCCAAGTCGTTGATGGAGAAGACCGTTTGCC
The DNA here is from genome assembly GCF_023864345.2 of Schistocerca serialis cubense. Classification (NCBI taxonomy): domain Eukaryota; kingdom Metazoa; phylum Arthropoda; class Insecta; order Orthoptera; family Acrididae; genus Schistocerca; species Schistocerca serialis. The sequence continues at coordinate 267,826,507 of NC_064641.1, forward strand.
TTTGCATGATTTCTTGGAGCCTTTGCAGTTGGCAGATGAAATTCAGATGTTTATTGGCTGGAAAGTGTAAAAAGTATTTACACCAGTATTGTGCCTGTCCTCTCCAGCCTGCTGGTTGTGTAGCAAGGGATTTCACAGCACAAGGCAAAAATTTAGTGGCATGTTGCACAGCTGGAGGAGGAGGAGGAGGAGGAGGAGGAGGAGACTGGAATGCTATCATGACACTGGGAGACTTTCAACCACGGTCAGTTGCAGAAGCCAATCTCCATAAGCGGTTTCCGCATAGCCTGTTTGGCCAGCTTGTCAGCAGGTTCGACGCCTGGGATTCCAACATGACCTGGGCTCCAGACAAACACCACTGAACGACTGGACCGTTCCAAGGCATAGATGGACTCCTGGATGGTCAGTACCAAAGGATGATGAGGGTACACTTGTCAATAGCTTGTAGGCTGCTCAAGGAGTCAACAAAGAATAAAATGACTCCCCAGGGCATGAACGGATGTGCTCAAGAGCACGAAATATAGCCACTGGCTCGGCAGTGAAAACACTGCAGCCATCGGGCAAAGAATGCTGTTCAATATGTCCTCCATGGGCATAAGCGAAGCAGACGTAATCATCAGCCATCGAGCCATCGGTGTAGACCCCTTCATGGCCTTAGTACTTGTCAACAATCTAGAGGAAGTGGCAGCGGAGAGCCACGGGGTTAACTGAGTCCTCAAGCCATGTGAAAGGTCCAGGTGAAGCCACAGCCTAGGTGTACACCATGGAGCCTCAAGTATAGGTGGTAAAGGCAAAGACTCCAGTTCGGAAAGAAGGGATCAGACATGAACTGCAACTGGAACCCCTGACCTGGGCCGCCAATGCAGGATATGAACCGGCTGTGGGTGGGAAAAGGAGACAATAATTCGGATGGGCAGGAGAACTATTAACGTGTGCAATGTAACTGGCCAGCAGCTGTGCACGCCTAACCTGCAACGGAGAAACTCCAGCCTCTACCAGGACGCTGGTCACCGGACTCGTCCTAAAAGCTCTTGACATAGGCGAACACCACAGTGGTGCTCTGGGTAGAGTAAACGCAATGCTGAGGGCACCACCGAACCATAAACCAGACTCCCATAGTCAAGGCAGGATTGAACAAGGGCTCTGTAGAACTGCAGCAGCATTGAGGTATCTGCACCCCAGTTGGTGCTGCTCAGGCAGCGGAGGGCATTGAGGTGCTGCCAGCACTTCCGCTTAAGCTGACAAAGGTGAGGAAACCAAGTCAATCGGGTGTCGAAAACCAATTTTGTAAATCAGTAAGTCTCCACTACAGACAGTGGATCATCATTAAGGTATAGTTCTGGTTCCGGATGAACGGTACAATTCTGAAAGAAATGCACAACACATGACTGTGGCCGAAAACTGGAAAACATGGACTACAGCCCATAACTGCGCCTTGTGGATGGCTTCCTGTAGGCGTCGCTCAGCAACAGCAGTACTGGTGGAGCAGTACGAAATGCAGAAGTTGTCTGTATACAGAAAAGGTGACACGGACTGCCCTACAGCTGCTGCTAGATCATTAATGGCCACTAAAAACAGAGATACCCTCAATACAGATCCCTGCAGGATCCCATACTCCTGGATATGGGGGGAACTATGGGAGGCACCAACTTGGGGATAGAAAGTACGAAGCGACAGGAAATTTTGGATAAAAATCGGGAGTGGGCCTCTGAGACCCCACTTGTATAATGTGGCAAGGATAGGATGGCGTCTGGAAAAGGCTGTTCGGATGGCAGACTCGAGGGACACAAGATTATCAGTGGTAGAGCGACCCTGGCAGAAGCCACTCTGACATGGAGCCAGTAGGCCATGTGACTCAAGGACCCAACCCAACTGCTGACAACATACATTCCAGCAGCTTACAAAGAATGTTGGTGAGGCTGATGGGCAGATAGCTATCCACATCAAGCGGGTTTTTATCAGGTTTGAGCACCAGAATGATTGTGCTCTCCTGCCACTGCGATGGAAAGACGCCATCACACCAGATCTGATTGTAGACGAAGAGGAGCTGTCCCTTGTAGTCAGATGAGAGATGTTTAATCATGTGACTGTGGATCCGATCTGACCCAGGAGCAGTGTCGGTGCTATGTGCAAGGGCACTGAGTAGCTCCCACTCTGTAAATGGGGCATTATAGGATTCACTGTGGCATGTAGTGAACGAGAGGACTTTCCCTTTCAGCCGCTGTTTGAGAGTGTGAAAGGCTGGGAGAGGGGGGGGGGGGGGGTTAATTCCCTGATGGAGAGGCTTGAGCATAATGCTCAGCAAAGTTTTCGGCAATCACGTTTGCATCGGTAGATAACACGCCATTTATGTTCACACCGGGAACCTGGTACCTGAAAACACGTCTGATCTTTGCCCAGACTTGGGAAGGTGACGTATGGCACCCAATTGTCAAGACATATCTCTCCCAACATTCCTGCTTCCGTCGTTTGACAAGTTGGCGAATGGAGGCACGGAGCCGTTTTAAGGCTATGAGGTGCTCCAGGGAAAGGTGCAGCTTATGCCACTGTAGAGCTTGCAGACACTCCTTAATTGTTTCAGTGACTTCCGGTGACCACCAAGGGACTGCCTTTCACCAGGGGCACCCTGAAGAGCGAGGGATCACGTTTTCTGCCACAGAAAGGATTTTTGTAGTCAACTGCTCAACCATCACATCAATGTTACCGAGTGGGGGAGATACAACGGTGACAGCAGATGTGTAAGTTTCCAAGTCTGCTTCGTTTGAAGCCCATCTGGGCAGCCGCCATGTGCCTGACGATGGGGCAGTGACAGGAAGATGGTAAGTGGTCACTACCACACAGGTCGTCATGTGCTCTCCAGTGGATAGAAGTCCTGGGCTGCAAACTGATAAATCAATGGCCGAGTAACTACCATGAGCCACCTGAGATGTGTGGTGGCTCCAGTTTTTAAGAGGCGGAGGTCGAACTGAGACAGTAATGTTCTGACATCTTTGCCTCAACCAGTAGGCATGGTGCCACCCCACAAGGGGTTATGGGCATTAAAATCTTCCAAAAGTGGGAAAGGTTTAGGAAGTTGATCAATCAGTGCAGCTAATTCATCCAGGGGTACTGCACCATCCGGAGGGAAATATACATTGCAGACTGTTACTTCCTGCGGCGTCCTTATTCTGATAGCCACAGCTTCAAGAGGGGTTTGAAGGAGCACAGTTTCACTACAGACTGAGTTTAGGACATAAACGCAAGCTCCACCTGACACTTTATTATAGTCGCTACTGTTCCTGAAATATCCCTTATAGCTGTGGAGGGCAGGGGTCCGCATTGCCAGGAACCAGGTTTCGTGTAGGGCAATGGAGAAAACAGGTAAAGCTTAACAGTTGCCGTAGCTCAGCCCAACAGTGGTAAAAACCACCACAATTCCACTGGAGGATGACATTGTCATGAGACTGGGAAGGCATGGAACATTCAGTGAGGCAGTTTACACCTCAGGGTCACCTGCTGCCACCCTATTATTGCCTGAGCAGTCTATATCCATTGTGTCTTAGGGTCTGGCGAGATCCAGGTCCTCAGCGGACACCAGAATCTCCACCTCATCTGCAGATGCAGAGCTTGTAGGTAGTGGTAGTGTGGACACCACCACACATTCCTTGGTCTTGGGACTTCACTGATTCAATCTCCAGGACTGAGGATGAGCATGAAGCCCTATGACCGGCTGCTTTTGAGCTCTTCAGCCACTGGCGGGTGTCATCTTTCCCACTAGCAGAAAACTGGAAAGGGAGTGACCCAAAGAACCCCTTCCTACTGAGAGGAGCCGGAAGACTACTTATGCTTCTCCGGCACAGAAATGGCGGCAACTGTTGTTTCCAAAGTAGGTGGTGCAGGAGGTGACTGGGGTCGGTGGAGCCAATGGGGCTAGAATTATTGTAGCAGCGGAGTCAAGACGATGTCTTACGTACAGGATGTGGACTTTCAACTTTCCTCTTAGCCTCAGTGAAGGTCAGTCAGTCCAGGGTCTTGTACTCCATTATTTTCCTTTCTGGAGAATCCTGCAAACACACGAGTGAGGCAAATGGTGTTCTCCGCAGTTGACACAGATGGGAGGCGGGGCACATGGAGTATTGGGATGTGATGGGCATTCGCAATCTCGACATGTGACGCTGGAAGTACAGCGGCAAGACGTATGGCCGAACTTCCAGCACTTAAAGCACCGCATTGGGGGACGGACATAGGGCTTGACGTCATAGCGGTAGATCACCACCTTGACCTTCTCGGGCAATGTGTCACCCTCGAAGGCCAAGATGAAGGCACCAGTGGCAACCTGATTATTCCTCGCTCCCCGGTGGACATGGTGAACGAAATGTACACCTCGCCGCTCTAATTTTACGTGCAACTCATCGTCAGACTGCAAAAGAAGGTCTCTGTGAAATATGGTACCCTGGACCATATTTAAGCTCTTACGGGGTGCAATGGTAACATAAACATCCGCCAGCTTGTCACAAGCGACTAATGCCCGTGACTGGGCAGAAGATGCTGTTTTGATCAAGATAGAGCCAGATCTCATTTTGGACAAGCTCTTCACCTCCCCAAACTTGTCCTCTAAATGCTCAGCAAAAAACTGAGGTTTCATCATCGTGAAAGATTTCCCATCAGCTCTCAAACATAGAAGTTACCGGAGCAAATAAGAGCCACCATCCTTAGCGTGACGTTCCTCCCATGGTGTGGCCAGGGAGGGGAACAATTTGGGGTTGTACTTCTGTGCATTGACCACCAGCAAGAGATGATGTACTACGGTTCATCGCGTGTCATCCGCCCTGATGCTACCCACTCCGACGAGGGGACCTCCCCAAGGGCACCACCCAGCCGCAGCAAGGGCCACCTAGCAGGATGGCCATTGCCGGGAGTCCTGATGCCCCAGGGTGACAGGCATCTACTACTTGGCATACGCGGGGAATTAACAGCGCAGGCATCAGCAGAGCGATCCCTGTGTGGTCAAGAGGGCTACAACCAACAGGGTACATGGCAGCCCAACCACAACGGACTGGCTACCATTCTGGATATCAAGTGCAATCAAGCAAACAAGTCCTTTATCATCATCAGCGTAGAAAACGATATTGTGCAATTGATGGAAAAACACAACAGTTGGAGAATGAGCAGAAGTGCAGATACACGTCGATGAAGGATGCGATAGGTCTCAGCGCATGATGGACACGATGCACCATGTAAGGCGCCCTTCCGCAATTGGCTGACTCTTATGGAAAATTTTGAAAAATGGAGGTCAAACCCTACAAGGGACCATCACAAAGGCCGAAATGTGAGAGACTCCTTTTAGTTGCCTCTTACAACAGGCAGGAATACCTTTGGCCTATTCTAAATCCCGGACCCACAGGGGGAGGTGGTAGAAGTGGTCCACAAAACTAATGTCCAATATCTTTGACACTGATTTGTTGTAAAATCTTATAACATATTGTCTGTTCAAACATAATGAGGTGTCTTCAACAGACCAACCTCCTCCATATAAACCTGCATCGATTCAGAAAACAGCCATCATGTGAAACCGAACACTTACTTTTCTCACATGACATCCTGATGTTTTGGTTGGATGAAGGCAGTCAGGTAGATGCAGTATCTCTTTATTTCCAAAAAGCATTTGACTCAGTATCACACCTACACTTACTGTCGAAAGTTTGATCATATGGGGTATAAAGGTAATTTGTTACTGGACTGAGGACTTTTTGGTAGGGAGGACACAGCATGTTATCCTGGATGGAGAGTCATCATAAGATGTAGAAGTAACTTCAGGTTTGCCCCAAGGGAAGTGTGCTGGGACCCTCGCTGTTCATGTTGTATATTAATGACCTCACAGACAATATCAGTGGTGCAAATAGTGCTATCCCTAAAATCTAAGATATCAAGCAAGAGAAAAGGGAAAACCACATCTACAGGTAATTAAAATGAAGTAAAAGATGGATGACCAAGGCAGCTCGCAGAGGAGGTAGAGTCAATAGTCTGCCCAGACCCAGCACACGGCAGGAGGCACCCCAACCTTAATCGCCCTGCCCCCAACCTGAAAATATTAAAAAACCTTGTATCTGAGAATAAAAACCACTTTCTTAAAAAAATAAAAAACCATCAGTACGTTTCCTGCCAGTATTAGAAGTGAAGGCCACACTTAACATGCAGAATTATACAGAGGTCCTGGTAGAGAGGCTCAAGGCACATTCCAACTGGTAATTCCACCAATGGGCAGGTATCAGGCTTGATACCCCTTGTATGCAAAAAGAAAAAAAGAAAAGCTCAATGAATAGGAAATTATTGTATGGTGATTGAGTGAGTGGAGTTGATACTAACTCAACAGAAGAGGTACGATCCCCACTTCAGCAAGGAGACTACAGGACCAGTCTGGAAATTACCAGTGGCCAGTCTTACTCCACAATATGGACTACATCCAGTAACTTCACAGGCAAAGGTACCACTGAGCCATAAATGTGGCGACCATAGTCCTGTCATGAGGAGATCAGAATTCAGTAAATATGAAGTACAGTAGCACAATCCAAACACAAGAGGTGTGAACAAGGAAGCAGATTGGGTTCAGGCTTCACACTCAGTTAATTTTGACGAGTGTCATTTCAAAGTTTTGCACATTGTAAGATAGGATTGAAGAAAACTATCTTCCAAAATGCATTTACAGGCATTCTGTATAATATCCATTCTTGTTTATGACAGCTTCCCAGTATTTTTGCAACTTCTGTATTCCAAAAGGGGCACCTTCATTGCTGGGTTGTCTGATTACTCAGCCTCACTTCACTGGAAGCTTCATTAATTTTATCAAAATGTGTTCCATGGAGTAGTTCTTTCAAATTGGGGAAAGTCTGTTGGGCTCACATCAGAACTGTATAGTGAGGGAGGTAAGGGGGGGGGGGGGGGATGTTTCCCATTCATATTTGTTGAGTCTAGTGCAATATGCAGTCTTGCATTATGATGCAAAATGAGGACACTAGCTGCAAGTATGTCAAGTCTTCTATGATAAATTTTCAGCTCCAAAACATTCGGCAGAAAGAGATTGTAGCATATGCCTGTTACATATGTCCCCTGGGAGCACTATTTGTAGCTATAGCTATGACTCCATTCATGTCATACGCAATGATGATTATTTTCACCTTTCATTGTTGGCAGAATTTATTCTGGCATGAAGAGTCAGAACTTTTCCACTGTGACGACAGATTCCAATTCTCTCTCAAAATTTTGTGTCCAGGTTTCTATCAAGTGCAACAATCCTTTTCAGAAACTGTCCTCCTCCTGTTCGATAACACTGAAGCAATTCTCCTGTGTTTCTTTTGTGAGCTGCTTTCTGGTCTTCAGTCAGCTCACATGGAACCCATCTGGCAATAGCTTTTCTCATCTTTAATTTTTCAGTTATGATTCTGTCAACCGAAGTGATAGACATTGTGGCCTCATATGCAATTTCCTCATGCGTTTCTCATAGATCCTCTCTCAAACCATCAGTAACAATGGCCTGAGAGGCATAGCCTGTTGCAGTTGATGGCCTTCCAATTCATAGAAACAGGGAGCAAACCACCATGATACTGTGCTACGAGCCACTACACTATTCCCACACACCTCTCCAGCACTGAAAATTTCTGTTGGGTTCTTTTCATGTAGGGATTCAATTTTGATGTAGAAAAGCTGGTCACTACATATACTCAAACTTGACGGCTTCAGCTTCCATTTTAAAACTGAATTATTCATGACACAGACATGCAAACCAGCATCCACATATGAGATTGTCACATGTAAGGTCTCACTCACAACTGACATGAATTTCAACTTGATCACGCCACCGTAACAGCTGTGCAAGCGCACTGTGCAGAACTTTTGAAATGACCCTCGTAGTTGACTAATGTGGGGTAGCCGTGTCAGCTTTTCATCAGAGAGTAGTTCCAAAAGTGGACATTGCACAACAATGTCCAAGAACTGGGTACCCAAGTAGATTTTTTTGACCAAAATATGACAGAAATGAAAGCCATGGGAGAGAGCTAAGGCAGAGGTCCTTTGGACGGCATTTTGGAACTGGGGCTGCAGATTGGGAGCTGTACCAAATGCAGTGAAATGATCGACATAAAAAACAGCACAGGCATGATCACTGGTACGACCAAAGAAACTAGCCCACTGATGGCGATGAGGAAAAGTAACATCAGAATGGAGCAATGAAGCATGCTATTCTCTTGGACCCATGGGATGGGGACTGAGTGATGTACCAACCCTAACCTCTAACAGCAAGTGTGATGAATGCTAACAAAAATTAGTACCGTATTTACTCGAATCTAAGCCGCACCTGGAAAATGAGAATCGAAATCAAGGGAAAAAAAATTTCCCGAATCTAAGCTGCACCTGAAATTTGAGACTCGAAATTCAAGGGGAGATAAAAGTTTTAGGCCGCACCTCCAAATCGAAACAAAGTTGGTCCATTGTAATATGAGACACAATTTAGGTCGAATGAATGACGATACAGCTACAGTAGTTTGGTTTGAGTAGTAAGCTTAGCAGTTAAGCTTTACCAGGTGGCCACTGCTATGCGTCAGGCGCTCCGTCCGTATTTATACGGGTACCCTTCCTTTTTCATGTGCTGCATCTGGTTTGAATTGATTGCTTATTTTTCTTCAATAAGTGCCGTTCTCTTTATTATAGGTGTTTACGTCACTCTAAGGTGAAAATGCATTATTGTACTGTGTCATGCATTGTTTGTCGCATTCTGATAATGAGTGTTTACGAACTGTCGCCGCTCGCGGCATGACTTGCTTATGTGCGCGCTACCGCCGCTTCCAATTTAAAAAAAAGCGAGGAATCGTCTCATTAGCGAAACAATGGCAAGAGACTGCTATTTGTTGTTACTTACACTGCTGCTTTCTTTGATAATGACCAACAAGAACCAAATAATAGACTGCGTGTGATAGAAGATGTTGTGAGGGAGAGTTTAGCGAAAATTTTTCCCCGTTTGAAAATCTTGCAGACGCCTCTTTAGTACATTACATTCTGCACAGAAATTAGTCATCTTAGATTTAAAAATCTAGTCAGTTGCCGTGCTTCATTTCTGATTGTATCACTATTCAGCATAAGAATAATATGAATATAAACTTGACGTGATATGTATATTTTTCTGCATTTGCTGCCGTCTCACTCTAGTTTCTTAGTTTATTAGGCAGACAGGATTTAATGAGATAGCAGCAAACACGAAAGTATATGTGGCAAAATGTTTATATTCGTATTATTCTTATGGTGAAGATAATACTGCATGTGATTCACAATTCATAAAAGTTACTTTTAGCAACCATCTCTTGTCACAGGTAGGAAAAAATTCAGAACATAAAGTTGGCTATATTGACCAACATCCCAAATAGTCTTGCCAGTCGGATTTTCGTAGTACATTGAAAGGCTGCTACATTCGATGATGAATAATACGGAATTTGTATTTACTTTGTTGGATAATGTATGAAAATGCAGTGGTCGAAACTCGGGGCGGAGAAAAAAAAGCTTGTCTTCCACCTTTTTTTAAATTTATTTACTGACTCAGAGGTTTTGGCGCCATTATTTATCTTTGTGCCTGCAAAGCATGCCTGTGTAGCGCTACATATATTCGACGGCAGAAGTTAGTTGTGGCGGCACCTACCAACATTTTACAGAGCATCCGCTTACTTTGCACTCGATTCTAAGCCGCAGGCGGTTTTTTGGATTACAAAAACCGGAAAAAAGTGCAGCTTAGATTCGAGTAAATACAGTAAGCAGCCTCTAAAGCACCAGTTGTAGAAGGTAAGCAGTGCCATATGCCTCATGTGGGGAAAAAATGACTGCAATGAGATGTCGGCATTTAGAAAAAGCCTGTCAGATTGCTGTTTCCAGCGTATCAAGATGATTAGTTTTAGACTATCCCTATCACAAAGTGAATTGATAAGGGGACAGAAGGCCCCATGATTTGAGAACCCGGCATAATCGATAGGCCACCCCCCTTTCAAGCAGTTTTCAGTGTTTGTTGTTGAGGATAATTGGTTCCGAACACTGAGTTTTCATCTGGTTTCAAGACTGAGATGAGGATACTATCTTGCCACTGTAAAGGAAAACAGGTACCCAAATACAGTTGAAGATCCTGAGCATATGCAGTTTTTGAGTAACATTCAGATGTTGGATCATCTGATTATGCGTCCAATTAGGGCCTGGGACCATATCATGTGACGAATTGCAGCAGCGCGTTTCTTTCCCTCCCTTTACTATGAACCTGCACCTACCTGTGAATATTCCCTCAGCATATCATCAGTAGGTAAGCCGAGCAAAACCTACTGTACTTCGACATGAACCAGGCTGCAATTAAAGTCACTAATCTACGTTTCGGGAGAGTTTCCACACGAAATGAAATGTTGGAAATTTTGTCCTCAATTAAAATATTCTGAAACTTAGATGAACAAGTATCACTGCCAGGCCCGTGCTAGTCTTAACACAGTCATTCACAATCCCTTTCACTCACGTAAGCAAGTTTATGGTGTTTCATTTCCCGAAAACATAATAGCTACAAAAATACTGATTGTTTTTGATTGATAATGCTCGCCAAATATTAAGTCTGTCGGTACCAAATGCAGTCACAGTTTTCAGCCACCGACCTGCTAAATACGCCACGCGGAATTTATGTCTTTTCTCGTCACAAAATTCACTTAGAAATTCCAAAATTTCTACACGCCCATCGTAATAATTATGCCATCACTTTACCACACTTTTGATGTATGAAACACTGCTAGATCGGGCAACTTATTGTTTTCATCAGAACTACTACTACACACGTCGGAACTGTTTCATGGCTAGGCTCCCACTCTTCTTTAGAATACTCTAAATTTTCTCTACCACCAGAGAAAGACGCGCGAAGAATATTGCTTTACCATTGGTCAGTTTACTCAACAGCCAATAGCAAAACAACATTCTCCCGCGTCAGTCCGCGCTTTTCATCAATAACCAATCGCAAAATAGTAAACCTAACAACTGCACTTTTTACTGACGTAATGATCTAATATGCTGAAGTTTTGTTTATGCATAAAGTTATTTACTATTGTTATTTATACCTGAATTAACTTTCCCTTTACCATAAACTTACTTTACAAATCTATTCTACAAAAATTCCCTTTGTCCACATCCATACTTCTTCGAAATGTTCCCACATAAAATCCCACTACATAATTCATTAAACAATTATCTTCATATTAACCTTAAACCACACTCACACATCATTCATACTGCTGAAACACATTTATAGCACTTTACATACACAAAAAGACATAACAACACTTTATGAAAATACTAGAACAGTTTATGAAAAATATTCTATTACTTTACTGCACACTAGTGGGCACAATCGAAACTAAAATCACAGTCACCCTATCCAATATTTTCCTCTATCGGTTGATACATAAACTACGTGCGCGTCCAGTCTTGCGTCACCATCTGTCACTATCCAGCTCTGAGACACATCTCCCACTTAACCGCCTCCAAGGCAGGATCGGTATACAGTGCTATGCCTCAGAATCAAGGGCCTGAAGGAGTTTCCAATCAGAGAAAGGTTCATTATATGATTTGGTGTGATGGGGGTAAAGGATAGGGAAACATCAAACTTGTTGTATGTGTTAAAAAAAATAGCCAGATAAGAAGCGCACACAGACACTGTCACAAAATTGGTCACAATGTATTCGCCAGAACCAACCCAAGGAGGATACCCCGAAGAATTTTTTGTGCTGTCGTAAGCTGGATCAAGCGCGCCTATCAGGCCAAAGACAGACTCGCAAGTAATACACCGAAATGCCTTCTGAACCACAAGTATTTAGATCAACACCACGGACCAGTGGGCTCAGTCACTGGCGCACTAACTCTAATTCTAGTTTGGCGTTCTTATTTATCGCATAGCAAGGACTTTTACTTCACCAGCAGTGAGGCTAATGTGGACTATCAGTGAAAAGCTTGTACCACAACACATGGACTCAAAGTTAAGTATCTTCCTGTTTCCATAAATAAAGAACCCTGTGTCCAGTTGTGTAGCAGAAAAAGGATACCGGCCACCAAACAACATTCTCTCCCTCGGTGCCTATGGTACAAGACTCTACAGTGTTAACAAGGACACAACACTGGCAACGAGGATAATTCAGTGCAGATTGAAGATTATCAACTTGGCCTAAGATTTTGCTTGCTTCTGTTGTGTTTTAACTTGCAGGGGTGATCATTTTGCTAATTTTTTGTTGTATTCTTGCACGTATTCCACAAGGGGAGCTGCAGAACTAATCAAATTTCTCTTTTAGAGGCTTTGCTTACCTTTTTGCTGTAACATATTTGTGTAATCCATGATTACCCCACCCCCTGCCCTCCACCTCAGCTGCAGCTGGCCACTGTGATGGATCTAACAAAAGCTTTTCAGTTTCAGAACCAACAAATTGCTGCTTTACTGATGACAGTACAACAACTACTGGCTGCACAAGCTGTGTCGACCGCACAACCAACCAACCAACTAACCAGCTGAACTAGTGTCGGGGACCAGCATATCGCCATTCCGGCAATTAGCAACACAGAAGAAGAATGGCTCAAATATATGACTCAGTCCCATGCACGTTGTCAAGTTCATCATGTTCAAGGTTATGTAGAGTTACAACACTTCCTTTCAGTTGCCGGGTCCACAGTGTTCAGGTTAATCCGAAAACCATTTCCAACGGCATCTCCCAACTAACTGAGCTATGACGAAGTAATCGTTGCATTAACTCAGTACTATGACCAGCAAGTTCAAGTAGCTGCAGCCAGGTATCAGTTCTTTAGTTTGCAGAAAAAGCCGGAACAGACATACCGACAATGGTAGACAGAATTAACGGCCACGACTAGGAAGTGTAAATTTAAATGTAGTTGTGGCAATTTCTACAGTGATTTAATGATAAGGGATGCAATAATATTCAATGTCCCACACCGTTGAATATGGGAATAAATCTTAAAGTACTCCAATTCATGACTTCCTCAAGTACTGCAAATCTTAGAGAGAAATATGAATCGGGTGCCACAGCAGCCGAGAAGTTGGACAAGGCCCCCATTTGTCAGGTCGAGTTGCTCCTTGCTAGTGACCGCCCCAAGCAGCCACAACAAAGAGCGCATACACAGTCGCACAGATCGCCACATAGACAGGTAAACAGACCTGTGAACTTAGTGAAGTCTTGCCCATCACGTAATGCAACATGTTACACGTATGGGAAAAAAGGCCACGTCCAAGCAGTTAGTTTGCAGCACCACAAAAACATCAAGTTTCCCCGCTCCCAGAATAAACAGGGTCGCGCACATGCAATGAACACTGTGTTTTCAAAACCTAAGACAGGTTCTGACAAAAGTTAGATTAAGGTTGTGCCACCTCCTTGACCTAGTGCTGTGCAAAACCATTCTAACAAACTATTTGTCTCATTAAGAATTCCTGGCTGTCATGTGAATTTTCAGTTACACACAGGTGCCTCAGTAACTGCTTAATCATGCCACATACAAACATTTAGTTTCACCATGCCTTTCTAAATCTAGTAAGCAGCTCACTGCTTACAATGGACAGGAAATTCCAGTGCTTGGACAGTGTAATTTGGCTGCCACTTACAAATCTCACACTAGGAAAGTGAATTTTACTGTGATGAAATCAAGAGACAGTGAGAACATATTCGGTTTAGATGCCTTTGATTTGTTTGGTCTTAACATCCAAGACAATGTACTTTCAGTATCGGCCTGTTCAAATGGTTCAAATGGCTCTGAGCACTATGGGACTTAACTGCTGAGGTCATCAGTCCCCTAGAACTTAGAACTAATTAAACCTAACTAACCTAAGGACATCACACACGCCCATGCCCGAGGCAGGATTCGAACCTGCGACCGTAGCGGTCGCGCGGTTCCGGACTGAAGTATCGGCCTGTGTACCAAAAGACACTGTCACTAGCTAGCTTACAAAATTTCCTGAGCTATTTTCAGAAGGCATGGGAAAAGCTAAGAACACTGTAGTGCATCTTACATTAAAAGACAATGCACAACGTAAGTTTTTCCGGGCCTGCCCCGTTCCGACTGCTTTAAGAGAAAGTAGCCTATGAACGGAAAGAATAGCAAGATAATGGTGTAGTTGCTCCCATTCACACTAGTCAATGGGTAAATCCTCTCATTTTGTTGCCTAAGCCTTCTGGTTGCATTAGCATTTGTGTTGACTTCAAGTCAACAGTCAGTCCACAGACTGTAGTTGACACTTATCCGTTAACTCGCCATGAAGAACTCATGAACAGGTTTGGTGCAGGACATTACTTTTCTAAGATATATGTACATGATGCCTACTTGCAAAATCCATTGGATGAAAATGACGGAAAGTGTTGGTGTAACTACATAGTTAGGACTGTTCAAGTATTTGCATTTGACCTTCGACAGTGCTTCCGCAACAGCCATTTTTCAATGTTACTTGGAACAGCTGACTGCAAAAGTGCCATTTTGTTCAAACTACCTTGACAATATTGTCGTCTCAGGCCATACATCAGAGGAACACATTGTGAATTTGCCTGTTCTTTTTCAAGTGTTCTCAGAAGCAGGATTCAAGTGTTGTCTTGAAAAGTGTGGCTTTTTTCAAAATGAACTACAGTACTTAGGTCATGTGATAGACAGGGTGTGCACTCCCTCCAATCTCATTTGTTTGCAATCTGTGAGCTGCCTGTTCCTCGCAATGTGTCTCAACTGCAGTCAGTACAAGGCAAGATGACACACTACATTGGGCTCATACCGAATGTCGCTCAGATCGTGGCTCCATTGCATCACTTGCATCACAAAAATGTACCTTTTGTGATGCCTAAAGACTGGCAAAATGGATGTCAGAAACTCAGGAATGCTTTGCTCAGTGACCGATGTTTAGTGCATTTTGCCCCTGCCAAGCAGGTAGTTTTGTAAGTTGACACTTCTTCCTACAGAATCAGTACTGTGCTTTCACACAGAATTTATGCACAAGACAGACCCATTCTTTTGCCTCAAAGTTGCTCACTCAAACTCAGTGCAATTATTCTCAAATAGAAAATGTGGCTCTCACTATTGTGTATGATGTGACAAAATTCTATCACTATATGCATGGTCACAAGTTCTTTTTAGTGACAGATCACAAACCTTTGCAGTCCTTGTTTCACCTGTCAAAGCCATTTCCTACACGAACTGCTCAAAAATTGCAATGGTGTGCTTTGTTGCTTTCGCAGTATCAGTATGAAATGCTACGCAGACCTATGGCAAAGCATGTCAATGCAGATGCCCAAGCTCACCTTCCAATTGGGCCAGACTGATTTTTATGCATCTTGTTGCCAAATTGATGGGCAGAACTCTGAATTGCTGGAATCTTTTCCCTTGTACTACAGAAAAATTGTACAGGCCACAGAAGTAGTCCCAGATCTCGTGATTTTGCTGCATTACATTGTACATGTAATGGCCTAGTTCATTGAACAGTATCCAGAACTCAGCTGGGGAATGTGCTGGGGTAAGCTGTCGTCAGTACACTGGTCCACAAAGATGTAGCGTGAAGATCGATAGTAGGCACTGGATCAAGCACGCCTAACAGGAGAGAGGCCAAAGACAGACTCTCAAGTAATACACCGCAAATGCCCTCTCGCCCACACGTATTAAGATTAATGCCATGGACTAATGGGCTCAGTCTCAGTTCAAAAATGGCTCTAAGCACTATGGGACTTAACATCTGAGGTCATCAGTCCCGTAGACTTAGAACTACTTAAACCTAAGTAACCTATGGACACCACACACATCCTGCCCGAGGCAGGATTTGAACCTGCGACCGTAGCAGCAGTGCGGTTCCGGACTGAAGTGCCTAGAACCGCTCGGCCACAGCAGCCGGCCTTAGTCTCAGTCACTGGCGTATTAACTCGCATTCTAGTTTGGCGTATGTCATTCATCGCATAGCAGGACTTGTACCTCACCAGCTGTGAGGCTAATGTGGATTATTAGTGAACAGCTTGTAGCACGACACATGGACTTGAAGTTAAGTAGCTTCCCGTTCATGTAAATAAAGAACAGTGTGCAGTTTTGCAGGAGGAGGATACAGGCCACCAAAAAACATCATATCCCTTTGTTCCTATGGTACAAGACTCTACCATGCCAACAAGGACACAACATTTTTTATCTCTAGCAGAATAGTAGACTAAGGAGCTTGGCCTACACCTGTTATGAAGAGGCATTCATTCCGAAGGAGGAGACTTTGCACTCCCAGCATTCACTACTACTGTGTTTAGTTAGATAATGGACCTTAGCATGAAAATGCTTAAAAGTGACAAGGGAAGTCTGCGAAGGATGTCACTTCAGATGTTGCATGGCACTTCGAAGATCCTGAATAGCTGTCGCAATTTCTTGAGTCCACCATGGCACCAGCCGAGAATGGAGAGGGCCTGTAAGAAGAGTGATAGAAGTTCTAGCAGCAGAGGTGATCAGGTGGTTGCACTGGAGAAGTCTCTCACAAACTTGTCAATTCAGTTGACAGTCATACAGGTGACAGCAGACGTATACAACTCCCAGTTGGCTCTTTGAAGAGCCCAATGTTGTTTGAGAAGGAAGTGACTGGATCGCCAGAAAGTGGTCACTGCCACAAATATATTAGTTCAGTGAGCATTTTAATGAAGCCATGAAATTGGGTGGTGAGACCATATGGTCACTAACCAAACAGGTGTCATGGGCAGCACTGAAGTGGGTAGGAGTATTGTCACTGAGGAGACAAATCAAAATCAGAAGGAAACTTGTCAATCAAAAGACCCTTACCATGTGATGCGTACACTGAAATCCTGAAGGATGAAGAGGAACGGGGAGAGGGGGGGAGATTAGTTGGATTAAGGGTGGTAATCTCATGGTACTTAATTGCCCTGTCTGAAGTTAAATAAATATGTCAAATGGTGATCACTGTGACTGTTCACAGTTGCATTGTATTGCTTCCAGTGTGGTGTGGTGTGAAGGTGACCTCACTATATGGACCAATGTACAGACCCCATCACACACAATTAGGACCAGTAACATCCTGACAAAGTGCTAGGTAACCTCAAAGAGATGGAGAATTGTTGTTAGTGAAATGTGTGTGCTGGAGAGCAAAACAGATCTAGCAGAACAGGAGGATAGGTCATGCGTCAGGATCACTGTCACCAGTAACATCATGGCAACATCAATGAACGTTGGTTTGGAGACCAATAGCATAGGGGTATCTGGCACCTCCAGGGTCGCCAGAGTAGACTTCTCCCAACATTTCTTCTTTTACTCTTTCACTGCTTTTGGTGGTTGAGAATCTTTTAAGGGCTTATCCACTGTGGGTGCAGGAACGGAAGCAAAGTGGGCAGCCTTGAGACCTACAGTCAGTGGCTCCTCCAGCCACTGGTTGGTGTTGGCATCATGTCATTTGTCTGTAGGTTTCCGCATAGAGGTTTCAAAATTAAGCTGCCACTGGTAGACACTGGAGAAGCAAACTGCTTCTCCAGCCAGATTGAAGATGCCAGGTACTGCAGACAACCTGACCACAGTAGAGGCAAAAGGTGCTATCAAGGAGACAGGATATTAACAGTAGTACTTTTTCTGAGCTTCAAATTTTGAGAGGCGATCAGAGACTTCTGATCCTGACCTTGTGTTTCTTATTCAGGGTAGCACACTTCGGGTACCAGAGAGGGCAGTCATTCCTGTAATTGACAGATGTTACCACACATGATGAATTTTCATGCAGTGACCAGCCAGTCTTCACAAACTGGTTCATAAGTACACTGGGAAGAGACATGAACAAAGCATTGGCACTTAAAGCACCACATCAGGGGTGGGAAACACAATTTCAGAACTCAGCAGTTAAACAAGATTTTTACCACTTCTGGATGCCAATCATCCTCAAAAGTCAGGTGAATGCTCTGGTGTCAACATTGTTGCCTGGTGAGTGTCTCTCAATAATTTACCAATACAAAATCTAATTTTAATTTTATAATCCTGTGACCAAATGATTGATATACAACACAATAACATTGATTTTTGTTTTGACAGTTCTGACATGGTTCATCAACAGATTAAAACCACAATTTGCATACAAACAGCAGAATTGGTAAGTTGTGAAGGACTCCTAACATCATTTAGATGTCTGAATTGTCTATCTAATATACCATCAACATGACTTAAAATTTTCTAAAACTTAATTTGACTCTTAAGACACACCTTATTTTGGACTTAGGGCTTGTTGGATTCCATGAGAATGATGTCACAAGGCATCACAATAAAAGAAGCAGTCTCAACTCAAGGTGGGCAGCAGCAGCTGTTAAGAGTCCACGCATGCTGTTGACAGGTAGAACAACTACAGATGTGTGTATTCTTGAAAATTGCACTGTATTGTGTGTTCCTAGCATGAAGGTGGCAACACTGATGCATTGAGATACTTCAGTGCATGACTCTTTCTTTCGTACTGAACAGTAACAAACATTATTCAAAGTTTTTTTGTTTGTTATTGATGAAGTGAAGATCATATCAAAAAAGGACATGGGGATCTGCAACCCTGGACAATCAACAACCATATGGCCAGTATTTGTGGATTAGGGATTCTGATTACTAGTGGGGACTTATATTAGTGTCATTTCAAATATACGTAAATAAATCTTAGTATGCATTCCTACGAAGAAGACATAGATCTTCAAATATCCTTTCTTTTGACTGACTCCATGACACTACGGTCCTTTGAGGACCTTGACCTCCTCAATCACAGATTCCCAATCATCTCTGTCTTCAGCATGCCTGTGCCACCTCCTCACTCCACTGCTCTCAGGTCGGCTTCCACATCTTCCAGCCATTTCAACTGCGGTCGTCCTCTCTTTCTTCTATCATCATCAATCATCACCATCACCATCACCATCACCATCACCATCACCATCACCATCACCATCACCATCACCATCACCATCATCTGGAGCTCTAGACAGGTCCCCGGAGCCAAGACAAATAAAGCTATCTACTGTTTCATAGACGTACCCTTCTAACTGTAGATCATCTGTTTCTACTATCTCTCTCAGTTACCATATACTTAGATTTTGTCTCACTAATTTCAAAACCAAGGTTCTTGGCAGCAGCTTCAAACTCTTTGAAGGCTGATGTGAGCACCTCTGTACTTCTAGCACTTATTACTACATCATCTGCATAGAAGTCTATTGTAAATATTGCCTCCTGGGTTTGTGGTTATTGATCTTCTTGCATTCTCTAATACCAGGTTGAATAGTACTGGAGATAATGGGTCTCCCTGTCTTAATCCTCCTTCCATTGGGAACCATCTCAACAGACATCCCTGAGCTTTAACCTGGCTTTTGCTGTTTTCCAGAGTCACCTTAGTTAATTTTATTAGCTTCCTATGAAATTTGAATGTCTGCATTGTTTCCCACAGTGCTGATCTTTTAACTCTGTCATAGGCTTGTTTAAAGTCTATAAACAGATGTTCTAATCTTACAATATATTCGTAAGTCTTCTCCAGCATCATATGTGCTGTAAAGATATGGTCAGCTGTAGACCTCCCAGCTCTAAAACCTGCTTTGTACTTGCCTAGAATTTTTTCTGCTCTTCTACTTTGTTACAGCCGTAGAAAGGATTTTGTAGACAATACTAACCAGAGATATTTCTTGGTAGTTCTTACACTGCATGTGTGATCCTTTCTTATGTATAGGGCAGATGGTTGCTAACTTCCAAACCTCTGGCATTTTCTGTTTCCCAGGCCTTTGTAATTATTTTATGTATCCTCCGTACTTATATTTCACTTCCGTGTTTTATCATCTCCGCCGTTACCAGGTCGTGTCCAGGAGCTTTGTTATTCCCAAGTTGCTTTATAATTACTCTTAGCTCTTCTATCGATGGTGGTTCTGTGTCCATTGCATCATCATCTCTCTCCATCTCTCTCCACCTCTTGTTCTTCAGTTTCTTCTCCAGCCCCTCCATTTCTCTCTTCACTTACAATGTGTCTGTTTGACAGTAACATTTCAAAATGTTGTGCCCATGCTTCTATTATTGTTTCCTTTCCAACTATCAAACTGCCTGTCTCATCTTTCAGCATATCCATCCTTGGCTGATATCCTCTCTCTATTTGTCCCACCCCATAACAGAATTTCCTCCCCTCCTTATTTTCGAAGTTCTTCTGTATTTCATCTATCCTTTCCCTTTCCTGTACTCTTTTTAATCTGCACTAAAGTCTTAGCTACCCTTCTCTTCTCTTTAAACATAGCCACATTGTTTCGTGTAGGTCTCTGTAACATTTTTTGTTGAGCTTGATTTCTATCATCTAATGCCTTTGACATCTTCTCACCAAACCATCCATTTCTTTTCTGTTTTTCTCTTTCTCCAAGGACATCTTGAGCTGTTGTATTTAAAGCAATCTTAGTTTCATCCCATCCCATTCCCTCCATCCCACTTACCTTTTGCAACTTCTCTTGCACTTTGTTCCTATACACTTCCGTTTTTGTCTGATCTTTGATCATCTCCACATTGTAGACCTTACTTTTTTCCAACCCAGCCCCCTTCTGGTTTTAAATGCAATCCTTTCTAAGGTTTTGATTCTTACCAAAATATGATCCGAGTCAATATCCACTCCTCCGCGGCTAATCAAGCTAATTCCGCTTTGTCTCCGGCCTTATTTTCATATATTTGTGTAAGCAATATTCCACATTCTTTTACTCTACATAGTAGTTTAAACAAAAAACAGCGCATTATCTTCTGCTGGGATCTGATATTGCATTCACATGAACTACGAGGCAATCTGTGCCAATGACAGGGGCAATTCAGATGCCAAATCCAGGAGGAGACAAAACATTATAGTTGATACTGCATTATTTATTTTAACTTAAAAAGGGACTACACTCCCAGGACATGCAAAGCCAGCTGGAGACAAAGCGGAATTTTCCTTCCTGATCTGGATGGAGATGCTCGATGTCTTCTGCAATGTTGCCACCAACCACTCAACTTACCTCCATTGTGTTTCACGAAGAATTGAGATTTGGATGTTATTGAGGTCTCGCCAACCATTCTAGTGCAGACTAAATACTGTAGCGACTAGAGATCCCTGTATCAACATTGTTGTCCTCTTGCATGGCATTGTGAAGAGGCTATACTGGCAAGTATAATAGTGAGAGCTCCAACCTGAAGAGACTGCTAGGCCTAGAACTGTGTAAGTACATGGCAATTCACCCGACTCTATATGGACTGTCTACCATGATATGTTTTAGCCTTGGCACATAATGTGCCAAGAACTGAGTGTCAGAGTGGTCACGTCTAGGCAGATAAGACATGTACTGCATTGGCTGCACCTTTTACAAAATTTGCACTTCGGAGCAATTTGAAAAAGAAACACGGTCAAACCTGGGTGGTGACCAAAAGAAAGCTAATGAAGATAGTAAGTAATGCAAGGAGTCCAAGAACATGCCAATAAAAGATCCACGTGACCGCTAGGTTGTCACCAGGAGAGTGTCCACCTCGATAGCTCAGTGGTCAGCGCAGCGGGATGCTATATGAAGGGACCTGGGTTCGATTCCCGGCTGGGTCGGAGAGTTTCTCCGCTCAGGAACTGGATGTTGTGTTGTCTTCATTATCATACTAAAAAGACTTGCACCAAGCCACCGGTCATCAGGAGTGTGGAAGAAGACAGAGTGAGCCACGGAGTAGACTAAAAGGGTGCGGAAATTACAGTACAGAAAGGAGCACTGTAATGGCTTGGGGCACCAGGCTTTAAACACACACACATATCCATCAAAGTCATGAACCTGAGGGCCTAGAAATAAGCAGAAGACTGAATCAATTAAGTTCTGGGAAAATGGATTCTGTATTGGAAAGTTAATTCTTAGTTTACAGCAAGAACTGACTTAAGGTATAAATCATAGAAAGGTTTGACGCACAGTGGATGATAGGAACAATTTTTGTCAGAGTAAAGAGAAAAACAGAAGACAATCAAGTAAAAATGACGATAGAATTTGAGTATTGCAAAGCGAATTATGGCATAAGGTGTGGACAGAGAGATGATGTACTGATAATGGACCAAGGAAATTCTCTGTTAGATTCCTCACCTTATGTGAAGTTCTACCTAATGACCTAACATAAAATCTTGCTGAAGTTTAAAGTTTACTGAACCATTGGATGTAGGGTCATTAGAGACTATGCATATGTTCAGTTGTAAAAAGACAGAGAATGAAAAAAGATCTAGTCTATTCAAAGAAACCATCTCAGCATTTGCTGGCAAGTGGTTTAGAGAAATATTAATACGGACACCCAAATAGGGAACAGAATTCTGTCGAATAATGAGTTTACTGTCAACCACTGCATCATCCCACTTCGTAGATTTAGTTTTGCAGACTTGACGTGCATGTGTATTATTGTACCTACATGAATTTCCAGGTTTTGTAGCTATTCATCCCAATTTATAATACAACATAATCTATATATTACATCCAGAAGCTCAACAGCAAAACTGTCTTTCCTTGCAGAATTAGTTGATATCAACACATGCTACCACTTTTTACCACACATATCAGTACTGCAACAGGAACCCCAGTAGAGTTGGGCTCAAAAAATGTGATTATCCGCTAATCGAACAACGGAAACTCCAGGTAGCAATATCAACACTGTAGGAAAAGATAGATTACTACTTACTTTAACGCATCAAGCTGCAGACAGGCACAATTAAGACACTTACATAAAGCTTTTGGCCACAGCCTTCATCAGTAAAACACACACACAAGTAGGCACATGAATGCCAACTCCAGCAGCTTGGGTCTGAATGTAGCTATCAGGTGGGACACAAGCAGTAATCTAGAGGGGGCAGGGAAGGGATAGTAGTGTTTGGGTGGGCGGCCAAGACAAATTCTGTGTGGCAGAATGTGCAGGGATTGGAATGCTAACAAGTGCATTTTCAGTATGTTATGGGGCATGGAGACGGTGAAAAAAAAGGAGTGAAAAAGAAGAGGAGAGGGGAGTGTGTGGGCACATTGCCAGAGGGTGACACACAAAGAGCATGGGAGATGAGAATGAGGTGGAGATGAGGACAGAGGGGGTGGAAACTGTTGGATGGAGGGTGTGGGTAGAGTATGTTACCACAGGCTGAGGCTGGGATAATTACTGGAGAGGAGATGTGTTTTATGGAAAACTCCCATCCACATAATTCAGAAAATCTGGTGGTGCAGAGAAGGATCCAGATGGCTCAGATATTGAAGAAGCCACTGAAAGCAAGTGTTTTATGCTCAGCTGCAAGTTGTGCCACTGACTGGTGTACTTTGTTCTCGGCCACAGTTTGACGGTCGCTGTTCATCCTGGTGGATGGCTGGTTGGTAGTCATACCAATATAAAAAGCTGTGCAATGATCGAAGCAGATCTGGTAAATGTCATGGCTGCTTTCACAGGTAGCCTGGCCCCTGATTTAGGATAAACTTGTGACAGGTCTGGAATAGGAGGTGCTGGGTAGGTGAACTGGGCAAGCTTTGCACCTGGGTCTTCCACAGCAATATGATCCTTGTAGCATTGCTGACTAGGTCTTGGGGATAGTGCCTGTCTCAAGGCCTTTGTTAGACACTCAGTATACTGAGTAAGGGAGTTTCTGTCACTGCAGATACGCCATCCCTGAATGGCCAGGCTGTATGGGGAGGGGGGGAAGGGGAATATTTTAGTGTGAAAAGGATCACAGCTGTCAAAATGCAAGTACTGTTGGTGACTGGTGGGTTTAATGTGGACAGAGGTGCAGATGGAGCCAAGCCATCAGAGAGGAGGTCAACATCCAGAAAGGTGGCACGTTTTGTCAAGGAGGACCATGTCAAGTGGCTGGGAGAGAAGGTGTTGATGATGTGAAGTACTGACGATAGGGTGTCTTGGCTCAGAGTCCAGATCATCAAGATATCATCAGTGAACCTGTACCAGACAAGGGGCTTTGTATTTTGGGAGACTATGAAGGTCTCCTCTAGAGGGCCCATAAAAACGTTGGCATAGGAGGGTGCCATGCGGGTGCCCACTGCCGTGCCACAGATTTGTTAAAACACCTTCCCTTCCAATGAGAAGTAGCTGTGGGTTGGAATAAAGTTAGTAAGGTGAATGAGATAGAGGGTTTTTAGTCTGAAGACACTGGAATAGGCAGTGTGCAATGGCGGTAAGACCACGGGCATGAGGGATGTTGGTGTATAGGGAGGTGGCATCAACCATGGTGAGTAGGGATCCAGGAGGTAAAGCGTTGGGATGGTGGAGAGTTGGTGAAGGAAGTGGTTGGTGTCTTTGACATGGGAGGTTTGATTAGGGGCAATTAGTTGGAGGTGTTTGCCAGTAAGAGCCAAAATTCTTTCAGTGGCGGCACAATAACTAGCCACAATGAAATGGGACATCCAGAATTGTTGAGTTTGTGGATTTTGGGAAGCGTGTAGAAGGTGGGTGTGTGGACTGTCATAGGGATGAGGATAGAAATGGATTCGCAGGAGAGGTTCTGGGAAGGGACTAAGCCTTGAAGCAGGGACAGGAGTTAACATTGAACTTCTGGGATAGGATCAGCATGGCAGGGTTTGTAGGTGGAGGAGCCAGATAAATAGCAGAGGCCTTTTTTTTGGTTTGGTTTTTAGGGCGCAAAACTGCTATGGTCATTAGCGCCCGGTCCGTGACTTAGGAAACAGTAAAAAACCGAAAATGGAAACCAGCAGCAATGGGAATGAAAGTCATAAAATTGGAGAAACTAAAAGCAGAAGGAAGGCTTAAAATTCTACTACAGAAAGGGGTTGGTTGTGTGTGTGTCGTCCCCCCCCCCCCCCCCCCCCCCAAAAAAAAAAAAAAAAAAAAAAAAAAAAAAAAAAAAAAAAAAAAAAAAAAAAAAAAAAAAAAAAAAAAGAGCTTCAAATGACTGACGTCATTTCACTGGCACTAATAAACTCGAGAACGCGATCGGCTGAGTGCGTGTCATCTGCTAAAATCGACGATATATCAGGCGACAGCTGTAGACGGGAGCGTAATGGATTAAAATAGGGGCACTCAATTAAAAGGTGTCTTACTGTCCACAGCTGAGAGCAGTGAGGACAGAGTGGGGGAGGATCGCCGCTTAAAAGATGTCGATGGCTAAAAAGACAGTGCCCTATCCGGAGTCTAGTTAAAATTACCTCCTCCCGACGACGCGTTCGGGAGGAAGAGATCCAAGCACAAGGAAGAGCTTTCACGTCCCGCAATTTATTATGGGTAAGTGTCGACCAATGTGCATGCCATAAAAAAACAACACGACGCCATAAAACGCTCCGTAGATCGGCGAAGGGAATCTATTGAATAGCTGGCCGAAGAAGAGAGACTGCAGCCTTGGCCGCTATATCGGCCGCCTCATTTCCACAGATACCAACGTGTCCCGGGAGCCAGAGGAACGCCACCGAGATGCCCCCCAGGTGGAGCAAGCGCAGACAGTCCTGAATCCGGTGGACCAGAGGGTGCACAGGGTAAAGAGCTTGGAGACTGAGGAGAGAGCAGAGAGAATCTGAGCAGATAACGTACTGTATCCGCTGATGGCGGCGGATGTAGTGGACAGCCTGGAGAACAGCATAAAGCTCCGCAGTATAAACCGAACACTGGTCGGGAAGCCGAAAGTGATTTGGGGTGTCGCCAACAATATAGGCACTCCCTACACCTAACGATGTTTTTGAGCCATCAGCGTAAATAAATGTGGCTTCCGTCATTTGTGCACATAGAGCAGCAAATGCCCGATGATAAACAAGTGAAGGGGTACCATCCTTGGGAAAATCGACAAAGGTCACAGAGCAGGCAGATCCGGGGACGGAGCCAAGGCGGTGCTGTATCCCAAGCTGTCAAGAAGGTTTTAGGAAAGCGGAAGGCAAGAGAATGGAGCAGTTGATGGAAGTGGACTCCCGGTGGTAATAGGGAGGAGGGGCGGCCTGCATACCCTACATCAAAGGAGGCATCGAAAAAAATGTTATGGGCTGGATTAGCAGGCATGGAAGACAGATGGCTAGCATAACGACTCAGAAGGACTGCTCGCCAATTGGACAGCGGAGGTTCAGCAGTCTCAGCATCAAGGCTTTCCACAGGGCTGGTGTAAAAAGCTCCAGACACTAAACGTAATCCACGGTGGTGGATAGAGTCGAGACGCTGAAGAATAGACGGCCGAGCAGAGGAGTAGACTATGCTTCCATAGTCCAATTTCGAGCGCACTAAGGCGCAATAGAGGCAGAGAAGGACCACTCGGTCCGCTCCCCAGGAGGTACCATTCAGGACACGGAGGGTGTTGAGGGATCGCAGACAGCGAGCCGAAAGATAGGAAACGTGGGAGGACCAGCACAGTTTTCTGTCAAACATAAGACCCAAGAATTTAGCGATGTCTGAAAACGGAAGGTTGACAGGTCCTAGATGTAAGGAGGGTGGAAGAAATTCCTTACGCCGACAAAAATTAACCCAAACGGTCTTACTGGGAGAAAAACGGAAGCCGGTTTCGATGCTCCAAGAGTGGAGGCGATCGAGACATCCTTGAAGACGTCGTTCAAGAAGGCTGGTCCGTTGAGAGCTGTAGTAGATCGCAAAATCGTCCACAAAGAGGGAGCCCGAGATATCAGGAAGGAGACAATCCATAATTGGATTTATGGCAATGGCAAACAGTACAATACTCAGCACGGAGCCCTGGGGTACCCCGTTTTCTTGGGAGAAAGTACAGGAGAGAGTAGTGTTCACCCGCACCCTAAATGTGCGCTCTGCCATAAATTCGCGAAGAAAAAGGGGCAGCCGACATCGAAAGCCCCAAGAGAACAGTGTGCGGAGGATGCCTGTCCTCCAACAGGTATCGTATGCTCTCTCCAGATCAAAAAATATTGCTACTGTTTGGCGTTTCCGGAGAAAATTGTTCATGATATAAGTGGAGAGAGCAACAAGATGGTCAACTGCAGAACGATGCTTTCGGAATCCGCATTGGGCAGGTGTTAAAAGACTGCGGGATTCCAGCCACCAAGCTAAACGGTAATTCACCATACGCTCCAAAACCTTACAGACACTACTCGTGAGAGAAATGGGGCAATAGCTAGAGGGGAGATGTTTGTCCTTTCCAGGTTTCGGAACAGGAACGACAATAGCTTCCCGCCATCGTCTGGGAAAAGTACTGTCGGTCCGAATTCGATTATAAAGGCGAAGGAGGTAACGCAGACTATGGGTTGATAAATGCAGCAACATTTGGACGTGGATACTATCCAGTCCTGGGGCGGAGGAGCGAGAATAAGAGAGTGCATGTTGGAGTTCCCGCATGGAAAAAACAGTATTGTAGCTCTCGCGATTTTGAGAGGAGAAAGCAAGATGTCGCACTTCTGCTGCACGTTTCTTCGGGAGAAACGCTGGTGGGTAATTTGAAGAGCTCGAAATCTCAGCAAAGTGCTGACCCAATGAGTTAGAAATTGCGACGGGGTCCACTAATGTATCATGCGCGACAGCGAGCCCAGAGACCGGGGAGAAACTAGGCGCGCCCGAGAACCATCGAAGCCGACTCCAAACTTCCAAGGAGGGAGTGAAGGTGTTAGATGAGCTAATAAAGACTTTCCAGCTTGCCTTCTTGCTATCGTGGATGACACGACGGCATCGCACACGGAACTGCTTATAGCGGATGCAGTTGGCCAAAGTAGGATGGTGGCGGAAAACGCGAAGAGCATGTCGCCGCTCACGTATTGCGTCACGGCATGCCTCGTTCCACCAAGGAACTGGGGGGCACCGGGGCAATTCGGAGGTGCGTGGTATTGAACGTTCCGCAGCTGTAAGAATAATGTCGGAAATATGTGTGACCTCATCGTCGACGCTGGAAAAGTGACGGTCATCGAATGTCGCTAGAGATAAAAAAAGTGTCCAATCAGCTAAGGGCAAACTTCCAGCGTCGCGGGCGCATATATGGCAGTTGAGGCTGCAGTCTAAGGACACATGGAAAGTGGTCACTCGAGTGTGTATCATCAAGGGCGAACCATTCGAAGCGCCGAGCTAGCGGAACAGTACTGACCGCAAGATCCAAATGAGAGAAATTTGTCATGGAGGCAGACAAAAATGTAGGGACCCCAGTGTTGAGGCAAACTAGATCCGCTTGGTGGAAGACGTCTAGCAATAGTGAGCCACATGGACAAGGATGTGGAGATCCCCAAAGTGGGTGGTGGGCATTGAAGTCCCCAACCAGCAAATAGGGGGGTGGAAGCTGACCAAGAAGATGAAAGAGATCAGCTCGTGCCATTGGTGTGGACGATGGAATGTATACAGTATAAAGAGAGAACGTGTATCCAGAAAGGGAAAGACGGACGGCAACAGCTTGGAAGGAAATGTTTAAGTGGATTGGGTGATAATGGAGAGTATCATGGAGAAGAATCATGAGTCCTCCATGGGCTGGAGTGCCTTCAACAGAGGGGAGATCATATCGGACGGACTGAAAATGAGGGAGAACAAAGCGGTCATGGGGACACAGCTTTGTTTCCTGAAGACAGAAGATGACCGGCGAGTAGGATGGTAAGAGGATCGACAATTCATCCCGACTGGCTCGAATGCCGCGGATATTCCAGTGGATAAGGGACATAGGGTGAACAGCAAATGGAGGAATGTGACCAAGGTTGCTGTCAACTCAACGACTGCTCAGAGCTTGCAACCAACAGCATGGAATGGCATTCAGCCGAAGGCAGAAGATCCTGATCCATAGGTTGTTCAGGAGCAGCTCCTGCCACCAGCGATCGGCCGGTTGATCGGCCGCCAGCAGTGCGCCTCGGCGACACAGAAGACGGCCGAGGGCGATTTCCGCCAGGTGGTGCTGTACATGGGACGCCTTGGCGGGGAAGGAGATGAACTGGGTTTCTTTGTAGCCTTCTTGGAAATATGATGTTTAGAAGAAGGAGGAACCGATGGTTGCGAAGTTGGGGTACATAAAAAATCTTCACGAGTATGCTCTTTTTTCGAAGTCTTGGTGTCTGACTTCTGGGCTCAAGATTTAGCAGAACCCGATGAAGGGTGAGCCATAGAGTGGGCAGGCGAAAGTGGTGAGGTTGAAAGGGCGATCTTTGCACTGGCTGATCTGACGACCGTGGCACTAAAGGTGAGGTCGCAAGTCTGCGTGGCCGCCTCCTTTGTTGGCCGAGGAAAAGCAAGGATCGTATTTTCCTGTCTGAGGCACGGTGGGCTGTCGACTGGCAAATGATTTTCGAGCAGCAAAGGTCGACACCTTTTCCTTCACTCTGATTTCCTGAATGAGCTTTTCATCCTTAAAAACAGGGCAATCTCGAGAGGAAGCAGTGTGGTCACCCATACAGTTGATGCAGCGAGGGGATGGAGGTGGACAAGCACCCTCATGGGCATCCTTGTCACACATAACACATTTAGCCGATTGGAACAGGACTGGCTGGTGTGACTGAACCGCTGACACCGATAGCAACGCGTAGGGTTTGGGACGTAAGGGCGAACGGAAATTATCTCATAGCCTGCTTTGATTTTCGATAGGAGCTGAACTTTGTCAAATGTCAAGAAGACAGTGCGGGTTGGAATGATGTTCTTGTCAACCCTTTTCATAACTCTATGAACAGCCGTTACGCCCTGGTCAGACAGGTAGTGCTGAATTTCTTCGTCAGACAATCCATCGAGGGAGCGTGTATAAACGACTCCACGCGAGGAATTTAAAGTGCGTTGCGCTTCAACCCAGACAGGGAAGGTGTGGAGCAGTGAAGTACGCAGCAATTTTTGTGCCTGGAGGGCACTGACTGTTTCTAACAAGATGCCATTCCGTAATCTGGAACAAGACTTTACAGGACCTGCAATTGTGTCGACACCTTTCTGAATAATGAAAGGGTTGACCGTGGAGAAGTCGTGACCTTCGTCAGACCGAGAAACAACAAGGAACTGTGGCAACGATGGAAGAACTGTCTGTGGCCGAGACTCAGTGAACTTACGCTTGTGAGCAGACACAGTGGAAGGTGAGGAAACCATTGCGGAAGAATCCCCCATGATTACCGACGTCTCCAATAGCGCGCTCCTCCCTTGTGGGGGCCCTCTCTGAGGGCACTCCCGTCTTAGGTGATTGTCCACACCTCAGGTCACACCTCCCGACAAACGGACAGAGGGACCAATCAGCACTTTCGGAAGGTATCAGCTCGGGTAATCACCCCTCCCTGGGTCTGGCTGTTACCAGTGGGTACGTACGTGTCCTACCTGTCTACCCGGGGCGGGGAATTACGCGTTACCCTGTCACCGGCTACGCACAAAAATGCGTGGGTCGGCCTTCAGACACGCACAGGGAGGAAGAAAGAGAAAGGGAAAAACAAAGAAAGAGAAAGGAAAGAGGAGAGGTCTCAAACACCGCAGTGGAGAAAAGGGTAAAGAGAAGAGGTAAGGAAAAGAGAAGGACAAAGGAAGGATGAAGACATACAAGCAGAGAAGGCGAAGAATGCGGTACATTTACGAGCGTCTGTCTCCGGACATAGGCACAAACCATACTCCCAGAGGGAGAGAAAGGGAAGGAAAGAGCCAGAGGTGAGGGGAGGAGGGGCGAAGATGGGGGAGAGGGAAGGATGCGGAAAAGGCAGGTATGCAGCCCGGAAAGAAAGGAGGGCCACATTAGCTCGGGGTCCCGTGCTCGCTATGCACGTATCCACAAAAGAGTTGTGGAGCCCCTGGGGGGTCAGAGGCCTTCTGCCAGGTAGTCACTGCAGTTCATAACAAGTAGGATGATTAAGTCAGGACTTGAGGGTATGTATG
Source organism: Schistocerca serialis cubense (assembly GCF_023864345.2). Taxonomy (NCBI): domain Eukaryota; kingdom Metazoa; phylum Arthropoda; class Insecta; order Orthoptera; family Acrididae; genus Schistocerca; species Schistocerca serialis. The sequence continues at coordinate 267,857,245 of NC_064641.1, forward strand.
GCTGTTCTTTCTTCTACAGAAAGGTTGGTGATTTGAGGAAGGGACCTGGGGAAGGATGGTGAGGCTAAGCTGGAGGTAAGGAATTCCTGGAAGGTGACCAGTGGGTGGTTATGGGGGAAGTGGGGGGGGGGATCATGGTTGGATAGTGATACAAACTGGAAGACAGGGTTCAGTCCTGAAATTAGTCTGGTTTTGGTTGGAGGGATTGGCAGCAAATAAGTGCTTCCATTGCAGGGATCAGGAGAAGGAGAGTAGGGCTTCGACAAGTCCAGTGAGGTTAAATTTGGGTACAGAGCTAAAGGTGAGGCATTTGGATAGGAGCCTCCATGGAGCTGAGGGTTTTGGTGAAGAGGTTAACAACAGTGTTTCAGGAATGTTTTGGCTATAGATTTGGTGGAGAGTTGGTAGAGAGTTTTGGAGGATTTGGCAACTTGAAAAGGTCAGTTAGGTAGGGTTTTGCTGCCATGAGGGGTGGACAAAGAGGAACAGTGTGGGTATGATAGGTGATGGACATAGGTGCCCTGAGATGGCAGTAGGATGTCAGCAGGTTGGATAACTTATGAAGTTGGTGTCTAGAATGCTCCTCCAAGTGCTGGAGAGCAAGGGATTCAGTTTCAGAGATGTGATGTATGGAATACACATTGTAGAGTAGTAGTATCTTGGGGAGAGAGCAGAGATGGTTCTGGGATGCCTCTGCCATGAAGATGTGTTTTTGCAGTACCAGGTTTCTGCGGACCAGCCAACCTCCACAACATCCTAATCCAACCTTATGCCACTTCCAATCCCAACTCTTTGCCACAAGAATCAAACTCTGTGGAAGTCCAAGGTGCAAGACCTGCCCAGTCCAACCACCCAGCACTTCTGTTCCCGTCCTCTCACAGGTTTATCCTACCCCATCATGGGCCATGCCACCTGTGAAAGCAGCCATGTCCTTTACCATCTCTGCTGCAATCATTGCACATCTTTTTATACTGGTACGACGACCTAACAGCTGTCCACCTGGATAAACAGCCACTGCCAAACTGCAGCCAAGAGCAAAGTAGACCACCCTGTGGCACAACAGGCAGCTGAACATAACATTTTTGATTTCAAAGGCTGCGTCACTACGCAAGCCATCTGAATCCTCTGCCCCAACCACCAGATTTTCTGAATTGCGTAGATGGGAGTTTTTCTTACAACACATTCTCCACTCCTCTAATTACCCCAGCCCCAACCTATGGTAACATATTGTCCCCACACCCTCCACCCAACAGTTTCCACCCACTCGATCCTATCCCATTCTCACCTCCCATGCTCTTTGTTTGCAACCCTCTCCAATGGAACTGCCCATCTTTCCCTGTTCCTCTTCCTTTTCGCTCCCTCCTCCCCCCACCCCAACTCCCTGCCCATAATCTCCCTAATGCTGCACCTGTGTGCATTCCAGTCTCTGCACATTCTGCAACACAGAGTTCACCTCGTCCCCCACCCATACACTACTATCCTTTCCACTTCCTCTTCCTCGCCCTCTCCTGATTGCTGCCTGCTTCCCATATGATAGTTGCATTCCGGCTCAAGCTGCTGGAGTTGGCGGTCATATGTGCTCAAGATGTGCTTGCCTGTGTGTGTGAAAAGTGTGTTTTTCCCTTTTACTGACGAAGGCTGTGGCTGAAAGCTTTATGTAAGTGTCCTAATTGTGCCTGTCTGCAGCTTGACACATCTTCTTTACAGTAAGTAACAATCTCTATTTTTCTACATTGTCGATCATACACTAAATTCAGTTCATCACAGTCCTCCGGAATTCTGAGCCTCCATAAACACAAACTGACATTTTTCGACTAAGATTTCTGCCATGAGCTAAAACATGGACCAACACACAAGCTCAGTATATTCTCCAATCAACAATCCCACTTTATAGCACCATAATGGAGAAAGGATGTCACTAATCTCTGCAGTGATAGACAAAAAACATCTAGAAATGGACATATCAAGATCACCTGTTCCTTCCGCAAGGACATTCAAATTGAAATTCATTTCTTAAAAAATTGCACTGGTCCGTAAAAAGATTTGAAAAGTTTAACAGTGGAACTTCCTGAGTGATTAAAAATATGGACTGGACCATAATTCAAAACCAGGACCTTTGCCTTTCACGGGCAAGTGCTCTACCGACTGAGCAACCCAAGCACAACTCATCACAGACCCTAGAGCTTGGGTTGGTTGAGAGTCAAGCTTGGATATATCAGTCGTTAGAACATTTGCCCGTGAAAGGCGAAGGACCCAGGTTCTACTCCCATTCTGGTGCACAGTTTCAGTTTGCCAGGAAGATTCAAATCAGTGAACACTCCACTGCAGAGTGAAAATTTGTTCAGTCTTTCACAACATAAATAAAAACAGTCACAAAATTGTGATAATCCTGTAATCATTAATAGACAAATCTTGTGTGTTGCTTCGAAGCCATAAGTTTCTCAGGTCAATTACATTCCATTTTAGGATTTATTATCTAGTCTCCACAGCACCTCAATTTGAACTGGAGGTAATGAAACCAGTAATGAAAACAATCCACCAATGGAGAAAGTGCTGAAAGCAACAATGATTTGTCAGTACAAGCACTCTTACTTTTCTCACTGGTATGATAAGTTAACCCTTCTGGAGATTGGAGGTCCATAAACCATATTCACAAACCACTGCACCTGTCAGCAGAATGCTGCTGAGCTATCTGAACATGCAATCAGTCTTATATACAGGATGTATAGAAATGTAAAATAGTTTGGATTCAGACAAATCCCTAGTTATACATGGGTTTAGCAGCGGTGTCACTGAAGGCCATTTTTCTGCTAAGCAACCTTTTACGTACATGAAGTTTCTCTGCATTCAGTATCACACAGGTTACACCACACTGTGTCAAACATTTGAGCAGGTTATCCAAGATATGACAGGTTCATGATAGCACCAAGCTGTCACACAAATGGTGACCTGTCTCCAATTACTTCAAGGGAAATGCTGGGTTGGTACTGATCAATATCTCTTGAGAACCCATTTCTAGTTTGCTGCAACTCAACTTACCTGGGCACTTTGGTTTAGTTAACCCCTCAACACTTCGTACTAGGTACATCATTAATAACTTAACTAACCACTCTCAATAATAATCTACACCACATACACACTCTGCAACACAGAGTAAATCTCTGCTTAAGCAGCACATTTGTTAGATATTTTAATTCCTGACATGGTAGCAGATGTGCACAGTTCTGCTAAGCACATTAGTTTCATTGATAATAGAGATGTTTAATTAAATAAGGTGTCCTACCAGATGAGGAATTCACGCAGGCAGCTTGTGATGTTACATTGTTGTGGACATACACAAAGATGATGTGACTTACCAAATGAAAGTGCTGGCAGGTCGACAGACACACAAACGAACACAAACATACACACAAAATTCAAGCTTTCGCAACAAACTGTTGCCTCATCAGGAAAGAGGGAAGGAGAGGGAAAGACAAAAGGATGTGGGTTTTAAGGGAGAGGGTAAGGAGTCATTCCAATCCCGGGAGCGGAAAGACTTACCTTAGGGAGAAAAAAGGACGGGTATACACTCGCGCGCACACACACACATATCCATCCACACATATACAGACACAAGCAGACATCAACTGCTTGTGTCTGTATATGTGTGTGTGTGTGTGTGTGTGTGTGTGTGTGTGTGTGTGTGTGTGTGTGTGTGTGTGTGTGCGCGAGTGTGTACCCGTCCTTTTTTTCCCCCTAAGGTAAGTCTTTCCGCTCCCGGGATTGGAATGACTCCTTACCCTCTCCCTTAAAACCCACATCCTTTCGTCTTTCCCTCTCCTTCCCTCTTTCCTGATGAGGCAACAATTTGTTGCGAAAGCTTGAATTTTGTGTGTAGCTGATTTGTGTACACATTTACTTCAGACATTGTCAAAAGGATTTGATCACATTTACGTGATTTAGCTTGGTCTTTCACTAGATCTGCTAAATACATAAGCTTTTGACCAAAAGCCCTTCTGAACTAGAAAACATACATACAACGTTTACACAACTGCAACTCTCACAGACAATGTGTGTGTGTGAGTTGTGTTACCATGAATGACAGTATATGTATGTTAGCTGATTCAGAAGAAGGCCTTTTGGCAGAAAGCTTACTTGTTGACAGGTCCTTTTGTTGGGCCTATGCCTGCGACTCAACATCTCCACTACATGGTGATTAGCACACTATCCTTTATGAATGTTGTCATTATTCCATCCTGGATTTTCCATTGTTTGTAGAAAATATGTCTGAATTACAAGTTGCGAATACAAGGGAGAGAATTAAACAAATGCAGCATCCTAGTCATGGTGGTTCTGCAATGTTATTGAGGATGAAAATATTAGAATTCAGTCCAAGAAAGATGTTGTCCATAATGTCTGATTTAGCTACAAGTGTAGGTATATCAGTGTATGACAAACGGTCTATTAACAGACATGCTACACATCATGCAACTAACTGTTGCGATTGGTATGTTTTGTAGAATCCGTTTGATGCACTAAATAAAATAGTCAGCACTAAGAATAATGTGCACATCAAAGAATTTGGAAGTGGTCATACTGATACTGAAACTTTTGTTGGGATAGTGGACTAGGCAATATTTCAAAGATCTGTGGTGCTGTCCAGATGATGCTTGTAATTTACTCTCTGTTAGAAAGGCTGCAAGAAAAGTATTGATGAAAGTATCAAAACAATAGTAAGATATGTGGTTATACAGGGTCAACATACCAATTTCTGTAGCTCTATCTGAAAGCAAGAATGAACTTTACTGTTTAGCAGTGACAGTTATTTGGTCAAAATGCACATTGACAGTTTTTGCACAATGTGTAGATGAATTCCAAGAAATAAAGATGGCCAATCATGAGTGAACTGTTGACACCCAATGAGAATGTCGATTAGTGCATAACTTGTGGGACATCCTTCAATGATTTCTTTTAAAGGATAACGTCTTTCAGGAACATAATAGCACAGCTTCAATCATATTTATGTTGAAGTGCACTTACAGTGTCTGGTATTACAATCTTGCTGAAAGAATAGCTAGAATGTGCATTTATTTACACAGCAAAACAAATGAAGCAGAATCTTATTTGGCTATCTGCATCTGACTCCTGATTGGCTGTCTTCACTTCCTGATTAATTATCACACCATTAACATCTACATGTCATGCAAAAACAAACCACCAACAATGTAAAAACATTTACCAGCGATTCAGCATGAAAAGTCTTGTTGTAAAAGGAGATACTGATATTCTTCAAATGTAGCATGAGAGATTTGGGCATCAGAATAAATGTCATGCACAATCACTAGTGTCAGCATATAGTAGTGATGAAAAAGTCAATGGTGAATTTTGTGAGGATTGTGTGCTATGTAAACAATGTCTACTAGTTTTCAGTAACAGACCGTAAATCAACTAGCCGAGGAGATTTAGTCTTTGCCGAAGTCTGTGGTCCAATGGAAGAAAAGGATTTCGCAAGCTATGATATTTTCTTGTTTTTAAGGATGAAGTTCCTGGTTTAAGGGTGACATCTTTTGTGGCAAAAAGATGACATTAGACATAAGTTACCAATATTCATTCAGACAATAAAAACAGAAGCTCAAGTGAATATTAAAGAACTGCAAACTGATGGTGGCAATGAGGCTGATAACTATGATGTAAAAAGATATACCGAGTCAATCAAGTTGAAACATTCTCTGCCTGTGCCGTATACACCACAGCAAAATTTAGTAGCTGAAAACAAGAACAGGATTCTGTATGAGATGGTACATTCGTGACTTCAGTCAGCAAGGTATACTCCAAAAGCCTTGTGGGGTGAAGCTGTACTTGTTGCATCTCATACTCTTAACCTAATGGGTCATCGAGTGTTTAAGGGAAAGTTTAGTTTTTAGAAAGAAGAGACAGCCTGATCATCTGAAAGTATTTGGGACAGAATGTTTTGTCTGGATTGCAGCAAAGGATTGGAAGAAATTAGATGCCAAATCTTTGGCTATAACGACTGTGGCTGTCTTATATACCTTCCTGACAGACATTCATTCAGACATTGTCAGTCAAGACGTAAGATTTACAACCACTACTGAAGAATGATATTGCTAAGTTAATTGACATCTCAACTGTGGATGATTTTACAAGTGTGACACCATCTAATATCATCATGATCATAATGAAGTGACTGAAGATGTAAATGACCTCCAAGTGGAGCTGAAAATACAGATGGATGTCAAATTTTGCAAAACAGTCACGTGATTAGAAGGCCAATACATTACCAAGATGAATCTGAGCAACCAAAGGTGCTGATATTGAGGAAAGATACAAATGATTATGACAAAGCAGTGAACCCTTCAGATGCAGAAAATAGGAAAGCTGCAATGGATGAAGAAATGCACTCACATTAAAAGTTTTGCATCTGGAAACTAGTCAGCTGGGTTGATGAGTGTTCGCAACAAAACTGGATAACAACAATAGCTTCATCTGCCACAAGGCAAGATCAGTTGCAAAAGGGTTTAGTCAGGAGTCTATTTTTCTGAAACATTTAGCCTTGAGGTTAGGTATGAAACAATGACAGCCCTTTGATGTGTTGCTGTTCACCAAAATTGGAACATTATGATAAAGTGTCAAGTATTCCAGATATTATAAATATCATCTCTTTCACTGCGTCAAAATGGCATTCCAGAATGGTTCTTTGGAGAAAGAAATTTACATGTAACAGATACAGGGTATGATGATGGTATAGGTCGTCTGTGAAGATTGCTTTAACACTTGTATAGACTGAAAATCAGTAAAATATTGGTATAAGTGCGTGATAGAATATCTTACGAAATCAAATTTACAGGAGAGCAGTGCTGATCCATGTATGTGTTTCAATGAAAATCTTATCTTTTTATTTCATGTGGATGATGGGATCTGACGAAATGATTCATAATTGCACCAAACAATTACAAGAGTAGTTTGATAATGTGGTAAACAAAATGGACTGCTATCTAGTTTTTCAAAGCCAAAGATTTGGAAACTGTGCGGCGATTAATCAAACTGCATATCCAAAAGACAATGATGCAGGGATTATTGGTAGTCTCTTGTATTTTACACTGGAAACATTCAGATTTAACTTACGCTATCAATGTTGCTTCACAAGCACAAGATTCACATACTGAACACTACCTTTTCTCTTTTTTCTCCTTTCTTCTTTCTTTCTTTCGAGCCAATAGTCTTCCAACTGGTTTGATGTGGCCTGCCACAAATTCCTCTCCTGTACCAACCTCTTCATCTCAGAGTAGCACTTGCAAACTGTGACCTCAATTATTTACTGGATGTATTCCAGTCTCTGTCTTTCTCTACAGTTTTTACCCTCCACAGCTCTCTGTAGTACAACAGAAGTTATTCCCTGATATCTTAACGAATGTTCTACTATCCTGTTCCTTGATATTTTCAGTGTTTTCCATATACTCTTTCCTCGTAAATTCCTCCTCACCCCTTATCGGTCCACATAATTTTCAACATTCTTCTGTAGCACCACATCTCAAATGATTTGATTCTCTTCTTTTCCAGTTTTCCCACAGACAATGTTTCACTATCATGCAATGCTGTGCTCCAAAAGTACATGCTCAGAAATTTCTTCCTCAAATTAAGGCCTATGTTTAAACTAGTAGACTTCTCTTGGCCAGGGATGCCCTATTTGGGAGTGCTAGTCTGCTTTTGACATCTTCATTGCTCCGTCTATCATTGGTTTTTTTGCTGCCTCGGTATCAGAATTCCTTAACTACTTCTACTTCATGACCATCAGTCCTGATGTTAAGACCCTCTCCATTTCATTGTTGCTGCTTGTCATTACTTTTGTCTTTGACTTACTCTCAATCCGTATTCTGTGCTCATTAGACTCTTCATTCAATTCAGAAAATCCTGTAATTCTTCTTCACTTTCACTGAGGATAGCAATGTCATCACCGAATCTTATCATTGATATCCTCTCATCTTTAATTTTAATTCCACTCTTGAACCTTTCTTTTATTTCTGTTGCTGCTTCTTCAGTGTATAGAAGAAACAGTACAGGTGAAAGACTACATCCTTGTCTTATACCAATTTTAATCCAAATAGTTCGTTTCTGGTCTTGCGCTCTTTTTCATCCCTCTTAGCTCTTGTACATATTGTAGAATATTGGAACATGTATTATGTTCGAGTATAATGACTTTTCTGGAGACTAGAAATCTACTCTGTAGGAATCAGCATGGGTTTTGAAAAAGACAATCGTGTGAAACCCAGCTTGCGCTCTGCGTCCATGAGACTCAGAGGACCAAAGACACGGGTTCCCAGGTAGATGCTGTGTTTCTTGACTTCCACAAGGTGTTCGATACTGTTCCCCCACAGTCGTTTAATGAACAAAGTAAGAGCATATGGACTATCACCCCAATTGTGTGATTGAATTAAAGAGTTCCAAGATAACAGAATGCAGCATGTCATTCTCAATGGAGAGAAGTCTTCCGAAGTAAGAGTGATTTCAGGTGTGCCGCAGGGGAGTGTTGTAGGACTGTTGCTATTCACAATATACATAAACAACCTTGTGCATAACATAGGGAGTTCACTGAAGCTTTTTGTGGATGATACTGTGGTATATCAAGAGGTTGTAACAATGGAAATTCGTACTGAAATGCAGGAGGATCTGCAACGAATTGACGCATGGTGCAGGGAATGGCAATTGAATCTCAATGTAGACAAGTGTAATGTGCTGCGAATACATAGAAAGAAAGATCCTTTATCATTTAGCTACAATATAGCAACTGGAAGCAGTTAATTCCATAAATTATCTGGGAGTAGGCATTAAGAGTGATTTAAAATTGAATGATCATATAAAGTTGATCGTCGGTAAAGCACATGCCAGACAGATTCATTGGAAGAATCCTAAGGAAATGCAATCCGAAAACAAAGGAAGTAGGTTACAGTACACTTGTTCGCCCACTGCTTGAATATTGCTCAGCAGTGTGGGATCTGAACCAGAAAGGGTTGGTAAAAGTGACAGACAAGATCCAACGGTGAGCAGCGCACTTCGTTACCGGATCATTTAGTAATCGCGAAAGCATTACGGAGATGATAGATAAACTCCAGTGGAAGATTCTGCAGGAGACGCTCAGTAGCTCAGTACGAGCTTTTGTTGAAGTTTCGAGAACATACTTTCACCGAGGAGTCAAGCAGTATATTGCGCCCTCCTACGTATATCTCATGATGAGTCCATGAGGATAAAATCAGAGAGATTAGAGCCCACACGGAGGCATACCGACAATCTTTCTCTCCACAAACAATACGAGACTGGAATAGAAGGGAGAACCGATAGAGGTACTCAAAGTACCCTCCGCGGAGTATGGATGTAGATCAACCATCTTTCCTTACAGCTTATCCCTATTTTTCTCAGAATTTCAACCATCTTGTACCATCCGACACTGCTAAATGCTCTTCTGGTTATTTGGTGTGTGCACGGGTGTATGATGTGAAGAACAACACATTGTTGATTTTTATAACACCCAACAAATCTTTGCTCAAGTAATGTGTGTTAGATGTTTTAATTCCTGATGGTTTTATTACACAGAAATTGCATAATATTAGAATTTACGTTCCAAGGTTCTCTACGACATCTCTGGAATCTACTGTAGGTTCATGAGACTCTTAAGATAAGTCACAAGTGATCACCTGGAATGATTTACTTTAGTAGCTAAGAATACCAGTAGCTATTTCTAGTAATTCTTCTAGAATCAGATGACATTAAATTACTAGTCTTTAAAGCATTTAAGTATTATCTTACGTGCACACTGACAAAAAATATGGTCAGCCTGAAAGTCAGGCTACATATCAGGGAGGTGAGAAGTTCTTTTATAGTCATTATCCATCCTTTGCTGAGCAGCGAAGACCATTTTACTCTGCACAGTGTGTCTACTACTAAGTACCAGTATTCTAGAACAAGTAAAACATAGTTCACATCTTCCTTCTTAACTGTGTCTTAGTAGTTTTTCAGGATGAGTGGGTGAAGTGCAACAAACGACAGTTAATCACTATGCACTTGGGAAGTGTCAGAAGTAAATGAAAGTTTGCCTATTATTCAAGTTGTAGCTCTTAAGAAAACCATTCCTGAGTGCACAAGAATAATATTTCATTTTGTTTGCTGTTCACCACATGTTCAAAATAGGCGATTCTTTATTGATTTTTTTTTTTTTTTTTAATATGAGTCTCCTAAACTTTTTAGGTGCGACTACAGAAATAAGTGGACTTCCTGAAAACCAAATGTGACGCTTCACTCATCTGGTCACAACCAAGTCCCCAGTCTTATCTCTTTGTGAAGTGTTTTAAGTAGACATATATTTCCAAGTCGTGCATATTTAGCAAATAAAACCTATTAGACTCGCAAAGAGTTGCACTAGTGGTTAATATAAAATTCTGGTAACAGTTTCGATTAAGAGTTCCTTAGGTGCGTGTAATATGTTCTACCAATATGATTCATTTAAACAAATCATCATCTGTACAGTTATTTGTATACCCAATTTTCTGTTGATAAATACTACTAGGTTACCCTACTCTATTTTCGTTCGGTATCCGTAGGTCTGTCAACTTATGAGTATCACAAGTTGTTTATTTCTTGCGCTTATTCATATGTCAGGCGAAAATCCGTATGTTGAAATTGTTTTTCATAACACAAGAATTCATTTGCGGCAAGAAACGCGGTTGCGATGTACCGCAGTACAGTAACATGAATTGTAAATAACACGCTGTAGAGTGATAAACGTATACGTAGCAAACATAGATATAGGCAATTCACAACATATTATTTGTCTGGGGAAATAACCGCAGCTGATACTCAAAAAATAAAAAGAATAAAAATGGATGGCTTAGTAGACGACTGAGAAGGTGAATACCTAGTGCCTCGTCAAAGCGTCCTTTAAAGAAATCGACAACATTGATGACAGCTGTCAAGAACAGGCTTTTCCCATAAAACACACTTTGAACTGTCTTACAAAAAACAATTTGTCTGATACACACTTTCGGTAAAGTTCATGAGATGTAATAAAACAGATGATATATCATTATTTGTGAATTCAATTGCTGCATGTTTTGATATAGGTGGCAATACACAATTGAATTAAAAACTTACTTGGTTTTTCCGTAAATCGTTTCGCTCGCGGAAAAGACATTTCCTACTCTCAACTCTCCGTCAACGCACAACTAAACACGATTATTCACTAGCTCGCTCTACGTCTTCAACGGCCTGCTTTCAAACTTAAATGCTTTTACCACTTCCATCCATCCAGTACTTTGGCGGCACGCATCTGCGCGTAGTTGTGGCCAATCGAAACGATGGTAGCTTTGCATTGGCTCGCAAAAGATAAATATGGCGACCATCAGCTGTTAGTTTCACGCCGGACACGTAAACAAAGCATGGGAAACATGAAGTGTTCAAAAATAATAGTAATAGTATGTGTTATAGGAGCAATATGTGTTGTTCATTCGGTAGAGGCTCAAGCACGGAAAAAAGAGGTATGTATAACAGAACACAAAAGCTATGCTTCACCCATGCTGACATTGTCACCTTCGATCCATGTCCTCGTTTCCTTCGGGAGATATTTTTGTGTGTTATTTGAACTTCATCGAAGATTAGATTAAGTGGTTGGGAACGTGACCAGAATCACAGAGTGTGCCCTTTAATACACATACTACATGGATTCACCTAGACACAATCGAATCCCGAGAACAAAATATGTCGACATCCTTTCAGGCTTTGCTATCTCGGTTGCTAAATTACCCAATTCAGTGGTTTTGTAGTGTTAATGCAGTTGGTCATTCGATGCTGTAACGTAGATATACCTGACGCTCCGTTGCTCTGTGTGGTTATAATCGTAGGTACGTAAATTGTAATGACCCGGGTGGGCATCCAAGTTATCTCATTTAGATGACAGATTATGCAGAACGAACAACTATACAGAAAACGCAAGACTCTAATCTCCAATACCAACATCAAACATGCAGCCAGTATATGCCAATCACAAAAGAATTTAAAGATTATGATAAAGTATCAAGTATTCCAGATATTATAAATATCATCTCTTTCACTGCGCCATCATTAATGTAATAGGAAAAACATCCTATAGGTTTGATGCGTACTAGGCAAAGATGTACCCTGTTGGGGGCATGGTAGAGCTATTACCACTCCCCCCCCCCCCCCCCTCCTCCTCACTAATCTTTGTTGTGCCCACATTAATATGTTCAATAACAAATAAACGTCAGTTTTCAGTAGGTCTTGTTTTATTTTATAAGATAATGTGCTTTGTCGGGTCGACTGAAGCGTCCGATCCCACGCGTCGGCTTTGACCCGTGACGTAAGGGTGTTGTCGTGTGTGACGTCATGACGCCGCGGAGTTTGGTTTGAGTGTGGCTGTCTCCAGTTCTGTTTTATCTTATTTTATTTACTTTTCTGATCTGTTCGTTCTATCCCGTGAGATTTTTTTTTAAGACAAAAAACACTAATCAGCTACTGAAGCATCTATATCTTCTATGGGTTGCAGGCGTTACGACCCCTCGGGAGGTGGGTGGGTATTCATGCATGGCTGTCTTCACTTACACGGTGTAGCTACGCAAGGCGTCTAAATTTGTTTATATTTAGTTTGCCCCCCCCCCCCCCGCCCAAAACACCCTATTTCCCGCGCTTGTCCCGTTAGTGTCCTTAGGCTTCTTGTGGAAAGTGTGTGTGTTTGTTTTTGTTTCCGCCATATTTGTGACGTCATGGGTCAAAGCAGACGGGCGGGATCGGACGCTTCCGTATTTCCGCTTTGTCGCCACACCCTCCTCCTTTCCACAAGTCTGATAAGAGTTCCTCCTTCACCAGCTCTGTTATGTGTACCCTCTTGCTACTAGATGGTACAGCAAGCCAGTATTGATTGATTTTGGAGAGGGACTAAACAGAGAGGTCATCAGTCCCTTTGGGTTAGGGAAGGATGGGGAAGAAAGTTAGCCGTGCCCTTTCAAAGGAACCATCACAGCATTTGCCTGAAGTGCCTTAGGGAAATCACTGAAAACCTAAATCAGGATGGTTGAACGTGGGTTTGAACCGTTGTCCTCTCGAATTCGAGTCCAGTGTTTTAACCACTGCACCACCTCGCTCTCTCGGTCAATGTGTAATACGATTGTATACTAGGTGTATATATGAAGAAGCAGGCCTACTATCACCTTTTGATAAGTTCTGTGGAATAGGTGATAGCCTCAACTTTTTTGTAGTAGGAATCCTATAGGCCTACTGCGAGTTGTGTGTCTTCCATATATGGAGGTAGCTAGAACATTACACCTAACTCTGTACTGGAGTGTACACCGTAATTAAACATTCAACAAGCTCAAAATCTGTGCGGAAGTGGGTCTCAAACCTAGATCTTAACATTTTGTCGGTAATGTTTGTTACAACTGAGCCATCTGTATATGAACCTAACTCAAAGCCTCAATCCATCTGTAACTCGACACATTCAATTCCCACATAAGTTCTTCAACTTATTTTGTTGGACTTGCATTCTTGGAAGGAAAAAATATAGCAGGAAACAACTTAGCAGCAGCCGAGGAGTTGTTTCCAAAATGAACCTTCTACTATACTGTGGGTTGTACACTGTCATGAAATTTCATGATAGATTAATACAGTGTTAGGGACAGGGTGGCAAGTCTTCTGGAAAACTGGGAATTATGTTTTACCTGGAAAAATCAGGGAAATCTCAGGGAATTTTGTAAAACCTCAGGGAATTCTGTGTTTTCAACCTAGTATTGAAATTTAATGTCATTGAGTTTTATATAAATTACAAAATTTAAAACACTTAGTATTTCAAAGTAGCCTGATATTAATTATATGAATATTATTCCACATAAATTATCGATGCTCACCCGTCCTCCCTATCCCTCCCACTTACCATAAATATCAGGAACGTCTTATGATGCCATCTTTCTCCCCATACCTGGAACTCTCAAGGATTTGTTTTTTTTTTTTTCCACCGAAGTTGGACAAGTCGCCCTGCAAGACTACAATTAACACCAGAACTGTCGTTACCAAAGTTTTGTGATGCATAATGTTAGGAAGTACTCCTAACATCATGCGTTTCAACAGCTGCGGTTGCCCAGAATATAGTTTCGTTTTGTGATATGTTTGTGTGTTTCATTGTGCATGTTACATGCGAAAGTCAAAGGTCAGATTAGAATCCCAGCTCAACTCGTAGTTTTAACCTTTTACAAATTTCAGTGGAAAGTAATCTATTACTCAGAGTTGTGAGAGATACTATAGACAATGGGTACAGGGTGTTCTGAAAGAGGAGTGATATATCATCCAGTCAATATGCTTCTACTTGTACATACACACAAAACAGTAGGATATTTTCAAAAAAGGTTGGTATTATTTCTAAGTATGTGTGAGTACCTACATATTAAATTATTTGTGGCAGCTTCAGTGTTCAACTCCTTTCATTTTACAGGCTCTCAGTCTGGGAGAGAGGGTTCAACAACTGACTGATATGAATCTCAAGAGATCTGTCATACGATTCAATGGAAACAGATTTCGAGATTTTGTTAAAGCAACGCCTCGAAATTATTCTGTAATTGTCATGTTTACAGCAATGGCACCACAAAGACAATGTGCAATTTGCAGGTAGTTAAATTTTTTTCTGCAGTTACTTCCTTTGACATCATTATATTTAATGTAATATAGTACTCAACATAATCATAAAATTTTGTTGCATGTTCTTGTGTGTTTCAGGCATGCCAATGATGAATTCCAAATTGTTGCAAACTCTTTCCGTTATTCACAGATCTATTCGAATAAGCTGTTCTTTGCCTTAGTAGATTTTGATGAAGGTCCAGATGTGTTTCAGATGGTAAAATTTGTAGCTATTTGCCTGTCTTATTGTTTTAAACTATCTGACAGATTCCTAACTGAGTTACTCTCATTTTTCAGCTTCGTCTGAATACAGCTCCTGTATTTATGCATTTTCCACCCAAAGGCAAACCTAAGCAGAGCGATACAATGGATATTCAACGAGTTGGTTTTGCTGCAGAAGCAATAGCTAAGTGGATTGGTGAAAGGACAGATATTCAGGTTGTCTTCATTTTCTTTCATTAAAATTACCTGTTTTAATGACAATAACACTACAGTACTCACATTGCTGTTCAAATAGACATCAATATGAAAATCAAAAGCATCCAGAAGACATGGTCAGATATTGATGTAATTGTGAACACATAGATACCATCACCTTGTAAGTAAATGATTGGAGTTCCAGTTCTACGTGCAACATAGAACAGCCACCAGAGTGCATTAGTGTTGTTCAAGTTTAGTATTGTTAGCAGGTCTGGTATGTTATATATGGGGTTGAACAGTGACAGATGTTGAGTGATCACTGTGGGGGACACAGAGATGCTGCATAGTGATGTGAGATACATTTATTAGCACCTGACAGTATTTGAAAGAGGCCTAATTGTAGGATTCCACTTGGTCTGCTGATTGGATGCTGCAGTGCCTAGATTTGTGAGGCACTAAGCTGTGACAGTGGTTGACTATTGGACTGCACAAGTCCAAGAGTGAAGGGTCAAGGTTCTTGTTGACCACGTCTAACCACCGCAAGGGAGGTCACCACATCATGCACAAAACACACCATAACCCCTTCACACCTGCATCTTACATCTGAGAACAAGTAATGGACTCTGTTCACCATTCTGCATCTTCCTGTGCTATTGTTCAGAGATTAGCAGATGTTCAGAGTTGGGAATTTCCCTCCCATAATGCAAAGATCTGCATCTGGAGTGGAGCCTTGACGAGAAAGCAGGGTTTGCTTACATGTGTCCTGGTGTTGTATTTAGCCATGAATCCCCGTTCTGCATTACCTTGAATGACCTTCGTCAGCCAGTTGACTGCAACCTGGGAAAATGTCCCATTCCTCCAATGTTTTGGAGAGGCACTGTGATGTTACTCCTGCTCTCGCAGTGTGGGGATTCATCGAGTATGATTTCAGGTTATGGCTGGTAGTGGTTGAGGGTACTCTGAGAGCGAGGGAAAAACAACTGCCTGTATCCCTCTGTACAAGCCCTAATCTCTCTTATCATGTCGTTATGGTCCTAATCTTTCTTATCTTATCTTCGTGGTCCTTAGCAGAATGTACACTGGTGCCAATAGAATCATTCTGAGGTCAGTTTCAAGTGTCAGTTCTGTTAATTTTCTCAGCAGTGTTCCTCGAGAAGAATGTCACCTTCCTTCCAAGGATTACCATTTGAGTTCCCAAAGCTTCTCCATAATACGTGCATGTTGTTCATACCTACCAGCAACGAATCTAGCAGCCTGCCTCTGAATTGCTTCAATGTCTTCATTTAATCTGACCTGTTGTGAATAAGTCATCTTGCATCCTTCTGCAGTCACTCAGTGACAAAACCTTCCTGTACACCACAGCATCATCAGCAAACAGCTGCAGATAGCTGTTCACACTGGCCACCAGATCATTTATGTATACAGAAAATAACAGCAGTTCTATCTCACCTCCCGGGGCACTCCTGTCAATACTCCTGTCTCTGATAAACACTCACCATCAAGGACAATGTACTAGCTTCTTTACTTAAGAAGTCTTAAAGCCACTTGGATACCTGAGAACCTATTCCGTACACTCGTACCTTTGTTAACAGTCTGCAGTGGGGTACCGTGTCAAATGATTTTTTTTTTTTTTTTTTAATAGGAATATGGAATCCGCGTGTTGCCATTCATGCATAGTTCACGGGATATCACATGACAAAATAACAAGCTGAGTTTCGTATGAGCAGTGCTTTCCAAGACCCTGCTGATTTGACAGAGGCTTTTTCGTCTCAAAGAAATTTAGTATGTTCAGCCTGAAAACACATTGAATAATTCTAGTGCAAACTGTTATTAAGGATATTGATCTGTAATTTTGCGGGTCTGTTCTTTTATCCTTGTTATATACAGGAGTCACCTGCATTTCTTTCCAGTTACTTGGGTCTTTGCACCGCTTTGTGTTAAAAGCAAGCTTGCAACCAAAATAAGGAGCCAATGCCATAGAGTACTCTCTAAGACCGAACTGGGATTCGATCTGGACATGACGACTTATTTGCTTTCAACTCTTTCAGTTGTTTCTCTACGCCAGGGATGCTTATACTAAGTCATCCATACGGGAGTCTGTGTAATGTTCAAATGATGGTATGTTTGTTTGACTTTTGTTCACGAACAATTTATTAAATGCGAAATTTAAAACTTTGTCTTTCCTTTTACTATGTTCTGCTGCCACGCGAGACTGGTCAACAGTGACTGGATAGAAGTCTTAGATCCACTTAGCGATTTTACGTAAGACCACAATTTTTTTATGTTCTCAGCAAGATATTTTGCTAAGGTGTGACAGTGGTAGTTGCTATATGCTTTACACATCAATATTTTTTACAGATGCATGAATTTCTATTAACTTTTGCCTATCATCATTTGCGTGTTCTCTTTTGAATCGAGAGTGGAACAGCTTTTGCTCCTCCAGCATTTTCTAAATTTCGTTGTTAAACCATGGTTAGTCTTTTCTGTCCTTAATCCATTTACTTGGCACATACTTCACCAGAGCACAATTTACAATCCCTTTACACACCACAGAGTTCTTGCCTCTCATGTAACAGTATTGTTGTGCCATTTTTCAATAGAACTTTGCTCATTGGCATGTGTCACTTGTCTCTATGAACTGTCTGTGTCATGTTGAGGTACTCTTGTGACCCAACAAGCTCCCAGATCTGTCCCCGAGAGAACATGTGTGGGAACAACTCAGGTGTCAACTCCAACCCTTTGCTAGTATCTGGTATGCTGAGGATCAGTTACAACAGTTGTGCACCAGCTTGATTCAGGAGAGGATACAACAGATTTATGACACCCTTCGCAACTGAATCAGTGTATGTATCCAGGTTACAGGAAGTGTAATATTTTACTGGTAAGTGCAGTCATACTTGAAAATTTTTTTAAAGAAGTTTCTTTCTGTCTCCTCCTTCCCTTCTGGGTGCTTCACATTTTTGTCAGGGAATGCATTAAGTTAATCTCGATAACAGGACATAATGACCCTCACCAGATTGAATTCGTCTGCCGGATTAACGGTGATGGGTCGGTGTGCCAGTCAGCTTGGATATTGCTTTTAGGCAGTTCCCACATTCCACTAGATGAACATCACAATCGTCGATGATGTACTTTGATTCTTAGTGCCTCAAATGGATTACTATATGATAAAATCTAACACTTAATATACTATCCCATTCAGAGCCCAACAAAATAGGTTTTTCTTTCAGTATAACTATAACATATGGTGATGTTCAATCTAATTTTACTATATAATGAGTGAACTGACATAACGGAGGAGTGTGCTACTGTCTAGCAGGATTTATGCCAAGCAAATGGGATAAAAGTCTGCTGCAGTGTGCTTCCACCTGGTGGCATTGATATATCTTGTAGTTGGGTGGTAAGGGTTAGCTGTGCACACCATGAACCGTGCATGCTGTGTATCATATCCATATGTATTTGGCTCTTAAGACAATAATGTCATGCCAGTTGCGTATGCGCAAGAGCTCCTAAAAATGTGCACAACTGAAGATGTGCCCATGACCTTGATGCCAAGTTTCACAGAATCTAGAGGAGTAACAATGTAGCATAGCACAGTAGATTTAGTGCCATGGATTTCAGATTACCCGATCTGTGTTACATTTAACGGCGCAGAAAGAAAAATAGGCAATAAGTCTGCAGTGTGTCAAAAGTTAGGGTATTTATGTGCTGTAGTGCTCTTACACCACAGCCGCGTCTGATCATGTCCCTTCTCCTTTCTCTTCTCTGTTTTGAAAGCCAAGGAATATTAACACAAATTATAAGAACAGATTGGTATCGCAAAAGAAACCATAACTGCAATGTCACCAAGCAACAAAACTTCAAATCTCACAAAGACACAAAAACTGTGTTCGCAGATGTTACAATCAATAGTGTTGCACATTCAACATAACCGTTATAATATAAAAATAACAATTTATCACAGTATGCTGGAACTTTTTCTGTAAATGGGCAGCCCCCAATAAAAGCGGCATATAATATCCATGATCCTGTAAAGGTGCAACTGTCAATCCATACAAATTGAATAAAAACATTGGTGTAGGTTCATCTCATCATAAATTTTGAATGTCCATGTACAATCTTCAAATTTCAGCATCAGTCTCAGTAAAAATACAAGCCATTCTAATTTGACAAAAGCAGCACAATGCAACCAAATATTTACAGACTTCTTACAAACAGATGTGGCATACAACAAAGCAAGTTGTTATACTGCATCGGAAGAGGGGAGCTTACCTGTTTTTCACATGTCTGCTTCATTCTTTCATAAGTTTTCCTTATATGTGATGTCGCCTCCTGATTGTGATGCAGTCATATACTGTAAGAACTTGGAGCAGAAGTTCTTTCAAGAGAGCAATCTATACTGTGGGAACTGAAATATGCTGACTGTGTCACACTATTGGGCAGTCAATAAAAAGGATAAATTTTTCATATTTATACAGGAAAATAATAGGACAGATGAAATTTCAGCAGAATAGAAGTTAATATCATACTTCTGTAGAAACAAATTGAAAAAAAGCTGCAGCATCTATAAATGCAAGAAATGGTCCCACAGTCACAGACAATTTGTTTTTCACCCCAGCAGTATGCAATGATTTAGCTGTAAAATCAATAAAATATACCATTCAGTTAGCTGCACATTGTAGAACAAAAGTACTATACCTTAGGATCATAAACAATCTCACAGTAACAGTGTTTAGGGAGAAATTATAGGGAGAATGGTGTGGAGAAATTTGTAAAGCAGACAGTGTAGATGGAAAATTTAACTCTTTCTTAAACACATACAATTTGAAATATTTATAAACAAGAAACAAATCAAAATAGTGGCCCAAATGAATTTGAGACCCCTAGAAAATAGCTCCAACAGCGACACTTTCAAATCTGCTGACCAGCAAATCCAACAGTTACTTCCTCCCAGTGTCAGCAAACTTTTATATATCATAGTGAGCCAAAATTTACCTCAGGAGGAGATCAAGCAGTTACAACACACATAAAATATGAGTAACTTGAGTAAAACACTTCAATCCCTAATACATAATCTGAATGAAGTCCTTGTCCACTAGAATGACATTTCATATTTATTACTTTCACTGGGTAGAAGAATACCAGTTATACTTGACTAGCACTGAAGGGGAGAAAGAAAACTGGCGTTCTACGGATCGGAGCGTGGAATGTCAGATCCCTTAATCGGGCAGGTAGGTTAGAAAATTTAAAAAGGGAAATGGATAGGTTGAAGTTAGATATAGTGGGAATTAGTGAAGTTCGGTGGCAGGAGGAACAAGACTTCTGGTCAGGTGACTGCAGGGTTATAAACACAAAATCAAATAGGGGTAATGCAGGAGTAGGTTTAATAATGAATAGGAAAATAGGAATGCGGGTAAGCTACTACAAACAGCATAGTGAACGCATTATTGTGGCCAAGATAGATACGAAGCCCACACCTACTACAGTAGTACAAGTTTATATGCCAACTAGCTCTGCAGATGACGAAGACATTGAAGAAATGTATGATGAAATAAAAGAAATTATTCAGATTGTGAAGGGAGACGAAAATTTAATAGTCATGGGTGACTGGAATTCGAGTGTAGGAAAAGGGAGAGAAGGAAACATAGTAGGTGAATATGGATTGGGGGACAGAAATGAAAGAGGAAGCCGCCTGGTAGAATTTTGCACAGAGCACAACATAATCATAGCTAACACTTGGTTTAAGAATCATGAAAGAAGGTTGTATACATGGAAGAACCCTGGAGATACTAAAAGGTATCAGATAGATTATATAATGGTAAGACAGAGATTTAGGAACCAGGTTTTAAATTGTAAGACATTTCCAGGGGCAGATGTGGACTCTGACCACAATCTATTGGTTATGACCTGTAGATTAAAACTGAAGAAACTGCAAAAAGGTGGGAATTTAAGGAGATGGGACCTGGATAAACTAAAAGAACCAGAGGTTGTACAGAGATTCAGGGAGAGCATAAGGGAGCAATTGACAGGAATGGAGGAATTAAATACAGTAGAAGAAGAATGGGTAGCTTTGAGGGATGAAGTAGTGACAGCAGCAGAGGATCAAGTAGGTAAAAAGACGAGGGCTAGTAGAAATCCTTGGGTAACGGAAGAAATATTGAATTTAATTGATGAAAGGAGAAAATATAAAAATGCAGTAAGTGAAACAGGCAAAAAGGAATACAAACGTCTCAAAAATGAGATCGACAGGAAGTGCAAAATGGCTAAGCAGGGATGGCTAGAGGACAAATGTAAGGATGTAGAGGCCTATATCACTAGGGGTAAGATAGATACCGCCTACAGGAAAATTAAAGAGACCTTTGGAGATAAGAGAACGACTTGTATGAATATCAAGAGCTCAGATGGAAACCCAGTTCTGAGCAAAGAAGGGAAAGCAGAAAGGTGGAAGGAGTATATAGAGGGTCTATACAAGGGCGATGTACTTGAGGACAATATTATGGGAATGGAAGAGGATGTAGATGAAGATGAAATGGGAGATATGATACTGCGTGAAGAGTTTGACAGAGCAATGAAAGACCTGAGTCGAAACAAGGCCCCCGGAGTAGACAATATTCCATTGGAACTACTGACGGCCGTGGGAGAGCCAGTCCTGACAAAACTCTACCATCTGGTGAGCAAGATGTATGAAACAGGCGAAATACCCTCAGACTTCAAGAAGAATATAATAATTCCAATCCCAAAGAAAGCAGGTGTTGACAGATGTGAAAATTACCGAACTATCAGCTTAATAAGTCACAGCTGCAAAATACTAACACGAATTCTTTACAGACAAATGGAAAAACTAGTAGAAGCCAACCTCGGGGAAGATCAGTTTGGATTCCGTAGAAACACTGGAACACGTGAGGCAATACTGACCTTACGACTTATCTTAGAAGAAAGATTAAGGAAAGGCAAACCTACGTTTCTAGCATTTGTAGACTTAGAGAAAGCTTTTGACAATGTTGACTGGAATACTCTCTTTCAAATTCTAAAGGTGGCAGGGGTAAAATACAGGGAGCGAAAGGCTATTTACAATTTGTACAGAAACCAGATGGCAGTTATAAGAGTCGAGGGGCATGAAAGGGAAGCAGTGGTTGGGAAGGGAGTAAGACAGGGTTGTAGCCTCTCCCCGATGTTGTTCAATCTGTATATTGAGCAAGCAGTAAAGGAAACAAAAGAAAAATTCGGAGTAGGTATTAAAATTCATGGAGAAGAAATAAAAACTTTGAGGTTCGCTGATGATATTGTAATTCTGTCAGAGACAGCAAAGGACTTGGAAGAGCAGTTGAATGGAATGGACAGTGTCTTGAAAGGAGGATATAAGATGAACATCAACAAAAGCAAAACAAGGATAATGGAATGTAGTCTAATTAAGTCGGGTGATGCTGAGGGAATTAGATTAGGAAATGAGGCACTTAAAGTAGTAAAGGAGTTTTTGCTATTTGGGGAGCAAAATAACTGATGATGGTCGAAGTAGAGAGGATATAAAATGTAGGCTGGCAATGGCAAGGAAAGCGTTTCTGAAGAAGAGAAATTTGTTAACATCCAGTATTGATTTAAGTGTCAGGAAGTCATTTCTGAAAGTATTCGTATGGAGTGTAGCCATGTATGGAAGTGAAACATGGACGATAAATAGTTTGGATAAGAAGAGAATAGAAGCTTTCGAAATGTGGTGCTACAGAAGAATGCTAAAGATTAGATGGGTAGATCACATAACTAATGAGGAAGTATTGAATAAGGATTGGGGAGAAGAGAAGTTTGTGGCACAACTTGACCAGAAGAAGGGATCGGTTGGTAGGACATGTTCTGAGGCATCAAGGGATCACCAATTTAGTATTGGAGGGCAGCGTGGAGGAAAAAAATCGTAGAGGGAGACCAAGAGATGAATACACTAAGCAGATTCAGAAGGATGTAGGTTGCAGTAGGTACTGGGAGATGAAAAATCTTGCACAGGATAGAGTAGCATGGAGAGCTGCATCAAACCAGTCTCAGGACTGAAGACCACAACAACAACAACAGCACTGAAGGACAGTCACCTATTAATTTAACTTTAAACTTTGATACTCGCTTATGGCTAATAATGCTAGCTGTGCCGGATTTGAGATATGTTGATGCTGTTACCTTCATTGACGATCACAGACTGAACGAGCGGTGCTGTGCTCTGACGTAGGTAGTCTTCCAGCAGCAGCGTATGGACCTTGTGAGAGCCTGTCAGAACTATCATTTGTGGCTGCATCTGCCAGCAACTGTCAGCAGCTTGTGGTGCCATTGTGAGGTACCAACTATGGATGGCTGTTATCCCTGAAACAATCGTTTTTCAGTTCTGTCGTCCTCCCCCCCCCCCCTCCCCCCCCCCCCCCCCCCCCCCCCACCACCACCACACACACACACACACACATGTTTACCTTAGCTGTTAAAACCACTCAAAATAACCATTTTCTAGTTTTTTTATTCCCTTTATTTCCTGTAATAAATGTACAAAATGATCAAAGACTGAAAGACTTCGACTGTCTTAGTTTCAAGATTTAAAGATCCAAAATATTAAGTTATATAGGCAAATAAAATAAAACTTAGTCTGTCCACTGTTCACTGCTTTTCTCGAAAAATGATAAGTAGACGAAAAATACAAAAAAAATCACCAATATTTTCCGGCTGGTTCTAGTTTTTTGAAACTCTGTTCAGAAATCATATTATAATTGGGGTCATAGCACTGTGTGGGCATTACAAATAGTCAGTGCTAAAAGGTGAGAACTGAGGTTGAAAAATTCTATTTCTCCTGTTAATTTGTCTGTTTTCAAGGACTACAAGCAGATAGTGTCATATTATGTAGACATAGGCAGTAAAACAGCTACTTTCTGTTTCTGTTGTAGACTATGAATGACTTGTTAAATTTTTAATTTATTACTATTACCGTAGCTTCCTCGCGCTTTTGTTATTACATGGGAATGGCAGACAAATTTTCAGTCTTTTACAGCAGATGAAGCATTGAACTTCATTGCTGCGTAACTTTGTAAAAATATTTCCAGACTAGGTTTTGCTGCCATTGTTCATACACTAGAAGTCCAATGAGGACAGTAAGAAACTGCCGTATAGACCAGGTGGGGGCAAGTCTTGCACACTGCGCATACACGCACACCTTAAACCATGACACACAGCAACAGAGACACTGTCTTAGCAGTGCTGCACCAATACCTACATCATGTGTTTGGCATTGTTATAAAAATAGCCCCTATCGATTTTTCCATTTCCTATAAGAATGCAGTATTTCAAACCAGTGCAAATTTTACAAATAAAAATTACTCGTCTTCCAAGAAATGTTTATTTAAAAATGAAAAATTTTAGTACAACTGCCATGGCTAATTGATATTTTGTTATTTTACTTGGTTATTAGTAAAAAATAAAAAAACACCTGTTATAACAAAGAGTAAACAATACCAATTATTCAGAATTAAAATATTGGTATCAGTTTTAAACGGTCATTTTTTCAACACCACACAAACTTTGCACCGTCTAATAAGCAAATGAATCGAGATGCATTATATTTAGTTGTGCAGAAACTACATGTACCACCAAAAGACATTAGTCTTAAAAATACAGATCTTAAAGAAGTTAAAAATATCATCAGAACACTAAAAAGCGGTAAATGTGCTGGCGATGATGGAACTCATAGTACAAATCTTATAACGACTTGGTTGGATTACCTTAAGCTGTCTTTGTAATCCTTTAACTGTGAACACATTTCATGACCGACTTAAATAATTGTAATAACTCCAGATTGTCAAACATTTTTAGACCTATTTCACTGTAACCAGTCTCTTCAAAAGTCTTTCAGAAAGTGGTCTACTGATTCATTTAACTTGGTAGGTGTTATCTTATTAGTTTGAGCACTGTATTCTCCACAGGGAAAAAACCATACAAGTCTGCACAAATAAAGTGTTGATAAAGCTAAATAAGAAACAAATCTCCTTTTGATATATTTTGTAGCCGTGTTCATTTTATATATTTTATGGTAAAATTAGTTATTCAGAAGCAATGGATAGGCATATACTACATCGGTAGAAAATGTACACAATACAAAGAAGAGGTATTTGTGGAGTAAAGAGCATCCAGTCATCTCTAACATAATTATAACTTATATTCAGTAGTGGAAACAAGAACTATTGGCCAATGTTTCCAGTCCCATACAAATGGCTGCTGTATATACAAAAGTCAACCTTGCCACAGTAGAGCGCCTCAGAAAGAAATGTGAAAATAAACGTATGGTTTACTCGAATTGCAAAGAAAGAGTGCGAAGCATTTTGGGAGGAAACCCATTATTATAGACAGCTATAAAAATTGGAAATCCAGCAAATGATAGAGAACTTTTGTATCATTTTAAAAAAAAGGTAATGCCGACATTACAAAAATTACTTATTGCACTAAAGCAAAAAAAAAAAAAAGAAAAAGAAAAAGAAAAAACCCCTTGTTTTCCTTGACAGAAAGTTGTTTTGCACAAGACCTGATATGAAATGGGATTTCTTTGGAGGAGATGTGTAAGTAAAAGAAAGATTCTGCTAGAAAGAACTGATGAAATTGACTGGCTTTTTATAAGTAAGGACATTAAGAGAGTAAAGTGGAAAGTCCTTTTATACTAACAAAATTGGGTGGAAAACAACATTATTTTTAGAAAATGTTATGTGGGTCCTTGCACTGTTGCTGACAATGTTAGTGGAAGCAACGTGATTGTTGCGGTGAATATTAGATATAATGCTGGGTTCATTTAGTGGTCTACATCAATAGTATTCTCTTCTAAATATTCCCTGTTACATATTACACACTTATGTCAGCTTTTTCTTTCCAGAACTTCAAACGCTTCTGTAACTCTTATCTTTGGGACAGCTTTTAATCCCCTCAGTGATGCGTTTTTAATCTTATGTGTGCTTGTAATAAATTGTGCTTTAAGGTTTCCTTTATTTTTGGGAATAAAAACAGTAATCACATGGAACAAATATGGTGGTTTGGCCATTATTACAGTATTATTTTTGGGTAAAAATTCACAAACAAGCAACAAAATGCTGTATATCGTGGCGCAAAAACAGTGGGTTCCTCCACCACACACACAAGCTTTTTTCAGATTACTTCATGCAGACAATGTTTAGCTTGCAAGCAGTACTCCTTATTGTTCGTGTCACCTTGTGACAAGAACTCGTTTACACTATATTGTTAAAATCAAAGAACACCATGAGCATAACCACATACCTTCACAGTTGACCACACTCATCGAGCATTTTTTGGTTCTGTCAATCCGGCTTCTGTTGGGATGATCCAGCTTTAATTTCAACATCATAGCCATCAACTCAAGTTTTATTATCTATTGTGCCTCATTTCAATTGGTCAGTATTGCTGTTGACTTAATCTAGTGACTCCTGAGCAACTTGCAATTGCCACTGTATTTGTTCATTACTAAACAATTTCAGAAGTTTTTTTACCCGAAACATCCAAAACAATTTCATGGCACAAGCTACTTGATATGTCAGCATCATCACTGACTCTTTAGATAGTGGTTTGATGATGTTTCATAATCATTTCTCTCACTTTTTCCGTTATTCTATCAGTTGATGTGCTTGGAGTCCAGGGTACTCTTCATCTTCAATGTCCTCACTGCTTTCTTTGAAACACTTATACCACTTGTGAACTCTTATTTTACTCATAGAAGACTCACAGAAAGCAGTATTTATCATTTCTAAAACTTTGGTACACTTTATTCTGTTCTTATAACAAAATTTAGTACAAATTCTCTGACACATTTTTATACAAAATAAATAATTGCTGATACAACCAAAACACTTGCAACCTGTTGGACAGCCGAGAACAGATTAAATATCCAACATGCCTAACATTGTGCAGGTACTTTTAAGGCATTTTAAAATTTTGTACATTGCTGGAGAAGCAACTGTACTATGAAATTTTCTTGAAGAAATAATAAACAGTCAATTGGTCGGCTGCAAGAAGGAAGGGTTTAAATAAACCTTCCATTTTGCAAGCATCTTCACTGGCACAGTGACAAAAAATTGGTGCAAATTGATGTAACAGAATATTCAAATTCCTTGTTACTTTTTAGACACTTCTCATGGTTATTTTTGACAAAGGCCTTGTTGGCCGAAAGGTAACTTTCCGACAATCTTTTTGTTGTGCCTTTCTGCGACTCAGCATCTCTACTTTATGATGAGTAGCAACTATCCTTTTCATTATATTGTTACAATCCATTGTGCATTTTCCATTGTTTGAAAACAAAAATGCAAATGTTCAGTTGTTCAAAATGAATCTCTGAAAGTTCTTCACCAATTGTTCTAAAATTTTGACACAATGTTGCATTAGAATATGTGCATTTTTATACATCTACTGGAGTACCATCTATTGAATGTAAAAATAAATATATAATAGGGAAACGTTGGTAGCAAAGATCTTGAAAAGCTCATGACCAATTTACTTCAAAATTTTACATGCTACTCTAATAAACATTCAGGTGAACATAGGCTACATATTTTTTTTAAATATATATAATATATAAAGGGAAAACATTGTTAGAAAAACATTGAATAGTTCTTGACACATTCACACAAATTTTTACATGATATTCTAATATATAATCAGACAGATATAGGAAAAAAAAACTAAATTCCACCCCAACAATCTGTGAAAGCCCAACAGTATCAACCTGCCACCATGTCATCCTCAGCCCACAGGTGTCAATGGATGCAGATATGGAGGGACATGTAGTTAGCACACTGCTGTCCTGGCCATAGGTCAGTTTTGGAGAATGGAGCCACTACATCCCAATCGAGTAGCTCCTCAGTTTATCTCATATGGGCTGAGTGCACCCCACTTGCCAACCAGCTGCAAGGAAAAAAAAATGCTGTGGTGTGAAGAAGTGCAGGTTTTTTTTCTGTAGTCAGTTTTAACTGTGATCACAACTCATTTACACCATAGACAAATCGTTTCTCCTTTATGTATTTCTTTTACTTATACATAATTTAAAGACAAAACTTTTGTACACAACAATATGCTGTTTTGTTTTTTTCCTTGCAGTTGGTATTAACAGAATACTGAAAAGTGTTGTTTATTGCATATTGGCATTGGATTAGAATACTACCATGGCATCTGAAATGTCCAAAAGTTTATAATCCCAAATGTTTGCAGAATGAACTATACTGTCATTTGAGCTGCTGTCATCACAGAGCTAGCAGTAGGAGAGGTCTCTCTCAAACCCCATATATCAGTGATCCCAACCCATTTGCCAATTCACTCTAATTGACATCAGTTCTCAATCAAAGTTTTGTTTCCAGTAACAGTAAACAGGGATCAAGTTCAGAGAGAGGGAGAATAGGAGATTGACAGAGAATGAGGGCAGGGGAAATAGACATTGAGAGGGGAAAGAAGAAGAGAGTGGGAGGAGTGGTAATGGGGGGGGGGGGGATTAGGATGTATATCCAGTTCCCATACATATTTGGCAATTGCAAAGCGTTGCCAGTTTGATAGTAGACACATATCAAAGTAAAAGTGACACATTATCCTAGCTTTCAGAACTAGAAAGTCTGTCCCATGGGAGGAGAGGGGGATAAGTAGAGGAAGATTAAAAGGGAAGTGCAGGTCACAGAGACCTCAAGATGAGTGTGACCCAACTGCAGTGTGGGGTCTGAGTGAGCTGTTTACCATAATTCCGAAAGCTAGGATAGCTTGTCATATTTACTTTTATGTGTGTCTGTTGGTAGTACCACACTTTTGTCTCCTGAAGGTAGTATTTGCCAGAAATTCTGTCTCCTAATTTAAATGATGCATATCTCTGATTTCTAACAAGCAGGAATGTTCTTTTAGCACCAGAAGTAGACAGCTATGGGCATACACACTAAATGAAACACAGATCCCTTGGAGTGCAACTGGGATATGAAATTAAAATGGAGTCAGTGTGTAGACAAACGAAGCAAGTCTTATTTGTCCATAGAAGTATCTCTCTTATGTGTTGTCCTACAGGCAGGAGTTAGCTTATTTTATATATTTTTAGTCCCTGTTGTATGAAATTATCTTGTGAGGTACTGTCTTTTTAGACGTGTAACATTAGTCAGCCCTGGTCACGTTTTCAGTTAACTTTTTAGCACTCTAGGTGTGATATTTAGTTCCTGGCCAGTATTAGCATTATGTAATGAATTGTTTACTGAATGCAGCTGGATGGGTCAAATAAAATCACAATTTAAAACATATGTTACTTTATTCCAGTGAGATTCACGTCCAACAGGAAAGACCCCGAGCAATATATGTCTGGATCCCTCACCACTTGTGCTACTTCCACCATAGTACTGTCAGACAAAGTAGTCTCTTCAAAACTAGAACAATATCCACAACTTTCACACATTCTGACCTTCTAAGATTATTCTTTAATGTGAAATTTTACTGTTCTTAAGAAAATATCGTTACTTTGTTTTACTTACACAGAAAAATTCATCAAGATGTTGATGTGGGGATACAACATCTAAGAGTACAGATTTCTGGTAAAAACAATCGATATGTAGGAAAAATGTCTTTTGAGTTATTTTCAAAGAGTCTCTAGGATGTCGTCTGCCACATACAACAATGTTATTGTAATGTTATAATTACCCCCCAGAGATTTTGGTCAGATCACAAACAAAGGCCGAAATCTGTTAATGGTTAATCTGAAGGACATGAAATTAAAAAATATATATTTACTTACAGTTTACTTAAAACAACCATCGTTGTATACATGTGTTCCGAGTGAACGTTCCACTAACAAATAGATGAATAGTAAATAATACATAAGACATAAAGTAACAAGTAAATAGAACTAAAATATGTACAAAATATGCAATAATCTTAATCTATATTCCAGATATATGGGAGATAGTTAAAGTTACTTTCTATACAATGTTAAATTACCATATGCCAAAAAAGCAAATCTGCCTTTTAAAATGTGTAAGATTTTTAAAAAAAATACAATGGATGGGTTTAAAATGAAGTTACTCATATGCTGTTGACAATTTCTCAAAATGCTGAATAAGTGACATGTTTGTGCCAATTTTATAAATAGTTTTTTTCTTTGTCCCTATAAAACATACATATTTGGACTTTACACCAATAAATCACATTTATGCCCTTTTGTGTACTCTGCTTTCACTTTCACTATTCACAGCATGAACTTGCAACACTCACTGATTTTTCAGGTTTCATCAGTCTTGATTCTTCCAATAAGTGTGTCAGTATGTCCATCCCAGTGTCCACTTCACTGATGTTCCAAGTATCTGCCTCTGCATCCATGAACAAAATGTGACTGCATATCAAAAAATTAACACAGTATCAGTTTCAGTCTGTGGCCAGTTCATCCATCCTTCATACACACTTATTTAGACCCCCAAATGTGAAACAAGTTAAGATATTCAAGTAAAACTCAATCACTGAAGTTGTACTGTGATACTTCATCATGGAAAATGAAAGCTTACCGAATGCACAAATGAGACCTTTGGTTTTGGATTCAATTCTCGAAGTAACATGAAGAATGCATAATAATTTCAGCTGTGATATTTTAGCTCTCACTTCATCTTCCTCCACAATCCTCATTTCTTGTATGACTTTATCTCGTTTATATTTTCCAGCTCAAGTATTTTGTTTGACTGTTGGCGAACCAAACGGTATGCATTTGGATCCAGAATTGCCATTGCTTCGAAAGGCCCATATATAATTCAAAAAAACTGTGTCCTTGTTGTGCTCACTTGCCTTTGTGTTCTCACCAACACACAATCCCCAAATCTTATTTTTGATACCTTCACCTGTCTATCATGTCTTTGCTTTCTTTGTTTTGCTCTTTTCTGGATATTCTCCCCTACAAATGTTTACAACTCCTCTCTCATCATCTCTTTATGTGACAGGAAATCAACATGTTCTGTGATCAGCTTTGGTGGTTTTGAGTCAAACTCTATCTCCAATGGTGAAAATCTCTTTGAGCTATGCCTCACACAGTTTATTACAGTTTCAAAATCTTTTAGGTGTTGCACCCAAGACTATGTTTATTGCTACAGTATATGCTGCAGAGCCTTCCCAATTCTCTCCTGTATCACTCTGCCAAATTGCTTGAGGTATGATATCCTTAGATTTATATATGTTTTATCCCCACAGTGTCTATATAAGTTAAATCCAGTCATTACTAGTGAATTGGGATCCACTTTAAACAGATTTTGGTACACAAATCAAAGAAAAATAATATTGTGTGAACTTGGAGATCAGACTCTTCCTGGTTGCTCATTTAATTGCATACCACTTGCTATATCTACTAAATACGTCCACTATTACAAAAATTTGTTTATATCCATGTCATCCAGTTACCAATGACCCAAAAAGGTCAATTGCTATTGCTACCAGATCTGTGACCTTCTCTGGTATTATATATTGAACATATCAATGACTGTGCTGCTCTGACAGGTGTCACAGCTTTCAAGTTGTTTCCATACTGATCTAACCATATTATCAAACACAGCACTTCCCCTTAGTGTTTCAGTGCATTTTTTAGGTCCATAGTGTCCATAGCTCAAGTGTACATGTTGAATTAAATCACTGACATAGTCCTCTGGAAAACCAAACTTCCACCCATCACCGATTTTGTTTGCACTTGTGAACGAAATTCCCTTATGTATTTTGTAATAATTATCGAAATTTTCCTCTCCTATAGTTCCCAGGGCTATTTTGTAATGCTAATTGGCCCTGGTCACTGCAAAAATCATGTTGATGTTTTCAGTTAACTTTTTAGCTCACTAGGGGATGATATCGCTTAGTTCCTTACCACTGTCAGCATTAGGTAATGATTTGTTTACTGAAAGTAGCTAGATGGGCCAAATAAAATAAGTTAAACACATATATTACTTTATCAACAATGTAGGTAAAGACAGATTGGTACTTACTGTAAAGAAGACACGTTAAGTTGCAGACAGGCACAAATAAAGGACACTTACATAATGCTTTCAGCCACAGCCTTCATCAGCAAAAGAGAAACACACACTGTTCATATGCACAAGCAAGCACATCTCATGCACACATGACCGCCACTCCAGAAGCTTGGGCTGGAATGCAACTATCACATGGAACACAAGCAGCAATCTGGAGGGGACGGGGAAGGGGAAAGGGAAGGGATAGTAGTGTACGGGTGGTGGATGAGACAAATGCTGTATGGCAGAGTGAGAATGCCAACAGGTGCAACGTCAAGAGGGCAGGGAGGTGGGGATTATAGGTAATCAAAGGCCTATTGAATGATATGATTCATTCCCTGAAATGAGGGAAGATCATTCCACCCCTCGTAAAGTGGTGTTCTGTTGCCCACCCAGCCTCCAAACATCTTAGTCCATCCCTTTGCAACTTCCAATTCCAACCCCTTGCCACAAGGATCAAACCCTGAGGAAGTCCAAGGTGCAAGACCTGCCCAGTCCAATCACCCAGCACTTCTGTTCCATTTCTGTCACAGGTTTATCCTACCCCATCAGGGGCCATGCCACTTGTGAAAGCAGCTAAGTCCTTTATCATCTCTGCTGCAATCATTGCACATCTTTTTGTACTGGTATGACGACCTAACAACTTTCCACCAGGATGAACAGCCACTGCCAAACTGTGGCCAAGAGCAAAGTAGAACACCCTGTGGCACAACAGGCAGCTGAACATAACATCTTTGATTTCAAAGGCTGCATCACTATGCAAGCCATTTGAATCCTCTCCCCCAACCACCATATTTTTTGAACTGCACAGATGAGAGGTATCCTTACAATGCATTCTCTGCTCCTCTAATTATCCTAGCCCCAACCTATGGTAACATACTGTCACTACACCCTCCACCCATCAGATTCCACCCTCTCTGTCCTACCATCTCCTCCCCATTCTCATCTTCCATGCTCTTTGTGTGCCACCCTCTGGCAAAGCACCTGCCCATTCCCCACTCCTCTCCTTTTTCACTCCTTTTTCCACCG
Source organism: Schistocerca serialis cubense (assembly GCF_023864345.2). NCBI lineage: Eukaryota > Metazoa > Arthropoda > Insecta > Orthoptera > Acrididae > Schistocerca > Schistocerca serialis. The sequence goes on from NC_064641.1 coordinate 267,890,361, forward strand.
TCTCCCTGCCCTACAACATCCTGATTCTGCACCTGTTGGCAGTCTAGTCCCTGCACATTCTGCCACACAGTGTTCATCTCACCCCCTGCCTGTACACAACTAACCCTGCCCTTCCCCTTCCCCGCTGCCTCCAGCCTGCTGCTTGCGTCCCACATTCTAATTGCATTCCAGCCCGAGCTGTTGGAGTTGGCAGTCATGTGTGCATGAGATATGCTTGCTTGTGTGTATTAATGATATGTGTTTCCCTTTTGCTGATAAGACTGTGATCAAATGCTTTATGTAAGTGTCTTTTAATTGTGCCTTTCTGCAACTTAACATGTCTACCTTATGGTAAGTAGCAATCTTATCTTTTCCTACTTTGTTGGTATTCCTACCAGGAGTTTTCATTGTTTGATATATTACTTTATTCCAGTTAGACTTCACATCCACAGATCAGCACTGCCCCAACAGCAAAGACTCTGAGCAATGTGTGTCTTAGCCCTTCAACACTCGCATTGCATCCACCACTTTGCCATCAGTCAAAGTAGTCTCTCCAAAATAACTATACTTTCCCCAACTTTTGCACATTCTGGCATTCTAAGATTAGTGTTTAATGTGAAATTTTGCTTTTGGTACGGAAATATTGTTGCTTTGTTTTACTTAAATGCAAAAATTCTTCAAGACATATTACGCAGGGATACAATATCTAAGAGTGGAGATTTATGGTGAAAACAATTTATATATATGTGTGAATAATATTTTTTATTTATTCTCAAAGAGTCTTAGAATGTTGTCTGCCACATAAATCAATGTTATTGTAATGCCACACATGTAGAGAACCGTATATCTTGCAAAAGCCTTTCTAAGGATCCCAGAATTCTGGCAGTCACTCCCCAAGACATTTACTCCTTAATGATTTTTGTTGCTCACAGTGAAAATCAGTTTCAGTTTACATGTGAGGTTTCACAATCACAACACAAGACACAAAAATCGTTTACATGTAGACTTCACCTCCTTGTCAAGGGTTCAGAACAGAGATTTCTACTACAATGGCAAGATTCTCAACAAGCTCCCAAATAATATATCCCAAGGAATTGGGAATCCCTACTCTTTCAATGAATCACCTGAGCATCTCGATACAGGAATTGAAAAGTTCCGTTTGCTACATGACAAGTAGCAGTGTTTGTTGTAAAGCTGCATGACAAGTAGTAATGTACTGCACATAGGACATCATTATTTACAGATGTAGATAAATATATTCTTTGATAAATACCATTATAATCAAGTAAATATTAAGCTTCCAATAGCAGATGGCAGATGAAAAACAGCTATCCAAGCAACTGATGGTGCAAAGCTCCCCCCCCCCCCCCCAACCCCCTCCCCCTCTGCCCCCCGCCCAAATAAAATAAATAAATAAATAAATAAAAAATAAAATAAAAAATCTTTCTTTCTAAGTAACTTGATTAAATGGGGCTGTCATAGACGCAGGTACAGTTTCAGGTTTCTTTTAAATGTTACAGGAATACTTAGTATCTGCTCTTCATTTTCCAGTGTCGTAAACCTGTTGTGTTGCAAGTCATTGGCCAGAATGCTCTGTTGTGTGCAATCTTGGATCTGATTTTCTATGTTGATTGTGTCAGGCCTTGCTTCCCATCATACCACATATCAAATTATTTTTTTTTTTTTTAGGTAAGATAAAATTGGTTTTTTATTATGAATGCCCCCAACTCTGCCCTGTAAGCTTACAAGTTTTGTTGCCAACAATCATCCTTTAGCATGTGATTTGTCTAGAACATCTATTACAGAGTTGATGACTATAAACATATAAATTCAACTTGACAGCTACTTTTTCTGTGTTCTCTCGTGTGATTAGTTTGAGTGGTTGTGAACATAATAATGCTCAGATAGTGCTTTCAAAACAAGTGTAACTGTTCCTTGTTTTATTTGTGGTAAGTATGTTACTGCATTTCTGTGAAACTGTATAGACATTACACAGTACATGTTTGAAAAGGCAAATCACTTTTAAGTTAACTACTTTTGCTTTTATTCTTGCATTAATGTAAGTATTATTTTTATTAATTGCTTTGTTTTGATGAATTTTGTTTTTCCTTTTCCAGATTCGGGTGTTTAGGCCACCAAATTACTCTGGTACCGTTGCACTGGTATTACTGTCTGCTCTAGTTGCAGGATTTATCTATTTGCGACGTAACAATCTAGACTTCCTTTACAATAAAAACTGTTGGGCAGTTATTGCTGTGGTAAGGGACATACGAAAACAATTAACATTGATAGACTTACAAAAAAAATATTGTATTTTTTTCAGTTAGATATCTGTATGACTAATTTTAAATGTTTATTCTAGTCATCTGAAATACAGTGTCTTTAGCAGTTATGGATTGTTTCACAGTTGTATCTTAAGTAATTCTAGTTGTTATTTTTGTTTTGTTGTGTGTAATAATACCATCGTTTATTAATATTTTTGTTCTAGTCATTTTGTTTCGCAATGGTTTCCGGACAAATGTGGAACCATATACGGGGCCCTCCATTTGTTCATAAAACATCATCTGGAGGTGTGGCATATATTCATGGCTCTTCCCAGGGACAGTTTGTGCTTGAGACCTATATCGTTATGCTTTTGAGTATCCTTTATAATAAGTATAGTTCTTATTGTGTTGTGTTACATTTTTGTTTTTGCCAAATACCTAATAATGATAAAGTTAGTGAAGTAACTGGTAAAACAAATGTGTGGTTCCAACACCAAACATTCCCTCAGAGCTCCTGTAGGACCTTCACAGCTACTGTAATGGTCTCAGGGCACACAGTCCCCACTTTACTTTGCCCTTACAGGCAATCTCCTACTTGATGTCATTGCCCATCTCCCAAGATGTGGACGAGCGGATGGACTAGTGGGAGATGATATGAAAATCATAGCATATGCTGGTTTTGGGAACGAGCAGAAATTGGAAGAACAACTAAATACCTAGCAGAGAGGAACTGAAGAAGCTGGCTTGGAAATCAGCTTAACAGAAAACAAGGTAATGAAAATCAGCAGGAAAAATGAAAAAAAAATGAAGGACGCTAGTTATAATTTTTAAAAAAGTAGATGCTTCCCAATATATAGGAAGTGAGTTAACCAAGAAAGGAAACATCAAGGATCAAGTCTCGGAGAGGATAAAAATTGTTCACAATTTTATTATTATGTATTGGATGTAATTAGAAATGGGAACGTACATGCCAAGCAAAGATCATGATATTTAAGTCATATTATCTGTCAATTTTGAACTGTGGATCAGATGTTGGATCTGGACAAAGAAAGATGTAAACAGAATACAATTGATAGAGATGCACTTTCTACAAAGAATGCTGGATAAGGTTGAGAAAGGACAGAATAAGGAACGAAACAGTAAGAGAAACCTTTCAGATCCATCCCCGAAAAGGAACTATGGAGAGAAAGAGGCTTTAATGGTTTGGCTCCATTAAAAGAATAGGACAAGAAGAACTCTAGAATTAACAGAATCTGGAAGGAGACCAGACAGAAGACCGCAAACAGGATGGAGAAACCAGGTGAAAGAGGACGACGGTTCAATCCCGCGTCCGGCCATCCTGATTTAGGTTTTCCGTGATTTCCTAAATCACTCCAGGCAAATACCGGGATGGTTCCTTCGAAAGGGCATGGCCGACTTCCTTTCCCTTCTTTGCCTAATCCACTGAGACCAATGACCTCGCTGTCTGGTCTCCTTCCCCAAACAATCCAACCCAGGTGAAAGATGGTGCGAACTGAAGAGGACTGCAATGAGAATAAATGCTGAATGATACAGTGTGGTAGAAATGAGAAGCTTGGAAGAGGCTCTGTGAGTGATCTGCATAAGCAGAAACATTTCGGAAAGAAGAAGAAGGCTCACCAGCTTGTATACCGTGGGTGAAGACTATTTTTGATACACTAATGTTTACTTAAGGTGAACAATATCAATATTTACCTGCTGTGCTGCTGAACTAGTATTTCACATTATACCCATTGTCACTGGTATGATTAAAGGTATTCATACAGATACCATGCATTACCCGTGCATGTTTTATCACGTTCTGTTGTGAATGTATTCAGTTTGTGGTCAGACACAAACATTACCATGTTCCAGTAAGAAACTCTTCAATTCAAAAAAAAAAAAAAAATATTGAACACATTACTAAGTGCAAAAAATGTAGGAAAACCAACCTGAGATGTAATATCAGTGTTAACCTAGTGTACATTCTATGCTGTGAATGCTTGTATGCTGTCATTACGTCATTAGAAACACATTTGATTCCAGTTGCAAAGTCTTCACACGTAACAGCTTCCACATAGCAGAGGCAGTATGTAAGCAGACCTTGCAAGCAATTGAGTAACACTACACACAGCTGTGTATGATGTGTACATATAAGCAAGTGTCACACAAAACAATCTTTGAAAAGGCACAAACAACAGTGACATCTCACGAACCAGAAGTGTATACAGAGCTATGTAAGTATACCTGCTGATCTCTGTACTATAGCCATTTCATTTGCAGGAGGTAACTAAAGGATTTAAGCAACACTCCTCACCAGTAGTTAACAGTCTTCTTTGGGTTAACAGATATCCTGAGTTAACACTGACATTAAGTCTCATGTTCATTTCTTCATGTTGTGCACTTCAGTATTTTTCAAGTTGAGAGTTTTCTTACTAGGTCATGCCTGTGTCTGAACACACTACAAACATATTTTTGATGGAACATGGTAAAGCACACATCAGTAATGCATTCTAGGCAGTTATCACAACACTAAAGATCGACATTTTTAATTCTGACACCAGTTTGATAATACTGTACAGGGCTATTACAAATGATTGAAGCGATTTCATAAATTCACTGTAGCTCCATTCATTGACATATGGTCACGACACGCTACAGATACATAGAAAAACTCATAAAGTTTTGTTCGGCTGAAGCCGCATTTCAGGTTTCTGCCACCAGAGCGCTCGAGAGCGCAGTGAGACAAAATGGCGACAGGAGCCGAGAAAGCGTATGTCGTGCTTGAAATGCACTCACATCAGTCGGTCATAATAGTGCAATGACACTTCAGGACGAAGTTCAACAAAGATCCACCAACTGCTAACTCCATTCGGCGATGGTATGCGCAGTTTAAAGCTTCTGGATGCCTCTGTAAGGGGAAATCAATGGGTCGGCCTGCAGTGAGAGAAGAAACGGTTGAACGCGTGCGGGCAAGTTTCACACGTAGCCCGCGGAAGTCGACGAAGCAGGGAGCTAAACGAACCACAGCCGACGGTTTGGAAAATCTTACGGAAAAGGCTAAAGCAGAAGCCTTACCGTTTACAATTGCTACAAGCCCTGACACCCGATGACAAAGTCAAATGCTTTGAATTTTCGGCGCGGTTGCAACAGCTCATGGAAGAGGATGCGTTCAGTGCAAAACTTGTTTTCAGTGATGAAGCAACATTTTTTCTTAATGGTGAAGTGAACAGACACAATGTGCGAATCTGGGTGGTAGAGAATCCTCACGCATTCGTGCAGCAAATTCGCAATTCACCAAAAGTTAACGTGTTTTGTGCAATCTCATGGTTTAAAGTTTACGCTCCCTTTTTCTTCTGCGAAAAAAACGTTACAGGAGACGTGTATCTGATCATGCTGGAAAATTGGCTCATGCCACAACTGGAGACCGACAGCGCCGACTTCATCTTTCAACAGGATGGTGCTCCACCGCACTTCCATCATGATGTTCGGCATTTCTTAAACAGGAGGTTGGAAAACCGATGGATCGGTCGTGGTGGAGATCATGATCAGCAATTCATGTCATGGCCTCCACGCTCTCCCGACTTAACCCCATGCCATTTCTTTCTGTGGGGTTATGTGAAAGATTCAGTGTTTAAACCTCCTCTACCAAGAAACGTGCCAGAACTGCAAGCTCACATCAACGATGCTTTCGAACTCATTGATGGGGACATGCTGCGCCGAGTGTGGGAGGAACTTGATTATCGGCTTGATGTCTGCCGAATCACTAAAGGGGCACACATCGAACATTTGCGAATGCCTAAAAAAACTTTTTGAGTTTTTGTATGTGTGTGCAAAGCATTGTGAAAATATCTCAAATAATAAAGTTATTGTAGAGCTGTGAAATCGCTTCAATCATTTGTAATAACCCTGTAAATATTCACATTAAGCAGCTTCAGTCAGTATCATTATATCAAAAATGACTCCCATCCACAAGACATTTAACTCGACTGAAAACTTGAGACAAAAGAACACTAAAAAAATTTGATGTGATACCAACCTCAAGAAATGGAATAAAATGTTAGGGAGGAGAAGGCAGGAAGGTAGTGAAATGGGGAAAAAATATAGATTAACTAAACAATGGAATAAATGAGAAATATTCAAGTGACACCAATGTAAAATATTAATATAGTTTGAATATAGATGGATGGGAGAATATGTTGATAAATAAGTTTTCTTCTGTAGGGTCATAAGAGTGAGGTATCTGGAGAGAACGTACATTGTATTGAAAAAACGTGTATTTGTAATAGTTAATGTTTAGTGTTAGTTTCATACAAATCTAATTTGTGTTACCCACAAAAATTATTTTAGCCAGAGCAATATGTAATGGAACAGATTTTGGATATGTTCTATGAAATATGTTGTTTGCTGTTTGACAATATCAAACTTACTCTCTCCTATTGTCAGTTGGCTCTCCTTCGTGTTTCTCATTTTCTTCACTTCATATTTTTATTTGGTTTGCCTCCTCCTTCTCTCCTTAGTTACAGACTTTGCCTCATCCATCTCTTCTGTATCCTATATTATATCCTTACCTAAAACTACTATATTTATGTGACGATAAGCAACCCTAAATATGAGACAACCTTCTAATTCAAAGAGGTCTAATGATTTTTGGCCAATTCTGACTACTTTGAATTATAGACTGATATGGGATATCTTAAAATCAGCCAGAAGATTAACACTCGCTTTTGTGAGCATATATTATTTTTTAACTGTTCCTGTTTTGGTAATAGAAATTGAAGTATAATTTTTTGAAAAAAGTCACAAGCATTCTCGCTTTAACAACACATTTTTGCTTACTATCTAAGAGAATAAACTTCTATTTGTAAGCCTGCTGCCATTTTCATCTTCTTTCTTAGCAGTCCTCCCACATTATACCATCTTCTGTACTGTTAATGACTTCTGAAATGAAACACTTTTTAAAAAAGCCTTCCTTTATGGATTCACTTGAGATTCTTTTCCGGGTGATAATGATCAATTGCCTGATCCATTTTGAAGTGAAGATATGGTCTTAGAGGAGTCACCCTCTGTAAACCTGTAGCGGGAAAGTCCTAGTCATAACAGCATCGAAAAAGTTATGGCGTCATGCCCCAGAATGATTTCTAGATCTGTGTTATTCTTTGATATCAGATCCTTAACATCATGGTCGAGGTGTCCTCTGTCAGAATTCTCCTTCTGTTAAGAAAATAGCCCAGTATTTTCTTCCAAACAACCTTCATCCATTTTAGTGTCATGTAATTAATCAGCCTGCAATAAATTTCTGTTTTGGTATAATTATCCTGCCAAGGACCATATTGTTGTGACTCGCCGATCTTTCAAAGTGCCGCCACGCAGTTACGTGCATCCTCTACATGCGGCGCTGTCTGCCAGCCAGGCAGCAGCTGCGCCACCTAAGCGGCCAGCCAGCCAGCCAGCGGCCGCTAGACTTGGACTCAGTGCTGATTTGACTGTTACAGTGTACACTTGTCTTACTTTGTTTACTTGCTCTTACATGTATTGTCGTCCTAGAAATATATTTGTTCAACTTGACGTTACAACAATTGGCAACGAGGTTGTGGATGTTTCTTTTCCGTCATTGACCCACTGGTTTTCATGGCTACTTTAGAGCAACTATTGCAAGGTCTCATTGAACAGCAAACGCTTCTCACATCTGCGATTCGTGATTTCGTCACGGCATCAAATGCAATGTCTCATCGTTGTCTATACCTCCTTTTCCTCCTTACGACGAGACAGTGGAAGAACGGTCTGATTACGAAAAACATCTTCGACAGCACTTCTTGGCATTTCATGTCGCGGACGAACAAACATGTAAGTCTCTGTTCCTGTCATGGATTTCACCTCAAATGTATCGGTTGTTGTCGCAATTTGCTCCTTTGATAGATCCTGCGTCTTTGTCCTTTGCTGAAATGTGCTCACTTCTGTCCGTCTATTTTCAAAAGCTAACGCATGTGGTAGCCTCTCGTGTTGCCTTTTATCGTTGTCAAAAACAACCGAATCAATCCTATTGCGCTTGGGCTGCTGAACTTCACGGCCTCAGTAGAAAGTGTCAATTTGTTACTGAAGTTCACAAAGAATCCTACGCCGATTCCATGGTATGGGATGCTATTATCCGATCGGCGCCTGACAAAGAATTTAGGCAACGTGCCTTCAGTTGGCAAATCCGACTCTAGATGAAGTCCTATCCATCGCTCAGTCTTTTGAAATTTCACGCGCCACTGGGGCGCAAATAGAGGCGTGGGGTGACATCGGGGAAGTAAAACCTCTGTGCACTGTTGACGAAGCGTGCAGCGTGTCCCCGCCGGCCGACGTGGCCGCAGTACGCTCCCAAGAGCAGCCTCGGCCTAACCGTAAACAAAACCTCTAAGAAACTGCAGCAAACCCCACGGCAACTCCTTCATGTCCACAGTGTTTTACGTAACATTCACGAGAAGATTGTCCACAATGTTGGGCCGTGTGTTACAAATGCAAAAGGAAGGGTCATGTGTCATCCGTTTGCAAATCTGACCGCATACCTGATGTTCATGAACGTGACACTGATTCTGCTTCTGTGTTGTCTGTCAATGGTACTTCTTCCCTTTCAGGGAAGTTATTCCTCACTATAATCAATTCTCAGATGTATCTTCAGTTGGGTTCTCCAATCCTGTCACCTGTCACTCAGCAATTAGACGTACAATAAACAGAAGATTTCTCGCTTGGGACAATTTAATGCTGAGGTATCTTACAAATCCATCGCTCGCACTGTTCCCATATTTGTGGTCGACCAGAGTAACGCAGAGAATCGTTTTGGTTTCAATGCCTTTCACGTTTTTGGGTTATCCATAGATGACTCTGTCAATATCTCTGATGCTATTCCTTATGCTCAGTTGGATTCCTTGTCGATAACATCTTCGTCCCTTTTTTCTCCTGGGTTAGGCTGGGCAAATGACTTTGAAGCTCATATCACGCTCAAACCCACTGCTCGGCCAAAGTTTTTTTGGGCTCAGCCCATTCCTGTGGCCCTTCGTGATTGGGTCAAACGAGAGCTGGATCGTGTCACTGCTTCAGGGGTCTTGCTTCCTGTCACTTCCAGTGAATGGTCCTCTCCTGTCGTTGTCATTGCTAAGCCGAATGGTGATGTTTGTCTCTGTGGCAATCTCAAAGCCACTGTAAATGCTCAATGCCTCATCGACACTTATCCTATGCCCCGTCCTGAAGAATTGTTCACTAAACTTGCTGGAGGCCAGTATTTTTCTAAACTTGACCTGTCAGAAGCTTATCATCAACTTCCTCTCAACGCTGCTTCCTGGCAGTTTCTGGTCCTTAACACACCTTTCGGCCTCTATCAATACCAACGATTGCCATTCAGGGTTACCAGTGCCCCTGCTCTCTTCCAGCGATTCCTGGAACAATTATTGCTCCCTGTCCCTGGGTGTATCAATTACATGGACTACATTTTCGTCACTGTCTCCACCGCTGAAGAACATCTTCAGAATCTCTGCACACTTTTTCATGTCTTACAGACTGCCGGTCTTAAGTGTAATCTTCAGAAAACAAAATTTTTTCAGGCATCTATCACGTACTTGGGGTTTCAACTCTCTCGGGATGGTATTCGTCTGCTTCAGCAAACTGTCGCTTCGATCGGTCCCTTCCTCGCCCTACATCTGTTAAGGAACTGCAGGCCTTCTTGGGGAAAATAGCATACTATCACAGGTTTTTACCGTCTGCGGCTTCAGTGGCTCAGCCGTTGCATCGCCTGTTGCATAAAAACGTGCCCTTTCACTGGTCCGCGTCATGCGATGTGGCATTCCGGAACTTGAAGACTATGCTGAAACTGGCTACTTATTGACCTGGCCACCATCTTGTTCTTGCCACAGATGCCTCTCAATACGGGGTTGGTGCAGTCCTTGTGCACCGTTTTTCTGACGGTTCTGAACAACCCATAGCTTATGCCTCCAAAACGCTCACGGATGCCCAACGAAAATATTCTCAAATTTAAAAAGAAGCTTTGGCCATTATTTATGCTCTTCATAAGTTTGGTGTTTTTCTTTATTGAACCAAATTTCATCTTGTTACGGATCACAAACCACTTGTTTCCTTGTTTCATGCATCAACGTCGCTTCCCGACAAGCCTGCACACCGCCTCCAGCGTTGGGCTCTTTACTTGTCTCATTTCAATTATGAGATTCATTTCCGGCCGACAGCTCAACATCCGAATGCTGATGCACTGTCTCGTCTTCCCAGGGGTACTGATCTGGCATTCGATAGGGACGAACTTTTGTGTTTCCACCTGGATGTTGCTGAGCAGCGGGTTGTGGATGGGTTCCCCATCACCAGGGACCGACTGGCGGCTGCTACGGGTTCTGATCCTACCCTCTCCCGGGTTTTACGCTGTATTCAGAAGGGTTGGCCAGATTGTCCATCCGCTAAGACTTCTCATCCGTTGTGGAACTACTATGCTTTGCACTACCGCCTCACGACTAGGGATGGTGTTATCCTCCTTTCCACTGACAATGCTTTGCCGCGTGTTGTGGTACCTGTGTCTTTGCGTGCTTCGGTCTTGCGCGTCCTTCACCAAGGGCACTGGGGTGTCTCTCGCACAAAATATCTGGCACACCGTCATGTGTACTGGCCCGGCATCGACTCTGAAATCGCACACGTGGTCACTGCCTGCAGCCCTTGTGCGTCACAGGCCGCTGCCCCGAAGTCATCTTTGTCATCGTGGCCTTCGCCTGAGAAGCCCTGGGAGCGTATTCATGCTGACTTCGCAGGACCTTTTTTAGGTACTTATTGACTACTCACAAAATCAAATAGGGGTAATGCAGGAGTAGGTTTAATAATGAATAGGAAAATAGGAATGTGGGTAAGCTACTACAAACAGCATAGTGAACGCATTATTGTGGCCAAGATAGATACGAAGCCCACACCTACTACAGTAGTACAAGTTTATATGCCAACTAGCTCTGCAGATGATGAAGAAATTGATGAAATGTATGATGAAATAAAAGAAATTATTCAGATTGTGAAGGGAGACGAAAATTTAATAGTCATGGGTGACTGGAATTCGAGTGTAGGAAAAGGGAGAGAAGGAAACATAGTAGGTGAATATGGATTGGGGGACAGAAATGAAAGAGGAAGCCGCCTGGTAGAATTTTGCACAGAGCACAACATAATCATAACTAACACTTGGTTTAAGAATCATGAAAGAAGATTGTATACATGGAAGAACCCTGGAGATACTAAAAGGTATCAGATAGATTATATAATGGTAAGACAGAGATTTAGGAACCAGGTTTTAAATTGTAAGACATTTCCAGGGGCAGATGTGGACTCTGACCACAATCTATTGGTTATGACCTGTAGATTAAAACTGAAGAAACTGCAAAAAGGTGGGAATTTAAGGAGATGGGACCTGGATAAACTGAAAGAACCAGAGGTTGTACAGAGATTCAGGGAGAGCATAAGGGAGCAATTGACAGGAATGGTGGAAATAAATACAGTAGAAGAAGAATGGGTAGCTTTGAGGGATGAAGTAGTGAAGGCAGCAGAGGATCAAGTAGGTAAAAAGACGAGGGCTAGTAGAAATCCTTGGGTAACAGAAGAAATATTGAATTTAATTGTTGAAAGGAGATAATATAAAAATGCAGTAAGTGAAACAGGCAAAAAGGAATACAAACGTCTCAAAAATGAGATCGACAGGAAGTGCAAAATGGCTAAGCAGGGATGGCTAGAGGACAAATGTAAGGATGTAGAGGCCTATCTCACTAGGGGTAAGATAGATACCGCCTACAGGAAAATTAAAGAGACCTTTGGAGATAAGAGAATGACTTGTATGAATATCAAGAGCTCAGATGGAAACCCAGTTCTAAGCAAAGAAGGGAAAGCAGAAAGGTGGAAGGAGTATATAGAGGGTCTATACAAGGGCGATATACTTGAGGACAATATTATGGAAATGGAAGAGGATGTAGATGAAGATGAAATGGGAGATACGATACTGCGTGAAGAGTTTGACAGAGCACTGAAAGACCTGAGTCGAAACAAGGCCCCCGGAGTAGACAATATTCCATTGGAACTACTGACGGCTGTGGGAGAGCCAGTCCTGACAAAACTCTACCATCTGGTGAGCAAGATGTATGAAACAGGCGAAATACCCTCAGACTTCAAGAAGAATATAATAATTCCAATCCCAAAGAAAGCAGGTGTTGACAGATGTGAAAATTACCGAACTATCAGCTTAATAAGTCACAGCTGCAAAATACTAACACGAATTCTTTACAGACGAATGGAAAAACTAGTAGAAGCCAACCTCGGGGAAGATCAGTTTGGATTCCATAGAAACACTGGAACACGTGAGGCAATACTGACCTTACGACTTATCTTAGAAGAAAGATTAAGGAAAGGCAAACCTACGTTTCTAGCATTTGTAGACTTAGAGAAAGCTTTTGACAATGTTGACTGGAATACTCTCTTTCAAATTCTAAAGGTGGCAGGGGTAAAATACAGGGAGCGAAAGGTTATTTACAATTTGTACAGAAACCAGATGGCAGTTATAAGAGTCGAGGGACATGAAAGGGAAGCAGTGGTTGGGAAGGGAGTAAGACAGGGTTGTAGCCTCTCCCCGATGTTGTTCAATCTGTATATTGAGCAAGCAGTAAAGGAAACAAAAGAAAAATTCGGAGTAGGTATTAAAATTCATGGAGAAGAAATAAAAACTTTGAGGTTCGCCGATGACATTGTAATTCTGTCAGAGACAGCAAAGGACTTGGAAGAGCAGTTGAATGGAATGGACAGTGTCTTGAAAGGAGGATATAAGATGAACATCAACAAAAGCAAACGAAGGATAATGGAATGTAGTCTAATTAAGTCGGGTGATGCTGAGGGAATTAGATTAGGAAATGAGGCACTTAAAGTAGTAAAGGAGTTTTGCTATTTGGGGAGCAAAATAACTGATGATGGTCGAAGTAGAGAGGATATAAAATGTAGGCTGGCAATGGCAAGGAAAGTGTTTCTGAAGAAGAGAAATTTGTTAACATCCAGTATTGATTTAAGTGTCAGGAAGTCATTTCTGAAAGTATTCGTATGGAGTGTAGCCATGTATGGAAGTGAAACATGGACGATAAATAGTTTGGACAAGAAGAGAATAGAAGCTTTCGAAATGTGGTGCTACAGAAGAATGCTGAAGATTAGATGGGTAGATCACATAACTAATGAGGAAGTATTGAATAGGATTGGGGAGAAGAGAAGTTTGTGGCACAACTTGACCAGAAGAAGGGATCGGTTGGTAGGACATGTTCTGAGGCATCAAGGGATCACCAATTTAGTATTGGAGTGCAGCGTGGAGGGTAAAAATCGTAGAGGGAGACCAAGAGAGGAATACACTAAGCAGATTCAGAAGGATGTAGGTTGCAGAAGGTACTGGGAGATGAAAAAGCTTGCACAGGATAGAGTAGCATGGAGAGCTGCATCAAACCAGTCTCAGGACTGAAGACCACAACAACAACATTGACTACTCGTAATTGACGCCTACTCTAACTTTCCTTTCATTGTCCGTTGCACGTTGCCTACCACCACGGCAACCACCAATGCTCTAGCTCGTATATTCTCTTTGGAAGGCCTTCCCTCTACTCTTGTTACTGATAATGGTCCGCAATTTGCCTCTTCCGAATTTGTGGATTTTTGTGCCCGTTACGGCGTCATGCATGTCACGGCCCCTCCGTTCCATCCACAGTCAAATGGTGAGGCTGAATGACTGGTCCACACATTTAAGGCTCAGATGAGGAAACTCCTGACTTCTTCTGCTGCTGATGAAGCATTTCTCCAATTTCTGGCTTCTTACCGTTTCACCCCCATGGGCGACCACAGCCTGGCTGAGCTCTTACATGGCCGACAGCCCCTCACGCTACTTCATGTTCTGCGGCCTTCCACCTCACGGCTGCGGGTGCCTTCGCTTGGCTGGTTCACCGCCGCCGACCTTGTATGGGTACGGGGATATGACAGGTGGCCAAAATGGCCGCATCTTACGACACCGTGGCCAACGCCTGTATGAAATCCAGACAGACACGGGTGTTGCAGTGCGCCATTCGAGCCAGCTTCGGCCTTGTGTGCCGGCAACGCCCGTTCCAAATGCCGCTACACCACCTTCGGCTCTACCTGACGCTCGGGATTTTGGCATCTCTCATTACTCACAACGCAGCCCTCTCACCATCATCTCGATGCCAGTACAAGAACGGATGCCACCAGGAGACGTGCCCATGTAGGAACCAGAAGACCATCATCTGTCGGATCAACTCTACTCGCCTCCTTCTCCTACGGATGCCGACACATCACCCGTGTCTCCTGTTATAACAACCGGACTTGCCGCAACGGGCAGATTGGTGCACGGAGCCCCAGCAGATTCGACCCCTACGTCTCCTGTCATCTCGACCCGTTATCATCGGGGACACTTCTGTCCGTACGGGAAGCCTCATCCTTGAGACTTTACGGCCAGTCAAACAACACCTATGGATGTTAGTAATCTACAGGCCACCTCCATCAAGACCAGTGCAAAAAGAGGGGAAAAGTGTTGCGACTCGCCGATCTTTCAAAGTGCCGCCACGCAGTTACGCGCGTCCTCTACATGCGGCGCTGTCTGCCAGCCATGCGGCAGCCATGCCACCTAAGCGGCCAGCCAGCCAGCAGCCGCTAGACTTGGACTCAGCGCTGATTTGACTGTTACAGTGTACACTTGTCTTACGTTGTTTACATCCTCTGTGACTTACATGGGCTTGACGTTACAACACATATATGGGGTCAGCTTCCTGCAACCTGTCTCAGCATTCAGAATGACTGTTATTCTGGCCTTTTTGTTTGCAGAACTTGTGAAGAACACTTTAGATGCCCTTTACATCAGTTGTAACAGTTAATAGCATATTAAAATTAACCACCATAATTAGCATTGCTCATATGGCCTAGCAAATATTGGTGAGACTCATTACAGGATGCTGAAATGAAAACAACTGTTTATCTTGTGCTGCAAGAAGACACAGGGCTAGCATTGTTCTTTGGTGTAACTTATCCTCATGTCCCAGCCCATGCTCGCTTTGGATTCTGTGGCTCATGATGGTAGAAAACTCTTCTTTCTTTATCTTCAGCACCATCATTTACGTCTGCATGTACATCTACAACTGTTAACTTCTCAAGTAATTGCGAATTCTTTTCTCTCATATACCATGCAACATGCTGTTCCAATTCCTGGAACCTTCCCTGCTTTGGTCTCCTGAAAGTTATATGTGTAGATCTGGTGCTTGTGAATTTATTCTTCATCTGAAGTTACCTACAAATATTTGCGCCTGGGAAACAGAAACTTCTTTGTAAATACAATTGTTCATGACCTGTGCTTCATGAATCATCATTAACTTAAAATTAACACCTGTATGAGTTAATTAGGAACTGTGAACTTGGAGATTCATGCATCAAAACAGAATTCTATCCATGATTTGCATTCATTGTCAATCGCTACAGTTTACTATCATTACACTGCTGACAATCGAAGCAAAGGGAATGCATTTGTTACTTTTAAGATAGCAAAATTCGTGTGTTAACAAAAAGTTATGGAAATTGCAGTTAATTTAAAACTGGACCAACAGTGCATTGCTAGCACTGATTGGCGGAAATGAGAATACTGTGGGCCACCAGTGTGCTTGTTTTATTTGTTTGAAGATGGTATTTTCATATATATAAGGCTTACTGGCCAATAATCTACTAAGTGTGGATGCACTCACATTGTTCAAACTCGTATGGGAATCGGTAGATTGACTGCTGCGAGTAATGAGTATAGTGGGCAGGGACACTACAAATGTAGTGTGTGGACAGTAAGTTAGAAGTGTGGGTTTCATGGGGAGCATGCCAGAGATAAGTCTCTGCAGTCCCACTATCCTGTGTCCCCTCGGTGGCTCAGTCAGGTAGAGCATCTGCCATGTAAGCAGGAGATCCCGGGTTCAAATGTGGTCGGGGCACACATTTTCAACTGGCCCCGTTGATATTTATCAATAGCTGTAAGCAGCTATGTTCTGGATTTCATTGTAATTTCATGTTTTATTTGTTGTAGAACATGAAAATCAACAGTGCTGTGGAGCAGTAGTAGCCTTGTTTTAATTTTGTTGTTTCAGTTGTTGTACCACATTTAAAATGTTACAGTAAAATGACTTTGGCTTCTATAGAAATTGGTACTGTTGTTGTATGTCTGATGGTGATTGGTAATGCTGGTTCAGTTCCACTATACAGTGGATCAGGGAATGTATGTTAAATGTTTCTATAAGAATGGGATGAAATGCAGAAAATTTTAAGAATGTTAAATTTTGGTTCTATTGAGTCTGCTATGAGTAAAACAAAGTTTATGAGTGCTGCAAATCTTTTGATGAAGCTCATGAAGACATTGGAGATGACAAGCACCCTGCAATGTCCCAGCACATCAATCACTGAAATCGTGGAAAACTGAAAGGAATGATTATGGACGATTGTGAAATCACAATCAGAGAAGTTGCTGATGTTATTGGCATATCAGTTGGCTCATACCATGATTTTGTGTGTGCGTGCGTGCGTGTGTGTGTGTGTGTGTGTGTGTGTGTGTGTGTGTGTGTGTGTGTGTGTGTGTTTGTTTGTTTGTTTGTTTTGGATGTGAAACCTGTGACAGCAAAATTTATTCTAAAATTGATGAACTTGGAACAAAAACAGCAGTGCATGGAAGTTGCTCAAGAGACACAAGATGAAGTCAACACTCTTGCAGAACTATTGAAACATGTCATAACAGGTGACAGAATATGAGGTTACAAATAAGACATGAGAATTAAGTCTCAATTTTCCCTGTGGAAGAATTCAGGGTCCCGATACCAAAAAAACAGCTCAACAAATGGGAGCAGATGTGAAGGTTATGCTTACTGTGTTCTTCAATTTTAACGGCTGTAGTGCTCCAGGAGCTCTTGCCATAAAATCAAATTATCACTGAGAAATCCTACATACAAGTTCAATGCTGTTTGCCTGAAGCAATCTGAAAACAATGCCCAGATTTTTGGTGAAATAATTCACCACTATAATACACCTGTTCTCAGTTTGTTGCTTGTTCATGAATTTTTGGCCAAAAAATACTGTAATGATGGTAAAGCCTCCATATTCACCAGATGTGGTCCTATATGATACTTTTCTGTTTGCAAAAATAAAGAATAGACTAAAAGGCTTAATTTTTCAAATCTAAATAAAACTAAAAACACATTGCTGAGGGAGCTAAAAGCTATCTCAAAGACCTAGTTCTACAACCGTTTGGGGGACTGGAAAAAGTGTTGGCATAAGTTTATGATAAGACCAACAAATACAGAATGAATCAAAAAGAACTTTGCAACTTTGGAACAATATAGACATTTATTGAGATAACTTACAGGATTGGTAGATTGTCATTTTGCAGCAAACAACCACAAGTTTCACATAAAAGTCTCAAGTATTACCTTGGTTTGATGTGACTACTACTTGCAAAGTGACAAACATCCCACCATTAATCAGTTTCTTCCCACACTAATTTCAGAAAATCTGGCATAACTTGTGCAACGGCTGCATAGATTCAATTTTGCAGGTGAGCTAAATTGTAGGCCTGCTTGGAATTTCTTTATTGTATTCAATGTGAAATTTATGCCAACCAGTTGTTGCAGAGTTTGTTTCATGAAACCAAAACACACAATGAGCAAGCTCCGCACCACTGAAAGTAACCGTTTTAAGTGTGCACTACACTGGCGATCTTGATGCTGGAATGGGGGTACTGATGCACTGCATGAGTGAGACATGACGTTGTTTGTTGCAAAATGAAACATCTGTCGATTCTCTAAGTTATCTCAATAAATATCTATGTTTCCAAAGTTCTAAAGTCCTTTTTGACTCACCCTGCATAATTATTTTCAAAAATCAAAAGTTCCCCTTCTTTTGTAATACATCTCGTATGCCAACCTGTTTATACGTCACATAAATGGAATGTTCTAAGCCTTCAAGATCTTGAACTCCTTGTCTCATTCAGGTTCATTGATGGTGTAGTAATGACCTGTAATTATAGCCAGTACATTCTATTCTCAGTACTCAACAGACTCGACACCTTTTGTATTATCGGTCTCACCTGATACTCTTGTAACTGTATGCTACTTTACTGAGCCATGAACTTTACCTCTGTGATAGCTCTGTAAAAACCTCTGTACAGCTAACCATCCACAGAACCTAAAATTTGATAGCTGTAATTCATTCCACATCAAAACAAGTGGCCACCTGTGGATGTCACATCAGCTGTGGTGAGCAGTCCCTTGCACAGTATTCCTACACAAACTACCCTCCAATCCTAGTCCACAAATAGATCCCCTGTGGCATATCTGCGTATGCCACAAATTCTCTAACAACCACTAAACCAGCTGCAAAGGACCACCCCCAGTACCCAATATCACCATGAACTGGAACAACTTAACCAAATGCTCAGCAAGAGCTTCAATTACCAAATACCCTAAGGTGAGGAACAACCTTCCCACTTCACCTGAAGTGGTATTCCAGTGCCCATCCAGTGAACAAAATATCTTGCTCCTACCTGCTGGCACATATAAGCCCCTCCCCTATCAGTTGTATCATTATGCAACACATCTCCTATGCATCCATCCAGCATACCCTCTCTGTCCCTGAACTAGCATATTCTTCCCTATCAGATTCTAGGCCACTAGTGAATCATTTATGAATACCAACTCTGCTGTAACTTCGACAAAGCCTTTTATGTGGGCATGACCACCATCTACAGCTACGTGATTACTCTGCTATTCACAATAAAGTGCCTGGCAGAGGGTTCAGTGAACCACCTTCAAGCTGTCTCTCCATTGTTCCATTCTCGAACGGCATGCGGGAAAAATGAGCACTTAAATTTTTCTGCACGAGCCCTGATTTTGCTTATTTTATTGTGATGATCATTTCTCCCTATGTAGGTGGGTGCCAACAGAATGTTTTCGCATTCAGAGGAGAACTGAAATTTCATGAGATGATCCCGTCGCAACGAAAAACGCCTTTGTTTTAATGATTGCCACTCCAATTCACGTATCATGTCTGTGACACTATCTCTCCTATTTCGCCAGAATACAAAATGAGCTGCCCTTCTTTGTACTTTTTCGATGTCATCTGTCAGTCCCACCTGATGCAGATCCCACACCGCACAGAAATACTCCAGAATAGGGTGGACAAGCATGGTGTAAGCAGTCTCTTTAGTAAACCTGGTGCACCTTCTAAGTGTTCTGCTGATGAATCGCAGTCTTTGGTTTGCTCTACCTACAATATTATCTATGTAATTGTTCCAATTTATGTTATTTGTAATTGTAATGCCTGAGTATTTAGTTGAATTTACAGCCTTCAGATTTGTGTGACTTATCACGTATTCAAATTTAGCTGATTTCTTTTAGTACTCATGTGAGTAACTTCACACTTTTCCTTATTCACAGTCAATTGCAACTTTTCGCACCATACAGATATCTTATCTAAATCATTTTGCAAGTTGTTTTGATCATCTAATGACCTTACAAGACGATAAATGACAGCATCATCTGCAAACAATCTAAGATGGCTCCTCAGATTGTATCCTATGTCGTTAATACAGATCAGGAACAATAGAGGGCCAGTAAAATTTCCTTGGGGATGTTACTTCTGTTTTACTCAATGACTTTCTGTCTATTACTACGAACTGTGACCTTTCTGACAGGAATTCACGAATCCAGTCATACAACTGAGGCGATACTACGTAGGCATGCAGTTTGGTTAGAAAACGCTTGTGAGGTACGGTGTCGAAAGCCTTCTGGAAATCTAAACATATGGAATCAATTTGACATCCCCTGTGGATAGCACTTATTACTTCATGAGTATAAAGAGCTAGTTGTGTTTCACAAGAACAATATTTTCTGTGAAACCGTGCTGACTGTGTGTCAATAAATCGTTTTCTTCGAGGTACTTCATAATATTCAAATGCAGTATATGTTCCAAAACCCTAGTGCAAATCAACATTTGTGATATAGGCCTGTAATTCAGCAGATTACTCCTACTTCCCTTTTTGGGTATTGGTGTGACTTTGAGCAATTTTCTAGTCTTTGGGTACAGATCTTTCTGTGAGTGAGTGGTTGTATATAATTGCTAAATATAGAGCTATTTAACAGCATATTCTGAGAGGAACCTGACTGGTACACAATATGGACCGAAGGCCTTGCTTTTATTAAGTGATTTAAGCTGCTTCATTACACTGAGGATATTTTTCTCATCTAGACATTTCTTGATTGGAATTCAGGAGTATTTACTTCGTCTTTGGTGAATGAGTTTCGGAAAACTGTGTTTAATAACTGTGCTTTAGTGGCACTGCCATCAGTGACTTCACCGTTGTTATCAGGCAGTGAAGGTATTGACTGCTTCTTGTCACTGATGTGCTTTATGTATGACCAGATTCTCTTTGGGTTCTCTGCCAGGTTTCGAGACAGAATTTCATTGTGGAAATTATTAAAAGCGTCTCGCATTGAAGTACGCGCTATATTTCGAACTTCTCTAAAACTTTGCCAATCTTGGGGATTTTGCGTTCTTTTAAATTTGGCATGCTTTTTTCGTTGCTTCTGCAGCAACCATCTGACCCATTTTGTGTACTATGGGGGATCAGTATCATCACTTATTAATTTATGTAGTATGTATCTCTCAATTGCTGTCGATGCTATCTCTTTGAAAACATTCCACAGCTTTTCTGCACTTACATGATCAGATTGGAAGGAGTGAAGATTGTCTCTTAAAAAGGCGTTAAGAGCATTTTTATCAGCTTCTTTAAATAGATATACTTTGCGTTTCTTTTTTATGGTTGTAGGTGTTTCAGTATTCAGCCTAGCAGCAACTGCCTTGTGGTCGCTAATCCCTGTATTCCTCACAATACTCACTATTTATCCAGGATTATTTGTTGCTAAAAGGTCAAGTATGCTTTCGCAGCCATTTACACTTCGAGTGGGCTCATGAACTAATTGTTCAAAATAATTTTCTGAGAAAGCATTCAGTACAATTTCAGATGACGTTTTACGCCTGCCACCAGCTTTAAATGTATAATTTTTCTAGCATATCAAGGGTAGATTGAAGTCACCACCAACTATAATTATATGAGTGGGGGTACCTATTTGAAATGAGGCTCAAGTTTTCTTTGACCTGTGCAGCAACTATATCTTCTGAGTCAGGGGGTCGTTAAAATGATCCAATTAATAGTTTAATCCGATTGTCAGGTATAATCTCTACCCACACTATTTCACATGAGCTATCTACTTCAATTTCGCTACAAGGCAAACTACCTCTGACAGCAATAAATACTCCACCACCAACTGTATTTAATCTATCCTTTCTGAACACTGTTAGATTGCTTGAAAAAATTTTGGCTGAACTTATTTCTGGCTTTAGCCAGCTCTCTGTACCTACAACTATTTGAGCTTCAGTTCTTTCTATTAGGGCTTGGAGCTTTGATTCTTTCCCAACACAGCTACAACAATTTACAACTACAATACCAATCGTTTCTACAACTACCTTACTGTATTTTATCTGCACACTTTTAGACGGACATCCCTTCTGTGGTCCCCTGAGATCCTCTAACCTAAAAAACCGCCCAGCCCCTCCCACACAGCCCCCACTACCCGTGTAGCTGCCTCCTGTATGTAGTGGACTCCTGACCATGTAGAATACATGGCCACTGCCAACTGTAACCAGAAACAAAGTTGACTAGCCAGTGACAGATCATTCTGTTGACCACAACATGCTTTCTTTAGTGTTTGCTTCACATCCCTTACTATCTGGAGCCCCAGTACCCAATCCCTGCCCCATACCAACCTCTCAAAATTACGTACATTGGAACATCATTCCAACATATCTTTTGGCCCTTCATTCTCCGCTAGCACCTGTCCCACACCTGCTTCTACCTTTTGTTTCCATGCCTCCACTGAACTTCCTTGTCTCTTTCTTCCTCTGTTTTATATCCACCCCTATCCCCCCTCCCCAAAAAAATTTAATGTTTGCCACACTGAACTTCATACGTTTGCACCTTGGTGGGCCATCTGCACTCCCCTCTCCTCCCAATCCTTCCAAGCTTCCTTGCTCTTCTAACCCATTCTACATTCCACCTAAAAATCTCTCTCAGAAGGTACACAGCAGGGAATGGACATTGTGTGTGTGTGTGTGTGTGTGTGTGTGTGTGTGTGTGTGTGAGAGAGAGAGAGAGAGAGAGAGAGAGAGAGAGAGAGAGAGAGAGAAGAAGAAGGTGGTGGTGGTGGTGGTGGTTAGTGTTTAACGTCCCGTCGACAACAAGGTCATTAGAGACGGAGCGCAAGCTCGAGTTAGGGAAGGATTGGGAAGGAAATCGGCCGTGCCCTTTCAAAGGAACCATCTCAGCATTCGCCTGAAACGATTTAGGGAAATCACGGAAAACCTAAATCAGGATGGCCGGAGATGGGATTGAACCGTCATCCTCCCTAATGCGAGTCCAGTGAGAGAGAGAAGAAGGATCTTGTCTGAAAGCAGAGCACGGAACAACATCAGTCTTCTTTATGCGCCTGTTGACCACCCAACACCTCATCTGTACAGTGAGTGGTTGCTTTTACTCCTTCCATTTTGCAATTTCTTATTAGGGAAAGAGGAAAATCAACTCTGTGTTGAACGTTTACTTAGATACTTAACATATTGTTATTTTGTAATTATTTAACATATTGGAAGCATGTTGCATCTTTTTTTGTGACAGTTGCGATAATTGACAGCAAGTCACTTCTGCATAAAGGCGTTTTGTGACTGATTTCTATGCTTATATTGCAAAATAACAACTTGCAGCATTTTACACTTTGCACTTGAATAATAGTGTACCTTATCACATGATCAAGTTTAGTTGCTAAAGTGACTAGCTACTCTCTCTGAGCTGTTGAATAATATTTGTCATAATTGTAATGTATGTTCAAATTTTATTTGTCAGTTTTGCCTTGAATGTCATACACTTAATTCGTACTTCACCAGTAAGTTAGCTTATTTTGTTCTGGGACCAGTGTTTTTTCATGTATAAGTGTCAAGGATAAAAAAATTCACCCACTTGGACTTCACAGTGTGATTCCTCACATACTAACCGTACAAAAATATCTCTCTCAAAATTCCATCCTGCACATATTTCCAGCAGTAAATGGATGTTAAAGTTAGGCAATCTGGCAACACGGTAATCACATGTACAGTATGTGCCTCTGTCAGCAAATATGCAAAGTGCTCTGCAGTTTGTGCAGTGGATAGTATTTTGGGTTAGCATGCAGAAGGTTGGGGGTTTGATTCTGGGCCATGTCATGTTTGTTTTTATTTGCTAGTTCTGCCATATAATACTATGCACCATTTCTTAAGCCACCTGTACCTGACATTTACATAATACAATATTGTGTAATGGTGAACATAACAGAAATGTGCTCAGACAAGTCAGAAATACACAGTTGAAACAAATGACCTGTCATAGTACAGAACAACTACAAAAACAATATCAATTTCAAGATGCTAAAAAGGATATCACAGTTAAATAACTCAACATCTACTACTCATTTATACTACATGCAGTACGTCATTTCAGATGTGACAATACGAATTTCCGTATTAATGATCGCAAGAAGTTTACAAAAGAATACATTGTCCTCAGAGCAAATGCTCAAAGTGACCCCCCTTCACTTCCAAACAATCAAACATTGTGTGACCTGTTGGATCATACAGCTCTGGACTCTTTGCATCAAGGCTGCACCCACACATACAAGAGCAGCATGAACACATGCTATTAGTTCTACCATATGTCAGTGGAGTAGAATATATGTGCTCCTTCAAGTGTCCCCATAGGAAGAAATCAAGGGGATTTAGGTCAGGTGAATGCAGAGGCAATACAACTGGATCTCCCTATCTGAGCCATTTCTCTGGAAATTTTCTGCCTAAACATTGTTGCTAACCTCTGCCGACCAAGATGTGGAACATCTTTCATTGTGTCAGGCGAATAGTTTGAGAGGAATGCATGATACCTTTGTGCAGTCAACTGGTCAAGCAACAACTAGGAACCCAAGCTCCTGCATCCCAGTATTCCAACCCGGACATTGATGCCAAAGTGAACTTGATATCCATGGTCGCGGGTGACATGTAGGTTAACATCACACCAGTGATGGGCATTGTGCGTATTGAAGACATCTTCATTAGTGAATGCTGCTTCAGCTGATCATATTACAGTTTTTATGAAGTCATCATTGGCTTACTGTTGTTGTTGTTAGAACCATTCATAGAATTGCATTGGCAGAAGGCGGTCTGTAGGATGCAGGTGTTGCATTAAAGAATAATGGTACAGGTGCAGACCACGCTCATGCAGACGTCAGTGACAGTGCTGCCTCGCTACACTACGTGTACTTCACTAGGGTCTTGGTGTATGACCTCCAGAACAGCTTCCTCGGTAGCTGGAGCTGACCAGTCTGTAGGACTTCCCGAAGGCAAAGCTCCAGATGATGAAACACAATTTTATCTGGATGATGTCAACAAGGATCTAGCAGTGTATTCATGAGTGGCAGTGTATTCATGAGTGGCAACACCAGCCTTGTTACCCGATGTACCTTGAACCAGGAGCTTATCCACATATTCACTGCTTGTCTATGCCATATTTCTGCCACACTGTTTTAGTATACCACAAGAAGAAAATGCGATATGTGTACAAATGTACATTGAGTCTGTCACTGGCACATTAATCCACTAGCAGCTAGTCCCTGTCTGGTGAACAACGCATGCAGTAAAACCACATCATTATCCGCAGCAGGCTGGTCCGCCTACCACGCACCACTTCTCTTACAGCTTTTGTTCTGTACAAATCATCCCAACACTGCTAATTTTGAAATGTTTGTTTAGAATTATACTTTTTCCCTAATGGTAATGGACGTGTTGTTTCCACATTTCAGTCAATGATACTAATAACAATAATAATAGTAATGCATAGAGATGATACTTACTAAACAGCATGCAATTATCTGACTCAGTGCCAAAAGTCGTAATTGGTGGTTCCAAGGTGATAATACATACAGATGGTAACAGAGTTTGGAAATTATTTGCAAAGCACATTGCTAGCCCTACTGGTGACACAAGCCCTAATGAAATGTAATGGACCTGAATGTATAAAGAATAATAGTTGGTACTAATCAATGGGACCATTGGGGGATGATACACGGAAAACAGGTTTGGAATCTAGTAGATGTAGTGGTGTGGAACAATTCATGTCCATGACATGTAAAAGGTGTCTTTAAAATCTGATTGGCAAAAACAATTGTATTTCTGTGTTCGTAGAATGTAAGTGCAAATGTTTTGTAGAGGACACGCTGTAGTCGCTATATGACGATTAAGATGCCAGATACAGTACCATGCAGACTACATTTAAAAAATAAAAACAAATATGCTTTGACCCAGGATCGAACCCTCAACCTCCAGCATGCTATACACTGCACCAACTGCACAGCACCATTGCTATCTGCAGACAGAGGTTGTTACTGTACATGCTATTACAGCGTTGCCAGATTGCCAGTTATTAAAGTCAATTTTCTGCTGGAAATACGTGTCGGAAAGATTTTATGACAGACATTTTTGTATTGCAAGTATGTGACAAATCATGCTGTGAAGTTCGAGTGCGTGAATTTTTCTTCACCCTGTATATGAAATAAAAATTCCAAAATAACTGGTTAAATATTTGTATAAGGCAGCTAGAATTTTTATTTGTTATGTCTTTCTTATTTTTATCAGTGAAGATTTAACAAACTACAGATTAAACCTACCTATATTACAAAGAATATGATAGTGTCAAATAATGTGTAAGGAAAACAGCTTAAGCTCAGTTACAGTAATTTATACATAAATTCATCCAAATATACTCTAAGTTAAAATAAAATAATGATTTGAAATTTTGAAGTCACATTTCTCAAAAAAAAAGTTGTCAAAGAAGTACCTTGCCATTCGAAGCCCAAAAACTTTGGGTTCTCTATAGTGCCTCATACTTTAAGGTGAGCATAAGTTTAGAGATTAAGCATCTTGATTGGTTGGGTAGTTAAGTTGTATTAAGTACCATATCGACAGACAGGAAATTAAATTTCTGTGAGAAGGAAAGCGGCACGGAAAAATGACGAGGAAGATAGGAAGAGCCAAATAATTCATTTATAGTAGAGTACTATCTTTTATATTTACAAGAATAATGTTACAAGATTGTCTTCATCCTTAGCTGTGTTCAGATGCATTTGTGGTCTTAGGCATGGTGCTCATAACAGAAGCAGCAGTGCAGAAAGGAGATGTTCGAAAACGAAGAATTATTGCAATAGGTGGTCTCGTTATTGTTGCAGCTTTCTTCAGTTTAATTTTGTCTATGTTTAGATCAAAGGCTCATGGATACCCATACAGGTAAATATGTGAATTCCATCAATCTTTTTTATTTTAGCAAAATGTTATTAAAACCCGTATTTCATGTTTTACAATCAGTTTCAAGTTAAAGTAGCGAATTGTGAATCTCTTCAGGTACATAGTATAAACTTTAGTCATGATTTTTCTAGGTACTGTGGTCTATTGTGTTCATGGATTATATCCATTGATAATTCAGGATTACTTACTAACTAAAATAATTGTCAGAAAAATACTGCTCTTATGCAGGAATTAATATATTTCCATTTCATTTTTATCTATGATATACTCCCCAATGTGCTATTGGAAGTACATGAAACAAATCAGTATGTTAGGAATACTTGTCTTTGGTTGTAATCTATCTTTCCTTATATTACATTGGCTACTTTATTACTTGTGGAATATAAAATTCGAAGCTTAAGGATGTGAAACTGATGAAGCTAAAAATTCTTTAAACATTTCCATATGACATGTCACAACCTTGGAACATCATTCTCATTTGTTTTTCCCCTACTAAAGCAACAGGTTGATATCTGTAATCTAGGTGTCCTATCACTGGATCAGTAGCACCATATTATAATTAATGGTGACTCATTGTCGACTCCACTTGTAATTGGGGCAAACCATTTCTCCTTTGTTCCATAGCAATATTTTTATGAATTGCAGCAGTATCACTGAAGAACACAGCTACAAAGAAAGTATAGAAATTTTTCTCTTTACATCCAGTTGGTGCTCCCAAAGAAATATCCATAGATTACTTATTTTTGCCAACAGTGACAATCTTCAGATCTGTTGTACAATGACAGAAAAAACAAAACTGATAATGAGTTGTGTAGCTTAACACATACTGAACACAGTAATAGTGTATGGATATTAGTATAGAGATTTGAAATACCTGTAAAGGATCAATGCAGTAAAGCCTAAAAACAAACTGAGATATACCAGTAAAGTGATGTTAAAGAACACCTCATTGAACGTGTCAAGATAGTAGCAAACATGATGTGTATTGTGGAACCTTTGAACATCAAACTGTGGTGCAGTTGTAGTGCAAAAAGAACATACATTACATCATCTACAAGGTATCAGAACTGCAACCACAGTTTACAGAAGGAGTCTGACTATCATAGCCAAGATTATGATTTTGGTAACAGAGGTATAATGAAAAGAAATAATACTGACTGATGCATAAATTACTTTAAAAAAACAGTATTTCAATTGCAGGGAAGAGTTACTTGTGTGGACCTAAGGTAGGTAGACAGCAGCGTTAAATCAGAAAGACATTTATTATAGGACAAGATAATTAGATAGCAACAGTAAATCAGAAAGAGATGAGAGTCTGATACCTGCCACAATTAGAATACATATTGTGTGCAACTTCTAAATTATATCTATTACACAGTGACATAGTATTATTTATTTGGGAATTGCTAATAATAGTATATTTCTTAAAACATTTTATCAATTTTGTACCGTTTAATTTATTTCCTCACAGACCAAGGCTTGACTGTATCATCAGTGCAATAACTGTTGCTACTGCTGTTTATTTCCTATGTATTTTACTAACACTTAATGACCCACGACTGGTTCTGAGATGTTCAGCCTCATTATCAAAATGTTCTGTAGATCATTATGTTGCATGGCAATGACATTCGATTAGAAAATCAGGCCAATGTGTACTGTATCGATAAAATGTTGTGTTGTTGTTGTTGTTGTTGTTGTTTGTTGTTGTCTTCAGTCCTGAGACTGGTTTGACGCAGCTCTCCATGCCATACAGTAAAGTTTGTACATGAATAGTTCAGTATGGCTTTTGGAAGGAAAATTATTGACATTTCAGATTAAGTCACTAAGTTACTTATGAGCTGTTAATGTTTTTACTTGACTGCCTTATTTGCTGCAAATCAAGCCGTAGATCATTAGTCATTATGTAAGAATATGTAGGATACATCAGGAGAAAATGTTACAAAGAGAATAATTTATGCTTTAGGTTTGGGGAAGAAATTTTGCATGACAAGAAGGTAATGTAAATCGATGAAAATACACAGGTGTCCAAAATTAATGCAGCACATCACTATTTCCCCATCCTGTGTCTAATTCATGATATAATCGTACAAACTGTCAACAGATGTCCGCACGACATGTTTACACGGAAGATGGCATTCTGGGCAACAAACAACCATGCCAATGATGATGTCAGATCACCTGTCAAATGGGGTAGTGTTCACCGGGTAGTCACATATCCAAAATCGCTGTGTACACAGTCGTAGACGGTGCTGCATGGTACAGTGAAGACGCCTACCAGACTCTTGTAGAGGGACATACGAAGGATGGAAGCAAGACAGTCGCAAACTGATGTGACCCGATGGCTTAACATGAATTGTTCTGCTCTTTTTTTGGATGTGATGACAGTTCATAGAGACCGAAACTGTATCCCAAAGAGCAGAGCAGAGCAGGGCTGACCATGTGTAACATCAGACAGAGAGGATCTTTATTTGGCTGCAAGGGGACAATGGTACTGCCTTAGTACTGCATGGCAACTGGCTTCTGACCTCGCAGCTTCCACTGGACATGTTGTATGGTGTACAGAAGCCTTAGGCAGAGTGGCCTTTATTGTTGGAGACCTTCTGTACGTGTACCTCTGTCGTGCCTCCACAGAAGGGAACATCTAGAGTGGAACCGTCAACATGTCACCTAGACGGTCGAACAGTGGGCCAATGTTCTTTTCACAGATGAGTCCCAATTTGGTTTAGAGAGCGATTCTTGACTGATTCGCATCTAGATTAAATGTGGAACATGATTTTGGGACCCAAACATTGTGGAAAGAGACCGGTGTGAGCGGGGATTATGTAGACCAATCAGAAACCTGTTCATGAACTTGTACGGTTGAATTGGCAAGATTCAACTGCTATCATGTATCATGACGCGATCTTGGCACCTCAATTTGGGTTGCTTGTGAGATGCTGTGGTACCAGACATCATATTAATGGACGATAATGCTCAAACACATAGAGCACAGCTAGTTGATATTTTCTTGGAAACGGAAGAATTTGTATGAATGGCGTGGCCTGCCGATTTGAATCCCATGGAGCAAGTTTGGGATGCACTAGGGACACAGTTGCATCACGTCAGCATCTACTAACCTCTTTCCAAGATCTGTGAGCAGCTCTTTAGGAAGAATGGGCACTATTGCCTCAACATGATATTGATGACATCATTTACAATATTCTCCATCATTGTCACGCCTGTACTGCTGCCAGAGGTGGTCCCATCCCATATTGGGCACATTAACCAGTTGTCTGAATGTGTTGCTGAATCTGTTAATTTGGAAAAAATGAACATTTTTTTCTACTGTTATGCATGTTGCAGTTGTTTATGTTCTGTATTTTTTACATTGTTTCTACTTTACTATCATCTGTTTATGCTGTTTTTTGACAAAGTAAACACAACTTTGCAAAATTTCTGTTTGTTGCTTTAATTTTGGACACCAGTGTATCAATAAATATGTATGTCTATGTTATCATAAAGTAACAGCAAAAATGTATATACTTTCTGTGCTGTTCCAGCTTCCTCTTCAAGTGAAAGCTGCAAGTGGATTTTTTCAAAATAATTAACTGGGCACCTACACAACTTACCTGGCATGTGACAAATTAAGTGACAGTACATGATAACACTGGCCTAAATTAAGCTGAAATGTATAAATTCTGGATACGATGGAGTTTTCACCACACAACCATATTACTACTATTGTGACATACATGGTTATATGGGTTTTTTTGTTATGCATTTTTAAGTATTACTGAAGTCTTTCATTGTTAAGTTATTTAAAAAATCTTTGTTAGAAAGCCAATAAACTGTATACCTGTTGACAGAGACCCAATTTTTAGTCTATATTCCAAACATTATGATATATTCTGTGTTACATATAGATTTTACAGCTGAAGTTAATCTTAAAAGTTTTTTATGCTCCATTGGTTTTGACTACAATAGCAGGCATTGAATTCAAAGAAGAGGTCATACGTGCACATTTAAGTAATTTCGTCTTAGTGAAATGGATTGTTTTCTGCTGTTCTCATTTCATTGCTTTAGACTGTACCATCCACCATGCCGAAACTTCGTTTTTATTTGTGTATATCATAAAAAATTCCTCTAGCTTCTAATTTCTGATTCCCCAACCTTTAGTGTATTTTGTGTTTAGAATAGACAATAGGGCTACATCCATTAAATCAAAAACAGTCTTCCAAGTGATTTATAGTGTTCTGTGACTGCAGAATATCTGACAACAGTTGTACATGTAAAACTTGGGTATGTAACTTCCAAAAAGTGTCATATAGTACCTGAAACAAAGACATTTCTAGTTTTGATGAGTAGTGGAAGGCTACTTGAGAAGTGTTTCAAACAAGGCGCTGCTTGAAGCAGCTATGGTCATCACCTCAAAGAGATTTATTTGTCTCCAGCCCAGGACAGCGTTCATTGTTGAGGCAACTGCTGTTTTAATGTGTAAATGAAACATCAAATGAGGTATGATTGGTTGTAAAATCGTTATGGAAAGAAATAAAATTATATAATCCATTAAGATGGATAATCTTAGGAATTAATATGTGGGCTTATTAATATTTAGTGCAGAAGACTCAAAACAATATGTGTGCCAACTGCTGACAAAGGCCATGGGCTCGAACATTCAACAGACTATACCTTTTACCTGCCAATGAGACTAATTTGTCTTCTGCTGCATGCATTTTTAATAATTTAAGAAAGTGTTTCTATGTACAAGGTGTATAACTTTGTTTCCGCCGTTTTTTCCCCAACATTTGAGGCTTTAAAGAAAGAAATTGGTTACACACGTATCATTCAAAGTATTTTCCATCACTGGCCACTACTTTCTCCCGCATCGAAAAAATTGTTCATCTTTTGAAACAATCCACGAATCGATCCAATTTGTGACTTCTTCATGAGATTGGAAGTGTTGATCAGCCAGGCCATGCGCCATTGATCTAAACAGGTGATAGAGGGAGCAATCTCTGGAGAATATGGCGGGTGGGGTAGGACTTGCCATTTTAATGTTTCCAAGTGTGATTTAACCTCTTTTTGCAACGTGGGGTCGAGCGTTGTCATGCTGCAAAACCACTTTATCGTGCCTCTCACTGTATTGTGGCTGTTTGTCTTTTAATGCTCTGTTCAAATACATTAATTGCATTCGATAACGAGCACCTGTGATTGTTTCACTTGGTTTTAACACCTTATAGTACACGGTGCTGAGTTGGTCCCACCAAATCCAGAGCATGATCTTGTAGCCGTGAATATTCGGTTTGGCCCTCAATGTGGAAGCATGGCCAGGTTATCGCCATGATTTTTTGCATTTAGGGTTATCGTAATGAAACCATTTTTCGTGCCCGGTCACAGTGCGATGCACAAATCCCTTCCGTTTTTGCCTTTGAAGCAACTGTTGACAAACACACAAACACTGTTCAGTGTCTCTTGGTTTCAGTTCACACGGGACCCAAGTTCCTTCTTTCTGAATCATGCCCGTAGCCTTGAGACATTTTGAAGTGGCTTGCTGTGTCACTCGCACTAATCATGCCAATTTTTCTTGAGTTTGATGTGAGTGTTCACTCAGTAATGTCTCCAATTCTGCATCTTTGAAAACATTCTCACTTCCACCACTATGCCGGCCTATGACAATAAAATCGCCATTTTTGAAGCGTTGAAACCACTCACGAAACATTCTTTCACTGACAACATCCTTAACATATGTACTTGAGAGCGGTTTACGAGACTCAGCTGCTGTTTTCTTCATATTGAAACAAAACAGTAACACCTCCCACAGATAATGAGAATTAGGCTCGTAAACTGACATTTTCAATCAAGACCACCTTTATGATGCAGACACAAATCGACTAATGTTTGAATGAGGTTATATTGACCGAGGTCCAAGCTAACTGCCTGACGTCTGTGATCTATTTCTTTCGACCGCTACGTACCATTGTCGCCACCTAAAGGCAAACGGCGGAAGCAAAGTTGTACACCTTATAATTTCTGATCAACAGTTTAGCCTATATTGTTCTTGGATTTTTCTACAAATACAAAGAATTTGCTGGACTACAGTATGTGTAGATGATGTGACTTACCAAACGAAAGTGCTGGCAGGTCGATAGACAAACAAACAAACACAGACATACACACAAAAAATTTCATGTGTATGTCTGTGTTTGTATGTTTGTTTGTTTGTCTATCGACCTGCCAGCACTTTCGTTTGGTAAGTCACATCATCTTTGTTTTTAGATATATTTTTCCCACGTAGAATGATTCCCTATATATATATATATATATATATAAAAACAAAGATGATGTGACTTACCAAATGAAAGTGCTGGCAGGTCGACAGACACACAAACATACACACAAAATTCAAGCTTTCGCAACAAACTGTTGCCTCATCAGGAAAGAGGGAAGGAGAGGGAAAGACGAAAGGATGTGGGTTTTAAGGGAGAGGGTAAGGAGTCATTCCAATCCTGGGAGCGGAAAGACTTACCTTACAGATGTCTGCTTGTGTCTGTATATGTGTGGATGGATATGTGTGTGTGTGCGAGTGTATATCCGTCCTTTTTTCCCCCTAAGGTAAGTCTTTCCGCTCCCGGGATTGGAATGACTCCTTGCCCTCTCCCTTAAAACCCACATCCTTTCGTCTTTCCCTCTCCTTCCCTCTTTCCTGATGAGGCAACAGTTTGTTGCGAAAGCTTGAAATTTGTGTGTATGTTTGTGTTTGTTTGTGTGTCTATCGACGTGCCAGTGCTTTCGTTTGGTAAGTCACACCATCTTTGTTTTTAGATAGATCGGTGTGGACAGAAAATGTTCTTCCTTCAGGTGGATATTTGACGTATTTTATTGCTAATCACTGAGAAGTTTTCTGTCATAAGCTGAATAATTCTTCTGGGCAAGGGAAACATTCTTCAAAAAGGATGTAAGAGGCTTCCAGATTCCATCTTGCTTCTGTGGCGAAATTTGATGCAGCCGTAAACAATACAAGGTCATGTTTCACAGTTGGGAAAGTCAGTTCAAATCTGATTTTCCATGCATTTTTCAAAAATGTTCTGTTGCATGTGGAATCCAGTCAATACTCTTTTTGCCATTTTTCTTACTTCATTTCAGACATTCAAAAGAGTTTGGTTTTATGCAGAATGTTCTAGAAGATGATTGCAATAGAAGTTGTGCATGTTAACAAATGCTCACAGTTGTTTCATTGTTCGTGGGCGAGATGTATTTTCACTCATTTTTACTCTCTCCAGATCTGGTTTGGTGTGTTCTGGCATAATGATGTGCCCCCAAAAGCTTATTTTCTGAGTGCCAAACATTGACTTTCCAGGATTAATCCTCAGACTTATGAAGGCATTTGGAAAGTTTGGTTAGGCATTGTAGGTGTTGTTCTTCTGTACTAGATCATGTATGTACAGGGCCAGTTTAAAGACTAAATGAGACTAGTACTCACTTGGGGCACCAAACTGAGAGGGGTGCCAGAGGTGCACAAATGGAAATTTGTCTGCAGAGTGCACCAAGTATTCACTTCAAATACATTTATACTAACAAGGACAATATTTCTGACTGAATTCATTGGGGGCTTGTAACCATGCATTCACAATTAGATAGAAAATGGCTCATTTGTGAATCTATATCCACTGGAACGTATTTGCTTCTATTACACTCTACCTTCATATGTGCCAGATTTTTATATTAATTGTGATTTGTCCCCTGTATGTATAACCAAAACGTCTTTATTATAATTTTTATAGATAAATAATAAGTGTTGATCACAGTGTCAGATTCAGTCCTGTCCAGGTCGTCCTAGCAGCAGACTATCGCAACCTTTTTTGTTTTTAAAGAGAATATTCTGATAATTGAATGAAATGTTTTGTTAGAAATTCTGTTTTATGTTTGTTAAAAGCAACGTCAAAATTTTCTCAGGGCACTATCGCCAGGAATATCATACATATTCCAACGTGAAGACATACGTCTTACGATGGATTAAAAAAGAAATCTTTCTTTAATATTACGCAATAAGCCAATTAAACACAATGCTTAATTATTTTTTCTGTGAGGCTTGATGTTTCAGGATAGCTGCCTATGTGCAATGGCAGCATACACATTTATAGAAATTAGTCGTAATAAAACTGTACCTCTGGCCAAAAATGAACTGGAAAACATCACAAGATGCCGTTTTGTATTTATTGAGATTATTCTTTTTAATACCTTTAGCATTAAATGGCTATTAAAATAGATTATATCATTTTTATCATTAATGGTGTCACTGCAACAATGAGCCTATACAAAATGGCCAGGGCAACATTTAATTATTACATAACTAAATCATGATTCAAAATATTACTAGTATTACTACAGATAATTGTATTAGTTACAGACCATGAACAATAAGTGTCTGTCAGCTAGAACATCAGAACGAAGAAGACAATGAAACAAAAAACGTTCATCCCTTTTTTACCAAATGACAAAGATACTACAAATTACTATTCTGAGAGTGCATATAGCACTTCCTTTGTTGAGTATTGATAATTTAATTTATACCCTTTTTTCTGGAGGCTGTGCTATAACTAAAGGCGGTGCAACGGTACTGCTATGATCTGTTGACTACTGGCAGAAGATTGAGATCCTTTTACAAGATCCAGCTTACAGACCACTGAAAAAGGATCCTACATCAGCTGTGATGAGGAAGACCATCTCAGCTAAACAACTGAAAAATGGACAAGGATACGGTTAGACGGCTGTACCCCAGAGCACGGATACCATCACGCCTGTACTGACTTCCAGAGATACACAAGAAGGGAGTTCCATTATGTCCAATAGCGTAAACAATAAATTCACCAACTTATGAAATAGTCAAACACCTGGTGCAGCTATTGAAGCTCTCATGGGTCATTGTCCTCACCATGTCAAAAACACGATGGAGTTTGAGGAACACGTCTGGACAAAAGTGACATACTGGTCAGCTTCGATGTCACATCCCTCTTCAACACGGGTGCCTCTTAAGGACTCCTTGCCATTATTAAGGGGCCACTTTGACGAAGGCAAAGTGGAACTGTTCTGCAATGCACTCACTACCACATACTTCCAGTGTGGTCGTAAATACTACAGACACACACATGGAGTGGCCATGGGTGTGCCCAGCCCCACCCCCCCTGGTGCCATGTATCACAAACCTATACATGGAATACTTCAGAGATGTTGTACCACTCTGTGGATGACACATTCATGGTTTGGTGAAGGAAATCTACAAGAATTTCTTAACCACCTGAAAAGCATACATGACAGTATTAAATTCACTGTGGAGATAGAAAAAAACAAATGTCTGCCTTTCCTCGACATCATGATAAAGCAGACAGGAAGAAGACATGCACCGACCTGTACCTTAACGCCAATAGCTGCTGCTATACAACACAATGCAAATCCGTGCTCATCACATTGGTGCCCAGAGTGCAATACATATGCGACAAGGGGAGTCTACCTTCTGAACTGCAGCACTTGAGAAAAACCTTTTGTGAAAACAGCTATTCTAAGCTGCAGATACAATGCACTTTCCATCTGAGCAAGAAGAAGAGAGATGATGTATTTGAAGAAGATACTAAGCATGTGGCATTCCTTCTGCATGCTGGGCCACCCATGGAAAAGATTGCCACAATATTAGAAAACAGCAACATTAAAACCATCTTTCACCCTTCATCCAAAATCAAGAATATGCTCGGTTCAGTGAAGGATAAACTAGAAATAGACACACCTGGAGTCTGCAACATTGGCTGCAAGTATGGCAAACAATACATCAGCCAAATTGAGCAATGTGTATCACAGTGCTGCTCACAATACATAAGAAGCATTCGTCTAGGCCAAGTGGAGAAATCTGCAGAGGCAGGACACAATTTCAACAAAAATCGTATGTTTTATTTTGAACAAACAAAGCTGCTGTTGAGGGTGAACGGGTTCTGAGACTCGATCTTTAAAGAGGCTGTGGAGATATGAGTCCACAATAATCTCATTAACCGAGGCAGCAGTTTCCAACTTAGCACTCCATGGAATACAGCAGTGACAAAAATAAAACATGAATGCTCCAATGCAAAACCAGCTAAGGCAGCGTATGGTTTGGACATGCCTGCCAGCATGCAGGGTGCCCCCACCACACTGGCCACAACCACCCCCATCATGAAAAATTACACCCCTTCCGGAGCTGCGAGATTGGTGCTGCCGATGCACATGAGGCACAGGAGCCTGCAGTCCAGCAGCTATAAAGACCCAGACAGGACACGAACTCGACACTTCACCTTAAGATGACAAATATGAAACCTGTAGAAACGTTGCTGCAGACCAACACCTTGACTCGATCGATAACCCAAGATGATTTCATCAAACTCAACTTCCTTTGCTAGACAAGCCAACTGATGATAGTGACTTTTCTACATGATTTTTGCAAACTTTGCCGAAAGAACATCTTGTTATGCACTGGTCAACAGCATATACAAACTTTACGAAATGCGCAACAATGTGCTATGTGTGACAATGTTACTTATTCTGCTACCAGTTTCGGTCTTAAACCTTCTTCAATGGCAGCTGTACAACATACAAGAGTGAACAATGTGATAATGCAAAATGAAATAAGACCAAAACAGAAAAAAAAACATTGAATCAATGGAAATACTCAAAAAATTTATCACATGTCATACATGCTTTGACATAAGTTACTACTGAAAACCATCACTGTCAATAATGAAAAATTGTAGCAAGATTACAATACGATGGCTTGACAACAAAAGGACAACAAGTGATGTATAGCAACACAAGTCAAAGATGACAGTCTTGAGCAAATCGAAAGATGTTGCCATTAAAAACTTCTGTGATAATCAGATAACAAAATTGAAATATTAACAATTCTACTCTTTTTTGATATTACATAAAAACATTAACAAAATAAAGTACAGGGTGTTTCAAAAATGACCGGTATATTTGAAACGGCAATAAAAACTCTAAATGAGCAGCGATAGAAATACACCATTTGTTGCAATATGCTTGGGACAACAGTACATTTTCAGGCGGACAAACTTTCGAAATTACAGTAGTTACAATTTTCAACAACAGATGGCGCTGCAAGTGATGTGAAAGATATAGAAGACAACGCAGTCTGTGGGTGCGCCATTCTGTACG
Source organism: Schistocerca serialis cubense (assembly GCF_023864345.2). Taxonomy (NCBI): domain Eukaryota; kingdom Metazoa; phylum Arthropoda; class Insecta; order Orthoptera; family Acrididae; genus Schistocerca; species Schistocerca serialis. The sequence goes on from NC_064641.1 coordinate 267,928,262, forward strand.
TCGTCTTTCTGCTGTAAGCGTGTGCTGTTCACAACGTGCAAGTGTGCTGTAGACAACATGGTTTATTCCTTAGAACAGAGGATTTTTCTGGTGTTGGAATTCCACCGCCTAAAACACAGTGTTGTTGCAACAAGACGAAGTTTTCAATGGAGGTTTAATGTAACCAAAGGACCGAAAAGCGATACAATAAAGGATCTGTTTGAAAAATTTCAACGGACTGGAAACGTGACGGATGAACGTGCTGGAAAGGTAGGGCGACCGCGTACGGCAACCACAGAGGGCAACGCGCAGCTAGTGCAGCAGGTGATCCAACAGCGGCCTCGGGTTTCCGTTCGCCGTGTTGCAGCTGCGGTCCAAATGACGCCAACGTCCACGTATCGTCTCATGCGCCAGAGTTTACACCTCTATCCATACAAAATTCAAACGCGGCAACCCCTCAGCGCCGCTACCATTGCTGCACGAGAGACATTCGCTAACGATATAGTGCACAGGATTGATGACGGCGATATGCATGTGGGCAGCATTTGGTTTACTGACGAAGCTTATTTTTACCTGGACGGCTTCGTCAATAAACAAAACTGGCGCATATGGGGAACCGAAAAGCCCCATGTTGCAGTCCCATCGTCCCTGCATCCTCAAGAAGTACTGGTCTGGGCCGCCATTTCTTCCAAAGGAATCATTGGCCCATTTTTCAGATCCGAAACGATTACTGCATCATGCTATCTGGACATTCTTCGTGAATTTGTGGCGGTACAAACTACCTTAGACGACACTGCGAACACCTCATGGTTTATGCAAGATGGTGCCCAGCCACATCGCACAGCCGACGTCTTTAATTTCCTGAATGAATATTTCGATGATCGTGTGATTGCTTTGGGCTATCCGAAACATACAGGAGGCGGCGTGCATTGGCCTCCCTATTCGCCAGACATGAACCCCTGTGACTTCTTTCTGTGGGTACACTTGAAAGACCAGGTGTACCGCCAGAATCCAGAAACAATTGAACAGCTGAAGCAGTACATCTCATCTGCCTGTGAAGCCATTCCACCAGACACGTTGTCAAAGGTTTTGGGTAATTTCATTCAGAGACTACGCCATATTATTGCTACGCATGGTGGATATGTGGAAAATATCGTACTATAGAGTTTTCCAGACCGCAGCGCCATCTGTTGTTGAAAATTGTAACTACTGTAATTTCGAAAGTTTGTCTGCCTGAAAATGTACTGTTGTCCCAAGCATATTGCAACAAACGGTGTATTTCTATCGCTGCTCGTTTAGTTTTTATTGCCGTTTCAAATATACCGGTCATTTTTGAAACACCCTGTAAAAGAATAACAGGTTTGATGAGTGTAAGAATATACAGGGTGCAGCAGTGTCCATGGTAAGATATTAAAAACACACCATCAGGCAGTAACTGTAATTTATTTATTACCTCTTATGTCAAATAATAGTTAAAGGTATGCCATTTACTAATGTGTAAGTCATTGTCCATTGCGTCGATTACTTTTTGAATATGACTCCTGTCAAATGATGCCCCCTCTGCACAAAACATTCATCTAGGCAGTATTGGAAGCTTTCCATAACTCAGTGTAACGTATTCCCTGCAACATTTCTGACAGCAGTTCTGATGGGATTCTTCAACTCGGGAATGGTGGGACGTGTTCGGAACACTTCATGCTTCAGGTAGCCCCATAGGAAAAAGCCTGCACATGAAAGGTCAGGTGAGCAAGACAGCTAGGAAATGTCACCAAAACAGGAAATTACTCTACAGGAAAATGTCTGTCACAAGAAATCCATGCAAATTCTGGCTGTATGTGAGGTCGCTCCATCTTGTTGAAACCGTAATTGTTCCACATCTACATTGACCGTACCTATCTGGGGAAGAATGAAGTCTTGCAGCATCTTTAGGTAGCATCCACTGGTGACAGTTGCAGCCACACCGCTGTCATCCTCAAAGAAGTAAGAGCCAATAATCCCAAAGGAAGCAACTCCACACCACACTGTGACACAAGAACCGTGAAAGGGCTCGATGTGCAGTTCATGTGGGTTTACATCGCTCCAATAATGCATATTCTTTTTATTCACTGAACCACATAATTCGAAATGAGCTTCATCTGACATCAGGATGGTGCGCAACATTTGTGGATTTTGGCAAAGGAGATCACAAATGGTTAAGCAGAATGTTTCACGTGAAACCCAATCGCCAGGCCTAATTTCCTGAACAATCTGCCGCTTATATGGGTGAAAATGGAGATCTTCGTGCAATAGTCTCCTGAATGAGCGATCGGACATATGCACAGTTTGTGCATGGCAAATAGCTTTTTTTTTTTTTTTTTTTTTTTTTTTTGGGCTATGCATTTGTGAAGCACGAAAATTTTCCACAGCTTCTGGTGTCCGCACAATGCTTTCATTTCTTCCTGGTTTGCCACTGCAAACAGAACCTGTTGTTTGAAATGACATACCCACCTCACAATGGTCCATCCATCTTTAACTTCCCCATGATGTCCCTAGTTGAAATGTTGCCGAAATAGATGCTGGGTAGCAATAACAGAGTCATTATTCTTGAAACAACTTTCAACAGCAAAGGCACGATGCTGTGCACTCCACTGCTCCATATCACTGTCGCATTCGAAATGGCAGCTCATTAGTACATGAATGCAGCATGAGCTGGCGCTCATTCCTGCAGTACGTCATTGTACTACGCAAGTCAAATTACGCTATGAATGCTGTCGCACCCTGTATAATGTTTTACAATCCAGCCAAAAAAGTTAGCATGTAAAACTTAGGCTAAATAGCAGTCCAAGAAATTACAATCATTCAAGCTCAGTCTGACGAAAATACACATTCAGGTAAATTAATATCAAAGAAATACCATTTTTAAGAGTGAAGGAAAACAAAAGGAATGTAGAATATGATGCATATGCCACAGTCTCACATTTTTTTATGAAACATGGTATACATCTAAACTATTACAAATTAGTTACAAGAGTATGTCATCCAGTGTCAACACAATCACAAAATGTAATTGATAACCCACTTTCTTGTCTCTTAATATACAGGACTTATTTACATATGTTTTACTTGACTTTTCATCATACCATATCTCTCTATTAATTTTTATCCATATGATAAATGGAATTTCAATCACGTTTTATGACTGTGTATACATTGTATGACATATTCTTCTAACTAATAACAGTTTAGATGTATACCATGTTTTGTAAATAATTATAATAATAATAATTGTTTAATTGTGGCATATGCATAAAATTTTGTTTTCCTTCACTCCTGAAAATTGTATATCCTTAATATTAATTTACTTTAATGTGTTTTCGTCCGATATGGCTTGGCTGATGGTAGTTTCTAGGATTGCTCTGTAGCTTGTATTTTACATGGTTACATTTGTGACTGGATTGTAAAATATTGTATATTCTTACATTCATTAATTCTGTTATTCTTTTACTTTACTTTACTAATGTTTGTTTGTAATATCATTCAAGTGTAGAATTGTTAATATTTCAATTTTGTAATCTGATTACCACAGAAGTGTTTAATGACAACTCTTTGGATTTGGTCAAGACTCATCTTTCACTTTGAAGTTCTTTGACTTGTATTGCTATACATTGCATATTGTCCTTTTGTCAAGGGGCTATCATACTGTAATCTTGCTATAATTTTTCATTTTTATTGGCAATAGTAACCTGTGTCAAAGGATGTAAGACGTGATAAATCTGTGATAATTTTTATGAGTATTTCCAATGATTCAATGGTTTTTTCTGTTCTGATTTTATTTTATTTTTATTGGAATTTGCGCAGCTGAATAAGTATTAAGGAGAAAAAAAAGGACATTTTACTAATAACTGTATTTGCACATTCAAGAACAAAAAGAAATTTACAGCGAACACAACAGAATAATTAGCGCACACAAAGAGTGTTAGACAATGCCAAAGAGGTCTATTTTACACAGTGCACTTTGCGCCGTCACACACGAAGTATATTGTTCACACAGTTCCAACAATTTTGCATTGTCACATTGTTCACTCTTGTATGTTGTACAGATTTCTCTGAAGCTGGTTTAAGACCGAAACTGGTAGCAGAATAAATAACATTATCACAGACAGTGCAGTGTTATAAATTTTGTAAAATTTGCCCATAGAGTTAAGTTATATTTGTGTTGCATGGCGTGCTTTATCTGCTGAAGTTACAAAAACATTGTTTAAACTCTGAATTGAGAATAACAGATCAAGTTGGTATAAGTGTTGCTATAGCAATGATGAAAATGAGAGTTAACTAAGGCACTATCAAACTACATCTGAAGCATTATAAAAGGAATAAAGATAGAAAGTCTTTTTCATGCAGCAAAGAAGGTCATTCATCAGAAAAGCATATCACAGGGTTTGTTTGTTGACTTCTAGTAGAAGTAGAAAAAGTGCCATCAGTCAGATGAGTATCTTAGCATGGACAAAAGAAAATACTGTGCCGGGCAATCAACTGGCATAACATGAATGGTAAGTTCAAAAAATTGTAGCCATGCAGATACTTTGAAGGTAGAGGAGGAAGTTTTATTGGTGAGGCAAAGCGGTTTTTCTGTGGAGACAAACAAACTCGACTTTGATAACTGTATATTAACAGTAGTGCAGTACATCATATTACAAATTGTGATTTGTGCTCTATGTGTAAGTCATTTGAAAGGCCAAGAAAGATGGATAGTGTACTAATTGGAGCATTTTGTGTGGGTTAAGGGGCTCCGGAAAGACTCAAAATCATGAAAAGTTCAATTTTTACTTTTTTGCGTTTTCTGAATCTGCAGACTAATACCTTTTAATAGATATATAATTTATTCAATTCCGAAGACTACAACTATTTTTAATTTTTTTTTTAAATGTGTTCTACATGGGCGTGACCCACTGTGGCGTTGTTAAACTGCTGTCAAATGGTGTTATTATTAACGTCCGTGTTCATCAGGTACCTTTTAGTGATGTGAGATAAAGTACGTGTTGTGGCTAACCTGTGATGGTTCAATATATATCGCTGGTGTGATTGTCGATTGTTTCATGTTTATTTACTCTGTCGTTATCTCAAAAATATTCGTAATTAATTCTGTTTCTTGAGTCTCTGTTTTGTTGAAGTATAATAATGAGTAAAAGTAAAGTTATTAGAAATCCTCTTAAGGCTTTTAAGAAAAGGAGAAATGTTGGAAAGCCAAAGGTATGTGTTATTACTGTAAACAATAAAGACGATAACCAAGTGAGTGAACCTAACCTCTCAAGTACACCTGCCCATAGCAGTCAAAGTGGGAAAGAAAATACTTAACAGAAGAAGCTTGGTTCAATGAGTGAAAACTATGAACGTTTTATGGGCGAATCAGATGTGAATGAAATATTTGATATGTTGGTTCTCAAAGGAATTTTTTCAAACTGTGTAAGATGTATTCATTGTAGTGAAGTTGGTCTGGAACTCTCCATAATAAAGCACGTAGGACTTGCTAGTGAAATACAACTGAAATGTGATAAGTGTTCATACATGACCACCTTTTGGAACAGTGTTGCAGTAACTGCAACTGAAGAAAATGGTAGCAAAATCTACGAACACAACAACGAGTGATGCTTGCTTTAGACAAGGAACGCCTTCGGGCTGCAGACAGGGCTGTAAAGAGTCTAGAAATACAAGCAAGAGTAAACAGGAGGAGGAACAAGACGAAGCTGGAGGAGGAGTTTGCAGAGGATGAAGATAATCCATCCTATGGACCTGGAATGCACTAAAAAGTTAATCCAATCTTTGTCGCTCGATTCCCAAAACTTTTATTTTCTCATACTAATTACATGTTTTCTAAGGATCTTCCAAACATATTTGTTTCAAACTTTCAGTAAATGTTACACAGTACCTTCTGCATAATTTAACACAGCCTTTTTCCAAAGAACTGTATATTTTTGAATATATAAATAAAAAATTGCAAAAAAATGTTGTGAATTTTCATTACAATTGAAAAAAAATCATCTTTAATAACTGAACTAAAATTTTGTAAGATCCCTGTGTTAAGTTGTAGCCCATATTCTAATAAATAATCTGTAAAAAGTCCAACTTCCTACCTCAAATACTTCGTGAGGAAAGATGTAATTTATAAGCGTTATTTTAACATTGCAACTATAGGGCGTTCCGGAGCCCCTTAAACTGGTGTGCATGTATTCATTAGACAGAGTGATATTTTGAAGTTGTTTGGTTTTGTCCAAATGGATGTTGAAACTTATTTTCAGGTAAAAAATCAGCACAACAAAGAAGAGATTTAATAATTGAGAATTATTGGAAATCCATGGTAATTTGGACACTACAAAAATGGTATGAAAATCTTGGTCATGAAAAATGCTGTATCCACAAGTTTTTGAAGGATCATTGTACCGAGACAATGATTAACAGCAGCTTCATACTTGCCAAACTGAGTTGAAATATTGTAATGCACTACAATGTAACAAATAAATCCATGTTATTTTTAAATAGTCATTATTGTACCTTATAATATTATATCTCTATTTTAAGGAAGTCCCCCAAAATTCTTATTCAGATTATTTACAATTTTACATGCTGTCTGTCTCTTCCGGATAAGCTATGTCCACTCTTTACTTGTCACTCACACACACGCTCAGTATTCTGCTGGAATCTTCCCGTGATGGTTCTTACTGACATGCATCAGATCCGTTCTAGTAAGACATTTTTTAATTGTTTTTCATCTCTTTACCATTCTTTTATTCATTCTACTTTTATTCCGCAGCCCCTTTTTGTGTTTTCCAGTACATCTTCTCTTTTTAATCTGACTTCTAATTAATATTTCTATTCATCCTTAAAACCCTTTTCATGGTTTTACAACTTTATTTTTCTGTTTAGAGCTGACCTGCTATTATTGCCATTTTCTTCATTCCTCTTGTTTTAAATTTGAATGGCCATCACTATTTCGAAGAATTTATCTTAACATGGCTGGGAAGTATGGGATATCCATTGCATTCAAGTTTTGATGTAAATGATCTGAAAATAACTAAGTTGACTTCTTTACTTAGTTTTGTTTTTGTCAGTTGCGTATTGTATACCAAGCTATATTTTCTTTTCCCTAGATTCTTACCATTTCATAATTTTTTATAATTTCAAAATCTCTCATGTGCTTGTCTTCTTTATTTAGATGTACCTGAAGATGCAACTCTAGTGTTGTGAAACTGGTAGTGCTATTGAAGTATCATATAAGAGCTGTTTGCGGTTTATTTTCAAGAATGCAATTCATACTGATTTTCCTGATACGGTCTCCAAAATTTTCTACTGATTCTCTTTGTTTTTGTTCTGTACCATTGAGTTATTCAAGATAAATCCTAGAACTATTCTTTCTTCTGTATTGATCTACTAACCCCTCCTAAAATTCCGCAACACACTGGGCATCCCGGTACCTCTTATTGCACATTATATATGTGTGATGGTAGATTCCACGTCTAGTTGCTTGCAAGTGGAAGGACTCGGAAGGGATGGAATTGAACATTGACAAGTTCCAGAACAATATTTATTAACGTCCAAAGACATTTAATAAAACACAGATCAAGGTATGAAAGTAATTTAACCAACGTATTTGGGCCGTTTCATTTAAAAAGGAAACATTTTATTGCTCACTAAAGCATGAAACTTGTCTGCCAAGATTAACAAATTTAATAATATCAAGACCTGAGATTCAGTAAGTTCACTAGGGAGTCCAAAAGAAAACTTATTAACATTAGGACTTGGGAATTAATGCCATCAGTACTAAAGCTGTTCACCAAATCATATTTAAAACAGGATATATAGACATTTGATCCACAGTGCCTGCCACTGCTGGCCCGAACTCAGGACAGTTAACAAGTCAAATAGTTCAGAATTCTAGCTGTCACCTTCTACAAAACATGTAGGAAACATATGTGACTATATGTAGATATATAATGTAACTAACAATTAGACAAGTTGAAATCAGGGCTGAGACTGAGGCGCACATCTCTGACACCACTGTAACACAAAAGGCAATTATATCTGGAGACTGACATGATAATTGCAGTATTTGCATACCAGTTATAGAACCATTGCTAGACACTATTCTTACACTGTACAGTCATTGAACACCATTAGGAAAATCAATAATAGATCAACTGACAGCAATAAAATCAGAGTAATTTCTAGATAAGATAACCTTTTCAACCGGTATCACAAATTTAGCAGGTTGGAAAGGACCCTACTCACATCGTCCCTGTAGACCGGAGTAAGTACAAACACTAACAGTTAATTAAATTTTCATGGAAAGGAAACAAATCTGCGTGTCTCCATGTGGGATAGAATTCAGCATGTATAGGTGTTTTTAAGACAATATGGCGGCGATTGAGTAGTTTAGCGAATTTGTGCCTCCAGTTATTTCGAATTTTCAAATGTTATCCGGCATCAATAGCAAGAAGATGATCAACAAAAGTGCTTCGCAAAGTTTCAAGTCTAGTGCTACGCAAAAAACCTGCAGTGAAAAATCATCCAAATCAAAATGTAAGTGTGTAACATGTGAAGTCCATCCTGACAAAGCAAAACTAGTTGAAACTATTAATTCGTTGCAAGAAATTGTGCGCAGATCCTTGGCAGAAAACAGAGTGTTAGCTGATAGACTCAAATGTCTTGAAAATGATCATGGAAAACTAAAAACCGCCGAGCAGGGCGTAAGTGAATTCGACAGAAATAAAGTGTACACAGTAACCGATGATTCCGTCGCCATTTCAAGTTTTCCAACACATTCTGGGTGTACCGGTAACGCTAACCATAGCGCAATCATTTCGTCGTCTTTAGTAATAAATTCTCCTGCCGTGCTCCAAAAAACGGTAGGCCTATCAACAAAAGATCAAATCGTGCACCATCTGAAAGAAAAGCCTGTTATTAAGAAAAATGTGGAACCTACACAACAGAGTCCGTGTAAAAAAAAGTGTGCAGATATCGTAAATAGTGTTTCTTCTTTAGTAATAGCTCAAAAAAACAAATTTGATATCCTATGGTCATTGTGAAAAACAAACTTCTGCTGCATACAATAAACTTGCTCCCAAGACCGCAAAGTTAACACAGGTTCATAGTTATCAAAAAAGGTTACCGAATGTGCAAAAACAGAATATATCTACACAGCAAAAACACGTTTCAAAACCTTCTAGCCCCAAAACTGTGATGAACAAAAAAATTTGTGTGCTTGGTGACAGTCATGGACGTGGAATTTCAGCACTATTGAAAGATAAATGTAATTTAATGGTAACAGGTTTTGTGAAGCCAGGAGCGCAGTTTTGTGAGGTAAATAAACTAACAAACTCTACTGATGTATCTCACTTAAGTAATTGTGATTTTGTCGTGCTTCTAGGTGGTTCAAACGATATATATAGGAATGAAACAAAAGGGTTTGCAAAAGAAATGAAAGAATGCTTAAACAACCTATTACATACAAATGTACTCGTTGTTAACATTCCTCATCGTTATGATTTGCCTTCCTGGTCCTGTGTCAACCAAGAAATTGGCATTGCAAACAAACTGATTTCAGAAATATGTTCTACATTTCATAACGTAGAGATGATTGATACATACAATTTAGGAAGAAGATTTCATACCGCTCATGGACTACATTTAAATATGTTAGGAAAAGACCAAATAGTAGAAAAACTCCAAACAACCACAAATTACAAAATGGTTTAGGCCAAAAACAGAAGCTTTGATGGAAGCAGAACTTTGTCAACCACTCAAAACCATCTCTGCTACTGAAAACTGCGTGCAAGAAGCCACACACAAAAATAAAATCTCGGCCAATTTTTTAGGGTAAGTGCTGTGTCAGAAATACCTTTAGAAAAGAAATTAATTAAACCCTTAACTGAAAAGTCACAAAGTTCATCATTTCTTGTGTTACACCATAATGTCCAGTCATTCAGAAATAAGATTCAAATGCTGGAAGTGTTACTTCAGTCTCAAATAAATCCAGATGTAATATGTATTACCGAACACTGGCTGTCTAAAGAAGAAATTCAGTCAACCTCTATTCCAAGGTACTCATTAACAAGCTTCTATTGTAGGAATTTCTCCACACATGGCGGTACTGCTATATTTGTAAAGGAACAGATAAAATTCAGTGAGGTAGGCCTAAATGAACAGATTGCATTATCTGAAGATAAGGAATTTGAGGTTTCTATGGTTAAGCTGCCTGAACTAAACTATATAATTATAAATGTATACAGAGCACCAAGTAGTAATATTCCAAATTTTATGACCAAATTAGAAGTTCTGCTGAATAGTGTCATCTCATTAAATATGAGAATAATACTTTGTGGCGATTTTAACATTGATTTATCAAAAAACAGTAATGCTAAACTTGATTTGTTAAACATGACCAAATCCTTTAATATGATCCCCACAATACACTCTCCAACAAGATCAACAGAGCATACTGATTCAATAATTGATCAAATCTTCATAACTGATACTGGTTACAAATTCACTGGTGAAGTACTGAGCATAGGATACAGTGACCATGATGCTCAGCTACTGAGCGTTGACATGGAAAATAGTAAAATCAGCCCCAAAAAAGTATTTCAAAGAAGAAACTTTTCAGATGGCAATATTAGGATTTTTAACTTCCTATTAGCTAAGGAAAATTGGGACAGTGTTTACATGCAAACAACTGTTGATAATATGTTCTTAAGCTTCCATAACACCTTCCTTTATTACTTTAATACAGCATTTCCTTTTGAAACAAAAACTTCAAGCAATCAAAATAGAAAGTCGTGGGTAACAAACGGAATCAAAATTTCTAGTGAGAGAAACAGATTTCTCCAATATTGCTCCAAAAAATACATAGTCACTGAAGAATTTTCTGACTATTGTAAAGCCTACAAAAAAACTTATCTTAGAGTGATTAGACAGGCAAAACTTTTATGGAATGACAATTTCATAAGAAACTCTTCAAACAAAATGAAAGCTATGTGGAAAGTTATTAAAAAAGAAACTTGTAGTTCAACACCTAAAAAGGAAAACATTTCTCTAACACTTAATGACTCTAAGGTCACAGATCCATACACAGTTGTAAACAAGTTCAATGAATATTTCACCTCACTAGCAGAAGATCTCATTCAGGCAAACTGCAAGGTATCGTTCTTCAATTCCACCAATACATCAAACAGCACTAATGCTACAATGTTTGTTTATGAAACAAACCCTGATGAAATTATGAACATAATAAAATTGTTACGCAATAAAATCTCTAGTGTCTATGATGAAGTACCTGACCTCATATTAAAGGTGTGTGCTCCCCATATAGTAAAGCCATTATCAACCATCTACAACCAATCATTAAAAACTGGCATTTTTCCAGATGCTCTCAAAATAGCTAAAGTCTCACCATTACTAAAGAAAGGTTCCCGTGATTTAGTATCCAATTATAGACCATTATCCATATTAAGCATCTTTTCAAAAATCCTGGAAAAACTTTTTTATGACAGGCTTATAAATTTCATAAAAAAACCACGCACCAATCAGCATTCAACAACATGGTTTTAGTAAATCTTTATCCACCCAGACAGCAATTTTTGAACTGTTGGACCACATACTGAAATCAATTGACCAACATAATATAGCTGCAGGTATCTTCTTAGATCTCTCTAAAGCCTTTGACGTACTAGATCATAAAATACTGCTTGCTAAATTGGAAAGAAGAGGAATAAGAGGTGTGGCTCACAACTGGCTATGCTCTTACCAACAAAACCGCAGACAGAAGGTATCACTTCAATACGATATTAATGTACAGAATAAAATAAATAACACAGTTTTCCTCTTGGAGGAAAGAACAATAAGATATGGTGTTCCCCAGGGTTCTGTTCTAGGGCCATTACTTTTCCTCATTTACATAGATGATCTTGTTGAACGTATGAGCCCACAAAAAACTATCCTGTTTGCTGATGATAAAAGCATAGTGTTGACTGGATCTAGCCCTGAATCCCTTCAGACAATATCTGATAACTCTATGGAAAAACTTTCTGAGTGGTTTAACAAAAATGGCCTAATTGTTAATAGTGGGAAAACTGTATGTATCAAATTCCATCTAATTCCCACATCCAGTCAAAAAACTATCCAAGTAAAGTTAAATAACGATGAAGTTGAAAATGTAAATGCAACAAAATTTTTGGGTCTATGGGTCCAACAAAATTTAAAATGGGACACACATATAAACAACTTATCAAAGAAACTCTCATCATTGTAGTATGGACTAAGAATACTAAAATCTACTACAAGTAAATCCACACTAATGCAAGCATACCATGCGCAGTTCCACTCATTGCTCCGCTATGGAATCATCTTTTGGGGAAATTCAACTCACAGCACAAATATATTTAAACTACAAAAAAGAGCACTGAGGATAATCTGTGGCCTCAAAAAGCTGGAATCCTGTAAATGTCAATTTATAAAACTTAATGTTCTAAGCATCCCATCCCTATTCATTCAAGAAACAATCCTATTCACCAGGGAATACCTCTCAAGAACAGGCAAATTAATCCGAAACAATGATATACACACTCATTATACCAGAGGGCAATCTAATATCCATCAAACTTTTTCAAGGACATCATCATACCAAAAATATGTAACTCATCTGGGTGTTGTATTACACAATAAAATTCCAGAACAAATAAAAACTGCTCCAGATCCAATATTTAAAAATAAACTAAAGGCATTTCTGACAAAGCACTGTTTCTATTCAGTACAAGAATTCCTGGAAATGAAAAATTATAAAGTTCCTTTGTAAAATACTGTGATTAGAGTAAAACATTCTGTAGGCAAAATAATAACCTAATTTCTACTATACACAACTATGTTTCAGTTTCACTTCCCAAAATTGTTCAACTCGCTTTTGAATGTACAAGTACACATTCTATTAGTATTAAAACTTAATTGTCTGTGAAATCTCAATGTTAATTTCATGTTTAATGTAGTTTTTAAATGACATTGTCCTTCTGTTGTGTTTCCAGTTGACATTTTCACTATTCTGTAATCTCAGTGATTATTTGTGTAAATTTAAAGTAGCACTACATTGCCTACATGTTTCTTAGTTCCCCATGTAAATTGTTTGTATTCTCTGTATGTGAAGTTACTATATTCATCAATTAACAATTTTGTGTACATTTTTTTAAATGGCAGTATTTTTTTTCTCCAAACTACATATTTGTTAAGAAAAATGACTTGTCCTATATCATGTGTACTTTGTACAATATGTGATCCACAGGATAAATAAATAAATAAATAAATACTAGCAAAAGGACTGCTAGAGAACTTCCTCCAGGCTGTGCCAGAAAGCTTTCGTTACTGGGTGGTAGTAATTAATGGTTAATGAAAATTATAAGAATGCCACAACACTTAAATTTTGGCGCACAGGGTAGCTGAACGGATTGAAGTATCTTGTCATGGTCTGCGTGGCTTCCCCAGTCGGAGGTTCGAGTCTTCCCTCGGGCATGCGTATGTATGTCGTCCTTAGCATAAGTTAGATTACATTAGAGTAAGTAGTGTGTAAGCTTAGGGACTGATGACCTCAGCAGTTTGGTCCCATAAGACCTTACCACAAATTTCCAAAAACTTAAATTTCAAGAAATGTGTCAGCCCTCAGCTAGAAAGCAGTCCAACACTTCAATAATAATAATAATAATAATAATAATAATAATATAAAACATAAGTAGACATGAAAAGAATAAAATTTAACAAATTTCCCCGCAATAACTTATTAAACTTTAAGGCAAATGCAGCATCAATGTGACCCACTGGAAAGTGGTTATAAATGGTTCGTGCAGTAACACAGACTGTTACAGTCAAGTTTGGAGACAGTACGCAGACAGCAACCACAAAATTCTGAATCGAGAGGCTGAGCTGAATCACGAACTAGGACACAACTTATCTTGCCACGTTAAGTCACAGACCAAAACAGAATGACTGGAGTAGGAACCTCCAACATATAGTGCAGCTGCACAAAGTATGGTGTCAACTTCCTCAATACCTTTCCCGCGTGGTCCCAACCACCAAAGTCCTTCACAAAAACCATATCTCTGTCCTCAGTGTTGCCTGGATATTGACTGTTGTCATACCATGCCGCTTCCCTTTTGTGCAGGCACTCAATATTGACTGTAGCCATGTGCCAATTGTCCTTATGATTTCTGGACTAATTTCATTGGACATGAGGTCCTGGATCAATCAAATGTTGGACAAGGGTGAATTGAGGGAATATGTGAACATAAGGGATGCCAGGGTCGCCTTATCAGCATCATGTTTCTCAGTATTAAAGGCAAAGTTTGACCAGGGTAAGAAACTGTTCCATAAAGCTTGGACCTCAGCTTGAAATAAAATGAGGGCGGAATTTAAATTCTGATTTTCCCACTTGGAAAAGAGGGTTCAAGGTAGTAAGGTGTCAAGGCGACATGTTTACCCCCAACTGCAAACAGTATTTTCAAAATTCCTTCAATACAAACACTGGGGCATTATCACTAATGATCACCCTTGAGGGCCCAAACAAGAAAAAAATTGTGGTCAGATGTTTAATACTTTGCTTGGCCGTTGCTTCCCCCACCAGGTACCAAATAGCTAAACCTAGAAAACCAATCCACTAACATAAAAATATATTGTTTCCTACCCTGGATTGTGGCAGAGGCCTCATGTAGTCAATGAACAGACACTCCGTCATCCTCTCCACCCAACGTGATTGAAGTAACATCAGAGTTAGACTTGGCCATCTTACACTACTGACACTGGTTTAACATTTTCCAAATGATGTGGCACAGTGATGGCTAGCTCAAGGATTCCTGGATCTTATGAATGGTCTGAAATACTCCTAGGTGCCCACACATCACGAAACTGTGGAAGTATTAAAAACTGCCAGTACCAGCACCTTGGGCAGACGGATCTTAACTTTCTCATCTTGGCTCATATGGTGGCAGCGAATCCCCCTCCCCAGTTCATACCTTGATACCTCTTCATCAGACCTCAATTGCTCCGTAATGGGGCCTAAATCTGGATCTCCCTCCTGTTGCTCATGAAGGTTTCCAAACGAGGCCTGCACCTCAGTGAGCTCAGCCTTCACCAACTCTCCTACCCTCTGGGGCCCTTCGGAACACAGCTCACCTCATCCTCCATGAACATCCTACTCAGTGTGTTGGCCATGACGTTATCTTGCCCCCATATGCCATCCATAGAGAACCCGTTCACCAAGATACGCACAGCCTAATAGGTAATACTAAGTTTTGCTTGGGCATGTCAAGACCCAGCTGAGTGGTTGCTTATCTGTTCCAATGTAAATTCAACATGTTCAAGATGGTATTTGAACTTCTCAGTGGTGAATAGTAAGACCAGAGCTTCCATCTCAATATTTCCTTTCTGCTGGAAACAGAGGCCTAGACCCAAACGCTAAGGGCCTGCACCCACCAACCTGCTCCTGGAGTAACATGGTAGTCACATCTGAGTTGGAAGCATCCATCTGCACTACGAATGGTTGATTGAAATCGAGGTCTGC
This sequence comes from Schistocerca serialis cubense, assembly GCF_023864345.2. Lineage (NCBI taxonomy): Eukaryota > Metazoa > Arthropoda > Insecta > Orthoptera > Acrididae > Schistocerca > Schistocerca serialis. Next base: position 267,943,809 of record NC_064641.1, read on the forward strand.
CAGCATGAGGCATACTCAAGGCAGTCATTAGGGTGTCAAAAGCTACCTGCTCTTCTTCAGTCCGTACAAATGGCACCCCTTTTTTTGCACAATCATTTAAAGTTGCAGCCAGCTCAGCAAACCTGGGCACAAACTTAGGAAAAAAATTTCATCATGCTGGTAAATGGGGCTACCCCCTTCTTGGTCTTGGGTGGGCAAAAGTTCTAAATGGCCTGCGTTCCAAATTGATCAGTCATGACTCCCTGAGCAGACACCAAATGACCCAAAAAGGAGACCTCCTGATACACTAGAGGAACTTTAGATGGCATAATAATTAAACCTGCCTCCCTCAGAAGTTCCAAAACCTGCCACAAATCTTTCAATTTCTCAGCAAACAAAACACTGCATATTAAGATGTCATCTGGGCATTTATATATGAAATTAAATTTTATGCGTCTGAGCACCAAACTGAGCAACCTGCAGAGCACAGCCAGTCTAGCAAACAGACCAAAGGGCACGCCATTGAACTCATGTCACCTCAGAGGAAACCTCTCAGCCTGCAAGATCTGGACAATCACAGAGGGTAGGATTATTGATAGTTGGAAGCTCCAACGTCAGTCACGTTATGGGGCCCCTTAGGGACGTGGCTACCAAGAATGGAAAGAAAACCAATGTGCACTCTGTGTGCATACCGGGTGGATTCATTCCAGATGTGGAATGGGTCCTCCTGGATGGCACGAAGAGCACAGGGTGCAGCCAACTGCAGGTGGTTGCTCACGTCAGTACCAATGATGTGTGTCACTTTGGATCAGAAGAGATTCCCTCTGGTTTCGAATGGCTAACAGAAGTGGTAAATGCTGCCAGTCTTGCTTGCAAGATGAAAGTAGAGCTGACCATTTGCAGCATAGTCAACAGGATCGATTGTGGACCTCTGGTGCAGAGGCGAGTGGAGGGTCTGAATCAGAGGCTCAGACGGTTCTGCGACTGCGTAGGCTGCAGATTCCTCGACTTACGCCAAAGGGTGGTTGGGTTTCAGGTTCCGCTGAATAGGTCAGGAGGCCACTAGACACAGGAGGCGGCTGCACGGGTAGCAGGGGTGTGTGGAATAGACTGGGCGGTTTTTCAGGTTAGAGTATCTTGAGAAAACACAAGAAGGGTTTCAGTCACAAAGGGTGCAGGCCAAACACAGGAAGAACGTAGATACAGGAATCATCGGTATAACAGTTGTAAATTGCCGTAGCTGTGTTGGGAAAGTACCAGAGCTCCAAGCGCTAATAGAAAGTACTGATTCTCAAGTCGTTATAGGCACTGAAAGCTGGCTAAAGCCAGAGATAAGCTCAGCCGAAATTTTTGCGAAAAACCTAACGGTGTTCCGAAAGGATAGGCTAAACATGGCAGTGGTATGTTTCTTGCTGTTAGAAGTAGTTTATCTTGTCACGAAATTGAAGTAGATAGTTCCTGAGAGTTAGTGTAGGCAGTGGTCACTGTTGGCAACCGGAATAAAATAATAATTGTATCCTTTCACCAACCTCTAAATTCAGATGATACAGTTTCTGAAAGGTTCAAAGAAAACTTGAGTTTGATTTCAAACATGTACCTGACTCATACGATTATAGCTGGTAGTGACTTTAATTTACCCTCAATAATTTGGCGAAAATATATATACAGTTCCGGAGGTACACACAAAACATCATCCGGAATTGTGCTAAACGCATTCTCTGAAAATTATTTCGAGCAGTTAGTTCAAGAGACCACGCGAATACCAAACGGTTGTGAAAACACACTTGACCTCTTAGCAACAAATAATCCTGACTTAATAACGAGCATCAAAACGGATACAGGGATTAGTGAGCACAGGGTTGTCGTAGCAAGACCGAATTTTGTAACCCCCAAATCCTCCAAATATAAACGAAAAATATACCTATTCAAACAAGCAGATAAAAATCCACTTGACGCCTTCCTGAGAGACAATCTCCATTCCTTCCAAATCAACAGTATAAGTGTAGACAAGGTATGGCTTGATTCAAAGAAAAAGTATCGGCAGCAATAGAGAGAGTTATACGAAATAAATTAACAAACTACGAAGTTGATTCTTCTTGTTACACAAAGCGGGTCAGAATACTGTTGCAGAAGCAACGAAAAAAACATGCCAAATTTAAATGGACACAAAATCTCCGAGATTGGCGATATTTCACAAAAGCTCTAAATTTAGTGTGGACTTCATTGCGAGACGCTTATAACAGTTTCCACAACGAAACTTTGTCTCGAAACCTAGCATAAAATCCAAAGAGATTTTTGGTCGTATGTGAAGTATATTAGCGCCAAGACGCAATCAACGCCTTCTCTGCGCGATAATAATGGAGATACTATCGAAGACAGTGCTGCCAAAGCAGAGTTACTAAACACAACCTTCCGAAATTCCTTCCAAGAGCTGCTGCCAACATGAGTAACTTAGAAGTAGATATACTCGGAATAGCAAAGCAACTTAAATCACTTAACAAAAGCGTCTTCCGGTCCAGATTGTATACTAGTTAGGTTCCTTTCAGAGTATGCTGACACAGTAGCTCCATACTTAATAACCATATATTGTACAACCGCTCGCTCGACGAAAGATCAGCAGCCTAGACTAAAGTTGCACAGGTCACACCAATTTTCAAGAAAGGTAGTAGGTGTAATCCACTTAATTACAGGCCCATGTCATTAACGTCAATTTTCAGCAAGATTCCGGAACATATATATAGTGTTCGAACATAATGAATTACTTCGAAGAAAACGGTATATTGACACACAGTCAACATGGGTTTAGAAAACATCGTTCTTGTCAAACACAACTAGCTCTTTATTCACATGAAGTGTTGAGTCCTATTGACAGGGGATTTCAGGTCGATTCTGGATTTCCGGAAGGCTTTTGGCATTGTACCACACAAGCGGTTTGTAATGAAATTGCGTGCTTATGGAATATCGTCTCAGTTATGTGACTGGATTTGTGACTCCATGTCAGACAGTTCACAGTTCGAAGTAATTGACGGAAAGTCATTGAGTAAAACAGAAGTGATTTCTGACGTTCCCCAACGTAGTGTTATAGGCCCTTTGCTGTTCCTTATCTATATGAACGATTTGGCAGACAATCTGAGCAGCTGTCTTAGGTTGTTTGCAGATGACGCTGTCGTTTATCGACTAATGAAGTCATCAGAAGATCAAAACAAATTGTAAAACGATTTAGAAAAGATATCTGTAGGGTGCGAAAATTGGCAGTTAACCCTAAATATCGAAAAGTGTGTGGTCATCCGCATGACTGCTAAAAGGAATTCGTTAAACTTAGGTTACACAGTAAATCAGTCTAATCTAAAGGCTGTGAATTCAACTAAATACCTAGGAATTACAAATTACGAACAACTTAAATTGAAAGGAACCCAAAGAACATGTTGTGGGGAAGGCCAACGAAAGTCTACATTTTATTGGCAGGACACTTAGAAAATGTAACAGGTCTACTTAAGAGACTACCTTCACTACACTTGTCTGTCCTCTTTCAGAATACTGCTGAGTGGTATGGTCTCCTTACCAGATAGGATTGACAGAGTACATCGAAAAAGTTCAAAGAAGGGCAGCACGTTTTGTATTATCGCAAAATATGGGGAGAGAGTGTCACTGAAATGATACAGGATTTGGGCTGGAAATCATTAAAAGAAAGGCGTTTTTCGTTTTGACGGAATCTTCTCAGGAATTTCTGATTACCAAGTTTCTCCTTCGGTTGCGAAAATATTTTGTTGCCACTGACCTACATAGGGAGAAACGATCACCACGATAAAAGAAGGGAAATCAGAGCTCGTACAGAAAAATATAGGTGTTCATTCTTTCCACATGCTACACGAGTTTGGAATAAGAGTGAATTGTGAAGGTGGTTCGATGATCGCTCTACCAAGCACTTAAATGTTTTTTTAGAGAATCCATGTAGATGTGGATGTAAGTTCCAGTCAGTAGTAGATGTAGTGGCCATCTTGGACTCTTTGGCCAGAGGAACGTGGTAGGGCAGATAATAGTTCACCCCAAAAAAGCAGTGATGCAAGTCAGAAAGAGGAAGAGACCCCAGAACTACCTTATGGTTGAGTAGCCCGTAATCAACCATTGGTCTGATACGTCCCCCTCCCCCATTGCCCTAAAGACCAAAAATATCAGTGATGAATATGAGGATATCGATGATCTAATGATTCCTTCATCCAACATCTTGTTCACTAGCTTATGCAGATCCTTCATCTCAGAGGCAATAGATGGTACATAGACTGTCTGACAGGCACCAGATCAAAGAGTAGAATCCAATACTCTGTTCAATTGAACATTCCCAGCTTTTCAGTCAATACTTTGTGGAAGCTCTGTAAATCATCAAGGAGAGCTTGGGCTTCATCAGATGATAAATACCCCACTTCAAATGCTCTGCCCCTGATATCAACATTACAAACTCTGGACCACATAGAATGTTGACACAGTCTACACTTTAACTCAGGTTGAAACCCAAAAAGTCTTACCACCAGTGTAATCCAAAATCAGCCCTATGTCACATCCCAACAGAAGATCCACAATCAATCCCTCAGCCATCAACACCTCCACTGGCTCAGGAAAACTACCCAGTGTGAAGAAAAACATTCACCAATCTCACCAAGGGAAGAGCCTGTCTGTTCACAGTTTGCAAGTTCTATGCACAAGTTTTAAATCAGGGAATTTGCAAATTTTCCTGTATCTAGAATACCACCTACGGCTTAGTAATGAAACACTGCAGTCAGAATCCAATAAAGCACACATTGGCTCTTGATTAATGCTGGTGCAGGTAGTGAGAGGATTGCTGGTTACTTCCGTCACTCTGATATGCCCACTTGGCAGCACTGAACTTAGATGCTGCTGCTGGCTTCTCTGGCATCAGCTGTTTGAGCATGTCTTTCTGTCAGACCAGTACTGATGAACAAAATGACCCTGCCGACCATAGTAGTAGCAAAACTAGTAATTCCACCTGACCTCACACCTTGAGTGGGACCTGCACCTGATTACAGCAGCATCTCTCTGTGCCCTCTCCTCTGACTGGCTTGCTTAACCTCCTCTATGTTTATGACTAATCTGAGCAAATTGCTGGTTGGCTTTTCAACAAATAGCACTCACAAACAGTACTCTGGCTTTATCCCCTGTAAAATGGTGCCCAGAAGCTCACCCTCAGACAAGTCCAGAAAAAATGTGCACTTCACAAATGTGCTCGACCAAAGTCTCGTCACCCTGTTCGATCCAAAAGAAATATTGGTTTACCAAGTCACTCTTAACCCTGGCAGACAACCATTCTCTTAACACATGCATATGTAATTCCCATAACTGCCCTCTCTCCACTAAAACAACACCTATGATCTAGGCCAGACAGTCATGACACATGACACAACGGATATATCAACTGAAAAAACATTTCCCACAATGCCTTGAAGATGTTAACATGCCTTTCCAAATCTGTGGTAATCCACAAGAAACTGATCAATTGCTGTTGGGTATCAATGGCAACAAGTACTATTCTGTGCAACACATTCAACTTGCCTAAACTGGATGGCACATTCTTCTTATTCAACTCCTTGCCCCAGAGGAAGCTCTGACATTTTCAAAGATGCCCAAATTTCCTAACTCAGTAGCTCCCACTCCAAGGCACTCAACCTAATCTGTAAATTCATGACCCTATTCTAGAGTTCATCAACACTAATATCAGTTGGGATAAGTCGTTACCAAATTTAAATCCTTGACACAGCAAAACCAGTGAGCAATTTGCACCTGCATGAGGTATGCCTGAGTGCACAATGGACCACTACCTTCCAGCTAACTGATACACTGCTCTAAATTGGGCAGGGAAGCAACATAGTGCTCTGCACAGTGCTCATCTGACCAATATGCATCACTGTTACATCCACCAGAGCCCTATGGCTGTGTTCGACCACCCAGAAAGCTCCATGATATACCCTTCTGCTGACTGGCTGTAAATACAATTTTCGTATTGGGTCTGCCCTTTGCGTCGGTAGCCACCCCCATCACAGCTTGTCATTCCATAATGTAACCAGGTACACCTGAAAATTCAACTCGAACAGATTCTGCCAAGCCAATAATAACACAAATTAAGACAAGTCCATTAAATTTTACAGAATAACAATTTCAATTTTAAAATTACTTAAGATTGTGTTGCGGATTGTTTTCACTGCGAATATCAATCCCCCAATTTCCAAAGAAAACCACGCTCTGCTACAAATTGTAATGCTAGGTTCCATATCCCGTTGGTTGCAACTGGAAAGACTGGAATGGGCGGGACTGAACATCACCCACAATGTTGACAAGTTCCAGAACAGTATTTATTAACATATCCAGATATACACTCCTGGAAATGGAAAAAAGAACACATTGACACCGGTGTGTCAGACCCACCATACTTGCTCCGGACACTGCGAGAGGGCTGTACAAGCAATGATCACACGCACGGCACAGCGGACACACCAGGAACCGCGGTGTTGGCCGTCGAATGGCGCTAGCTGCGCAGCATTTGTGCACCGCCGCCGTCAGTGTCAGCCAGTTTGCCGTGGCATATGGAGCTCCATCGCAGTCTTTAACACTGGTAGCATGCCGCGACAGCGTGGACGTGAACCGTATGTGCAGTTGACGGACTTTGAGCGAGGGCGTATAGTGGGCTTGCGGGAGGCCGGGTGGATGTACCGCCGAATTGCTCAACACGTGGGGCGTGAGGTCTCCACAGTACATCGATGTTGTCGCCAGTGGTCGGCGGAAGGTGCACGTGCCCGTCGACCTGGGACCGGACCGCAGCGACGCACGGATGCACGCCAAGACCGTAGGATCCTACACAGTGACGTAGGGGACCGCACCGCCACTTCCCAGCAAATTAGGGACACTGTTGCTCCTCGGGTATCTGCGACGACCATTTGCAACCGTCTCCATGAAGCTGGGCTACGGTCCCGCACACCGTTAGGCCATCTTCCGCTCACACTCCAACATTGTGCAGCCCGCCTCCAGTGGTGTCGCGACAGGCGTGAATGGAGGGACGAATGGAGACGTGTCGTCTTCAGCGATGAGAGTCGCTTCTGCCTTGGTGCCAATGATGGTCGTATGCGTGTTTGGCGCCGTGCAGGTGAGCGCCACAATCAGGACTGCATACGACCGAGGCACACAGGGCCAACACCCGGCATCATGGTGTGGGGAGCGATCTCCTACACTGGCCGTACACCACTGGTGATCGTCGAGGGGACACTGAATAGTGCACGGTACATCCAAACCGTCATCGATCCCATCGTTCTACCATTCCTAGACCGGCAAGGGAACTTGCTGTTCCAACAGGACAATGCACGTCCGCATGTATCCCGTGCCACCCAACGTGCTCTAGAAGGTGTAAGTCAACTACCCTGCCAGCAAGATCTCCGGATCTGTCCCCCATTGAGCATGTTTGGGACTGGATGAAGCGTTGTCTCACGCGGTCTGCACGTCCAGCACGAACGCTGGTCCAACTGAGGCGCCAGGTGGAAATGGCATGGCAAGCCGTTCCACAGGACTACATCCAGCATCTCTACGATCGTCTCCATGGGAGAATAGCAGCCTGCATTGCTGCGAAAGGTGGATATACACTGTACTAGTGCCGACATTGTGCATGCTCTGTTGCCTGTGTCTATGTGCCTGTGGTTCTGTCAGTGTGATCATGTGATGTATCTGACCCCAGGAATGTGTCAATAAAGTTTCCCCTTCCTGGGACAATGAATTCACGGTGTTCTTATTTCAATTTCCAGGAGTGTATATATATAATAAAACACAGATCAAGGTTTTTATTTATTTATTCATATGGCTAAGGCCCCCATTGGGCAGACCGTTCACCAGGTGCTGGTCTTTCAATTTGATACCACTTCGGCGTCCTGCAGTCGTTGAGGATGATTGGATGATGATGAGGACAGCACAACACCCAGTCCCTGGGCGAAGAAAATTCTCCGACCCAGCCGGGAATCGAACCTGGGCCCAGAGAATTGACAATCCGTCACGCTGACCGTTCAGCTACTGGGGGCGGACACAGATCAAGGTATGAAGTCGAGTAGAACCAAATCAGAAACATGAAAGTAAGTGAAGCAAACTGTTTAAGCCAGTTAATTTAAAAAGGAAACATTTCATTGCTTATTGAAACATTAAACTGGTCTGCCAAGATTAATAACATGCAATAATAACAACCTGAAAGCCAATAATTGCACTAGCCAGTCAAGAAAGAAAAGAAGCAAACATTAAGATCTGGGAATTAACGCCATCAGTACTAAATCCTATTTAAAACACGGCATAAAGACAATTGATCCACAGTGCCCATGCCACTGGCCCAAACTAAGGACAGTTAACAAATCAAACAGCTCAGAATTCTGGCTCTCACCTTCTAAAATGCATGTAAGAAACACGTGTGACTACATGTAGGTACATAATATAATTAACAACTAGACAAGTTGAAATCAGTGGATGGAAGTAGAAGAGGCTGTGTCAAGCAGCTCTGTAACACCGAAGGCAATTATATCAGGAGACTAACATGTACAGTCATTGAACACCACTGGGAATAATAATAATAATAATAAATAAATAAATAAATAAAATGACAGCAATGCACTCACAGTAATTTATAATAGGGAAACCTCTCAAACTCATGTCACAAATGTAGCTGGTTGGAAAGGACCATGCTCACTTGGTCCCTGTAGACAAGAATAAATTCAAACACCTTTGGCACAGAACCGAAACAGATCCCTGTGTCAGCAAGCAGGAGAGAACTCAGCTCGTGTAGGTAAATACTAGAAAAAGGCTTGTTAGAGCATTTTCTCCTAGTTTTGCCAGAAAGTTTTTATTGCCTGGAGGTAGTAATTATGGTTCACAAAAATTGATAAGAATTCTGTAAGACTTAATTTTCAAGAGGCATGTCAGCCCCCATCTGGGAATGAAGCTGACAGTTCAATAATAATACATAAAACATTAGGGGACATGAAGGCAATAAAATTTAACAAACTTAATGACAATAACTAATTAAACTTTAAGGCAAATGTGGCACCAGTGAGAAACAGTGCTTACAGTGATGCAGACTTTTATATTCAAATTTGGAAACAGTAAGTTGGCGGCAACCACAAAATTCCAAATCAGGAGGCTGAGCTGAAGTATGAACCAGGAGGCAATGCATCTTGCTAAGTGAAGTCACAGAGTAATGACCAAAACGGAGGCTACTACTGCAATAATAGAGGCACTAAGAACGCTTAGCACTGAGATCCAGTCACCACTCAAAGATGACCCTTGCACTATTAAAGTTGGCCTCGAGAAATATGAGACTTCCCAAACGTGCTCACAAGGAAGATCTTTTGAGGTATCAGCTGAAGAATAAATCCTGGTGTTGTCTGAAGATCAGGTGGTGCACTGAATGGTGTTCTCCCACTTGTTCCCTTAGAGTGTGTCCATATAGATGCACTGGCTTCACCATTTCTTCCTCGGAAACATGCCTAGTGTGTTCAGGAGACAAATCAACAATGAAACATAGAATTCGCAACACAGGTCTCCATGACCAGCATTCACACCATACTCGAGCCTAACACTTCCCACTCACATTGTGACCTCTGTCCTCACCACTGCTCACGTCAGCCTTCCAATACAAGGATCTCACCTCATCGGTTCTCAAGCCACGTGGCCATGCTCCAGAAATAAGCCTCCATGGGGCATGGCGCGATCTATCGATTTGTACAATGACTCAATACGTTCTTGCCATACGTAACAACTGTACTCCAGATCCCTAACTTCGAGTATGACTGTAAACTATCAAAAAAGACAAAAATGTCTTCCCCAAATTTACCCGAAAATGGGTCACCAAAGAGACAGTACCATCATTTAGAGTGAATGGAGACACACTAAAAATTGACTGTTCACTTCTTTCACCCTTCAGACCGTCTATTCTGTTGTGCAAAGCCTCATCATCAGCAAGAACGTTAGAGGCGTCATCCGCCAAACACTGAAGCCCCATCTGGGTTGTTACTTTCCCACCAACAGACACTTTCGCTTACTATGGACCATCATGTACAATAAACCCAAGCAAAAAAGAAAGGAAAGGAAAAAAGCGCAACCTGACAGACCTAACCAAATCTAAAAGTCGGCACTTACTTGAAAACTTGAGTTGATTGCCACTGCTGCTGCATGCTCTTCGTTTCTGTCCTCCATTGATCTACCACAGCAGCCTCCAACAGTTGTTCTGACGCGAAGTGTAATAGGCCATATGTCATAGTAAGACACACCTGTGCCCACTTCTGACACCAAATTTAATAGGTTGTTGCCATGGGATGGTGTGGTTGGGGCATGCAGTTACCAGCTGTAGGTTGATGGAGGTGCTGACAATGTAGACAGCCAATCTGTTGTCAAAATCCTTCATTAAGAATCGGACATGAGCACAAACTGGTGCATCTGCAGCAGGCAGACAGTAGATGACAGATGGCAGTGAGCCAGGTGGTAGCTATGGCTAGGCAGCCAAGCCTAGCAGGACTACCCAGTTGGTGAACTCGGAACTGCAGTCCAAAGAGCAGCAGTACATAGTGACTATTGCTGGAATGTCCACAAATCACAGCTCAAGCTGGATCATGTAGACAGCAGCAGTGTGCTGGTGGCTAGGACGCCAGCAGGCAGATGGCAATTTTTGGTTCACGGTCAGGTTATGACAGCCAAAGCTGTGCATAGGCACAATGATGACTGGCTTGGACCATACATCATAAGAGAACCTGGCTGTGCCAGCGAGGACAGGCTAGAGCTGGGGGTTTTAATACTGTGGCCCACTGCTGAGTTTGCAGAAAAGTCCACAAAGAAACTGCTGGAGTGGATGCCGATTAACAGTGTCAGGCTATTAATACTGCAGGCAGACAAACTGCTGAAGCTTCCTGAAAGCTATTCTACTCCCGGGTCATTGTCACAGGAGCTCAGTTATATGGTAGTGTCAGCATCTGCTGAACTGCAGCAGGGGTCATGTCCAATGAGCATACCATCGCTGCAGCCTGGATTTAGGTCTGGGCTGTCTTCAATGCTGCTAGAGTTCAAAGCTGCTACACTACTTATTTTAATCCTATATATCATGAATCCTATGCTTGCAGGTATATATTAGTCATAAAATACCTTCAGAAAATGTTTATAACGAGTACATCGTTCTACCAGAAGGAAGAATCGTTACCTGTATTTTATTTGTGTTGGCAAGTTTTATAGTTGAATTCCTAGATAAACAGGGCTACTTTTGTGAAGGAAGGTTTCTGTTGTGTGAATATAGTGATTCATTTTTTATCTTGTTCTTTGAGCATGGTCATTTAATTTTTTTGCTATTAGTTCAAGCAGACTCAGATTATCTCGATATGTAAACACTGCAAGATGTGAAACAGATGAATACTGAGATAAAGAGGTCTTCTACTTTGTCTCTTGTCTTTGTGCTACTCACTGCTCTTTTCTGAGTGAGAGCAACGTCTGAGATGGAGAGAGCAACCACAACATTTATTATGCTATTAAACCAGACAAAGAAAAGTGTCATCTGTGGTCTTGTGTTACATACTAAAGCACAGTTAATTTTTGTTCTGTGGTACTGAAGTTGAGGAAAGTGGTTCTACATACACACATCAAAAAAGGTTTTGCATCACCCTGGTTCCCAGAACTCCTGAGGATAGGCGTTGACTGTGGAAATTATATCGCAGACACAGTCCCTTAGACTGTTCAGAGATGTCTCTAAACCCGCCCAAAGATGTAAACAACCATGCATGAGCAGCGCCTATTAGACGGAGGGGGTCCGACAACCGATCAGTTCCAATTCCACCAGGAAAGAGGCACACAGCTCGTGTTGTCAGTAGTTCAACCAAGCCTAGACGGTCAATACCGTGGTTCGATTGCGTCCGCATTGTTACTTTGTGCCAGGAAGCGCTCTTAACAAGGGAAGTGTCCAAGTGTCTCAGAATGAACCGAAACGATGTTGTTCAGGCAGGGAGGAAATACAGAGAGACAGGAACTGTCGAAGACACGCCTCGCTCTGGCCACCCAAGGGCTACTACTGCAGTGGATGACCGCTACCTATGGATTATGTCTCGGAGGAACCCTGACAGCAGTGTCACCTTGTTGAATAATGCTTGTTGTGCAGCCACAGGACGTCGTGTTACAAATCAAACTGTGTGCAATAGGCTGTATGATGCACAACTTCACTCCCGACGTCCATGGCGATGTCTATCTTTGCAACCACGAAACCACGCAGGACGGTACAGATGGGACCAAAAACATACCGAATGGACCGCTCAGGACTGGCATCACGTTCTCTTCACTGATGAGTGTCGCATATGCCTTCAACCAGACAACTGTCAGAGACGTGTCAGGCTGAACGCCTTAGACACACTGTCCAGTGAGTGCAGCAAGGTACAGGTTCCCTGGCATTATGTGGGGCCGACGTACGCCACTGGTGGTCATGGAAGGCGCTGTAATGGCTGTATGATACGTCTACGCCATCCTCCAACCAATAGTGCAACCATATCGGCAGCATATTGGCGAAGCATTCGTCTTCATGGACGACAATTCACATCTCCATCATGCACAACTTGTGAATGACTTCCTTCAGGATAACGACATCGGTCGACTAGAGTGGCCAGCATGTTCTCCAGACATGAACTCTATCGAACATGCCTGGGATGGATTGAAAAGGGTTGTTTATTGACGACGTGACCTACAAACCACTCTGAGGGATCTACGCCGAATCGCCGTTGAGGAGTGGGACAATCTGGACTAACAGTGTCTTGATGAACTTATGGATAGCATGCCATGACGAATACAGGCATGCATCAATGTAAGAGGACATGCTACTGGGTATTAGAATTATTGGTGTGTACAGCAAAGTGGACCACCACCTCTGAAGGACTCACTGTATAGTGGTACAACATGCAATGTGTGGTTTTCATGAGCAATAAAAAGGACAGAAATGATGTTTATGTTGATTTCTATTCCAATTTTCTGTACAGGTCCCGGAACTCTCGGAACTGAGGTGATGCAAAACTCTTTTTGCTGTGTGTAATTTCAAGCTGAAATTAATATGCTGCATCATCAAATTTTCAGCGTTCCTATATAGGTTTAATGTTATTATATTAAGCAGAGTAACATAGTCACCTTCAAGTTTACATCTACGGATATCCATATGTATACCTACAACAGATATTACATTGTGCCATAAAAGAAACAAAACATCAGAGAATACACCACGAGCATCGGTCTTTCATAAACCACAACGAATATTACATTGTGCCATAAAAGAAACAAAACATCAGAGAATACACCACGAGCATCAGTCTTTCATAAACCGCACTAAAAGTATAATTTGCCTTATAAGTGTACATTCGATTGTCCAGATTCACTCTGAAGTATCTGGTATTAAGCTTTTCAGCGTGGTTTCAGTATGCCAATTATGTTGGAGTATGCCCTTCTGTTGGACTATGTTAATTGCCTCAGCGAAAAACAACAGTTCATTTTCGTTGATTTTTTTAAAAAAGCCAAATTTCTTTAGCTAGCCGACAAAAATATCTTCAACGTTTAGCAAGACAATAAATGTGTTATTAACGTGGAAATAAAATTAAATAATAAAAATGAACCTAAAAACATATTGTCTTAGTCTTTCACGGTTATGTGAATCTATTTTCATTCACTTGATAGATCTCAGTCACAGAAATCAGTTTTGCTTTCATTTGACGTGAGAGGTGTACATGAAATAATAGGCAGGAAACGTCAAAAGAATGAAACAAACACAGATCACGTGGAGACTAGCCCAACCACAACTCAGTGAGCTGTGCACAGTCTAGACTGTGGAGCTGTGCATGCTGGAATGTGGAAGCTTGAGAGCACCAGAAAAAATTTTACGAGTAGACTCCGGCTGCCTACTATTACTGCTTAAACAGCTTACAGCCGAACTCCAGGTAGCCAGAACTGACAGAGGGCTCTGTTCAAACACAACTTAAGCTCTGAGCTTCCAAGCAGGTTAATTGAGTTCAAGACTGTATTCTGTTTTTCGTATGAGTTCACAACATTATGACAATGCCTCACACCCATTCCTTTGTGCTTCAGCGCCAGTCATGTAGGAGCCAACCGGCTGGTAAACACGACAAGAATTTCGAGTGCTCTCTCTCACCTGCATTTGATCAATGGGCTTCTGTACAATGACATCCTGGGGTCACATAACCGAATACTAAACAGACACGTTTCCCATGATGTCTCGGCACCATGACAGACTCATTCTAATTTACTTCCATTTCAGTCAGAACATTAACGGACATGGGTTGCTATTGTGGCTAGCCATGACATCGTAAATGATACAGTGAAGTTTTCTAGCTTATGTGGTGACTACACGTTTCAAATTAGTGACATGATTCAGTCACCTTCAGTCTTGAGCAGATTTGATGCAGGAACGACTTCTGTCCACATCACCTGAGCAACAGGTACAGTGGGTGATTTATTCTGAAAAGCTAGGCAGTAGAACACCGTTACAGTTCTGGAGGCATCTAGGCGACTTAATTGATCCAACACTAGTGAGGGATGACATACTATGGTCCATATGGTCAAATAAATTGCATCCACAAATACAAGTTTCCATGATTTCTCATGAAGCCATACGTGAGAGGACATGTTGCTCATGGCTAATCGGAATTTTGCACTCACACAACAGCGCCATTACAACAATCATGGTGGTGATAGCTTACAGTGACAGCAGCCATTAATCTCTTGGAAAAGAGCAGAACTTGGGACATGACATTGCCATGGCAGGCAAATAACAGGCAATTGAAGCCATTCTGACAATTTTTCGACCGTGACTGTCTCAAAAAATATGTTAAGGTTTTTTAAATTACCGCTACCAGCCAGAAATTTTGTTGTCTAATGTATTACTTATTTATTTAGCGACATGTTTCGAGGGAATACTTCATCTTCAGGCTAAATGGCATTACAAAAACAATTTTACAATAAGGTCATACTGATGTTACATAGTCTTTTCGTAAATGCTGTGGTTATTCAGTGGAAGAAGGGAAAACTTAGTAAGAAGCGATGTCACTTTGGAAGCTGGACTGATGTTTGCATGAAAATGTTTTGAAAAAGGTCACTCACTTTGTTCTTCTGGCGTGGCAGTCTCGTTGAGAAGCGCTGAGGTGTTTCCATTTCCGTGGTTCTCTTGGCTTTCTTTGTCACTGTTCACAAATTTTCATTAATTGTGAACAGTGGCCAAGAAAGCCAAGGGAGCCACGGGAATGGAAACACCTCAGCACATGCAACCACCTGGTGCAGAAAAAGTATGGTTTCTGCAGATCATGCAAAGATTATCAGCCCCTGAACGCTTTTACAGTGCCTGATACGATGGTAAGTCAATTATTATCCGCAATTTATTTATATTTTTGTTTATTTTGGTAGTACTGTCGTTTTACGTTGATGACGCATGCTTTGTTTATTTGTTGTTATATCTTTGCAATTTTCAAGCTACCGTGCTGTTAATAATGGCTGCTCCGCTGTTTATTTGCACCAAAGAAGAGCAACGTTCAGTGATCCGTTTTTTGTGGTCGAAAGGCGTATCAGGAGCCGAAATTCATCGAAGACTTTCGGTGCAGTACGCAAACAGTGTTTTACCACAAGGAGTGTCTACAAATGGATTGAAAAGTTCGTAAATGGTCGCAAAAGTGTTACGCACAATGAAGTAATTGGACGACCGTTTACCGCCACAAATTCAAGAAACCATTGAGCGTTCACGTGGAATGATTCTCTTAGACAGGTGGTTAACTGTTGACGAAGTGGCACATCGTCTGCAAATTAGTCACGGTTCTGCCTACGAAATCATTTATAACAGACTTGGGTTTCATAAAGTTTGTGCAAAATGGGTCACAAAACAACTCACACAGTTGCACAAACAAACGCGCTTGGACATCTGCAAAAACATTTGGATCGCTATGGTAACGAAGGGGACA
Organism: Schistocerca serialis cubense; assembly: GCF_023864345.2. Classification (NCBI taxonomy): domain Eukaryota; kingdom Metazoa; phylum Arthropoda; class Insecta; order Orthoptera; family Acrididae; genus Schistocerca; species Schistocerca serialis. The sequence goes on from NC_064641.1 coordinate 267,959,792, forward strand.
GCTTCTAAGACAGGATCATTACTGTTTTGGTGGATCCATCATTACGAGCCGGAGAGTAAACGACAGAATATGGAATGGCAACATCCAAATTCGCCGTGCAAGAAAAAGTTCAAGACTCAACAGTCCACAGGAAAACTGATACCTGCAGTTTTTTGGGACACAAAAGATCCAGTACTGGAACATTATGGGGAAAGAGGTACAACAATAAACAGTAAACGTTACAATGAGATGCTTACTGCCGGGGTAAGGCCTGCAATTCGAAGCAAACGCCGAGGATTCCTGTCAAAAGGTACTGTGTTGTTGCACGACAATGCCCGTCCGCATAATGCTGCACACACCGCTGAAACGCTCCAGAAAATCAAATTTGAAGTACTGGATCATCCTCCATATAGTCCTGATCTTGCCCCTTCTGACTATCACTTGCTCCACTCAAACGGGCATTAAGGGGCCGTCGATTTGCCTCGGACGAAGCAGTGAGAGAAGCGGTGCATTCCTAGCTCACAGCTCAACCGAGAAGCTTCTTTTGTGAGAACATCAGGAAGCTTATACAACGATATAGTCGAAAAATGATGTTCTTGTAAGTTCCCTATTTGATTATAATAAAATTTTATAACTACTTTACGGATAATAATTGACTTACCCTCATAGATACTCCACACCCAACGCAGGTGCAGTCTGAAGTGAGAAAAGTGCTGTGAGTAGAATCAGATTGATTAGTAAGTGGAATGTATTTTAACATCAGGAACATGTAGACTTGTTAAAGAATTGGAGTAAAACCTTCAGACACTGCAAGTTGTTTGTTTAAATATGTGTTTGTGGAACGCTTTCTGGATTGTATGTGCAACAGTTTTGCAAGCATTGGTGGTGAATATTTATGTGGTTACACACCTAACCGCAGAACAAATAAGGCACTTGAACTATTAAAAGCCAAATGTTGTTGTTGTTGTGGTCGTCAGTCATGAGACTGGATTGATCCAGCTCTCCATGCTACTCTATCCTGTGCAAGCTGCTTCATCTCCCAGTACCTACTGCAACTTACATCCCTCTGAATCTGCTTAGTGTATCCATCTCTTGGTCTCCCTCTATAATTTTTACCCTCCATGCTGCCCCCCAATACTAAATTGGTGATCCCTTGATGCCTCAGAACATGTCCTACCAATCGATCCCTTCTTCTAGTCAAATTGTGCCACAAACTTCTCTTCTCCCAAATTCTATTCAATACCGTCTCATTAGTTATATGATCTACCCATCTAATCTTCAGCATTCTTCTGTAGCACCACATTTCGAAAGCTTCTATTCTCTTCTTGTCCAAACTATTTATCGTCCATGTTTCACTTCCATACATGGCTACACTCCATACAAATACTTTCAGAAATGACTTCCTGACACTTAAATCTATACTCAGTTAACAAATTTCTCTTCTTTAGAAACGCTTTCCTTGCCATTGCCAGTCTACATTTTATATCCTCTCTACTTCGACCATCATCCCCAAATACCAAAATTCCTTTACTACTTTAAGTGTCTCATTTCCTAATCTAATTCCCTCAGTATCACCCTACTTAATTCAACTACATTCCATTATCCTCGTTTTGCTTTTGTTGATGTTCATCTTATATCCTCCTTTCAAGACACTATCCATTCCGTTCAACTGCTCTTCCAAGTCCTTTGCTGTCTCTGACAGAATTACAATGTCATCGGCGAACCTCAAAGTTTTTATTTCTTCTGCATGGATTTTAATGCCTACTCCGAATTTTTCTTTTGTTTCCTTCACTGCTTGCTCAATATACAGATTGAATAATATCGGGGAGAGGCTACAACCCTGTCTCACTCCCTTCCCAACCACTGCTTCCCTTTCATGTCCCTCGAATCTTATGACTGCCCTCTGGTTTCTGTACAAATTGTAAATAGCCTTTCGCTCCCTGTATTTTACCCTTGCCACTTTCAGAATTTGAAAGCGAGTATTCCAGTCAACATTGTCAAAAGCTTTCTCTAAGTCTACAAATGCTAGAAACGTAGGTTTGCCTTTCCTTAATCTAGCTTCTAAGATAAGTCGTAGGGTTAGTATTGCCTCACGTGTTCCAATATTTCTACGGAATCCAAACTGATCTTCCCCGAGGTCGGCTTCTACTACTTTTTCCATTCGTCTGTAAAGAATTCGCGTTAGTATTTTGCAGAAAAAAAGCCAAATACAAGACGTAAAGAAAACCTATAAATATTGAAGGGAAAGGTAGTGAAGGAGATATGACTATTGCACAGAGATTTGCACTGGGGTAGCATCCAAACTTAACTTAGAACAAACCATTTTTCATGGAATACTATGCTAGCTAATAACCTGTGTTTCTTTTGGTAATACTAGGCGCAACTTGACATAACGAATGAGGTAACTGACGCTTCGACTTTCTAAAATATAAACTGCAGATTCATCTTCCTTGAGCCCCTTGCATGGTGCGTGAAATTTCGTGTTGTCTTACACTCCTGTCTTCCTTCTCAATTTACAAGCTATCCCTGCAAGCTGCAAACTATTTGAGTGCAATAAATATCATATTCGTACAAATGTAGATTCCAGCATCCACGCATATAAGCTACCGCATTGTGTATGTGCACTTCCACCATAAAAACAGTTGAAAATCGCCTTGCGAAGATCGCAATATCCGCGTAAAAAACAGTTGAGGACAGCAATGCGAGTTAAGATTGTGTGACTTTAATTGAGTTGAAGTGCCGTGACATGACGGACAGTGTAAATACATCTTGATGTGATGGTGCCGTGATGTGATGGTGCTGTGGCGTACAGCGTGAATAGAGCTTAATGAATTATAATATAATTCGCCCATCTACATCCCAAAGAACTGGTCCGCTGCACATAGTAGAAAAGACTGGACGGTCATTGTCCTGTTTGCGGAAACTACCGACGTCAAAGACTGGACCCTTCCTGAGCACTGTCCATTTCCGCAAGTACATTATGTAAGTTCCATCCTTGTGGGTAAGGAAATATTTTCTTAAGTCGATCTCCTCAAAGCATGTTACCAAATGCCACTAAATGAATGTGATACGGAAAAGAGTGCTGTGATCTCATCAGGAACACACCCAGCACCTTTCAGAGATTGTTGATGACGGTCTGAGTGATTTAGATTTCTGTTTTGCATATTTAGATGATGTATTGATAGCTTATAGATCTCGAGAAAAACATACTCAATGTTTAACTATCCTGTTTGAACGATTGAACAAATTTGGTTTGGGGATTAGGCTAATGCTGGAAAATACGTGTTTGGAGTTCAAGAAAGAAATTTTTTAGCTCATGTGATTACTCTAGAAGGAACCAAACCTAATCCAATACGAGTTCAACTGGTAACTAATCTCAAAGTTCCAGGAATTGTGTCATAATCACGTCGTTTCCTTGGCATACTGGATTTTTACCGAAGGCATTTCGAACATGTCGCACAACATAAAGCTATTCTAAATGATTACTTGAAGAATACCAAGAAAAACGATGAAAGAAGTATACAGCGGACAGAAGACACAATAAAACAGTTTGAGAATTGCTAAAGGACCTTGCCAGCGCAGCTCTTTTAACATTTCCGAATGAAAATAATGATGACGCTTTTCAGATTTTGCATCCGTGGAGTGCTGCAACAGAAAGAAGGAGTATGGAAATCAAATGGTTTCTACTCAAAAAGATCTCGCCATCCCAGAAGAAATATACAACATACGACAGGGAACTTCTCAGCATGTACATGGCAATAAGGTATTTTAAGCACCTCCTTGAAGGACGTTCATTTGCAATGCGTACTGACCATGCTGCTTTGACACATGCTTTTCAACAACTAAAAGATAAAGCAACCCCTATGCAGTTGCATCACCTACAATTAACATCACAATTTACAACAGATATCAGACACATTTCTGGAAAAGAAAGTAGTGTGGCTGACAACCTATCCAGACTGGAAGAAGCACTGCCAATTAATTACGAGACGACGGCAGATGCTCAAGTGAGAGAAACTTCGTTGTAGTCTACATCTACATCCACATGGTTACTCTGCAATTTACACTTAAGTGCCTGGCAGAGGGTTCATCGAACCATTTTCATACTACTTCCCTACCATTCCACTCTCGAATGGCGCGTGGGAAAAAGGAACCCCTAAATCTTTCCGTTCGAGCTCTAATTTCTCTAATTTTATTATGATGATCATTTCTCCCTACGTACAAAGGATTTTCTCATTCGAAAGAGAAAATTGGTAATTGAAATTTCGTAAATAGATCTCGCCACAAAGAAAACCGCCTTTGTTTCAGTGACTGCCACCCCAACTCGCGTATCAATCAGTGACACTCTGATCCCCATTGAGCGATAACACGAAACGAGCTGCCATTCTTTGCACTTTTTCGATGTCCTCCGTCAATCCTACTTGGTAAGGATCCCACACAGAGCAGCAATATTCCAACAGAGGACGGACAAGTGTAATGTAGGCTGTCTCTTTACTGGGTTTGTCGCATTTGTAAGTGTTCTACCAACAAAGCGCAGTCTTTGTTTCGCCTTCCCCACAGTATTATCTATGTGGTCTTTCCAATTTAAGTTGCTCGTAAGTGTAATTCCTAGGTATTTAGTCAAATTGACAGCCCTTAGATTTGAGCGATTTATCGTATACACAAAATTTATCGGATTTCTTTTAGTACCCATGTGGATGGCCTCGTACTTTTCTTTGTTTAGTGCCAATTGCCACTTTTCGCACCATATCGAAATTCTCTCTAGATAATTTTGTAATGGGATTTGATCGTCTGACAATTTTACTAGATGGTAAATTACAGCGTCATCTACAAACAATGTAAGGGGACTGCGCAGATTATCACCTATATCATTCATGTAAATCGGGAACAGCAGAGGGCCTATGACACTAACTTGCGGAACGCCAGATATCACTTCTGTTCTACTCGATGATTTACCGTCCATCCCTACGAACTGAGAGGAAATCACGAATCCAGTCACACAACTGAGACAATACTCAATATGCACGCAATTTGATTAACAGTCGCTTGTGAGGAACGGTATCAAAAGCCTTCTGGAAATCTGGGAATATGGAATCGATCTGAGATCCCTTGACGACAGCATTCATTACTTCATGGGAATAAATAGCTAGCTGTGTTGCACAAGAACGATATTTTCTGAATCCGTGTTGGTTATGTATCAATAAGTCATTTTCTTCAAGGTGATTCATAACATTCGAGTACAGCATATACTCCAGAATCCTACTGCAAATTGAGGTCAGTGATATGGGTCTGTAATTCAATGGGTTACTCCTATTTCCTTTCTTGAATATTGGTGTGATCTGTGCTACTTTCCAGCCTTTAGGAACAGACCTTTCGTCAAGTGAGCGATTGTATATGATCACTAAGAAAGGTGCTATTGTGTCTGCATACTCTGAAAGGAACGTGATTCGGGTACCATCTGGATCAGAAGACTTGCCTTTCTTAAGTGATTCGTTTCGCAACACCTAATATATCTACTTTTATGTCACTCATGCTAACAGCTGTCCTGGTTTAGAATTCTGGAATATTTACTTTCTCCTTCTTTCTTGAAGAAATTACTGAAAACTGTAATTAGTAACTCCGCTTTAGTGGCACCATCATCGGTTACATTTCCATTGTCGTCGCGCAGTGGCGGTACTGACTGTTTCTTGCCAATGGTGTACTTTACATTCGACCAGAATCTCTTTGGGTATTCTACCACATTTTGAGACAATGTTTCACTGTGGAAACTATTAAAAGCATCTCGCATTGACGTCCGCACTAAATTTATAGTTTCTGTGAAACTTAGGCAGTCTTGGGGATTTTGCGTTCTTCTGAATTTGGCATGCTTCTTACGTTGCTTCTGCAACAGTGTTCTGGCGTGTTTTGTGTACCATGGTGGATCAGTCCCGTCTCTTAATAACGTATGTGGTATGAATCTATCTATTGCTGTCAATACTGTATCTCTCAATTTGAGCCATATCTGGTCTACATTTACATAATTAGCTTGGAAGGAATGGAGACTCCTCTCTTAGGAAGGCATCAAGCGAATTTTTATCTCTGTTTTAAATAGATAAACTCTGCGTTTACTTTTAGTGGTTTTGGTTGATATGTTTTTGAGCATCGCTACAACGACCTTGTGTTAACTAATCCCTGTATCCGTCATTACGCTCTCTATTAGATCAGGATTATTTGTGGCTAAAAGGTCAAGTGTGTTTTCGCAACGATTTACAATTCGTGTGAGCTCATGAACTAGTTCTTCAAAGAAATTCTCAGAGAATGCATTTAGTACAGTTTAGGAAGATGTTTTCTGTCTACCACCTGTTTTGAACATGTATTGTCGCCAACAAATAGAGGGTAGATTGAAGTCTCCATCAAATACAACTGTATGAGTTGGGTACTTATTTGTAATGAGATTCAAATTTTCTTTGAAGCGTTCAGCTATTATATCATCTGAGTAGGGGGGGGGGCGGTAGAAGGAGCCAATTAGTATTTTGGTACGGCTGTTGAGTATAACCTCTACCCATAGTAATTCACAGGAACTATCTACACTCCTGGAAATTGAAATAAGAACACCGTGAATTCATTGTCCCAGGAAGGGGAAACTTTATTGACACATTCCTGGGGTCAGATACATCACATGATCACACTGACAGAACCACAGGCACATAGACACAGGCAACAGAGCATGCACAATGTCGGCACTAGTACAGTGTATATCCACCTTTCGCAGCAATGCAGGCTGCTATTCTCCCATGGAGACGATCGTAGAGATGCTGGATGTAGTCCTGTGGAACGGCTTGCCATGCCATTTCCACCTGGCGCCTCAGTTGGACCAGCGTTCGTGCTGGACGTGCAGACCGCGTGAGACGACGCTTCATCCAGTCCCAAACATGCTCAATGGGGGACAGATCCGGAGATCTTGCTGGCCAGGGTAGTTGACTTACATCTTCTAGAGCACGTTGGGTGGCACGGGATACATGCGGACGTGCATTGTCCTGTTGGAACAGCAAGTTCCCTTGCCGGTCTAGGAATGGTAGAACGATGGGTTCGATGACGGTTTGGATGTACCGTGCACTATTCAGTGTCCCCTCGACGATCACCAGTGGTGTACGGCCAGTGTAGGAGATCGCTCCCCACACCATGATGCCGGGTGTTGGCCCTTTGTGCCTCGGTCGTATGCAGTCCTGATTGTGGCGCTCACCTGCACGGCGCCAAACACGCATACGACCATCATTGGCACCAAGGCAGAAGCGACTCTCATCGCTGAAGACGACACGTCTCCATTCGTCCCTCCATTCACGCCTGTCGCGACACCACTGGAGGCGGGCTGCACGATGTTGGGGCGTGAGCGGAAGACGGCCTAACGGTGTGCGGGACCGTAGCCCAGCTTCATGGAGACGGTTGCGAATGGTCCTCGCCGATACCCCAGGAGCAACAGTGCCCCTAATTTGCTGGGAAGTGGCGGTGCGGTCCCCTACGGCACTGCGTAGGATCCTACGGTCTTGGCGTGCATCCGTGCGTCGCTGCGGTCCGGTCCCAGGTCGACGGGCACGTGCACCTTCCGCCGACCACTGGCGACAACATCGATGTACTGTGGAGACCTCACGCCCCACGTGTTGAGCAATTCGGCGGTACGTCCACCCGGCCTCCCGCATGCCCACTATACGCCCTCGCTCAAAGTCCGTCAACTGCACATACGGTTCACGTCCACGCTGTCGCGGCATGCTACCAGTGTTAAAGACTGCGATGGAGCTCCGTATGCCACGGCAAACTGGCTGACACTGACGGCGGCGGTGCACAAATGCTGCGCAGCTAGCGCCATTCGACGGCCAACACCGCGGTTCCTGGTGTGTCCGCTGTGTCGTGCGTGTGATCATTGCTTGTACAGCCCTCCCGCAGTGTCCGGAGCAAGTATGGTGGGTCTGACACACCGGTGTCAATGTGTTCTTTTTTCCATTTCCAGGAGTGTATTTCAACTTTACTACTACCAACAGACACAAAGACACCACCACCTACTTTATTTAATCTATCCTTCGGTTTGCGCCTCTGTAAAAATTTCGGCAGAATGGATCTCCGGCTTTAGCCAGCTTTCTGTTCCTATAACGATTTCAGCTTCAGCGCTTCATATCAGCACTTCAAGCTCTGTACTTTTCTAACACAGCTACGACAATTTACAACTACAATACCGTGTAAGGTGACTACAATTTCGCACCTTACAAGCACTCATCCACATACTTTGACATGATCTACAAACACGATTAGGTATCATGTGATAGGTTGTACATCTTATATATGAATATATAAAGGAGACTGACATTGTCACGTACGTCTTGTAAATAATCGTTAACGCTTATTGCATGAAAGGTGATGGAATGTCTTCATTGTAAAAACGGCGTAATTAATGATTGCCTATACTAGTAGAGGTTGGAACGCCAGTGGAAATGAAACGGCTGGCGGAACTGAAACCCTGGGTGGAAGGTCCACACAGGTGTGTTGGTCCTGCTTAAACACAGGACATTATCAAGACGGACGTCGTAGCATCTAAGCGCTGGAGCACAATAGAATCGCGACCGGCCAATTTTGTAGCCGAACCGGAAGGATTATACTTCGGAAACGCAGAAAATCTTGGACGCAGATGAGAGGAGCGAAGGAGCAGTACCTCGGAAACCACGCAAGCTGGGTTATTGCTGAGTTATTTCCAAGGAGTTTTACTCAGAAGCGTACCATTGTACGAGTATAGGTTTTTCCTCGCAAACTTTCGCGCTGGACGACAAAAGACTAAAATATAGTTGGTCGGCGTTCGGAAGAAACTGTAGAGAGGGAGAATATTCCGTGGTTTCGGGAATATGATTCGTTTTCGGAAATACGAGGGTGGGGAGCCAAGCCTTGATGGGAAGCCAGCACTGAAGAGACACGGTCTTACATTTTGAGCTCCCGTGTGTGACGGTCGCTCAGTATCAGCTTCTTGTTGGTACGGCCGGACTTCCTGTCTTTGCTCTCACGAGATTTTATAGTTAGAACGGTTGGGCACTGCCCTGTTGTGAAGTTATACGATTCTGGACTACGCCTCCAGGTTGGAAGTCGTCGTTGAGTACGCAGCGTTTAGTGATTGAGGGCACTTCTTCTGCCTATACTTACGTTGAGTCGTTATCTGAACTCCGTCCTTGTGGCTGGGTGTCCGCCCGCGTTTCTCTGTGAAAAGAATCATGCTAACTCGGATGTGTTTCTTAAAGATTTTCAGGATGTTATAAACGAGCTTCCCCACACTACTACACTGATGCCACCTGTGACGGTACTGAAGAATAGCGACCCTCCAGATAAAATTCGAGGACTGACCGATTTTCCGCAAAGGACGCGCCGACAGCGGAGGACAGTGGAGCAGGCTTTACGCAATATTCGGGTCGCTGGTGAGAAGCGCAAGGTGCGCGCAGACCAGAAGCCGCATGTTAGGGAATTTGTAATTGGACAAAAGGTCTTAGTTAAGTCTTATAGGTTGTCCAACAAACAAATGAAGCTGTGTCAAAAGTTCTTTAAGAGATACAGCGGCCCTGTACATATAAGAAGGCTAGCGCACGCAAATGCGGTTGAAATTGAGTCTGTGAAAACAGGAAAATCATCGGGACTCCATCATGTGAGCCATTTCAAGCTATTTATGGAATAAGAAGGGAGAATTGAAGGGAGCTTGTATGGCAAAAGTGTAGTATTGTATACAGCGTGGTCCATTGATCGTGACCGGGCCCAATATCTCACGAAATAAGCGTCAAACGAAAAAATTACTAAGAGCGAAACTTGTCTAGCTTGAAGGGGGAAACCAGATGGCGCTATGGTTGGCCCGCTAGATGGCGCTGCATAGATCAAACGGATATCAACTGCGTTTTTTAAAATAGGAACCCCCATTTTTTTATTACATATTCGTGTAGTACGTAAAGAAATATGAATGTTTTAGTTGGACCACTTTTTTTGCTTTGTGATAGATGGCGCTGTAATAGTCACAAACATATGGCTCAAAATTTAGATGAACAGTTGTAGGTTTTTTAAATACCACATTAATGCAATAAATGCTCAAAATGTCCGTCAACCTCAATGCATTTGGCAATACGTGTAACGACATTCCTCTCAACAGCGAGTAGTTCGCCTTCCGTAATGTTCGCACATGCATTGACAATGCGCTGACGCACGTTGTCAGGCGTTGTCGGTGGATCACGATAGCAAATATCCTTCAACTTTCCCCACAGAAAGAAATCCGGGGACGTCAGATCCGGTGATCGTGCGACGACCAATCCACCTGTCATGAAATATGCAATTCAGTACCGCTTCAACCGCACGCGAGCTATGTGCCGGACATACATCATGTTGGAAGTACATCGCCATTCTGTCATGCAGTGAAACGTCTTGTAGTAACACCCGTAGAACATTACGTAGGAAATCAGCATACATTGCACCATTTAGATTGCCATTGATAAAATGGAGGCCAATTATCCTTCCTCCCATAATGCCGCACCTTACATTAACCCGCCAAGGTCGCTAATGTTCCACTTGTCGCAGCCATCGTGGATTTTCCGTTGTCCAATAGTCCATATTATGCCGGTTTACGTTACCCTCTTGGTGAATGACGCTGCGTCGCTAAATAGAATGCGCGCAAAAAATCTGTCACCGTCCCGTAATTTCTCTTGTGCCCATTGGCAGAACTGTACACGACGTTCAAAGTCGTCGCCATGCAATTCCTGGTGCATAGAAATATGGTACGGGTGCAATTGATGTTGATGCAGCATTCTCAACACCGACGTTTTTGAGATTCCCGATTCTCGCGCAATTTGTCTGCTATTGATGTGCGGATTAGCTGCGGCAGCAGCTAAAACACCTACTTGAGCATCATCATTTGTTGCAGCTCGTGGTTGACGTTTCACATGGGGCTGAACACTTCGTGTTTCCTTAAATAACGTAACTATGCGGCGAACGGTCCGGACACTTGGATGATGTCGTCCAGGATACCGAGCAGCATACATAGCACACGCCCGTTGGGCATTTTGATCGCAACAGCCATACATCAACACGATATCGACCTTTTTCGCAATTGGTAAACGGTCCATTTTAACACGCTAATGTATCACGAAGCAAATACCGTCCGCACTGGCGGAATGTTATGTGATACCACGTACTTATCCGTTTGTTACTATTACAGCGCCATCTATCACAAAGCGAAAAAAGTGGTCCAACTAAACATTCATATTTCTTTACGAATATGTAATAAAAAATGGGGGTTCCTATTTTAAAAAACGCAGTTGATATCCGTTTGACCTAGGGCAGCGCTATCTAGCGGGCCAACCATAGCGCCATCTGGTTTCCCCCTTCAAGCTAGACAAGTTTCGTTCTTTGTAGTTTTTTCGTTTGATGCTTATTCCATGAGATATTTGGCCCGGTCACTGTCAGTGGACCACCCTGTATAATTAGCAAATCAAGTATTACACTGAAGGCATCTGTAGAGGTATCAAATTTTCCGTAATATTATCATGTTAAAAGAGGTACTACAGTACATACAAGGGCAGGATGTCGTGGGTAAGAAAATTAGCGTATATTTCTTGGTAGGTTATAACTATGTGCACAGCAAGCTGAGCGTACAATTTTGAAATTTGTTTAGAGTTTAAGATGTGCTATCTGTCCGTGATGGAATAAAGTGAAATTGAGAGACGTGTGGTACTGAAAAAATGTTGTAAAGATGTGTGAATTGATAAAAAATTGTTAACCATTTGATGTGGAACGTACCAGGAGAGAAAGTAAGTAAAAAAAAAAATAGAAATGAGTGTCTATTTTACATGTTTAGCAATAGGATCCTAAATAAGTGACTTGCTAATAGGGTTTGCGGTGACACGCAGGTGTGTCGTCCAAGTATGATTTGTCTCCATCATTCAGACAAACGGGCGTTCAATAGGTGGCCAGCTCCACGTGTCTACGCGAGAACGCACCGTTATTTGTATGTGAAAGTTGTATTTATTGCTATCCAAAGAGACGGAATAATTGTGTACATGGTGGCCTGTTCTGCGGAATTCCGTATGATTACACCGAAATATTATTTGAGTGTTACAGGGACATGAAATGGAAGTGTAATAAGGGGATATAGACACGTAAAATGTCGTAAAGGAAAAGTACGAAGCTGTATGTTCATAGCACAGGACACAGAGGATAATACAAAGGGCATGGCAGTCGTGTTGATGAACAGTGATTTTATATAATGTACTAAAATCTTTATATTTCCAGGTACCACTAATAAAATAAAATGTAACTTTATTAAGATGAAAAGAAGGGACCACCAGAGAAAGGCAACAGCAGCAGATCCGAAAAGGGGGACAGAGAAGGTATTACTGAGTAAAACCAGGAGAAAAGGTATGAGAAAGCGTGATTAAAATAAAAGATATCAGTAATTGCACTAAACTTGCTATGTAGTATGATTGTCCACAGGAAGCACGCCAGGAGCATGAAATGAAGAAGTGGCCCACCTAATCATTCATTTGTGTATGTTTGTGTGTGCAGACGTGCACTTTATTGTTCACAGATATTCACGGCGACAGCCGTGACAGAACCAAGAGCCATGAGATTGGACGACCTTGTGATACCCACGACAGTGCAGTGCTTAGACTAGCATAAATATCCAACTGGCCAGTAGTTTAACAAGTAGTTAACAAGTAGCTTAGCAAATAGTTTAGCAGGTAGTATTTGCAACTATTAACATTGGGGTTTAGTGAGGATTAATTCTATTATTGTATGAACAACTAATGAACACGTATTTTTATAGGTATACAGGTGCCGACAGATATTAAATAATTCATTGACTTAGGTAGAGGTGTATTACTTTACAAGTAACATTAACTTGATAAATGAAACTGTTATCAAGATAATAATTGGAAATACGTGTCTTGGCTAATAATACAAATAGAGCAATAATAAATGTAAAGGTAACGACCTCACTAGTGAGTGCATCTTAAGATTTTATATTTCATAAATGTCAATAAATTGTGTTATGTATTGTATAGTATTTGTTGTCAATCGGAAACTAATTGTGGGTATTAGTGAGCACACGATGCGCAAAAAACTTTGCGAGACTCACTGGAAGCAACAACATGATGTGCGGATGGAATGGGGGGCAAACGGGACGCCGTCTGTAAACCAAAACCGGGTCGCGGACGTAGGCAAACAGCTGGGCTATTCATCGGCGACCCGAAGATCTCGGGAGGCAGACAATGACGGCGCAGGTAACAGGCGGCAGCCACAACAGCCCTGCTCGTTCGGGGCAACATGCGTATTTAACGGCCACTGATGACTTGTCTCCACTGTTGTACTACACGATGGAGACGAGATAAACCAATTGTACACATAATACAGTCAAGTAAGCCTACAGCAACTGCTAATAGCTGTACGGAACTCTCAACTGTATTTCCTTTCTTCTGCGGTCCTCCGCCGTCTTCTGCAGTCGCCTGGCATTGACTTCTGAGGAATCTGAGTCACACACAACGACTCAAGTTCCATGTATAGTGTCACCAAACAGATAACCTATCTCTCCACAATTACAGATATTCTTATATAAAATACAATAGTTATATCAAGAGAAAGAAGCACATGAAGAACAGAAGAGTAGAAACACAAACATAGTAAAAGAAGAAACATGAAGAACTGAAGACTAGGCACAATTACACTTCTCTTAGCCGACGCAGAAGAATTCTAGATGACCTATAACGATCTTACCTGACTCTACCTCTCTCATACTGTGGGCAAAGTCAACGAAAACTTGGCTGTTTCAAACCGTACACCCACTTACCTGGCTGTATAATCCGAGGATCCTTCCACATCATCAATTCTGTGAGAGACTGGAAATCTGATGAGATCAACAATCGGCTGAGGGTCCAAAGACTGACTTGTAAAGGCAACATGTCCGATCTCGAGCAATCTTCGTGTCCTAAACTTCACAAAAACTGTAGCTTCCATCTCTGTACACAAATGAAGACGAAAGTGTCTTGTGAAATCCGAATCAGTGTGTGACTCTTGATAAAAAAGGTTTATAATGTAGTGAACACTGAACAGCTACACCCACAAACTCACAGTTTCTGATGTCTACCATTTGTGTAAACACTTTGTAGTTATTTTTCAGGGCAGTCTTAAGAAAATATTTGTGTATGTATTCATGTAAATTGTTTGACATTCTCTTTGATAATGATGTAATGTCTTTCACTGTTTTTACATATTTGCGTATTTCCAGAATTTTATTTGTGCATGCATTTATGTAAAATTATTGTTTATCATTTCTTTGTTAATGACGCTACGAGTTGTTAATGTTTTATGTATTACATTTAACAAAATGTGAACAAACACATTAGACAAGTTGGTGGTCGATCCGAACTCTTATTACAAATTTGTCACAATAAATGTAAATGCAGTCGTCAAAGAACGCTTTAGAACATAAGATTTTGGAAATGTTTAAAGAGTATACATGTTAGGGTAACACTAGACTTTGTCAATCAATTTGTGAAATGATTTTTTTTTTTTTTTTGTGATTTAGGCCAAGAGCATAAATATGACCAAGTAAAAATTACGCAGAATGTTTCGTAGAATTTTATATACTTGTATAATGAACAATAGATAACCTCTTGAATAATTGATGTAACTGCTTGTCTTGGAAATTAATGGATAAATGAAGCACATGTAATTTATTGCAGACGACTTTGAAAAGATTAGGATTCTTTACTTTAATATTTCTTGCCTAAATCTATGTCTTAGGGATGGATGAATGACAGAGAATGTGGACCTTAAGTCTAAAGAAAGATGGGAACTGCCATTTTTGAAAGAGCATAAAAAACTTATGTTAGATAATTTCTTTTGATATTGTATATTCCAGTTGTCACATACGGAAAAATGTCCCAAACATAAAGGGTAGACAGATTATAATAATCATGTAATAAGTAAATTTATGGCAGTAAACCCATGAATGAATGCAGAATGACTGTAGAAGGACATATCATGATGCAAGTGTTCCTCTGCCCTCATATTCTTATTAGTTCGGTTGTACAAACAATTGATGGTCATATGACTTTGTACTGGATGAGATAATACTATAAGAATTACCCCATCCTAGTACAAAATAGTTCGGTCAAGGTATTGTAAGATGGCTACAGTTTCCATCTTACAAGCATTTTTCCACATACTTTGCCCTGATTTAAAAACACAATTAGGTATCATGTGATATGTTCAATATCGTATATATGAATATATAAAGGAGACTTACATTATCACATACGTCTTGTAAATAATTGTTAATGCTTATTGCATGAAAGGTGACGGAGTGTCTTTATTGTAAAAACGGCGTAATGAATGATTGCCTATACTAGTAGAGGTTGGAACGCCAGTGGAAATGAAACGGCTGGCAGAACTGAAGCCCTGGGAGGAAGGCCCACACAGGTGTGCTGAGACGCGGTCTTCCATTTTGAACTCCCGTGTGCGACGGTCGCTCAGTATCAGCTTCTTGTTGGACAGCCGGACTTGAGCTGTCTTTGCTCTCACGAGATTTTATAGTTAGAACGGTTAGGCACTGTATTGTTGTGAACTTACACGATTCTGGAATTCGCCTCCGGGTTGGAAGTCGTCACTGAGTGTGCACCGTTCAGTGATTCAGAGCACTTCTTCTGCCTATACTTACGTTGAGACGTTATCTGAACTCCGTCCTTGTGGCTGTGAGATCGCGCTTCTCGTCTGTAGACCACAGAGAGGAGAATGCACTATTAGATTACAGTAGTCAGAGGACCGCCTTCAGCCGTCCTACTGTTTGAAACAGTTTATTTTGTGGCTGGAGTTCTTCCAGTGTCGCAGACGTGTACGAGAACCATCACTCCGACGCACCGGACTCAGTACATGCGGTGATATTGCTAATTGATTTGGCTTATTAGGGGCTATAAGGCTAAACAGCTGTGATCACGTAGGATTTATTTCCACTGACGTTGCACTCCTTTTTAGATCATCTTTAAAAGTAGGTGTCTTCTTGTGCTTGGTACATAGATGATGTCAGTCATTTCGCGTTATTTAAATTAGATCGCGCAGTCATAATAAAAGGGCAGAGTTGTCCTATGGATCAGTAATTTTAGTCAGGAAATATAAACATTTGTAATAAAGATTGTTTCTAATATACAATAAATGTATAATCAGCAACAACGTTTATCATTTATTATAATTAGTTCCCTTAATCATTAATTTCTGTTTATGTTGGAATTTATATGTTCAAGAGCATTAAGAGATCCTAAGATCTGCTTCAGGGGGTAGTCATACAGGGCCAAATCTTCATTTTAGCGTTTATAATTTTCCCTTGTGCACAGTCATTTAAAACTCACCTGGAATAGCAGCCTGGAACCGACTGTTGCTTGGCCGATTCTCGTTGTTTCTTTGCCCTGTACCCTTTGAGACTGGAGCCCTTTTTGATCTTTCCCGAGACTGTCTGACCGAAAAAACCGGCCAGTCCACGCCACACAGCCACTGCTACCCATGTAGCCGCCTCCTGTGTGTAGTGGACACCTGACATATTTAGCGGAACCCGAAACCCCACCACCCTATGGCGTGAGTTGAGGAATCTGCAGTCTACACGGTCGCATAACCGTCTAGGCCTCTGAATCAGACGCTCCATTCGGCTCTGTACCAAAGGTCCGCAATCTGTCCTGTCGACGATGTTGCAGATGGTGTGCTCTGCCTTCATCTCGTTTGCAAGACTGGTAGTCTTCAACAACTCAGATAGCCGCCGGAAACCAGAGAGAATCTCTTCCAACCACAGCGACACACATCATTAGTGCCAACATGAGCCACCACCTGCAGTTGGTTGCACCCTGTACCCTTCATGGCATCCGGAAGGACCCTTTCCACATCTTGGATGACTCCCCCTCGGTATGCACACGGAGTGCACATTGGCTTTCTTCCCGTCCTTAGCTGCCATATCCCTAAGGGGCTCCATCACCTGCCTAACATTGGAGCCCCCAATGACATCCTCTGCTCTTGTCTGGACCTCTCAGGTAGACCGGCCACTGCCGCAACAGGCGAGGCCGCCCTTGCTGGCTAAGAAGTACTTTCAGCAGTGGGCAGCACCTCAAACCTGTTACGGAGGTGTAAGGGTATAGCCTTGTGGCCAGCACCAACTTTCGCCTGCCGCCGAGGAATTCGCGACCCCGTCACGGTTCGCCAATCACCGTCAGGCAAGTGTCGACCGGCAGGGACGTCCAAACCCGAGAGCGCAATGGTATCAGAGATCCCAGGCGATGACACAGGTTCCAAAGCCGCCAAAGCGCTCGCCTCGGGTGTCCCAGTGTCACTGCAGCCAAGGGCAACAGCCTGGAGCCTGTCGACCACAGCCAACACAGCTTTAAGCTGTTCACGGACGGTGGCCGATTCCCCCTGAATCCAAACACAACAGGCGCAGTCCCTATCCACCCCAAACAATTTCTTTCCTCTCTTTTATCTCTCAAGCTGTTCAAAACAAACGGATGATTGACGACTACGCGAATTTACACTATATGAGTACTAAAACGCGATGTTACAACTCTCGGATACTATAACACGCCAAAATTTGTGAATTAAACTATGCAAGTACCCGAAAACACGCAAAGAAATTAAGAATTAAACTATAAAACAAATAAGTGAGCTGAGAGTGCAACTTGCTGCTGGCTGCTGCTTATCCTCATACCTTACTGCAATCTAAACAGTATGAAACCTCTGGTGGAAAATAATTACTCTGTGATGTAACAGCGAGTAAGTCCGTCCTTATATTCCTCAACAATTCAGGTATTCCGTTTTTCAGCGCTACCACAGTATGGCACATCCCGGAATTAAGTCTTCAGTGACATTACTCATGTGCAGATTTATTTGGTCAAACAAAAATCGAGATATCCAAAGCTGGTTGAAATCGTGCGTACCATGCCGAAAGAAAAAAATGACTAGGCATATAAATCTGGTATTGGCCAGTTTCAAAGCACGGATTGACGATTTAAGGTGGTACACATCGATATAATTGGACCCCTGCCTCCCTCAAATGGTTTCATACAGTGTCTAGCATGCATTGATCAGTTCAGTAAATGAACGTGATGCTCGAGCAGAAACCATGGCATGAACATTTTATAACTACTGGATCACTACATTTGGAATACCTAACCAAATACTGACTGACCAAGGAGCATAGTTCCAATCAGAGCTATTCAATGCATTAGCTAACATTTGTTGTTCTGAATAATCCGAGACTATGGCATACCACAAACAATCTAAATGGAACACATAGAGATTCCATCGAACATTGAAAGCAGTCATCAAAGAACACTGTAAAAATAAACGGAGTGACGTAATTCCAACAATTCTCCTATGATTGCCTTGCCATGTGAGAGAAGAAAATGACAGCTGCAGAGATGTTGTATGGCATAACTCTAACATTGCCTGGTGATTTCATTGTAAGGTTGGAAAACAAACTAGAACTAGATTATCAGCATTCACTTCTCAGGTATGCCAACTTATGGACAAACTAGGACTTTCAGAATGTCCAAGAAACACCATTTGTTAGTAAATATCATTCCAAACTAGGGCCTCCCTATGTAGTTCACTATGAAGTCCAGGAACATATATATATATATATATATATATATATATATATATATATATATATATATATATATATATATATCACTCTAAAAATTAAGGATGTGCCAACAAACACCTCACTTGTGAGAGTGAAACGATCCTACATTCTTATGTCCTCAAACACCAGTGGTCTACAGGGTAATCTACAGAGCACTTGACCAGTGAATGTGTTACCCACACCTCCAACAGTCTCACCAAAGAAAATTACCACTTAGTCGAGTTGTGAAATTCCCCAAAACGTTCAAATAATAGACTTACTAACTGAGGTGGAATTGATGTAGGGCTATATTTATCTTCATAAAATACTGTTCTGTAAATAACTGTTCTTTATATTAACTTTATTTTTCTTTTCCAAACAAATAACAATACACAGTGTAAAAGATCTAGAGTTCAGTTTTGTTGTTTTTGTTGTGTGATATTGGTTCTGTAACAAAAAGTAAGTTTGAAAATAATAATTTAATATCTAAAATACTAAGTTTTTGTGATCAATTGTACAAGAGGTCGTACATACTTTTTAATGTCAGATTGTATCTAGCTGAAATAACTTAAATTCCAATATCTTATATTCTGCTTGTGTGCAGTACCATTTTTCTGAAATCGATGGCTTATTATGATTGCTTAATGTAACATAAAGTTCAATAATACACAGATGTCCCACGTTCACTCAGCCACATCAAGGCAGAAAACAATATTCACCTGTATCCCCCAATGGGACGACTTCCCGTATTCTACTGAATGCTTCAGAGCAACAAAATTGTCCACAATTTAGCATTATTCCCACAAACATATAAATTATTTGTGCTTAATCATGCAAAGTTTATCATAATAAATTTAATATGAAAATCATATCCAAAAACAAAGATGATGTGACTTACCAAACGAAAGCGCTGGCAGGTCGATAGACACACAAACAAACACAAACATACACACAAAATTCAAGCTTTCGCAAGCCACGGTTGCTTCGTCAGGAAAGAGGGAAGGAGAGGGAAAGATGAAAGGACGTGGGTTTTAAGGGAGAGGCATTACAAATGTCTGCTTGTGTCTGTGTATGTGCAGCTGGATAAGGGTGTGTGTGCGAGTGTATACCTGTTCTTTTTTCCCCCTAAGGTAAGTCTTTCCGCTCCCGGGATTGGAATGACTCCTTACCCTCTCCCTTAAAACCCACATCCTTTCATCTTTCCCTCTCCTTCCCTCTTTCCTGGCGAAGCAACCGTGGGTTGCGAAAGCTTGAATTTTGTGTGTATGTTTGTGTTTGTTTGTGTGTCTATCGACCTGCCAGCGCTTTCGTTTGGTAAGTCACATCATCTTTGTTTTTAGATATATTTTTCCCAAGTGGAATGTTTCCCTCAATTATATCCATATCATTAATATGAAAATCAGTTTTTTTTAAGCAGGCTAAGCAGACAGCTGTTAAATATATCTGTTATTTGTATTATCCACATAACAACATCTATATTTATCATAAAGTAAGTGTTCTCTTTGTGTTATAAGACCTTAGGCACGTATTATCCAGATATAACGAAACCTTAGCTATTGAATCTACATAATCATAACAGTGGAAGGAGTGGCTGGCAAGTTATGTTTTTAAATTTCGCTTAAACAATCTCATATCATTCTTTTCTTTCTTTCAGACATGACTCTGTTCACCAACCAACCAGCTACCATGCACACTCAAATATTTTTCCTCTGGCGATTTAATTCTGTCCATTGCAGACTTTGTTGTTATTGGCACGAGTTCATCCAGCAGGACTATTAAAAAGATGCATATAGGCTCTGGATAACATGCACAAGAGACAGGTTTTTTAAAATTATTTCAGTTCTCTGATGTAACAAAATATACAAAAAAAATAAACGAATGTACATGGATTAATAAATTGCTACTCTGAAATCATTTGTTTTAATTTTTATTTTCTGATCCTAATTTTGAGCTTTATGCTATTTTTTAACCAATACAGTTCTTCCTCTCTTCTCTGGTTGTTGTCAAGATACTGATGAAGTAGCTCCATCCGCAGCTGTGCTAATTCTCTCACATAAGAACAGATATTTTTATTCTGAAAACAAAACTGGCAGTTCTGAGCTAAGATGACTGTAGCAAAGAAGGGAGAACACAGTGAAGGTGCCACAGCTCCAGTTACATCTCCTTCCCTCTGAGATTATATGCAGCTGCTAGAGATGACTTAACAAGCCAAAATTATGTACGAAATAATTACTGTTCCTCAAACATTTAGGCTTGAGATATCGTAACAGACTCCAGTTTGATATGTGCTATAAGTACATTTCTACCCCAGGATTATGAAACAGATAATGACTGCTTATTGTAAATGTTGGCATCTTATTCTTCATATATATTCTCAATATAGTAAATAATCACCATGTCATAGAAACAGGATTTATATAATGTCCAAGAACTGTAAAAATGGATGCACAAATAGTGTTCAACAATTCAGCAAGGATTTTTTCTGTAGAACTCCTGTTGCTACTGCAATGATCTAAATATAATAGCAAGCCAACCAGTAACACCTTTCAAAATTTTCAGTAAAATCAATCTCAATGAAGTCTGTGTTGTCATAGATGGTGGAGAGAGACTGAAAAGACCAGCTGTTTCACAAAGACCAAAACTACAAGAAAACCTGGTAAGTGGTGTCAAAATTAATTCCATTGGAAAACAGCCACTATTATCCTTTAAAATATTACACCATAATGTGCAGTCAATGTTTAATAAGTTACTAGAAATAGATGTCTTCCAAAAAACAAAGTCACACTTAGATGTTCTCTGTATTACTGAACAATGGTTAACATAAGACAAAATTTAAAAAAACGCCACTTGGTGAATTTACTCTAGCTGGTTATTCTTGTCGGAACAAAAGCAAGGGAGGTGGTACAGCAATCTATGTAAAAAAAAAATTAAGATGCGAAAGCCTCACAAAGTACAATAATATGCAAATAGAAACAGACTTTGAATTCTCCTTAATTATCTTAACAGACTATAACCTATTGATATTGAATGTACACTCCTGGAAATTGAAATAAGAACACCGTGAATTCATTGTCCCAGGAAGGGGAAACTTTATTGACACATTCCTGGGGTCAGATACATCAAATGATCACACTGACAGAACCACAGGCACATAGACACAGGCAACAGAGCATGCACAATGTCGGCACTAGTACAGTGTATATCCACCTTTCGCAGCAATGCAGGCTGCTATTCTCCCATGGAGACGATCGTAGAGATGCTGGATGTAGTCCTGTGGAATGGCTTGCCATGCCATTTCCACCTGGCGCCTCAGTTGGACCAGCGTTCGTGCTGGACGTGCAGACCGCGTGAGACGACGCTTCATCCAGTCCCAAACATGCTCAATGGGGGACAGATCCGGAGATCTTGCTGGCCAGGGTAGTTGACTTACACCTTCTAGAGCACGTTGGGTGGCACGGGATACATGCGGACGTGCATTGTCCTGTTGGAACAGCAAGTTCCCTTGCCGGTCTAGGAATGGTAGAACGATGGGTTCGATGACGGTTTGGATGTACCGTGCACTATTCAGTGTCCCCTCGACGATCACCAGTGGTGTACGGCCAGTGTAGGAGATCGCTCCCCACACCATGATGCCGGGTGTTGGCCCTGTGTGCCTCGGTCGTATGCAGTCCTGATTGTGGCGCTCACCTGCACGGCGCCAAACACGCATACGACCATCATTAGCACCAAGGCAGAAGCGACTCTCATCGCTGAAGACGACACGTCTCCATTGGTCCCTCCATTCACGCCTGTCGCTACACCACTGGAGGCGGGCTGCACGATGTTGGGGCGTGAGCGGAAGAGGGCCTAACGGTGTGCGGGACCGTAGCCCAGCTTCATGGAGACGGTTGCGAATGGTCCTCGCCGATACCCCAGGAGCAACAGTGTCCCTAATTTGCTGGGAAGTGGCGGTGCGGTCCCCTACGGCACTGCGTAGGATCCTACGGTCTTGGCGTGCATCCGTGCGTCGAAGCGGTCCGGTCCCAGGTCGACGGGCACGTGCACCTTCCGCCGACCACTGGCGACAACATCGATGTACTGTGGAGACCTCACGCCCCACGTGTTGAGCAATTCGGCGGTACGTCCACCCGGCCTCCCGCATGCCCACTATACGCCCTCGCTCAAAGTCCGTCAACTGCACATACGGTTCACGTCCACGCTGTCGCGGCATGCTACCAGTGTTAAAGACTGCGATGGAGCTCCGTATGCCACGGCAAACTGGCTGACACTGACGGCGGCGGTGCACAAATGCTGCGCAGCTAGCGCCATTCGACGGCCAACACCGCGGTTCCTGGTGTGTCCGCTGTGCCGTGCGTGTGATCATTGCTTGTACAGCCCTCTCGCAGTGTCCGGAGCAAGTATGATGGGTCTGACACACCGGTGTCAATGTGTTCTTTTTTCCATTTCCAGGAGTGTATATAGAGCTCCTGCTGGGAACATCCAAACCTTCAAACACTCCCTTGAAGCACTACTCACAAAAATTCACTCACTAAAAAAAAATCTATTAATAAGTGGAGATTTTAATATTGACTTCCTCACACCTGGAAAAAACAACACCAACCAGGATCACAAAAAATCCAAAAACAGCTCTAGATTAGATTTTCATAAACGCAGACAAACTACACCACTCAATCGAAGTCATCAGCACAGGTTACGGTAACCATGAAGCGCAAATACTAACGGCGAATTTAAATTACATAGGACAATATCCCACAATAACTAAAATGCAAAGGCAATTTAATGATGATAATACAAGATTTTTTAACTATCTGTTAAGGACTGAAAACTGGGCAGAGGTCTATAAAGAAAATGATGTAAACTACATATTTAATTCCTTCCACAAAACATTTCTCCACCACTTCAATACTGCATTTCCACTGAAATCCAGGAAAATCGGAAACAAACACACAAACTCATGGGTAACAAAAGGGATAAGGATTTCCATCCAAAAAAAGCGTGACTTAAAAAATCACATGAAACACAATGAAGTCGATGATCAGTTTAGGTCATATTGTAAGACCTATTTTGCAATCTACAGAAAAGTAATCCAACAAGCAAAAAAATTATACAATGATAAATTTATAAAGGAATTTAACAATAAAATAAAAGGCTTGTGGACAGTTGTAAAAAATGAAACAAACAGTAAGCAGCATGTTATAAAATAACATTAAAACTAAACCTAAATGATGAAGTCACATCAGATCCCCAAAATATAGTAAATGGTTTTAATGACTATTTTAGCAAAATAGAAGAAAACCTGATAAAGAACAACTGCCACAGACCAAATACTCAACACCAAACACTAATAGAAACCATACCAGTACAGGCATCAATGTTTCTTCACAAAGTCTCCAATACTGAAGTACTTACAGCTATAAAAGGACTAAAGAATAAGTACTCCAGAGGTAGTGACAACATTCCTTATTTAATTGTAAATAAATGTGGAGAATCCATTGTAGAACCCCTAACCCACATAATAAATGCATCCTTTACAAATGGAGTTTTCCCTGACCTACTAAAGACTTCTAAAATTACCCCACTTCATAAAAAGGGCCCAAAAAATGATGTAGCCAATTACAGGCCCATAGCACAACTCAGCTCATTCTAAAAAATATTTGAAAAATTATTTTATACCAGATTGGAAGACTTTACCAATAAACTATCCTTATTAACAAAACACCAGAATGGTTTTAGAAAGCAAAAGACAACTACCACAGCTATTTATGAGTATCTCAACAAAACCTTAAAAGCACTAGATAATAAGGAAATCACTACTGGTATCTTTTTAGATTTATCCAAAGCCTTTGATGTAATTGACCATACCATACTCCTTAAGAAGTTAGCAAATAAAGGTATAAGAGGAATTGCAAACAAATGGTTAGAATCTTACCTATCAAACAGATTTAAAAAAGTTGAAATTAATTTTGAAAAAGAATACAACCACCCATCAATCTACTGTCCACTCCTCTGACACAATGCCTATTAGATATGGTGTGCCACAAGGCTCAATCCTGGGACCCACACTGTTTCTGCTATACATTGATGATATAAGCACGAAGCTTGCTACAGGACATACCACACTATTCGCTAATGACACGAGTATACTAATAACAGGTACTGATACAGGGGACCACAACCAAAAAATTAAACCACTTATGTTGTCACTCAGCAAATGGTTCAATGAGAACAAACTGATTATAAATATACAGAAAACAACGTACATCAACTTCAGCCTCTCATCCCAAAAACAAAAAATGCCTGATGTGATTCTGAATAACCAAGAGCTTATGTGTGTGGACTCTGTCAAGTTTCTTGGCATATGGCTTGAAGAAAATCTCTGTCAAGTTTCTTGGCATATGGCTTGAAGAAAATCTTAAGTGGGAGACACACAAATTATATCTAAAAAAAACTATCAACTGTGTGTTACATTTTAAGGATACTCAAAAAATCAGTCACAAAATCTGTTCTCATACATGTATACTATGCTTACTTCCATTCTACATTACAGTATGGAATCATATTTTGGGGGAACTCACCTGGAGGTAGATATATTTTCAAAATGCAAAAAAAGGCAATATGCATAATATGTAATCTAAGACATAACGAATCATGCAGACAACATTTCAAAACAAATGGCATTATGACAGTGCCCTCTGCTTACATTTATAATATCGTCCAATTTGTCAAGTCATAACTGTTAAACAATGACTGCACACTAAAATTCAAAGGAGATATTCATAACTATGCAACAAGGCAGCAATCTGACCTACATATGATTCAGTCCAGAATTACCTGCTACCAAAAAAGTGTTTTAAATGTTGGGATACAAATGTCTAATAATTCACCAAATGAAATCAAAGCAACAAGTAATCCAAGAGCCTTCACACGTAAGTTTAAAAAATATCTCTTGGACCATTCTTTTTATGCAGTTGATCATTTTTTGAAAGGGGTTAAAATTGTAAACAATTTTATGATAAATGGTCAATTAAGTCTGAAAATTATATCCTGTGCATGTCTATGAAATATACTGGATTATTATATACTGTGCATGTCTATGAAATACACTGGACTATTTTACTATTACATTTGTATTGGCTGTTTGTATTTTACCATACAACATTTGTATTTACTGTTTTGTTAAAGATAGCTAACTTCCTCATTACAAAATAATGTAAAATCAATTTATTAAAAATATGTACAGCTGTACAATACTATGATTGCCTGGATCAATAAAAATACAATATAATACTGCACTTCACAGTTCCGTCTATATTATGTGCCTATTTTAAATTCTCCATCTGTCATACAGCTACATTTGATGTAATACTACTGTGTACAGAAATGTTGCTTTTGAATTGAACTTACTGTGGCATTCTTATGTTGACAACTTTATCAAATCATGTATTGCATTGTACACAATTTGGAACTTTCATTTCACATATGGATGCCACCAATCTGTATCCTCTGCTTCCTTTTCTGGGTGTAATATCTACCTACTTCTTCCTTTAAAAAAATTCTTACAACTGTTGTAGTTTCTCTGTCAATCTATGTGCAGTTGTTTGTAATTGGAAACTGTTGCATATATTTCTCTTACTTTATTCAGAAATCTAGAAAGATCTCTCACTGGTCATACAACAAACATCTGATACTTTAACTAGTTTCAAGATAGATCGTTAAACAGCTATTACCAATCTAGTTAAATGTTTTGCACTAATATTTTCATGAATGAGATTGTAGCAGTTTTAATGTTCCTGCTGCACTTTTGAACTCATTTTCAGTATCTAAAAACCTCAAAATATCCTCCAGAGAATAGTTTTACGAACTGGAATGTTTATCACTCATGTCTCACACTCTATTTTTGCAGACAACTCAGTAAATATAAAATGACATATATTAAAATACCCAGAGTACTCTTCAGTTGTTGTCAGAGTTTTCCAGGAATAGCTAAATTGGGAATAAAGTGGCGTCATACAACATGCATTCCAAGTTAAGCCAGTTAGCCTTCTCCTCAGTTACCTATCCCTATTACTGATCCATAGCCTAGTAATGAAAGGTGAAAGTGAGGTTATGACTTATGATCCATGATACAAAATCTCAGAAATCTCGAAATATAGTATCGGAATTGAGGAACTAACAAAGATAAAACTTATTAATGGTGAAAGCAAACTTCATAACGGATATACTTAATCAGTTTAAAGTAGTACATCGCTAATAAGTGAAACGACATTTCAAAACATCGACTTGTGCTTCTTAGCAAAAATTTATACATAAAAACACATCAAAGAGTATTTACAAGGGAACACATAGAGCCTGTTTATGTTATCCAGCATGTCTTTTCCTATGTAGGGAATAACTGTTGTATTTTTCTCCTTCAGAGGAGCTGAGTGTTAAATAAAGATATATTCAATGAAAATTGCTTTGGCACTAGGGTTGCCATAAATGTTGGTACTAAAATCGGAACA
This sequence comes from Schistocerca serialis cubense, assembly GCF_023864345.2. Taxonomy (NCBI): domain Eukaryota; kingdom Metazoa; phylum Arthropoda; class Insecta; order Orthoptera; family Acrididae; genus Schistocerca; species Schistocerca serialis. The sequence goes on from NC_064641.1 coordinate 267,986,915, forward strand.
CAGTCCAGTGAAATCCAGTCATAAGGTGAGAGTGAGGAGGGATTTCAAACATCTGGAAAAATGACCTATGCATCACTACTGAGCATAATAAATGCATAAATATATTTAAAAAAGTAGAATATAAGTTACTTACAAACACAAATTTTACACAGATTATTTTACAGACCAGTCATACTTATCGGATGACTTGAACCCTTTTAGAAGTTCAGTTTGTTTGATTGCATAACTATAAAACTCTGCACAGCTCATTTGAAAGTTATAAGTACATTGTAACTTGCTATGAATTGTTGATACATCCAAAAGATTCTGTTCCATTGAACCCACTGAACTCCCATTAACAAAAAATTCTTTCAGTACTAGAATTGTGTGCTACAAGTGCAAAAATATATCTGAACACTGAAATTTGTTTTCCTGAAAAATTCTAACCATTCGTTCTGGGCAAGTAATACTGACGCCTAATTATCGTCTGAAACTTATGAAGTCAAGAAAGTCTTTAAATGCACATAATAATCAAATACTGTTGGCAATCTGTCAAGGTCATCCACTTCAAAACGCGAAAACCTGATACTTAATGATGTCATTACATAAGATAAGTAATGGCAGTTTCATAAAACTCTTATGTCATTGTAATATTTTTTGATGGTCTGTTCAGAGCAATGATCTGCATTTTTAAAGTATTTCTTTAGTTTTCATATCCAAGTAAAGATTTTTCTCTTATCATAAAATAATTTTATTCTCAATAACGACCTTCATATCAATCACAGAAATCTTACTACTCTAAATTTTCTTAATTTGATTACTAAACAAACTCAGCTCATGGCGAATAAATCAAAACTAAGCCTCGCTTAAAGGAGAAAGAATAATTCTACTGAGATATTTCGTGGTTTTCCTTCTGACAAGAAAAAAGATTTCAGAGATTCCCACAGTCGTAAGATTCTCTTGACTGTAGGCATTAAAGTTAGCCATCTATTTTTAGAGAACGACAGCAAGTATTCCAAAATTCACAAAATCAACAAGTTTTGAGGTTCTGGTTGTGTAGCTGGAAAAAAAGTTAAAAAGTTTCACTAGGATTAACTCGATATCAACAAATAAACTATCTGCAGCAGTTAAAATAGAGATAAGTGAAACATGTGGTGCCCAGCCCACTCCTTCCAAGTTCCTCCCGAGTTTCGGTTTTAAGCGACTGAATATGTCTTTTTTACCTCTGTGGATCAACCCCCCTTCAGAATGGTATTTTAGTTATCGCCTAAAATGCAACAAAATTTTTAATTAATGTTAAGGTCAGTCATCCATGGCATACATTATTTGGATATAGTCTCTGATGTTTCACTTTATACAGAATGCAGTTAAATTAATTTTGCTTTTGTTCTTTCATATGCTTCAAAATGCTAAAAAATTGTAGGAAAATAGGCGTTGCTAGGATCTGATTTCCAAGGGGTTTTCAACAACGAGTTAGTGAGCAGGCAAGTAGCGCAGTGACTGTCACGATGAGAGAAGTGCATGAAAAGGAATTCCATCTTCCTCAGTACTGACAACACAGCACAGTTTCCATTTCGTGCATCCATCGATTATCTGCTATGGTAGAAATAAGGAAGTAAGTTTAGTGTTTCGTGTCTCATCGACAGATAAGGTCATTACAAACAGAGCACTGCTTGAGTTTTTATTATTGGAAAGGAAGAAACGAGGAAACAAGGTGGCCGTTTTAAGCAACCATTAAGGCATCCCCTTGAATTAACTGAGGAATCACGAAAAACCATAAAATCTGAATGGCTGGCTCTAGCGTTGAACCCTGGTCTTCTGAATGCAAGTTAGTTGATTACTCACTATTCCGCCTCACTCAGTGCTATGTTAAATAAATGTAAATGTTGTGTGACTGGGGCCTCCCGTCGGGTAGACCGTACGCTGGGTGCACGTCTTTCGATTTGACGCCACTTGGGCGACTTGAGTGTCAATGGGAATGAAATGATAATGATTAGCACAACACAACAACCAGTCCCTGAGGGGAGAAAATCTCCGACCCAACCGGGAATTGAACCGGGGCTCTTAGAATTGACATTCTGTCGCGCTGACCACTCAGCTACCGGGGGCAGAAATCGATGACGAAATGATAAGGTTTCATGAAAGTGTAGGAAGAACTTTATGTTCAAAAGTGGTACTCCTTAACAGTAATGTACACGAAATAAAAATTAAGCATCTCATAACAATGTCAGATCACAAAGGTTGGCAATGGCCTGCTTAGCAGTCAACTGAGTAATTGTAAACGTTCGAACAGGATTAATTTAATCTTCATTATTACAAATAAGCACCACACTTGAATGTCAGTGTGTGTCTATAATATCCTTTCAAGAAACAGTGTTACATCCACATCTTCCAGGTTAAATCAGAAAACGCTAGTTTTTCATCTTACGATAAAACCTGTTTTATCGCCATAAAACGAGAAATATCTGAGAACTGACCAATTTGGCGAATAAATTTCTGGAAGACAGCTGTAGATTATTAAAACGTGTTTTCAAAAAGTCAAAGAAAGTGTCAAAAAACCAAGAAAGTTAGTAAATATCGCCATCAATTAGTTTTATGCTACTCGAATGGTTAATAAACGCCGATTTTTTACTTGCCATTCAATGGTTTTTTGTAGTATTCATTCTTGTGTTTCATTTATTTGTCAGGACATTAGTTCTGTGGATTTTGTTACTACACAGTTGGAAACGAGTGCTTCTGCCGGATCTTTTATTGAGTGCTGCTAAATTTCGCAGTGGAAGAGTCATCAGTCGTAAACGGCCAATTGTTTAGTTACATTCGTCAGTGGAAGTCAATTCGACATCTAATGTTGTATTTGGGGTGAAAGTGTTATGGATGGGGTAGATCTGACCCAGTGAAGGAAATACACAATGAGACAAACAGATATGACACTTTTATTCAAAGGCAAAATTGCACTAAGTCACTGTGATTCAGGATTTGGAATTATTCATCCTCACATTTTCCAAAATTTCCTCATTCAGGTAATCATCTGTCCCTTCTTGCAATGGATAAAGATCATTTTCTGCAAAGTATCAGTATAGCGGACCACAAAAAGGCGAATATGCTCCTGTTTAAAAGACTGACTGAAAAATGAGGTACCAGCTGCCTCATTTTACTGTCCTCAGCACTTTATAAATTTTACCAAGCGTTTTAACAAGCGAACATATCTTTTTAACATGCAACTCATTTTTCGTTCCCATAAACTCCCCTAACTCTAATTCGCTCACACCCACTAGTCAGCGGTCAACGGTCGCAAATACCTTCCACTCCTGTTTCCCACTTCACTCGCTCATTAAGCGGAACTCATTGTCGTTATCTCCTTGTGTCTCTCTAACTGTCAGTATCTCCCATATCACAGCCACAATCTTCTGCGTTCTGTCCTACTACCGTCTCGTCTCACTGTCACTGTCTCCCAAATGTTGTCTCTGACTTATCTCTATTCTTTCACAATACTGCTGCCTCTCACTGTTTACCTCTCTCTTCATTGTTGTAACTATCATAGACTGTCTCTCATTATCACTGTCTCTCACTCATTTCCACTTCCTCCATCTCTTTATTCCTCTCCTCACACTTTTCCTGTTACTGTTCTGTCACTGTCAACTATCTTCCACTGCCATTTTATCCCTCTCTTTCTTTCTCACATTGCAATCGTGTCTTTAGCTCTTTCTATACCACAACCAACATCTACTATCGTCCAGTATTTTGTATTTTTCCGCCTCTCTCCCACTGTCAATGTCTCCTTCTCTCAGCATAAAACAGTGCGAGTATGTTCGCGTATCAGACTTTTGGGGAAACTTCAAAGGTGCTGAGGGATGTGGAATGAGTTTTTTAAACATGAGCGAAATCGCCTTTTTTGTGCTCTGATAGAAGGATTTTTCCTATGGTTTCCTTCTTTCCCTGCTACAGCGGGACAAGTCATTGATAAGAAACGAGTCAGCAAAATTTTGATGGTTTACTTATGTGAAATTGAAACAAAGTAAAACTAATTTTACAGCTCAGACCAGATTTTACGTGCACAAAAATTTTGCATGTGGTTCAATACTACGACATGGAGTTCCCAGGACCATTCCAATGATAAAAGAGACACACTACAGCATATTTCTCCATGTGTCGACACTTTATAAACTACGTTCCCGTCTCACACCAGATTTTATATGTGTATTTTACAACTACAAGTATGGTAACTTTGAACCTCTGTACTTTGGAAAAGAATAAAGATACCAACAAAATTTGCAAGGTTGTCGAGATCGTGATCTCAGGAAACTATTGCAAAATTTTCAGCCATTTGCTGTGCATAGCCGTCTTCGAAACCGCTGTTCAGTTTTGATATGAAAAAATGGATGGTAGAAAACTTTTTGGGGATTTTCTAAGGAAGCGCCCAAGAACTAACGGTACCTCAATAAGCCCTTTAAGGCCTGCAATAGACCAAATCAAATACAAAACGAACCGACCGATGTGCTCCATTTGTCTAAGCTGGAGTAGGTGTGTAATATTCATATTTTGACTCTGTACTGTAGGAAGGTGCCACTAGGACGATACTTCTCTTGGATATATAAAATGGTCCCTATCACAAGGGCTATCCAAAAAACTTGACCCCACCATTCTATCAAAAATAGAATCCAAGATATGAGCCACTGAAGAATCCTCATTTTATGAACAGAGTTCTGAAACATATAATTTAGAGAATGCTGTCGCATGCATACTGATTTATAGTGCGGATTTTAGTACTGAGAGTCTCAAAGGGATATTCTGTTTGCCTTCGATGCAGTTCTTTTCATTTAAGCAGTGAGACTGCTTCTTTAGGAGAACTGGAATCTGTCAGCAAAGAAAGGAATTCCCTATAGTAAGGGACCAGCACCAGAATTCGCCTAAATTGAAAATGGGAAACCGCAGAATCATATTCAAGGCTGGTGGTGGATGCATTCGAACCACCCTGTCGCCCGAATCCATGGGTTGTAAGCTCAGCACCTCAAATCGCAGATCTACACCAGTATTGGAGTCTTTGTAAAAACTGGTTGTTGTTCATTGCTTAAAATAAAATAAAATGCATCACAACAAAAGAAGGAATTCTGACACTGCATTTTTTTCCTTTAATTGTGTATGTGTGGTCATTTGATATAACACGAATGTAAACATGTTACAAGATTTAATTGGGCACAGAAACTCTGGCTTCAGTTATTATAGTATTACAAGAGCGTAAATAGATTCTGGACGATAGCAGTAAATGGGGGGGGGGGGGGATACAGTGCACACTCGGACCGGCTCGAAATCTAGTTGCCCGCTGTAAAGATGTATTAGAAACGAACCAACTATGGACTGTGTTGTCATCACACACATCTTCCGCTTTCCAGAAACCCGGAACTGGTTTTCATAATCGAGTACCGCTAGGGTGACCAGATTGGGCGATCTTTTATCCTTTGGTCTACTGAAGATAGAATTTCGACCAATTTTTCTAAAAAAGTGCAACCGTCGATGTTCGGGCGCTATTTCTATTGATCACGGCGACATTTGGGCGGTGCAGGAAACGCAAGTGCTGTTTTATGCACTGGCGTTAATTTACTGTTATTTGTAATGATAGTTACCACCCCATTGGATTGCGAAATATTGCAGCCCCAAAGTTCAGCCCGCCTCCAAATAACTACTCCAATGCCAACAAACCGCTGCTACACTCGTGCGAACTTATAATAACGCTAGTGGACAAATCAAAATCGGTTTTCTTCTCTCTTGTTACAAACTTACCCATAATTAGGCACTATCACATCAGCACACAGCACCGAAAATAATAAACCATAACGATTACATTAAATTCAAATAATAATGAACTGATTAACAGAACAGCAACTAAGCTCATGAAAGGTCAACAATATACAATAATTGATCTTGTCTAGAATCGGAATTGGTGGCAGTGGGTCTCCAGTGGTACTGATCTATGGGTAGTTTAAATCTATTGATGGCCTTATTGGTTATCGAAAGTGTATATACTTTTTTTCGTCATATGTTTGAAAACCAAAATATCTTTCAATTACGCTGCATGACAACTAGATCGTTTGTTACTTCATTCAGGTATGTCCTTGGGCCCATTCATGGGTAAAGCAGGTAGTAGACTTCGGTTTATTTGTAGAATACTGGGGGAATGCAATGAGTCTACCAAGGAAATAGCTTACCAGTCATTTGTGCTACCGATTCTAGAATATTGCTCAAGTGTGTGGAAACCGTAGCAACAAATACGACTAACAGGTGATATTGAACATATGCAAATTAAGGGCAGCATGAATGGTCACTAATTTATTTGATCCGTGCGAGCGTGCCACAGATATACTGAATTGGCACTCTGTTGAAGCCACACATAAACTATCTCAAGAAAGTTACTAACAAAATTTCAAGAAATGGTTAGGGATTTACTACAACCCCTTGTGTATCACTCACACAGGGATAATGAGGATAAGATTAGAATAATTACAGCATATACAGTAACATTCAAACAATCATTCTCCCAGCACTCTATTGATAAATGGAATGGAAAGAAACCCTGACAACTGCTACAATGCGATGTACCCTTTGCTGTGCAGAGGGTCTAAGTGTATGATAAAGATCATACAAATACCGTACATATTTCAATGATGTACTGTACTGTATCGAGTTTAAATTATTTATGCCATTGAATCAATGTTACTGTTATGTAACATGTATTTAAAATTGTGTTCTAATGTGCAAAGTAAGCTATATCATATATCAAATATTTGATGAACGGATGCTTAACAAATATATTAAAATAAAAAAAAAATACGATCAAGCGATTACGAAACATGTACACAACAATGAACTACGCTTACATTAAGATTCTTTTGTTGTTGTAACAACATCTTCAGATACACGCACCTCTCAGAGAACCTTGTAGTTCAATAAGGTTCATTTTAGCGCTGTGTGTCATTACAGTTCTGCTTAATATTTAAATTTTTAATTGGCAATGGATTTCAGCTAGGTGCTTACTGTAGTGTATGAGTCCTCATTAAACGTTCTTATACCGGCAGCTGTACTGAGCTATTTGTTCATTCCCAGCTCATGTGCTCTAGTTGGGTGCGTTAGACGCCTTGTTAAACAGCATATAACATTAATATTTCGTGTAATTCATTAAGCAGACGTAATTTCACATAGTGATGAAAAAATGTGTGTTGTTTCTGTGCCAAAGAAAAAGGAGGTATAAAGAAATGAGTAGCCAAAAAGTGAGGAACCTCAGCACAGTGTTTAACAATATCGCACTGCATGGGAGGAGGATCCAGCATTTCGTTCACTGACAGCAAAGGGCTCTAGTTATTGCTATGAGGCAAAATACAAACACTCTAATGATTCTAAAGTAGCTACTCAAACTGTATTAAAGAAACACATGTTATCAAAAAAGGATATTAATAAAGTGAGTTGTATCATTGAAAAATCAGGAGCAACTTTTGTAAAGTTTTTGTCTAAAGGTACGACACGTTTGACAAACGAAGTACGGAAGCCAAGCTTAAAACTGACATTCCTAGCACCACGTGATAGCCCTTCTAAAACAACTGCCCATTTTTCAGCTATTTTATAATGTTGGTTCCCTAATTATAAAGCAGTACAAAATGTCGTTATGAAAGGAACGAAAGCATAGTTATTAAAACAAATGCTGCTACACGATCTCACATTGATGATATTTCCAAGCTTCAAAAAAATAAAATTCTCCATTTTGACAGATGAAAGTACCGATATTGTTTGTCAGTCCTGCTTGCATTGTTGTGTGCTATTATGACACAATGGACGACAAAATACTGAGTAAACTCAATTTGACTGAAATAATGACTGGCTGCAATTGGAACAACTGGGGCTAACTTCTATGAGAAACTCACTCAAGGTTCTGTACAACATAATGCTCCATTAGAAAACGTCATTGGTTTTGGTTCAGATGGAACAAATGCTATGGAGGGGAAGCACAATTCTGTACCTGCTTCTTCCTGCAATTATTTTAACAAACTTCATTTGTCATTCACTTCACTTATGTGTTAATGACGGTTGCAAGGCATTTCCTAGTCGTTGTGAGCAACTTGCAACAGATGTACGTAATTACTTAAAACTAAGTTGCAAAGGCAGCGTCAGCTAACTTGCTTTGAAAAATATATGCAGCTTGTAGTGCAAAAAATACTACACCCAGCGTAGGCTCGTGGGCTTTCACTTTGTTCAGTTGGCGAACGAATCTTGAGGCAGTGGGACTACAGACGTACGTCTGTGAGGGGTACGCATTAATTTTATCTTTCACTGATCAATAGACAACAGAAAAGGTTAAGTCCAAAGAGATCTTACAAGGGAACCTCCACATCGCACCCCCCACAGATTTAGTTGTAAGTTGGCACAGTGGATGGGCCTTGAAAAACTGAACACAGATCAATCGAGAAAACAGGAAGAAGTTGTGTGGAACTATGAAAAAATAAGAAAATATACAAACTGAGTAGTCCATGTGCAAGATAGGCAACATCAAGGATAGTGTGAGCTCAGGAGCGCCGTGGTCCCGTGAGCAGCTGCGGAACGAGAGGTCCTTGGTTCAAGTCTTCCCTCGAGTGCAAAGTTTAGTTTTTTATTTTCAGGCAATTATTATCTGTCCGTCCGTCCGATGCGAGGTAACTGCGCCGTAGTATGGGGACGCTACACCTAAAAAACATCGAAACATCCACAAGAAAACCTAAATCGGGCAAGGTAGAAGAATCTTTTTACTCATTCGCCAAGTGTACAAGTTAGGAAGGCCGACAACATATTCCTGTCATGTGACGCACATGCCGTCACCAGTGTCGTATAGAATATATCAGACGTGTTTTCCTGTGGAGGAATCTGTTGACCTACGACCTTGCGATCAAATGTTTTCGGTTCCCATTGGAGAAGTACATCCTTTCGTCTACTAATCGCACGGTTTTGCGGTGCGGTCGCAAAATACAGACACTAAACTTATAACAGTGAACAGAGACGTCAATAAACGAACGGGCAGATCATGACATTGCGAAAATAAAGAAAGTAAACTTTTCACTCGAGGGTAGACTTGAACCAAGGACCTCTCAAGTCCGCAGCTGCTCACGCTAACCACGGGACCACGGCGCTCCTGAGCTTACAATATCCTTGATGTTGCCTATCTTGCGCATGGACTACTCAGTTTGTATATTTTGCTTATTTTTTTCATAGTTCCACACAACTTCTTCCTGTTTTCTCGATTGATCTGTGTTTAGTTTTTCAAGGCCTATCCACTGTGCCAACTTATAACTAAATCTGAGGGGGGTGCGATGGGGAGGTTCCCTTATTAGCTCGCTCCGTGATCCATTTCTTAAACTATACTTCCAATTTCTAAAGTGGATTTTGGCCAAATTTAATACAATGAATGCTCACCTCCAGTCTTCAAATGTCATAGCGCTAAACTTAAAAAAAAATGTAAAAATCTTTTAAGACATTTTGCTATCCTACATGAAACAGGATTATGTTCACAAAGAATCTCTGAATACAATTACTGTAGAACCTGTAGAGGCTGCAGATGAGACAAGTTTTTTGGACATTAACAAGATGTATTTAGGTGCAGAACGTCTGGAAGCAATGAAGTCGAAGGACGTTTTCGCCAGGCTTCATCTTTTAAGGGAATTTATGGAGAAATACCGAAACTTCTTCAATCGTGGATGTAAAGGAATTCAGCTGAGGTTTAAATTTAATGACCCTCTGCTACTACAATTATCTGTAGTATCTCCAATAAGAGCCATGTCTCGTACAGAGAAAGAAGCTACATCTGTTTTAATAACACTGGCAGATCCTGTACCACGAGTTAAACCACATGAACTGCAGAAGTGGATGATGAATGGTGCTCTTTTCCCTTGAATGTGATTCGGACAGCCGTTTCCTCGGAATCTGGACCTGATACATTTTGGCTTGAGGTACGTTTAGCTTTCCATTGTAAAATGCTGTGTATGAACTTTTAAAATAATTTTAATTTGAATTCGTGTATGAATGGAAAAGAGATTCAGTATGACAACCAAGTTGAGAAACTGGCTGTCTATGCCTAGAGTTAATGGAATTCTCCTGGCATCTCAGTGTGTCAAATGATCCGGCGGCTGCTGCACTACATTCTAACAGAAGCCGATCAAGCCTACGATTGAAAGAATGAGCACTGGTCATCTTCACCCACCGAAGGATGTAGATGAAGGTAATAAAGTTTCCATCTACAGCAGACGATTACACTGAAGTCAGTGACAGTGAATAGACTCATGCAGAGAAGTGCAAACAGTTCTAGCAGCGACACTGTTTATTTTTACTTTATTTGTTAAATAGTTTTAATATTTTCTTGTAACAGTGGAACATAAGGTGAGTCATTCTATCAATGTTGGCTGAGATGGTAGTAGGTGGGCAGAAATTGAAGAATAAAGCATTTTCAGATGTAGTATGATATTTTTGTAATGGATTGTAGTGCTGTGACTTCCTAACACTGTCCGTGCACTTCACTGTGGTCTGCAGAGAATAGATGTTGATGTGTGGCCACCCGTGTGAATGCCGCTGTTTCAAATGCATCATGGAATGTTTTTACATAACGTGACAGCAAGTGTGAATTGATCTTTAGTATGAAGTAAGACGCGTAGTTGTACATATTGGCTTCTAAACATTTTTCTGTACATTTTCATATGTTTAATGAAAGAAAGAAATTTTAAAGCTTATGATTACGTATCTTGAAATATTTGAACATCACTTTCCCTGTTTTTAGTTACCAATATGCCTTAGGCATTTCGCTTTGGATCTTAATATTACTAAAGCCATTTCCTTAATGATGAAGCTAACCGGAACTTTTGTGCAACAGATGGTCCCTCATAACATGATAGTCACCCTTTCATACACGTTCCTCCTACTATTGCCATGTGACAGAGTGAATGAGGTCTACCTCGCTCGGCTCTTACGTAGCCACCCCCACCACCGGAGTCGTAAATTACTCACGATTCGTCGGGTTTAGTGGCGTGTGCGGTATGTGCTCATTTGTTTACGAAACGAATGGGGCGCACTTGTTTTGCACTTCTACTCTAAGTTGTACTTAGAAATGACGTAGTAAGCTGTCACTACAGATTTGAAATAAAGTTAATGCGCGACAAAACATTTTGTATTAGATCCACGAACTCGACTATTTAGCCTTAACGCCAACGATGAATCCGCAGAAATTGAACGATTGCCCGACTTCTACTGAACGACGTAACGCAGTCTTTCCAGAATATTTGCAATTTTGTTGTTGTTTCAGCTTATTGCAACTACTTTGGAGAGAGGAGATAAAAATAAAATACATGTGACGAGGCGTGTTTTTTTATTTGTTAAACAAGTTCGCCACACGATGTTTATTTACTGTCACTAATTTTTTTTCATTCCAGAAAAGTGAGATTTTCCGTGTGAATCGATCTCAAAAGGTCTTTGATAGGTTTCTCACCGTAAAACTTTTCATTTCAATTAGTAAAATGGCCACATACCAAGAAACAACTACAGTGTATTATGCATTCATAACTACTGCTCTTACACTTTTTCTCTTGTAAGATGTTTTACAGTCGCAGATGTTTACAGTGGCACTTTTAGACTGAAACATTTCCTGCCCCAGTAATAAAACATAATGCATACAGAAACATAACAGATTAAATATTCACCTGTGCCAGATTAACATACTTTACAGGACATGCAGGCGCCTTCTAGTTTGCTGAGTAACACATTTGACACTGTGGTACTGCTTGTTTGTGTTCTTAGCATACTATTAGGTCAACAATGCAAATAAACCATTGGTTGATATAGATTATATATATTACAACCTATGAACAAAATTTATGTACTCTTCCATTTGAAAATAAGCCCATTGTTCAGTTAGTAATTCAGCATAATAATGTTTGCCTGCAAGTCCGTGTGTTTTTTCATGTGATAACTGGACTGCCAAGTGCAATGCTATGTCTAGAAACTGGACCTTCATTCATACATATCTTGGTACTATACAGTCATTATATTTGTGTAAGAGTGAGTGTCTCCTTTCTGGTAATTTTTATGTTTCAATGTATAATGAAATGATAGAGAATTATTAACTTTCTCAAATATTTAAATTAAAATTTCTTGTAGTGGCTTCCAGTTTATTGTTTTAGTGAGCAGTATTACCCTCATTGTGCGTACTTATATGTCTGTGTTGTTCAGGTACTGGTTTCATGAAACATTCCACCCTTTACATTTTATTCTGTGTTAAATGCATAACTAGCAATAAAATGTTGTCTCAGATGTCTCATCTGTAGATCCTTTCTACTTGATCTGTCAACTTAATCCATTTATGCGACTGCCTACATAACCAGTTGCTTGTTTTCTGATTTTCTTGTTTGCCATTTGTATCCATTCTGGGTGTAGTATTCAAGTTAGGCCTCATAATTTTGATGCTGGTACAGTGCTAACCTTCTTTAGACATGAATTATATTTATAAGCTTGTTTAATGTGGAAAATATTTCAGTTTCTTTTTAAACAAAATTTATTTTGCTCTGTAGGAATTTCTAAAAAAAATATTCCTAATCAAGCAGTAAAAAGAATCCAGGAATAATTTGCCACAAACACAACTCCTAAATTTACTTTGCAAACAGCTGACTCTGAATAACTTTATGCATTTGTTGTCAGAGGGGCTTTGACTTGATGATTTGGAAAATGTATTTCTAGGTATGTAACTGCATTATTAATAAATCTGAGGCAGAGTTGCTGACCAGCAATTGTTGTCATAAAGCATATTGAGTAGTACTGCTAATGGGCACATATGAAAGTGACACACTACATGGTTTTCACAACTGGCAGAGGTGATGAAGGAATGACAGGTTACTCTGATCGTAGGACGAGACAGACCCAACTGTAATGGAGACAGGGGTTCACCCCAATAAAAAAGTAGTGGCATTCTCAGTTGACCATAAACAAAACAAAACTTGAATAAAACAGATATTGCTTCCTTTAGGAAGAGAAAGAAAGACTAGCTATAGTATGTCCAACTACATTATTTTTTTGGAACATAGACTGATCTATAGCATAGTCTGAGGTATAGGTTAGGTTGAAAGGTAACGATTTGGTTCTGATTTTGCAAAGACAATGAATATGAATACAAAATCGTAAGGTTAGGTTGAAAGGGAACAACTTGGGTGTGAGCTGCTGAAGAAGTATTTACGGCTTCAGTTAATCCAAGAATAGCATATCTGAGAAAACAGAAAGTGTTAACATTAAAAAGAAATTTGAATGTTAGAATGTCTTTTCTGAATGTATTTATCTGGAAGGTAACCATGCACAGAAGTGAAACATGGCCAATATACAGCTCAGACAAGAATAAAATAAAATCTTGTGAAATGTGGTACAACAGAAGAATGCTGAAGATTGGATGCGTAGATCATATAACTAAAGAAAATGTTCCGGATCGAACTGGGAAGAGAAGAATTTTATGGCACAGCTTGAGTAAAAGAAGGGCTCTATTGATAGTACATCTTCTGAGGTATCAAGCAGTTGTGATTTTGATAATGGAGGTAAGTACATACATTTGTTAAGTATATGTAAGTAAGTAAGCCTAAAGTCATCAGAAGAACAAAATCAATTGCAAAATGGTTGAGATAAGATATCTGTATAGTGCAAAAATTGGCTGTTGACCCTAAATAATGGAAAGTGTCAGGTCATTCATATGAGTACTAAAACAAATTTGTTAAAGCTGGGTTACATGATATACCAATCAAATCTAAAGGCCGTAAATTCAACTAAATACCTATGGATTACAATTACGAACATCTTAATTTGGAAAGAACATGTAGAAAATGTTTTGGGGAAGGTAAAGTGTTGGTCGAACACTTAGAAGATTTAACAGGTCTACTAAAGAGACTGCCTACACTATGCTTGTCCACCCACTTTTGGAGTACTACTGTATGGTGTGGTGATCCTTACCAGATAGGATTAACGGAGCACATCGAGAATGTACAAAGGAGGACAACATCTTTTGTATTATCCAGAAATACGAGCGAGAGTATCATTGAAATAATACAGAATTTGGGGTGGACATAATTTAAAAAACAAGATATTTCTTGTTCCGGTGGTATCTTGTCACAAAATTTGAATCACCAAATTTGTCCTCAAAATGTCAAAGTATTTTGTTGATGCCAACCTACACAGGGAGAAATGATCATCATAATAAAATAAGGGCAATCAGAGCCTGCTTAGAAATATGTAGATGTTCATTTTTTCCATGCACTGTTCAAGAGTGGAATAATAGCGAATTAGTGCGGAGGTGGTTTGAAGAACCCTCTATCAGGCACTTCAGTGTGATTTGCTGAGTAGCCATATAGATATAGGTGTAGAACTAAGGAAACAATACAGAGGTAATTGCAAAAGCATCAACTGGAGAGATCTGATGAATGAAAAATATGAGAAGATTGAGCTATGCTTGGGAAAGAAAGTCTGAAATTGATGGAGATAAAAAAAAAAATGTAAATTATTTAGAAGTAATAAACTAAAAGCTAACACATTGAAATCTTTGAAAAAGTAAAAATCTAGAAACAAATTATGAATTCTTGGTAGCTACAATTCAGAGAATGCAAATGCACTGGGTCGACAGATGCGTACTATCCCAAGCATCGGCTTTGACCTGTTACGTAAGGGTGTTGTCGTGTGTGACGTCATGACGGCGTGGAGTTTGGTTTGTGAGTGTGATGTGTTTGAGTAAAGTTCTGGAAGAGTACAAGTGTAAGAATTTCTAGAACATGGCATTCTTGATAACATACTATGAAGATGCTAATTCACTGTACGAGTACACCATAAGTCTCATCACTCATTCCACCTTTCAAAATTAGACCACCACTCTGATTATCAAGCAAAAATGGTTCAAATGGCTCTGAGCACTATGGGACTTAACAGCTGAGGTCATCAGTCCCCTAAACCTAACTAACCTAAGGACATCACACACATCCATGCCCGAGGCAGGATTCGAACCTGCGACCGTAGTGGTCGCGCGGCTCCAGACTGTAGCGCCTAGAACCGCTCGGCCACCCCAGCTGGTGATTATCAAGCAGATTTCTCATATCACCTCGGTATGCTGGTACTACATCCTCCTTTAAAAATAGACTGACTGTTTTCTTCTCACCAGGTGCCAGATTAGCCAGAAAAGCTTTCACTAGCCTTCCTCTTCAGGACCACTTTTGAGACAACTGCTGTCATATAACAGTGGACATGCAATGAAACTTCAGTTTCTTTTTACACAAGAATATTTAGCACTAAGGTGTCAGTGGGTATCAATGATCATGGATGTGGGGACAGTACTATTAGCACAGAGTGTTCTCTCAGTACATAAATATGATCTTTGTACCTCTTTAATCACATGCGCTTCAGGAGATGGAAACTCATTATCGAGTGATTAATCCATTCATACATCATGTACTTTATATTCCATAATGAAGGAGAACATCCAGCGATGTGGAGCATGTCAGGTCATACAGTGACAATTAGAACAGCTGTTATGAACAAATTTTGTACAGCATATTGATATTACACTGTCATGCAATGCTGTGTACTACTATCAGTAACAGAGGATAAATTTAACAAACTAAAATCAGCAGGAAAACTGTTACTTCAAATCACTGTTTGTACTTCCTCAGGGTCATTAAAAAACTACTTTGTAACACTTTTAGTGTAATATATCTTTTACAGCAAATATTGCTTCTTGCCATGCAGATAAAGAAATCATAAGTTGTTGATTCTGTGGGCTCAGATAATTTCTGAAAGGACTGGCTAATGCAGTATTTTTTTTTTTAATTTTCTTTTGAAAGTATAGGGTTTTCCAGTTCCTTGCATTATGTCAGATCGAAGTTTGTTTAAAGTCTTTGCTCCCTCCTCCTCCAGTGCTGGGAGGCTAGAATAGACATGTGGTAATTCATTGCCTGTCATAGGAGGCAACTAAAAGGAGCATTATACCTAGCCATACTTTTCGTTGATGCCTCAGCTATTATTAGAACACTTGTCAGTTTTAGCTCATTTTGTAACCTTTCCTTCAACCTCTTTGGTGTAATTACTAATGGTCTTCATTTAGGGTTGACCTCCGGTTTTCTAAATTTCACAGATCTGTGAACCATTTGGGGAAGGACACTAATGTGGTGCATAACCTATCCACCATGCACCTTGATTTTCTACATCTATTATTAAAGAGCGTTTATTTTCACACCGAAAATCCAGCTAGGTAGCCAGTCCACCAAGGGAAGGTTGTCATGTACCATCACAGATGTAGTGCCCTGACAGTGCAGGGATCACCTGCCTGAGCTGTAACCTTCCCATGTATGCTGAGGAGTAGGAGCCTATACAGTTTGGGGCACAGGACTTAGAGCAACAGCTAATATGCCAGGTAGCCTTTGCAGTGGTAGGGTGTGCCCATGGGATGAGCCTCTGATTGTAGTGAGTGGCATCAGGGCAGACGATCTACAGTGAAATGGATCAAACTCACCCATACCAGTGGTTGTGCCAATATGGCTATCACTTCAGGGAGAAAACAAGACTTTAATATAGAGACTTACAACAACGGCATTTCCTTGTTTGGTCACACCATGAGATGAGAGTCAGGCAAGGAGAAATGGAGGTGAATAGCATGCTCAGTTGTTAGTGTGCTCCAGAAATGGTGAAGAATCTTATGTAATAACAAAGCCACTGTTTTTCATTAGAAATATTCACGACGGGTGCAGAGAGTTGCTGCTATAGGGAAAATGCAAAATGAATCCACGTTGATCAAAATGTACCCTTCAAGCTTGTGACAAGCTCAAGGATATACCAGGTACCATCTCTCCTCATGACAAACTCAACAGGATTAAGGTGTCACTTAATGCTTCAAACAGATGAAGAACTGCATGCAATCTAGAGTGATGTGGAGTACATTTTGTTCAATGCATTCTGAGAGGACCTAAGGATAATAGGGTGGACACAGGAGCTTTCATCCTTATCTGTGATGGAAATGTTTTATCTGATAAAATTAAGGTCATTGTTTTTAGGTGTGATGTCAAATCCTGGTTCCCTCCTCCTATGAGATGTTTTAGGTGCCAGAGGAGTGGACAATGTCCTCTTACTGTACTTGTTAGGTTGCTTGTGGGATATGCAATGGACAACATATGAGAGCAGTCCATGAGAACAACCACATACATGTGTAAACGGCCCAGATCGCCAACCACCCCACTTCCCCCCATTTACCAACATTTTCAGTTTTCAAGAGGAGAAGAAAATCCAGGTAGGCCCCCCTTCTGACTGAAAACACCGACTCCAACAGTGTTTCCACTTTTGGAAACATTCCTGGAATTTTTTTCCCTGGAGTATGTTAAGGACACACTCTGTACTTGCCTTAATGTCTTCAATTGAGTCAAATTGCTTCCCTTTCAGTGAAAATTTCAGTTTAGGAAACAGATAGAAGTCCATGGGGGCCAAATCAGGGCAATATGACGGTTGTGGAAGCACAGGAATTTTAAATTTTGTCAAAAATTCAACAATGGAGAAGGCAAAATGAGCTGGAGCATTGTCACGGTGTAGCACCCAACTCTTGTCTTTCCACAATGCAGGCCTTTCCTTCTGCATTTTTTACCACAAACGCTCAAGGACACTTTTTTAGTATTCCTGGTTAATTTTCTGTCCTTCATGATGCACAATACAGTTAGAATCGAAAAAAATACCAACATTGTCTTCACCTTTGACCGACTTTGCCTTGCTTTTTTTGGTTGGGGTGAACCTGGAGTCTTCCACTGTGAAGACTGCACTTTGGTTTCAGGATCATATCCATATACCCATGATTCGTCACCTGTAGTTACCCTATTTAACAAATCTGGGTCATTTTTAGTCTGATTAATCAGTTCTTGACACACTTCAAGTCGGTATTATCTCTGGTCACTCGACAACACTTTTGGAATGAATTTTCCAGACACTCAACGCATGTTCATATCTTCAGTTAAAATTGACTAAACTGCATAGAAACTTAAATTAAGTTCATCAGCTATCTCCCTAATTGTAAGCCTACAATCAGAGCACACTTTCACAACATTTTCATTCATGTTTGAGGTGGAAGGACTGCCGGACCATTGTTCATCTTCACATGATTCACGAGCCATTTTTAAATATGTTGAACCAGACAAAAACATTTGACTAGTTCATACAATTATCTCCAAAAGCTGTTTTTAATAGTCTCAGAAGCTGATTTCCCAGTTTGAAAACAAAATTTCACACAAATTCGTTGCTCCGCTTTTACGTCCATTTTCACGCAGGCAGAATCCGGCAACAAGCCCTAACAGACCCACACTCAACCAGCTTCTACAATGAACTGAGTAAAGGAAATGCAGTTTCTTGTCAGAGAGCATTCAAGGACAAGGCAATGACTCACTCCCCACCCTCTGTGTACCTGCCTACCAAACCACTAAGCAGTAGTAGACCCATTCTTAAAGATTTCCAGTCACACTTCGTATAATAAACTTGACCATCACTATTATCAGGATGCTAAGAAAAAGTATGAGTGACTCCACCCAGTCGATATGATGTCGAACTTTGCACGGCCGGCTGTTGTGGCTGTGCGGTTCCAGGCGCTTCAGTCTGGAACTGCGTGACCACTATGGTCGCAGGTTCGAATCCTGCCTCGGGCATGGATGTGTGTGATGTCCTTAGGTTAGTCAGGTTTAAGTAGTTCTAAGTTCTAGGGGACTGATGACCACAGATGTTAAGTCCCGTAGTGCTCAGAGCCATTTGAACCATTTGAACTTTGCACACGTTGTTTCAAAAACCACACCTAGCGTGGTTAGAAAGTCTAATATAGCAACTACTGGCCCTAGCCACATGTGAATCCCTGTTTTTCAGTCAGAGTAGAACACATCAGCTCCCTTGAGCCCCAAACCCACAGCACCAGTGGTAACTATCCTATTGGTGCAGCCAAAGATGCCTCATCTTCTGTCAGCATTACAAGAGAATAGGGCACCTGGCAATGTGTCCCCCTCCCAGGATGGACCAGCAGTCTACCATGAACCAGTGCCTGAAAGAATCAAAGTCTGTGGGTTATGGAAGAGAATGCTCGTAAACACCAAAACCTCAAAGAGACAAGGAAAAATTAGAATCAAATCAAATTCTGCTACTCCGATCAATCCAACCCCTCCCCTCCTCCTCCCCCCCCCCTTCCCCCCGAATTGGTGAAGAATCACATATTCAGATGGAGCATGACTCAACAGCAATGTAATTTGTACTTCTGTTACCCCTTTGTTGCTTTCTCAGATCCCAGTCTGTTCCTTCAATGGAACTGTAGGAGCTACCATTGCCACCTGGCCAAACTCCTTTAATGGCTACTTACTCTGCAGTTGGTGTGGCACTCAGGAGATGTGGGTCTGAGAAATCCAACTCTCTAATTATAAACCAAACATCCTAGTGTAAAAATTGCATTAACACCGATAGTGTGTTTGGGGGAGTCTGCAGGTTCATATGTTTTTACACCTTCAGTGAGTAAATGACATTAAACACTGCATTAGAAGCTGTGGCTGCTTGTGTCCATAAATCAGTTAGGATAACAGTATATAATATCTATCTACCCCCAAACAGATATATACCAAATGATGTGCGGATGGAGTTAGTGGAACAGCTGCCTCCACCTTTCCTCCTACTGGGGGACTACAGTGCTCACAATCTTCTGAGGGGCAACAGCAACAAATCTAGCTGGGGCTAAATAATAGAGCAGTTAATTTCAGAATTGCAAGTGTACTTATTTAACACTGGAGCTGCAATACATTTTAGTACAAACCATGTAACTTACTCAGCCGTAAGTATTATAGTTTGCAGCCCGAGCATCTCACCCTTGATTCAGTGGTAGGTCCGTGGCTACCTCTGTGACATTCACCACTTTCCTCTCACTGTATCTTTCTCAAACCACCAACCAATGAAATATGCAACTTGGTGGTTGCTTCAGAAAGCCAACTGGCTTTCACCTACGAAGCAACTATTGAAGCCAATCAAAAAGTGGACATCAAAGGGGTGGTGCAAGATACTATTGACTCAATTATATTCACTATGGAAGCAATGTACCCTATTCTTGAGCCCCATCCTGATACCTGTGCCTTGTGGTCTGAAAACCATACTACAGCCATCAGAGAGTATTGAGGGAGCTTCAACAACACAAATATCATCATTCTATAGAACATTTAACAGTAATCAAGGGACTTCCAAGTGAAGGCATGGTTTTTAATAAAATAGAAAGCAAAAGTGTTGGGAACAGTATTTGCCCGTGTATGAGGGCACACACCCCCATCATCTCAAGTATGGACAAAACTCTACCACATTTGTGGGCATCCAACATCAACATTAGGTCCTGGCATCTACCTCAATGGCAACATCTGTTCTGATCCCACAGTCACAGCACACTTTGCTGGAGTGTACGCTCGCAGTAATTACAATCCTAATTTCCTGACATGGAAACATCAGACGAAATGGAAGTGTTGATCCTTCCATGAGCAAGGACTTGAATCATACAGTATCCATGTACTGAATGAGAGTTCCAATGTGCTTTAGTAGATTGTTGAGATACAGCCTGTGGACCCAATAAAAATGCTTACACACCTTAGTGACAACAACATAAAGCACATCCTCTGGTTTTTCAGTTGTATTTGGTGGGAAGGGGAGTTTCCCTCCCAGTAGCAGAAGGCTGTTATGATTCCTATCCAAAAATTGGGAAAAGACCCTCAAATTTTGACTAATTGTCAACCAGTCACTCTAACAAATGAGCCACATATGGTATTTGAAACAACAGTGAACCATTGACAGTGTTAGTTACAATAATTGTTATAGGAACCATCTTAATTTGCATGGGAAGTTTGTTTGTTCATTGATGACCAGTTTTGGATGGCTCGTCCATCATCAAATCATCCATGTGCATAAGTCTTCCATTACAACCAGATATGCTATATAAGCCACAAAACTTGTCAATGTGGTACTATACATTGTAGCTCACTGTATGTCAAAACATAAACAACCGTTGCTTTTAAGATCATCTGCAAGATGTCCAGGAATTTAGTTTACATCATGTTATTATTGCTTGCTTTTACAGAATGACTGCAGTCTGTATGTACTTTAGCCCCAAAAAATAATATCATAAACCAACAGAAAGTGAACATGAGCAAAATTAACAAGCATCTATTGTTCAAGTCAACACAACTGTAGGTATTTCTAAGTGCAAAATATGCCCAACCAAGCTCTTGATTAATTTTTCTATGTTTTGACTTCATATTAACTTATTATACAATTGGACCAAAAAAAAATTTGTACTTAGTGTTTCTTGTGATTTATATTGCATAATATGAGTCCTTATGAGATCAGTTTCTTGTGATCCAGTGGTAGACCTGGTCAATTATCATCTGGTATGCTTGCATTTGGGAATCTGACTACATTGTTTGAAGTCCTAAACCCAGTCATAACTGTGGTTCAATACTTGTTATCTTGTGTTTTTTCTGTTACTGTACTTGAAAATGTGGCATCAACCTGGGCATCATTGTTTACAGTGCTCCGTATTTCACTGAAAAATAGAATGTGCTGAGTTCAAAAGATCTCTGTTTATAGAAACCATGCTGATCTCTATAAGGAAGATTTTTGTTATCCAAAGAGGTCATAATATGTGAGCATGGAACACACTTCACAATTCCATAAGCAGATTGATGTCAACAATATAGGCCTATAATTATGTTTATGCTGGAAATGGCCTGCACTGTTTGCAATAGCTTGGTACCCTTAATTGTTCCAGTGACCCATGAGAAACAGTGACTGTAAGGGAAGTAAGTCTTTTCACATGATCTGTATAGAATCATTCAAGTTTCCCATCAGATCCAGGTGTCCTTCATCTGTTTAGCAATTGTAGTCAGTTTTGTGTTATTTATTCATTAACTTCACTATCAATCTTGGTTTACTTGTATTGTGACATAGTATGATGATTGAAGGAATTGTCTAAGTCCTACCACATTAAACAGTTGGAATTCAGTGTATCAGCCTTCTTTCTGTCATCTACTGTTTTATTATGCTAGTGTGGTCACTGAGTCACTGAAGCGATGAAATTTATCTTTTTACTGCCTTTATGTAAGACAAAAATTTTTAAATTTTTTGTCTGATTGGTCAGCAAAATTTTACTTTCAAGTTCATTAAATGTTTCTTGCATTGTTTTCTGATCTTAATTTTGACATTATTCTTCTTTTGTTTTTTATCAACAAGGTACTGATCTCACTTAAATCTGTGATAAAGCTCTCATTGTTCAAGTGGAAACTTTCTGATATGGCAGTTGAACTACAGTGGGTTTTTTCCCATTCTTTGCAACTTTGTGCAGTTTTTACATGTCTAAAGCATATTGTAAAGTACATATGAATTTTACCAGTTGATGTTCCACATCTTCATCCCCAGCAATGAATGTTTTATGTTGTCTGCTCAGACAGCCTGTAATTTGTTTCTGTCAAATTTGCTATACAAATGTATTTTTTCTACCATTTTAGCATTCTTTTTAACTCATGTAGTCACTGATACTATAACTGCGGTCACTGATTCCCTCCTTTATGTTAACTGATTTGAGAAGTTCATGTCTGTCAGTTACTAGGAAATCTGAAACACTGCTCTTATGAGTTGGTTCTCTAGCTGCATGAAGTAATTTTTAGAGAAGACATTCAAACAATCTTACATGAATCCCTGCCCCTGGAACCATTTTTAATTACTTGACTCTCCCATTCTGAATAGTCTTCCTATCATGAGGTCTGTTCAAAATATTCCGGAACATTCGTAATTTCGCACCAATGGTGTGTTGGAACAAAATGTGGTTGGCATGTCTCCCCATGCCTGTGTTTAATGTGTAACTGCCAGAAGCTTCATTGTTGTATGTCTGTTAGTTATTGTTCAGTGCTGTATTGAGCAGAATGTTGTGTCGCACGGTTTGTGAATTTCGAAGTGGCAGAGTTGGAGGGGCAACGTGACTGCATTAACTTTTATGTGAAACTCAAGAAAACCCTTACAGAGACACACCAAATGAAGCGGGAAGCCTACATTGATGAGTGCGTCAGCTGTAGTTGGTGTTATGAATGGTTCACATGGTTATAAAATGGCCAGATGGAAATTAAAGACGACCCTTGTTCAGGATGCCGTATGATGTCTATCAATGACGCTCACATCAGGAACTTAAACAAAATTGTGCATGCCAATCAAAGACTGACTGACTGAGAGATTGCAAAAGAATGTAACATTTGAGTTAGATCATATCAGGAAATCCTGACACAGCATCTTGGAGTGCATTCTGTTGCTGCCAAGTTCATCCCACAGTTCATGAGTTAGAACAAGAAAGAACTTTGCCTCGCAATCTTTGAAGAGGTTTTGTATCGTGCAAATGAGAACAGGATGTTCCTTAACAGAGTCTTAACTGGTGATGAGATGTGGGTCTATGGTTATGACATTGACCAAGGTAAAGTCTTCACAGTGGGTCGGGAAAGGTTAAAAAAAAAAATGTCAGTTCAGATCAAATGCCAAAGCCATGCTGATAGTTTTCTTTGACTTTGAAGCATTAGTTCATCATGAATTCATGCTATAGGGACAAACTGTTAGTCAATGGTACTGCCAGGCCGGTGATGCCTGCAAGAAAATGTGAGAATGAAGCGGCCTGAGATGTGGCGAGACAATTTATGGTTTTTCATCATGATAATGCACCTGTACATTCATCCCTTTTGGTGCATGACTATTGAACATAAAAACAAAATCACTGTGCTGCCTCATCCTCCATACTCTGGAGACCTGCAGACTTTTTTTATTTTCAAAGTTGAAACTCTCACTGAAAGGATGAAGATTTGTAATGATAGACAAGATAAAAAGAAAATTTACGGATAGCACTTTGCGTGATCCAGCAAGAGGCGTACCAAGACTGCTTCCGGAAGTGGAAACAGTGTTGGGAGCAATGTATCAACAGTGGATGAGAGTATTTCAAAGGAGACCATGCACAATAAATAAAAGATAAGTGCAGAAAGATTTTGTGGTCAAAGTTCCAGAATTTTTTGAACAGAAAAGCCAGAAAACTTATCAGTGATATCCTTGAAATTTTTTCTGAATCATTCTGCCTGAAGCAGGTGGTCCATAAAAAGCATCTGGTTACTATGTTTGAATCACCTTTGATGCATACCTTTATCCAGTTTATTTCACATTTGGAATCTGTAAAGAACTTACTAACTATTATTGAGTTCTATATGGCAATAAATAGACCACTACAATTGCTGTCAGTCTGCTTTTTCACTGACAAAAATGGAAAGTTTTGTGCAGTGAAGCACCATTCCAATATTTATTAAATGTTATGGGGATGTTCATACAGTGACTGTAATCTAATGAGACTGGAAATGACTTGAGAACCACCATAAAAAGACCGACTGGCTGAGAGTGTCAACAGCAAGTCACCAAGAGCGAACAAGAAGAGTTATACACGATGAAGCACCAGTCCTATAATTATAAGGGGTAATAAAATAGTTTCCATTTGAGGGCATTGCGGGAGTGTATGTGCAGTTTGTGCAAGTATATAAGCACCAGCATGTAAGCAAGGATTTAGTGTGGCTTTTGTATCTTTATGATGTGCATGCAGTAGGTGCAAAAAAGTGAATTATGGTGACATTATTCCAGTGCAAAAAAGTGAACTATGGTGACGTTATTCCAGATGTGTGCAAACAGGACCAATGTGCTGTTATTCTTTTCTTGCCTGCCGAAGCACAAATACTGGTTGACATTCATCGGAGAATGAATAATTTGTATGGGGCGGTGGTGTCATTCATAGCACCCTTGTCCCAAGATGTTTAAGAGCCAGTCATCTGCTGGAAAGGTTGTCTGAACACTGGGGCCCATTGCTTATTGATTTCCTGGTGTCTCCATCACTGGGGAATGATACCCATGTGATTATATGACTTCGGTCCCTTAAAAAAAGTCCTTGAAGATTGCTGACTCCAGTGAGACGAGGATGTGCAGCAGGCAGTTATGGACTACTTCACATAGCAGGACACAGTGTTTTATCAAACAGGTATCTTCATCAATGGGATGACTGCCTCAATGCTCATGATGATTTTGTCTGATTGGTATACCGATTCTGGACTGTGCAGCATTCACATGGAAACTTTTTGATTGCCGCTTATAACATATGTTATGGAGATGGTCATATAGTGATCAGAATCTGACAAGACCGGGAACAACTTGAGACCCAGCACAAACTGCCCATCTGGCCGAGGGCGCCAGCAGTCAGTTGCGAAGAGTAAACAAGAGGGCGCAATGAGAGAAGGACAGACAACAGAGGCATAATGACAGAATAACAAGTCCAGAGAGTAAACTGAGATGGAAGACCTAAGACATAGTGAATCCAGAACCAAAACAATGATTTGTAGCAAGAGCAATACAAGAACACAGTGATATCATGACTGACTACAGAGCCATTCCATTGTAGGCTTTAAAGGGTGTGGCTGCAGTTGGTGATAAGCCTGCAAGGTGGGCATGTCCCCTAGGCAGTGCTTGCAGCAGTGACACCAGAGCCTGCAGATATAGTAGTGCTGTCTATTGGCTGGCATAGGATCCATACCTTCTGGCTCGCCTTCAAACTTGCAGGCCGGAATACCAGACTTCATCATGTAACAGGTATTGTATCATTAAACTCTCATTCCATTAAAAACTGATGTCCACCATCAACATCAATATGAGATGTGGCCCCCTCAGGCATGTATACAGTCTTGTATTCATTGTGGCATCCAAATGTCATCTTGAGGAATTTCTTGCTGTGTCTGAAACACATGCTGCACTAGTTCATGAAGATTGCTGGCTGGATGCTGGTATGAAAGTATGCATTGTCCAATCACAGCACAGCCATGCTCTATGGGTGGAAATTCAGCGGGCAGAGCAAGCCAGTCAGGTATCTATATACTTCTGAAGGCATTTTTGTTCCATTTGGTACCTGATCCTGAAATATATGATAACAGGTTTGACCATTCTTGCCACATACTGGTGATAATTCAGCCTGTCTTCAACAATAGCCAAACAAGCCCTGGTGCCATTTCCAATTGCTCTCCTCACATGATTCCAGGTGTTCTAGAGGTGTGGGTCTCAAGAATCGCTACTTCTAGTGACCTTTCACTGGGTCATCTATGGACACATTGATGAATATCTGACCACTACAATCAGAGATGAAACTCATTGCTGAACACCACAAAATGCTATTCAATGTTCCAGTTGATCCTAGCTCTACACCAGTCAAGTCTGTTGTCCGTGATGTGGTGTAAACAACATATGGCAACTAAAGAGCTCAATGCCAGTGCCTATATTTCAGCTGTTGTCATCTGTCTATTCATTCAAGCCAGGCAAACAATCCTACAAGCTTCTCATGGTGAATGGAAGGACCAATGGCTACTTTCCTTCCCACTCTCTATCCTGAGTTCATCTCGTAACCACTCATTCTGCAGCCATTGCACTACAACCAACTGCTTATGCCATCTGTCAATATGATGTTGCCACTCCTTCATACTAGTGATTTGACCTTTCTCAAAGTTGAAAATATAGGGATAAGGTATAAGTGCACGACCTCTGGACATGCTGTCTTGTGATCTCCACTTGAAAAATTGCAGTGATGTTGGACCCACCGAACAACTGTCATGCATGTACACCATTCTTCATCTGTAGGATTGGCTTTATTGTGTACTGAAATAAGCTCACATTAAGATGACATTTTAATCAGTGTGCCTCATAGTCATGGAAATACCAGAGTCTCAGTTTGATGTTAAAATGATTTAACATTTTCCATTTCTGCAGTGTATATTCCAATATTGAGCTTTTGATTTCTCAGCTAGTCACTTCATATTTTAGGTAGCTTTCAGTTTGTGGTACTATGTGAGACTTGTTACACCCGATAATAGTGAAATAAATGCAGGACCTTACCATAGGTATTTCAGCAGTTAACTAATACTACATTAACAGTTAGATCTCATAGCACTGACGAGAAGCAATGTCTTCCCGAGAAGGTGTAATCCATAACTCAGTTCCCTACTACAAAACTATGTGTGATGTTGGGACCTTTCTAGGGTATTGCATTGTATTACCAATGAGTTACTGAATGTTTTGTACCGTTGTTCAACCTCTTCAGGAATCATTACAAAGCTGTAACATATTCATTTGGAATAGCAAACAGTGATAAGTTATTTATGTCTCATTCTTTTTAAGCAATTCTGTGCTTCGGTTGGATGATGTAAATGCTCATTTTTGTCATACTAGAAATGTCAGGGGTACAGGTTTGGAGCTATCCACATCTAAATATGTGGAGTGAAAATAATAGAACTTGCCCCCAATGTTCTCAGTGAAAGAAGAGATACACTTTGTCACTGAAAAGAGAATGTTTTGAACCACAGCCCACACCTATATGTTTGGAAGGCCACTCACTGTCATTATAAGTCATTAAAGTTTTGGTTAGATCCAACAGTTCATGGGGCTAATGCTCACTATGTCAGAAGCATTCAGTATGCTACATGCTCCTACTGAGTCGTACTATATGGTCAGTGTTCTGTCTGTGAATGGAGGTACAACAAATAACAGAAGGTGTTAGTAATCAACA
Organism: Schistocerca serialis cubense; assembly: GCF_023864345.2. Lineage (NCBI taxonomy): Eukaryota > Metazoa > Arthropoda > Insecta > Orthoptera > Acrididae > Schistocerca > Schistocerca serialis. The sequence goes on from NC_064641.1 coordinate 268,014,552, forward strand.
TAGTTTATTCCTCTACCATTAAAGACGGGAAACTGACTTACACACAACTTCAGTGACTGGCTAAAGCTGCCATTCAGACAGTGATTAGCAAAGTCTGTGAATCACACCGGTGATCAAAGAGTCGAATAGAAGATGTTTATGTCTGGTATGCATTTGTTTCCACAAGTCACAGTCATCAAAGTACAGAGAGGGGTTAAATTCAATATCTCCTGCGATATCCAAAGATGTATGCTAGGCCTTATCTTTTCACCTATTTGATCCTCTGTTGCTTTAACTCTCTCATTTCTCAAAGCTTTCCCATTTGTCTTCTGCTGTATTCCTTTCCCCTCTTTCAGTCAACCATTGCCTAGTGCTCCCTCTAGAACACTCAACCATCTTTGATTCTTTCAACCTATCCATATCCCATCTCTTTAATTTCCTACCTCTTTCTGATTTCTTCAGTTTTAAGCTACAGTTCTTAACCAGTAAAAGATCTGAGTCCACATCTACCACTGGAAATGTCTTACAGTTTAAAATCTGGTTCTGAAATCTCTGTCTTACCCTAATGTAATCTGCCTGATACCTCCAAGTGTCTCCAGGTCCCTATTACATATACAGCCTTCTTTCATGATTTTTACACCAAGTGTTAGCACTGATTAAATTGTGCACTGTGCAAAATTCTACCTAGTGACTTCGTGTTTTTCCTTTCCCTCAGTCCAAATTAAACTACTATTTTTCCTTTTTCACTATTGAATTCCAGTCCCCCTTCACTATTAAAATTTTCTCTCTCTTAACTATCTGATAATTTCTTTTATCTTATCATACACTTTTTCATTCTCTTCGTCATCTGCAGAGCTAGGTGGTATATAAACTTGTACTTCTGTGCAGGTGTTAGATTCGTGTATATCTTGACGACAAAAATGTGATCACTATACTGCTTATAGTAGTTTACTGGTATTCCTGTTTTCTTATTCGTTATTAGATCTACACCTACATTACCCCTATTTGATTTTGTATTTAAAAACCTGTACTCACATGACCAGAAGTCTTGTTCATCCAGCCACTGAGCTTCGCTAACCCCCACTATAGCTATTTTTAACATATCCATTTCCCTATTTAATTTTTTTTTTTTTTTTTTTTTTTTATGATGACATCCTCCTGAGCAGATCCTGTTTGGAGATCCAAAGGGGAACTGCTTCACATCCGGAATATTTTACTCAAGAGGATGCCATCATCATTTAACCATACATTAAAGCTGCTTGCTTCCAGGGAGAAAAGGCCTCCTTGATTTCAAGAATTTTATGTAAAATGATTAACTGAATTATCTGATGGAAGCAGCCCTTTAGTACTGTAACAGGAAAAGTGTGCTATTTTTCAAAGTATCTCTACTGACGTACATAACATCCTGATTTACAATGAAATGAAAAATCTAGAAGTAATTCCACGAATAACTCAATGTGAACAGATTAATGCTCATGGAAGGAGCCTGCATTATTTACCTGTAACTGTCAAGGTATAACTCAACTAGCTCTCTTTCATAAATGAGATTGACAGGACACAATATGTGAATCGATACATATTATACGAGGTGGCGCAGTGGTTAGCACGCTGGACTTGCATTTGGGAGGACAACAGTTCAATCCCGCGTCCGGCCATCGTGATTTAGGTTTTCCATGATTTCCCTAAATCGCTCCAGGCAAATGCCCAGATGGTTCCTTTGAAAGGGCATTGGCAATTCCCTTCCCCATCCTTTCATAATCCAGTGAGACCAATGACCTCGCTCTTTGGTCTCTTCCCCCAAACAACCCAACCCAACCCAACATATTATAGAAATTTTTGTGTATTCCACATCTCCTCCTAAACCACTGGACAAATTTCAATCAAAATTGGTACACATTCACTTACTATCTGTAAAGAATCACTGTGGAGGTAAGAACCACCTAACTATTAAAGTGGTGGGACTGAAAAAGAAGTATAGACCATAACACGCAAATACCCATACATGATGCATCCAGTATTTGAGAATGAGAGCACTTAGTGACTTACAATATACTTTACATGTGATTCAAACCCGCGCAGAACTTTTTCTCACTGACAGCTCCTGCAAAATGACGAAGGGAAAAAGTTTTCACTTAGGCTATTCCATTTTTTCTGTTCATGCAGTAAAACTATCTTATCAGGCATGACCTTTTAATTTATTACTTGTTTACTACTAACTGCATTCATGACACATTTTGCAGTTAGTATTCACATATATCACTACCAAAAATATGTACCTACAAAATGATGTCATGTACGACACATAGTTCATGAGATAAGATATCATAAACATTGCCCATGACACAATGTCACATCATTTACGATGTTTAAATTTATTACGTTTTTGCTACCACTATATTTGCAACACATTTCATGGACAGTATACAAGTATGCCACTAAATGCACCTACCAAATTATTATTGTACGACACATAGTCCAGGCGATATGCCATCATAAACAATGAGATGCGATGCATGAAAAACTGCCGCATCATGCATGATGTTTAAATTCATTACTTCATTACTATTAACCATATATACAACATATCTCACAGACAGTACCCACATGTGTCGCTGAATGTAGCTACCAAATCACATCATTCTGTGACACGCGTTTCAGGAGATACGATGTCAGAAACAATGAGATGTGTGAAAAACTGCTGCATCATGTGTGGTGTTTAAATTTATAGCTTCTTTGGCACTAACTCCATTCACAACACATTTCATAGACAGTATCCACTTATGCCGCTGAATGTACCTACAAAATTACATCATTGTCATTAGTGATACAGGTGAACTATGTTTATAAATATGTGTAAAATATATTAAATATATGTGAACTGTATGTGATGTGCATACAAGGGCAAAGATATGAGTAAAAAGCTCCTCTTAAACTGCTGGACTGATTTCAATCAAACTTGGAACATACTCTAATTACTATCTGGAAAGAAATACTGTGCTAGTAACAACCAGCAACTTCCTACTGACATAGGGATGATAACATGTAGAGAGAAAAGGGTAGGAGGAGACAGAGAGAGGGGGAGGAGAAGATGGACAGAAGTAAAAGGAGCAGATGAACAGAAAAAGGAAAGAGGAGGAGATGAACAGTGAGAGGGGGGAGCAGGAGAGGCACTAATAGAAAGTTGGAATAAATATATACCTGGGATACACCAGATACTCAGCTAGTGAATGAATGAACTTAATCTACTTCTGTCAGATGTGTAATTTTTATATAAAGTGTAGTTATTTACTGGTATGTACAGTTTGGCTGTGAAGTTCTCAGTTGGTTGGATTTAGTTGACGTTTAAGATTGTTTCTGATTTTTTGCAGTACATCTTAAAATACAGTGACAATGTTCTAAGAATTTATTCAAAGAAAATAATTTCTAAAAAAAAGTTCAGAATGTAATGCCTTGTCTTAATTACAAATATCTTTCTGCAGATATGTCACAAAATCTACAGCTTGTGATAGACACAGATGTAGGTCTAGATGATGCACTTGCTCTTATGCTGTGCTTAGCATCAGAGGCTTGGAATGAAGCTAAAATTCATGGTGTAACATGTGTACATGGAAACACATGCCTTGAAAACGTGTGTAGCAACACACTGAAGGTGCTACATGCTGCAGGCCGCTTAGATGTGAGTCATTGGTCTCCAATACTGTTTAATTGCATAATGTGCATGTTTTTATGAACTCAGTTGCAACAATGTAAACAACATTTTAATGAATTATTTCCATGTTTTTAGACCTACCACATAAATCTGTTTACATATTAAGAAATAAATGTTAATTTAGTAATTTGCTCTGAATGGTGTTAAAAATTGTGGCACCATTTTTAGAAAATTTGCAGTAGCTTATGTTGCATTTGTCAGTTGTCTGTCTTCTCTCAACATCCATTTTATCTTAATTTGATTAAATTACGGATGTAGTATATTTGCTGATAGGTAAATGATGTGAAATAGTGTAGTTTTGCTCGCATTAGTGACAAGAACAGGAAAAACTGTGTGAGATAGATATCCTGCAGAACTGCTTGTTGTTAAAACTAAGAAATTTCCTTTGTGATGCATACATAGGTCACAAAGTGTGATTGACTCACTAATCTATATTGCCAGTAATGTTGGTCTTAGGGATGAGATCAAAGCCTGATACAAGGGGTGTTAAATGATGCGTGTATAGATGTATGAGGGACACTGTAGCTCAGCAACATTTGTTTTTAGATATTAAGCTTAGGTTGTTGCTGAGTGGTGTCCCAGAAGTATGGAATGGGATGGTGCTCTGTAAGGTGGGTTTAAGAGTACCAGTTTGAATGTTGAACAAGGCAGAACTTGTGATAGTTTGGTAAGTGTCTCTATATAATAATTTAGGACTCTGTTGTTGGAGAGCATCAGGACTCAGTGGTGTTGTCTAACTGTTTCGCTCAATTTTTAATGAGGACTTACGAATATTCCATGAGTATCTGAATGACTGTTTAGCAACAAGACCAGCTATGAACCATGAACTTTGCTTTCATTAGCTGTTGAATGGTAGAACTTTATTGTTATGATGGAGGATCAAGATAACTTTGTAAATATCCTCAACTGTGAGAACTGTAATGGAAGACTACTGAATTTCAATGAACATATGAGGATTCAGAACTTGATTAACTGTGAATTATAGTGAATGACTTAGATGAATACATCTGCATAAGCATTCACCTTCCCTAAATATTTTATTGAAGTGACTGCATCAGGCAGCACCCTGCTAATACTGTATTCAAATGTTACTGGATTTTTTTTCCTACTCATGTGGATTAACTCACATCTATCTACATTTAGAGCAAGCTGCCATTCATCACTCCAACTAGAAATTCTACATAGTAATTTGGTATATTCCACAGTCACTCAATAGTGGCACCTTCCTGTATACCACAGGGTCATCAACAAACAGATATACAATGTTACTTACCCTGTCTGTGAGTTCATCTACAAATGTAGAGAAAAAGAGCAGTCTTATCATAATTTCCTGGGGCGCTCCTTTCCTACTACCAACCTTACATGCTTATTCCATTTCATATCACTTTTCAATGTTTCATTATGTCCCCTTATTTGACTTGTTTCATCAGCACTTATTGTCACAGCATCTTCTCCACACAGTGAATAGATAGTAATGGTGATCTGAACTTGCGTTCCAAATTAAAGTCACTGTGTGTCACCCACCATATTTCAGAATAAGACTCTATAGTCCAGTACTTTTAAGCATTTCTGGTGGCAGCAGGGCAATGTTGACTGAAGTTCGGGGACATAATGCTGCTGTGCACCTGGATAGCAGAGAAAAGTAATTACCAAGGTAATTGTGTTATGTACAGTGCTGTAAACACTATATTTAGAAGTGATGCTACTCATTTAATGCCTCAGATCTGCACTGTACTATTCATGATGCTGTGTTATATTGTATAACCCAAACCACATTCACATCTGTTAATCATTTTCTTCTGAAATGAGGAGAGGCATGTAATGTGCAGTCATGATTTTTATCATAGCTTTTTTGGAAATTATATATTTCAGTAGAAATCTCTCATACACTATTTTTTTAAAAATTAGTACTTTCTTGTTTGTGGTTAATTGTCCAGTGAAGTTATGCATCATTTTCATTTTCATGTTCTGTAAATGCAGCCAGAAGAAAGCTTTAACATAACAAAGCTTACTGTTCACTGGATATATTCTCAAGAGCTTTCATAGTTTTTCTACAAGGATAATGTCAAAAACATCAATAAATCTAACAAGGTTCCTCTCTCAATTCAAAACAATGAGATACTCAGTTCTTTACTTTATTTATGACTCTGTAAGTTTACAGAAAACTCACCACAGCCACTAGTACTGAATAGTGGTATTGTTTAAATTCAGACATTTGCAAGAGATGCTTATGCCTACAGTCATGATCTTTTACATAAGTTTATTGGCGCATTGACAATATTATGAAAAGGATAGATTGCTACTCACCATAAAGATGACACATCGAGTTGCAGACAGGCACAACAAAAAGAGTGTTACACATTGAGCTTTTGCCCAAAGCCTTCATCACAAAGGAAACACACACACACACACACACACATTCACATGAGCCAGCACACCACTCTGCTGACCATATCAGCATCCTAATGGTGTTTTTAATTTTTAAGATGTTTACACTTTAATCAGTGGGGTAGTTTATGAAGACTAATTTGATACTAATTATTTTCAAACCAATGAAATTTTAGCATGAGATTTTCACTCTGCAGCAGAATGTGCTCTGATATGAAACTTCCATGCAGGTTAAAACTGTGTGCTGGGCCAAGACTTGAACTCCGGACCTTTGCCTTTTGCGGGTAAGTGCTCTACTAACTGAGCTACCCAAGCATTACTCACGACCCATTCCCACAGCTCCAATTCTGCCAGTACCTCATCTCCTACTTTCCAAACTTCACAGAAGCTCTTCTGCAAAATTTGTGTATTTGTAGATAGCTATGTAGTCTACCTTATCATACAGCTCTACTTTTACCAATTTACAATTTATTTTTTGTGAAATTAAATTTTTATACCTCAGAATAAACATTCTGGCTTATAATTCAAAATATATGTATAAAAATCTGAACCTTTATTTTGATGCAACTCCTCAAATACTGTCTTCAGACACATGGTTTGTTGGAATTGCTTAAAGCATTTAAAGAGTTATTAATTTTCTAAGTTCATGTGTATTTACGAAGCTTGCATCTTGAATAATTTAAGTATTGAGGAGGCATTAGACATGCATTCTTGTATCAGTTTTCTCTTTCTCCTAATTTTTAGCTATATTGGTTTCGGTTATGGATTTTGCAGCCATGAAATGATTTCCCCAAGCCAGTAATACACCAGTTTACCTGCTCCCTTCTGCAAACCACGTTTGTATTTGGCTTCTTATTCCCATCAATAGCAGAGTCTAATTTATCATGTACTGGGTTAGCAGCCAACAGGTAATCACTGCCTTCTGTTGAGCATTCCTAGCCTTTGATTCAAACATGCCATGTCCCCTACAACTATCAAAACAGATCACATACACTGTTACCTTGACATCTCACCACACAGTCACCATAGTGCATTAGTGTTGTTTGTGTTCCATGTTGTTACCACAGCTTGTAGGTACATAAAAGGCATGTACAGCATCAGATGCTAGGTGATCACTGCGAACTATAAGGAGATTCCCCCTACTCATGTGAGACAGCATTATCATTACCTGATAGATTGTGAAAGGCCTTCATTGTGAATCTCCACTTGGCTGACTGGACAAATCAAGCAATATCCAGATTTGTGTGCATTCAGATCTGACAGTGGCCTGATGTTGAACTGCATGGAAAAGTGTTAGCCGGCACACTTGTCATCAAGATTGAAGTTAAACGCATCTGACCACCACAAGCACATTGTAACCCTTTCTAATCTGCACATGCCATCCAAGAATGAGTAATCGACCCCTTACAACATTAACTGTCATTGCGCACCTTTGGTCAGAGACTAGCAGCAGCTGTACAAGAGAATTATCATTTCATTTTTAGGCTGCTGTTAATGCCACAACACAAATTGTTGCATTTGGAGTAGTGACATGACCAGGAAGCATGGTCTGCTGATGAATGTCTTTGCATTGTGTTCAGCGATGAATCACTGTTCTGCACTATCTGGGAAGACCACTGTCAGTGAGTATGGTGTGATCAGGGTAGAAGTCCCATTCTTCTATTGATTTTGAGAGGCACAGTGGTGTCACTCCTGGCATCATGGTGTGGGGAACCATTGGGTTGACTTAAGGTCACAGCCGGTAGTGATTGAGGAAACTCTGACAGCATAATAGTACGTCTTAGTTGTCCCGTGTCCTCCTGTATTACCTCTCATGCTATGGTATTGTGGTGGCATTTTTCAAGAGGACAGTGCTCATCCTCATATAACACATGACTCTATGATGTTGAGGTATTCTGATGGCCAGCAAGATCCCAAGACCTGTCCTCGTTAGAACATGTGTGGAATCAGCTCAGGCTTCAACTCTGTCCAAATGTCAATATTCAGAATATCAAGAACTAGTTACAACAGTTGTCAGTCAGCTTGCCATGGGAGAAGCTACAACAGCTTTATGCCATCCTTTGCAATCGAATCAGTGCATGCATCCAGGCCAAAGGGGGGTGCATTGTCATACTGAGAAGTGAGCTCATATTGCCAAGTTCTTCGTAAATTTGACTTGATTTTGTAATCACTGAAATAGCATCATATACCAGTATCCTATCAATCATGAAGTTTACAGCATAGATGATAATACTATTAACAGTATATTTTTTAACTCTGGTACAGAAGACATCATATACCCATATGGAATGTGCCTTTTGCATTTATATTGTTTCTGATGCTAATCTTCATTCTAAGAACTTTATTGTGGCAGTAAGGTTTTTAGTAAAAGTTGTGGTGCGTCTTGCCGCATTTCTGTCATCTCATTGCTGATTTTGTTTAAAAATGAAAGAACTATTGGTGGCTTGCCTTTTCACTATTTACTTTATGTAGGAAATCCCATACATGTACTTGTAGTTCATTTCGAATGTACCTAGTACATTACTCTGACTTGGTTCTACACAGTAGCTCTTTTTGCTTCATTTTTGTCTCTTTATGCATTAGAAGGCATGTTTCTCTCTTAATAGACCCAACAGATGTCTCACAATATCTGCACAGATGTCTGTTCTGCACTTCATTTGTTGTAGCTGCCAGTAATGTTTCTAGTAACTTTGACATTTTGCACCTTTTAATACTGTCCACAATATATTGTTTCCTCTGTATCTGAAAGTTCTCTACACAGTACAAGTAGAAAAAGTTCTGCTTTCAGCTCTTCCAGTCCACTTAACTAACATTCAGTTGGAATCAGGAAATCTAAAATCTCTACTAACATGTTCAGCTAATGAACGTCTGTATTCATATGCCTGTGACAACAGGTATGTAGACTATCTACTTATCTTGGTAGCACAAGTTTGATTAAGCATTGTTATATCTATATTAGTTTGGGCTTCAGCACTTTTATGGCATGAATATAGTACCTCCTTCTGATTTGGCACTTGTAGATTAAATTATTATATGATTTCTTGTAGCTCCATTCCTAACTCACTAATTATCCTACTGTTCCACAGCACCAGTGTATCAGTGGTATTAACTGCTACTCCACCAGTAATCTACACAGTGTAATCTTTGAGGTGTAACACTCATAAATATAATACTAAAAGGAAAAATGATTTATGCTATCCATCACACTGCCTCAGCATGTCACAGAAAGGAGTGAGATATTCAACTACACTCCTGGAAATTGAAATAAGAACACCGTGAATTCATTGTCCCAGGAAGGGGAAACTTTATTGACACATTCCTGGGGTCAGATACATCACATGATCACACTGACAGAACCACAGGCACATAGACACAGGCAACAGAGCATGCACAATGTCGGCACTAGTACAGTGTATATCCACCTTTCGCAGCAATGCAGGCTGCTATTCTCCCATGGAGACGATCGTAGAGATGCTGGATGTAGTCCTGTGGAACTGCTTGCCATGCCATTTCCACCTGGCGCCTCAGTTGGACCAGCGTTCGTGCTGGACGTGCAGACCGCGTGAGACGACGCTTCATCCAGTCCCAAACATGCTCAATGGGGGACAGATCCGGAGATCTTGCTGGGCAGGGTAGTTGACTTACACCTTCTAGAGCACGTTGGGTGGCACGGGATACATGCGGACGTGCATTGTCCTGTTGGAAAAGCAAGTTCCCTTGCCGGTCTAGGAATGGTAGAACGACGGGTTCGATGACGGTTTGGATGTACCGTGCACTATACAGTGTCCCCTCGACGATCACCAGTGGTGTACGGCCAGTGTAGGAGATCGCTCCCCACACCATGATGCCGGGTGTTGGCCCTGTGTGCCTCGGTCGTATGCAGTCCTGATTGTGGCGCTCACCTGCACGGCGCCAAACACGCATACGACCATCATTGGCACCAAGGCAGAAGCGACTCTCATCGCTGAAGACGACACGTCTCCATTCGTCCCTCCATTCATGCCTGTCGCGACACCACTGGAGGCGGGCTGCACGATGTTGGGGCGTGAGCGGAAGACGGCCTAACGGTGTGCGGGAACGTAGCCCAGCTTCATGGAGACGGTTGCGAATGGTCCTCGCCGATACCCCAGGAGCAACAGTGTCCCTAATTTGCTGGGAAGTGGCGGTGCAGTCCCCTACGGCACTGCGTAGGATCCTACGGTCTTGGCGTGCATCCGTGCGTCGCTGCGGTCCGGACCCAGGTCGACGGGCACGTGCACCTTCCGCCGACCACTGGCGACAACATCGATGTACTGTGGAGACCTCACGCCCCACGTGTTGAGCAATTTGGCGGTACGTCCACCCGGCCTCCCGCATGCCCACTATACGCCCTCGCTCAAAGTCCGTCAACTGCACATACGGTTCACGTCCACGCTGTCGCGGCATGCTACCAGTGTTAAAGACTGCGATGGAGCTCCGTATGCCACGGCAAACTGGCTGACACTGACGGCGGCGGTGCACAAATGCTGCGCAGCTAGCGCCATTCGACGGCCAACACCGCGGTTCCTGGTGTGTCCGCTGTGCCGTGCGTGTGATCATTGCTTGTACAGCCCTCTCGCAGTGTCCGGAGCAAGTATGGTGGGTCTGACACACCGGTGTCAATGTGTTCTTTTTTCCATTTCCAGGAGTGTATAAAGATTTTGGCCACCTATCAAAGTGATGTAAAGAATTTAATGTGTAATGAAATTAACTTCATATACAAACAGCAGATCTTTAATTCATTTTGTCACACTACCTGTCTTACACTTGTCAGACTTGAACCATTAAGCATTAATTGCCTTTGTATATGAAATATGTTTTTAGTTCTTGAACTATAAGACCATGATATCCAGTGTTCTTGTAAAAGTGATCTGCAGATGAACTTTTGTTGGACCTACTTTAATTTTTTTCTGTGTTCTTAAGTAACTAAAATTTGATAGAATGAACGGTAGACTCTTGCAGAGAAATATCTTCCCTATGCATTGTTATTCATAGAAAACCCACTCATATGAAATGCTTCTGTGTTGTTGTTGTTGTTGTTGTTGTTGTTGTTGTGGTCTTCAGTTCTGAGACTGGCTTGACGCAGCTCTCTATGCTACTCTATCCTGTGCAAGCTTCTTCATCTCCCAGTACCTACTGCAACCTACATCCTTCTGAATCTGCTTAGTGTATTCATCTCTTGGTCTCCCTCTATGATTTTTACCCTCCACGCTGCCCTCCAATACTAAATAGTTGATCTCTTGATGCCTCAGAATATGTCCTACCAACTGATCCCTTCTTCTAGTCAAGTTGTGCTGCAAACTCCTCTTCTCCCCAATTCTGTTCAGTACCCCTCATTAGTTATGTGATCTGCCCATCTAATCTTCAGCATTCTTTTGTAGCACCACATTTCGAAAGCTTCTATTCACTTCTTTTCCAAAGTATTTATTGTCCACGTTTCAGTTCCATACATGGCTACACTCCATACAAATACTTTCAGAAACGACTTTCTGACACTTAAATCTATACTAGATGTTAACAAATTTCTCTTCTTCAGAAATACTTTCCTTGCCATTGCCAGTCTACATGGTATATCTTCTCTACTTTGACCATCATCAGTTATTTTGCTTCCCAAATAGCAAAACTCCTTTACTGCTTTAAGTGTCTCATTTCCTGATCTAATTCCCTCCGCATCACCTGACTTAATTCCACTACAGACATGCTTCCATATATACAAAGAACACTGCTGACAAAGTTAGCTTTCTTTATTTTTTATTTGGTATGCGTATTCCATGATCCGTACATGCGAGTGATTCGCCAGGATGTGGAACGTGAATGTGCACCATTCACATAGTTGGTTCTAGTTTGTAAGCAGTTTTGATGAAGAGTTTTTTTTTTTTTTTTTTTTTTTTCATACTGATAGTGCTTTACATTGTACTTTCAGTTTGTGATGAACCAACCCTTAACTGAGCTACCTAAATGAAGTTAATCACTCTCAGTTGTCTTTTAATACTAACCCTCCTGACACAGATAACTGTAAATTAGTGAGTTGCCACTCTCACTGTAAAATGTTGACCCTGTGAGATGAATAATTTGTTAACTATGATACATCAAGCCCTTCTGACTACTGACTTCCTGAAGATCCAGCATATCTTCAGATGATTGGCGAACTATATTAATATGAATACTAAAAACTGCACAACAATAAATCAGATTAAATTAAAATCTCTTCTGTTCAATTACATCTCCCGCAAAAATATGACAAAACACTCTGGAATGCAGTGATAACCAAAATTCCTGAAAACACTTTAATGATAGACTAACTCTAATAAGGACACGTCAGTATAAATTGAGAATGAAGCTCTTTTATTAAATCTGAAGTTGCAATATTAGAGTAATGCCGAATAGTTTTTGGGTTTGTATCTTAACCCAAATAGTTGCTAAAACTTTACTAAGTCTCAGTAATACTCTTAGCAACCCTTTGGACTTCCTAGAAACTGGTAACATTAATAGAAAAGCACAGATCCTTCAGTCTACCAAAAAGAGGTTCTACCTCCCAACTGTAAACTAACTGTGTGTTCCCTTGTGAACTGTACCTTGTGTTATACAGACAGCGTCTCTCTGTTTTCCACCTCTCCAAGTAGAACTTCCAGGCTCTTCCTGTGTGCAGCATATCCTCCGCTGCCTTAATGTCTCTTGTCATGTTCCAATCCCCCCTTGGGCATTCAGCCCAGCCTAAAACTCATTGACTCACTGACTGGCATCACTTAGTTCCAATAACATCAACATAGAGGAATTATGGGCAAAGTTTAAGCAGATTGTAAATCATGGTCTGGAGAATCATGGGCCTAGTAAGGAATTTTTCATGCGGGAGAATTGTAAAAACATACTGTCATTTGACCATCACACAGACTCCCATATGGATGATGTAGTAATAAGCATAACTGAGAGAATTGAAAACAAATAAGCCACCAGGTCTGCATGGGATCACAATTTGGTTTTATAAAGAGTCTTCTTTTTCTTGATGCCATACACCAGTAGTGCATCGGTTGCTCACAGGTGGCGTTCCTTTGCTTCTTGAACCAGCTCTTCAAAGTTGTTGATGTCAGTTCTTGTCTTGATATCCTGTGGCCATGATTGCTTCCTTCTACCTCATGGGTCCTTTCCGTCTATTCTGCCTTCTATAATTAATTGCAGAAGTTCATATTTCTTCCCCCTCATAATGTGCCCCAGCTACGATGTCTTTCTTCTTTTAATTGCCCTCATTAGTTATCTGTCCACCCCGGCTCTACACAGCAATTCAGCATTGCTCTCTTTCTCAATCCATGGTATTTTTAGTAATCAGCGCAAGAGCCACATTTCTGTTGCTTCTAATCTCTTTACAGAAGCTGCTTTAATTGACCAAGTTTCCGCTCCATAGAGTAGGACGAGGATAACATAGCATTGCACCACCCTTATTCTCAGATGGAGCGGCATGTCTGTGTATATCAGCACATTTCGTAGCCTATGGAATGTTTCTTTGGCAATCCCACAGTGATTCAAAGAGTACTCTATGGAATTGGCTCCTTACTCAGCTTGTAATTATTGCAAATCTCTTGCCGAGTGCAAAGTCCCAAACAACTGGAAAAAGTGAAGGTGATTCCTGTATAAAAAGAAGGGTAAAAGTATGGACCTACAAAATTACAGACCAATATTCCTAACACTGGTTTGCTGCTGAATTCTTGAACATATTCCGAGTTCAAATATCATAAATTTCCTTGAGACTGAAAAGCTGATGTCCATAAATCAGCACAGTTTTAGAAAGCATCGCTCATGCGAAACTCAGCTTGCCCTTTTCTCACATGATATACTGCAAACTATGGATGAAGGGCAACAGGCAGATTCCATGCTTCCAGATTTCCAAAAAGTGTTTAACACAGTGTCCCACTGCAGACTGTTAACAGAAGTATGAGCTTATGGACTAGGTTCACAGATATGTGAGTGGCTTGAAGACTTAAGTCTTCGGCCAAGGATGTTGTCCTAACGAAAAGTGTTCATCAGCCACAAGGGTATCATCAGGAGTGCTCCAGGGAAGTGTGATAGGACTGTTGTTGTTCTCTTTATATGTAAATGATTTGGCAGACAGGGTGGGCAGCACTCTGGAGTTGTTTACTGATGATGCTGTGATGTACAGTAAGGTGTTGAAGTTGAGTGACTGTAGGAGGATACAAGATAACTTAGACAAAATTCTGGTTGGTGTGATGAATGGCAGTCTGACTCTCACCACCCTCTTGTAGCTGAAAGTTGATTTATTATTTTTGAAGTAAGTTACTAATTTTGGCAGCTGGTCACATTTTCACTGCACTTGCCACACTGAGATAGTGACACATTGCTGCGAGAGATAGAAAAGATTGAATGTAAATAATCAGCTTTATTATTAACACTCATATTTTATTCCTCTTGTTTGTAGTAAGTTGAAAACTTGTTATTCATTCTTACTTTTGGTATACTTTTTATGACTGTCTTAGAGGATGATTCAGTTGGTATTACGATATAAAATCATGTGAACACTGGAGGACTTTCTGGTGAATACTGCATATATTTTCAGTCATTTCACTTCACAGTACAAATCAATGTAACACACACAACTTGTACTCAATCCTCGCACTTCAAACTCGTACAACCAGCTGAACAAAAAACCGAGATTTACCTCTAACAATATGTAGCAAAGAAGTTACTGTCATATATAGCTCTGTTTATGCAAAATCATCTTTGGGACGTACATTTCATTAACAAAATACTAATAATTGTTCACCTTTTATGAGAAGTCCATAATCATCATTGTAATTACATTACATGTTTATGTAAGATGACATTCAAACATTTTCACATGGCTATGCAGCAGTGGATTATTTTTTTTTTTTTTTTTTACTTCAATGTGGAATCATTCATTTCATTTCATATGACCCAAGATTGGTTAGTACATTTATCTCTCAATAATCAGTTTTATTACAATTGTACCCCAAATATGTTGATAGCATAAAATGCCAGAAAAATTTTGATATACAATAAAACTGGTTATGCCAACAAGTTTTGGAATGTAACAAATCAGTATTCATTAGTTCTTCATTACATGATATACAACATTTTGATGACCTTACATCATTCAAAGGAGGTTAAGAGCAAAATTTTGCTTTACAGAGTTCTTTTCTCACAAATTTTCAAAACAGTTTCAAAGTCTGATCTTTTACCTATTCTACAGCTCTCAAATTATTACCAAATATCGTATAACATATATAGGGTAAGCAAAAGATGGTACACAGAACAGTGATTTTATTGTACTGGTATGGCAGTAGAACTTGTATTTCATGAAAATGTCAGTGAGCACTGTGAGTAACCCAAAAATACTGTGATCAACGAATGTCTGTTAGTAACACTACACAAAAACATTTTCTTTTTAGTCCTTTATATACCAACATTTATAACTCTGTCTTCAATAAGTGAAATATCATTGATTGGTAATGCCCTATAACCAAAAGCAAACATCTAGTCCATACAGAGCTATTTGAAATTGTTGTTTGAAGTGCTTTAAAGAGACTATAGCAAAATACTTTAGATCACAGAACAAAATTAATGTACTTTGTTAGAACATACCCCTTTTGCTCATAACACCAATGAAACATTTTTGTAACAATGTTTTACGATCTCTTACTTCCAAATTCAACTTTCATACAGAACGTTGAACTCTCAGCATATAAAAATAAGCTACAACAAAAATTTATTTTTTGTATCTCTTTGCGAGAACTTTTTTTTTTTTTTCCTTTCATGACATGGCACCTGTTCTGTTGGAACACCTCATCCACAGAAGTTATGGTGACATAAAATAGGACAGAGCCTGGACAGAAAAGAGTAAAAAACGTGAAGAGTACAGTGGAAACAGAAGCCAGATATAAAAGAGTTAGAATAGAGTGTACCAGAAATTAATAATGGATACATGTAGCTAGGAAAGGCACCACTAGCCAAGTGGTGTGCCTACCAAAGTCAGCAGACCCCCTACCTATTCCATGTGCAAGATTATCAGTTTTATTACTCACTTTGTCCTTTAGTTTCTCATTGTTACAAACATTTTGAATTCATTAGTTTTCATGTCACATTTATAAAAAATATTAGCCAAATTTATGTCAAAAATGTCAATTACACTGAAATTTACTTTAAAGTGATGTTCATTAACTACTTGTCACTGTTACATTTAAAGTTCTTCTATTATGTCTACATAAAGTACACTGATTCAGTGGGGCAATATGAGAGTTCAAAACATGTACAAAATAATATTAAACAAAAAAGTTATCTATCATAGTAAACACAAGTGAATTATAATTAGTACAAGAAATTGCAGTTATTTTGTGACAAGTGGTGTGGTGATATCCACACACCTTCCCAAACTAGTACACAAGAAATGTCCAAGTTTCACCAGATGACAAATAATTGTAGACAGCAAAAAGAAATGCTCTAATGATCATTTTTTAGATTCCAGAGCTTTTTTTTTTACTAAAATTAACACGGAAATGACACAAGTACTAATTCATTATATACCATAAAGTAAGTCCTATTAAGAAATGAATAAGTGCTTAGGAATTGATTGAGACTTGTACTTAAAGCTTCAAATTTTCAAATGATTAGTTAGTTAAAATATTACTCTAAATATTGACAAATAACACTGCAAAGAAAAGCTAATTACTGCTTATGAAAGAACATAACAAAATACAAATCATGATTTATTTAGAACCAGTTGAAAAGCAACACAGTGCAAGCAAAAATAATAAGTTACCACACTTAAATTGTTTGCACAAAAATACATGAAAAACTGTAACCACATAGTTCATTACATGTGGTAGCAAATATTTTGTTTGTGCAACATCCCATTCCTTCTCATTAGTTTTCTTTACTTTTTTGTTTGTGTGGCTTCAGTGAGATAACATTTCTTAGCCCAAGAAGTGTTTTAGATTTAGGATAAATCAACCAGTAGGCATTGGGGTGCGGTTTCTCAGTGACCTCAAATCAATCAATATAGGAATCGAAAAACTTATTTGATTCAGATGTTGACATTTTAGATTTCTAATGTGATTTAACTATAACATAGTCTCTAATGTTTAACTGTGATTTTTGACCTTATTATCATGTCTTTTGTTTGATATCTCTCCCTGCTTTTTCGTGGTTTCTCTCACAACTGCTTCACATTCTTGAGCAGATATGACAGTACATGGTGGATAATCTAGTAATTCAGAGATAAGATCTGCTGGTTTATTGTGAAATATAATTTGAAAAGGTGAAAGTCCTTTGGAACTGTGTTGCAAACTATTCATTACATTTTCAAAATCACTGATGTATTATACCATGTATGGTGTTTATGGCTACAATATGTGCAATATAGATGATTAATTTCATACCTTTATCTCTGTGCTGGATTTGATGAAGGATTATAAACTGAAATTAATATGCATCTAATACCAGATTTTTCTATGAATGACTTCCATCATTTTGATACAAACTGTTATCCATTGTTTGACAAGATTACTTTAGGCTTTCCTGCATTTTTGAAGTAATCTTTTTCGCTTTTAACAAAAATCTTCTTACTTGTAGCTTTTTTGACATAATATAATTTTGTATATTTGGAGAAAACATCATCAAAAACAAAAATATAACAATAACCATTTTTGCTATGTTCCATAGTTGCACCTGTAATTCATACTCCAATCACAGGTAATTCTATGTAGTCTTGGTTATGTTATGTAGTCCTGGTTATGTCTTATTTTTTTGCTTAAGGATTGAAACACTCCTGAAATTTGGCTGCCTGTGTCAACAAGACACCTGCCTTCCCATAATCCTATTCCGACCTTAATTAATGGACAACAAACATTATTACATTTATCAGTCTGAACATCCTCACATGACAGGTCATCTTGTATCTCTTCAAAACTAAAACCTCCAAAATCATTGTTGTTCTTACCATTTTCATTGCCTTGTCACACTTTCATTAAATTAAAGCAGACATTGTTATCACTGTCACTGAGAATTTTATCAGTCCATGTTTCACTTAGATCAGCACTGTAGTACTTGTCTTTAAGCTGTTTTACAACAATATATTTAATTTTATGCCACCAGTCAGGATATAAAGTTAAACATAGATTTTTTTATCAAGATTCTAAAGCTTTCATCTTTCTCAATAGCATCACCATTTAACCACACATTATATAAAAAAATTTCATTCTAATTCATAACTTTAAGCAGCTTACTGTCACTGTCATACCTGGTAACTGAATTAATATGATCATCTATACATGCTTCTTTACTAGTAATTAAATAAATAAATAAATAAAAAATCAAGAGTTTTTTTGACTGTGATACTGTCATTAACGTCACTTAATCCCTTAACAGTGTCCTTGGGTGCCTCTACAGCATAATAGCCACTACTACACATTTCCTTACTAATACCTAATGCCTCCAACTCTTCCTAAAAACAAACAATGTAATTTTCTTCTTCATTACTAT
The DNA here is from genome assembly GCF_023864345.2 of Schistocerca serialis cubense. Lineage (NCBI taxonomy): Eukaryota > Metazoa > Arthropoda > Insecta > Orthoptera > Acrididae > Schistocerca > Schistocerca serialis. Next base: position 268,033,153 of record NC_064641.1, read on the forward strand.
ACTCACCATCACTTACCTTCAATTGATTATATTCAATAATACCACAAACAACTTCAATATCATCACGCAAATTACCAGCATCACAATCCCCTACTTCATTGCTGTTAAAATACCCATTATCACTTAATTTGCTATTCATTAATACAATATTCACTTTTTTCTTCCCTGGTTACTGTATTAGTTTCTGAATTCCAAAATCCTTACAAAAATCACGACCTTCAGCATTTAACAAATGACAAGTCTCTAACTAGTTATAGAATTCTAATAAATCAATTTCTTCTGTATCCTCCTTTCCAATTTCTGTATGCTCACTGACCTTATTTTCATATTTTACCTTGCCTAGTAAACAAACTTCTTCCTCAACAGATATCATATTAACAGGATAGTACACATCTTTAAGATAACTACTGATTTCTTCACTAGGATGTTTTTCTTCTGAATTACTACACCACCCTGTTTCCTTGTTTTGTTGTTATCATCTATATTCCAATTTCTGTTCTAACTATTGCCATGTTGCTCTCAACAATACAGATTTTTACCATTTACTCTATTAAATTCCTTCTGATGATAATTGTTACCATTGTGATTATTATGTTCGTTCCTGTTTTGATTATTACTAAGCAAATTTCAGTTACTACCTCTTTCAAAATGTGTGTGTGTCTGTTGTAATTGTATTTCCCTGTTTTTGTTTCCCAAAACACTATCTAATTTATCTACATATTTCAAAAACTTGTCTGTTGTGTCATTTGGCCCATAGATTAGATCCAACTGTACCTCAGCTGATAATCTCATTTTTAAAGCATCAGTCTGGGTTAGTTCATCAAAAGGTTTGCTCAGATGAGCTAATTTTTTTAGTTGAGTTTTGCAAAACTGTTTCATACTAATATGTCCTGCCATATAATTTGGTCCATTGAGCAATTCAATTTTTATTCTGGTTTGTTCAGTTTCTGACTAAAATTCATCTAAAACTCCTTTCTCAAAATCTGCATAGGTTGTGTCATCATTTATATACTGATTAGCCCATCTTAATGCTTCACCTCCAGAAACTTCTTTGAAAAACTTGACTTTCATAATATCAGTCTTATTAGACACAAAATTTTCTCTGCAAAGCAGCAGAGAATCTGCAGGATCTTCACCAGAAAAGTTTTTCATTGGAATGTTGCAGAACATTGTACCAATATCGATTTCTATTAACTACATCATTAGACAATTCTTCAGCTTTTTTTACACAAAACAGAAACACTACTTTCTAGAGTATTGGTTTTGTTGTAACTTAATTTCACTTTTTTTTTTTTTCAATTTGCTGTCTACTGTCTTTACCTGGCAAGTGCCAGTTTGGTGTGAACATTAGTTTCCAAATTCAAAATTCAACTATTTACATTTTTGTCCACTGAACTTATTTCCTCATGCTCTTTTTCAAAAGCAGCTTTTTTTCCTAATTTAAGTGATCTCATCTTTGATGTTTTTGACTTCTGTGTTAAATTAAGTTCAATTCCTGTCATTTTAGATTCCACAGTCTCTACTCGGCCTTCTAACCTCTCAGTTTTTCGATTGATATTGTTTAGTTGAACTGTATTTTTACCAATACAATTAAATAATGCTCCTATTGGATGACCAATTTCTATGAACTAATTCCCATTATCATGGCTCACTTTGATTAACAATGACAGCATGGTACTTATGTCATTATCATCATCTCATTTTAGTTCATCACAAAAGTTTTCCTGTTCTTGTTTCACTACACTACACTACTGAAGTCTCCCATGTCTGTATTATCCCCACTGTTCCAGATTCTTCAATGACTCTCATTGTTAATAATTGTACAATGAAACACTTCACCAAAAAGAAAAAAATAAAGAAAATATTTCCAGTACTTAACTTCGATGTTTCAGGTCGACGTTGTTAATTACTCACATCACTTTTTATTTTTCATCCTTTTCATCTTCTTGTTTACAAACTCATTTTTGCTGCTGTTGGTGCTGTTTTGTAGCTGTGGTTCATATCTGGCTGATTCTTCACATAAAATTTTCACTTTTTTTTTTTTAAATCTGCAACAAGAAAAATAGTCCAACACAGTATTCACAGTTCACTTTCAAAAAATCCCGAATAATGCCACCATATTCTGACCATCACCACCCTCCTGTAGCCAAAATTTGATTTATTAATTTTTGAAGTAAGTTACTAATTTAGGTGGCTGGTCACATTTTCACAGACTTGCCACACTGAGATAGTGACACATTGCAGTGAGAGATAGCAAAGGTCGAATTTAAATAACCAGTTTTATTACTAATACTCATCTTTTATTCCTCTTCTTTGTTGTAAGTTGAAGGCTCGTTATCCATTCTTGCTTTTTGTATACTCTTTATGATTGTTTGGAGGATGATTGGGTTGCTACTATGAAATCATGTGAACCCTAGAGGACTTTCTTGTGAATAATGTGTATATTTTGAATCATTTCACTTCACAAAAAAGATAAATATAACACACATAACTTGTGCTCCATCCTTGCACTTCAATCTCATACAACCAACCGAACAAAAAACAAAGATTTACCTATAACAACTTACAGCATAGAACTTAATATCATATATTGAACTATTAATGCAGAATCATTTTGGGACATACATTTCATTTAAAAAATACAAATAATTGTTTCTCTTTTTTGGGAAGTTCATAATTTTCATTGTAATTACATCAAGTGTTTATGTAAGTTGACATTTAAAAATGTTCGCATAGTTATGTAGTAGTGGATTTTATTTTTTTTACTTCAATATGGAATCATTCATTTCATAAGGTTCAAAAATATCAGTTAGTACATTTATCTCACTATAACCAGTTTTATTGCAGCAGCTAGCTCTAGATGTAAAAAATGTGTTAATACAGATAAGTAGAAGAAAAAACCCATAATGTTTAGATACAGCATTTGTAGTGTCCTGCTTGACACAGTCACAACATTTAAATCTCTGGGCATAATATTGTGAAGCGATATGAAATGGAATGAGTATGTGAGGATTGTGGTAGGGAAGGCAAACGGTTAACTTTGATTTATTCGGAGAATTTTAGGAAAGTGTGGATCAATTGTAAGGGAGACCACATATGGATTCTAGTGTGACCTATTATTGAGTATTGCTTAAGTGTTTGGGATCAGCAACAGGTCAGATTAAAGGAAGAGATTGGAGCAAGTCAGCTGCTGATAGATTTGTTACTAGTAGATTCAGACAACGTGCAAGTGTTACAGAGTTGCTTCGGGAACTCAAATGGGAATCCCCGGAGGGAAGGTGATGTTCTTCTCGAGGAATGCTATAGAGGAAATTTAGAGAACTGAAATTTGAAGCTGACTGCAGAATGATTCTGTTGCCACTAACATGCACTGCACATGAGGACCACAAAGATAAGATACGAGAAAGTAGGGCTCATATAGAGGCAGGTAGACTGTCATTTTTCCTTCACTCTGTTTTTGAATGGAACAGGCAAGGAAATGACTAATAGTGTTACAGGTTACCCTCCGCCATGCAATATCAGTGGCTTGTGGAGTATCTATGTAGATGTAGATATAGATGTTGACCCAACTCCCTTCCAGCTTGTGTATCTCGATACTCAGTCTTGACCTCTTTCTCCCTTTGGTGGTTGTCTTATAAACATCCATAGAAGCATGCTTACATTGGTTACTCAGCTCCCTACTACACTGCAACCTTGCTTGCTCCTGCCAGGTGAATATACCAGTATAGCTGTTTTCTGATAAGTGAAACTGTTATGTTTAACAGGAAAGTAACACCTTGCATCTGCAAACCTACATCCCTTGTATGGTTGCAAATAGCCTTGGAGTTCCTGGAGCCACGATCGTTCCAGAACAAGCCTTGGTGTTGTATAGGCTTCAGAGCTAACATTTCCAAGAATGGATTAATTTTGCTGTGGTCTGGCAGTCATAGGCCACTTGTACCCAAGTGTTAGGTAAGCTGCCTTCTGGCTTCCCAGGGATGCGGCAGAATATGCACCATTCCCACTCTTAGCCAGAAACCATTATCCAGGGAGATATTCTCTTTGTGACACTCGTTTGACATGGCAGAAAGCTGATTCTTCTATAAACTTCAAAATTTGAAGCAAAATACTTTTACTTTTAGGACTATTCTTAAACAATTCATAGTTATATTTGGAAGCTTTTGCTTCCCCATACTTTTTTATGAGATTTTGTTCATACACTGGTTCAGTGAGCTCTTGCGTATGAAATAATTATATAATAACTGTTACATTTAACAGGAAAGTAACACCTTGTAGCTGCTGACTCACATCCGTTTTGTGTTTGCAAATATCCTTGGAGTTCCTGGAGCTGCTAATGTTCCAGAACAAGTCCGGGTGTTGTATAAGCTTCAGAGCTAACATATCAGAGAGTGCATTAACCTTGATGTGTCTTGCACTCCTGTGGGGCTTGTACCCAAGGGTTAGGTAAACTGCCTTCTGGCTTCCCAGGGTTGCGGCAAAATATGCACCACTCCCACTCTTAACCGGAGACCATTATCTAGGGAGATATTCTCTTTGTGACACTAATTTGACATGGCAGTGTCCGCAGACCGTGGTCTAGTGGCTAGTGTTGCTGCCTCTGGATCTCGGCATCCCACGTTCAATTCCCAGCTGGGTTGGCAATTTTCTCTGCCCGGGGACTGGGTGTTTATGTTGTCCTCATCATTTTATCATTATCATCATCACTCGTGATAGTGGCTAGATTGGATTGTGTAAAAAAAATTGGACTGTGTAAAAATTGGGACTTAGTACGGGCGCTGATGACCACGCAGTTGAGCGACCCACAAACCAAATATAATTGACATGGAAGAAAGCTGATTCTCCTGCAAACTTCAAAATTTGAAGCAAAAGACTTTTATTTTTGAGATTATTCTTAAATATAGTTACAGGATGTATGTACAGTCTCCTTGGTTGCACAAAATTAATGTCAAATTGACCATGGTTTTGACTGCACTAAGGTAGTCTTCATCAGAATAAAAATTACATAGGATTACATGTTATCACACCATGTGTGAAAAATATCTGAGTAAAAGTGCTCTAGTCACACATGGTGTGATTACATGCAATCCTATGTAATTTTTATTCTGATGAAGACTGCCATAGTGCAGTCGAAACCACAATAATTTTGTGCAACTGAAGTGGCTATACATACATCCTGTAACTAAATAACGTACAGTTGCTGGATCTTAGCCAAAAAAAATGTTTTTATTCTTAAAGAATTCATAATTATATTCAGAAGCATTTGCTGCCCTGTGCTTCTTGATGAGAGTTTGCTCATACACTGATTCAGTGAGCTCCTATGTACTAACTAACTAAAATGCAATTTGAATTAATTTTTGCTGAACATTTTATGTTAATTTTCATATAGAAAATGCACTCTTACCAAAAGTGGTGTTAATGTCAAACATATGGGTGTATTTTGTGAAGCATAATACTGTAACTGAACATTGGAGAACTAATAATATTCCACTATAAGTTAATTATTATAAATAGCCCCAGTACTACAATTAATTTATACATTAACATTGTTAAGATATTATTTATAATACGGGTCCTGCATCTGACTAGTTAGTGGTTCTTCAGTCCAAGTTAGATCACTTTTGAAGGTATTGTTAAAAATTACATTCAATAAAATAAAATCATGATTGGAAATTTTGAGTACATTATTTTTTTATACTCACATTTGTCCTATTCACAAAAACCCAGGGTGTTGCAAGCTGCAGCAAGCAGATACTGGAACACATTGTTGATGAGAATAAACAGATGAGATAAGTAAAATTTTATAACTTTGTGTCATTCTGCTACTGCATGAACTTAATTTTGTGATATGCTTTGTTTTCTTTTTTTAAGTTAAACATGCACAAAGCACAAATAAAAGTAATATTTTGCACTGTACTTGTGGTAGTAGGATAGTTACAGCACTTAACATAGCAATAAGGTTAATGGTTCCCATAAACTTCATGTTGTCTTCTTTTGCCTATTCACAGTATTGCTTCTGCTGCAAGGCACACTTAGTTTGAGCGTAGTTTCATGAGTGGTAAAAAATCTAAGTTATTTCACACCAATTCAAATTTTGCAAGCAGTAGTTATTGTAACAGTGTAGGCAGTTACTTTACTCCAGCAGGCCATGTTTCCTACAAAAACTTGAAAAAATTTCTGGGGATGCCATGCAACATGTTCAGTGACACTCTGTAACTGGCTGACATTAAATGGTCATCAGCCTCACTAAAAACCATGTGAGACAAGAAAAATAAATTAACTCAGTGATGGTTTGTCCTTATCTGCTAGTTATTAAAACAGTCACCTCAGTCCATACATTGGGCATACTGATAAGCTTTAAACATTGGGGAGTGAAAGGGACATTGACAAAAAACAAAATACATGAACATTTATCATCAAAATCTCTACATACTCCATTTCAGGAAACCCATTTCCACAACTGAAATTTCTTTTAACAATCTGATTCTGGTAATACTTGCAGTTCACAGTAAAATATACAACTTTTTGACTTAACATCCTTGTGCCCCAGTGATGTCACATGCTATCTTAATCACACTTACCACTCCTCTGCCTGATTACACCACTCACCACAATATCACTCCTGACTGCAAGATCTCACCTTGATTCAGAGATTTCTTGTATGGTGAAAAATTCCATTCATAACTTTTCCTGCGTCCACCCAGAATTTGTTCGTAATGCTTAGACAACATTGGTGTTACACTGATCTGCCAGAACACTATGACCATCTACCTAATAGCTGGTGTGTCATGGATAACAGTGGCAACACGTTGTGGAATGGAAGCAGAGGCCTTGGTTGGTCACTGGAGGGAGTTTGCTACATACCTGCACACACAGGTCACCTAATTCTTGCAACTTCTTGGGAGGGGATAACAGTGGCAGTGCAGTGTGGCATGGAAGCAGAGTCCTTGGTTGGTGGCTAGAGGGAGTTGGCACCACATCTGAACACACAGGTCACCTAATTCTCGCAAATTCTGGGAAGAGTGCAAAGAGCTCAGAGGCTATATGTTCAGTCACATCACAAATGTGTCCGATTGGGTTCAGTTCTGGCAAGTTGGGTGGCTAGCACATTAATTAGAACTTGCCACTGTGTTCCTCAAATCACTCCATCACACTCCTAGCCTTGTGACATGTTGCATTATCTTGTTGAAAAATGCTACTGCCGTAGGGAAACATCATTGTCATGAAGGGGTGTACGTGGTCTACAACCAGTGTATGGTACTCCTTGGCCTTCATGGTGCCTTGCATGAGCTCTACTGGACCCATAGATGCCAACCTGAATGTTTTCCAGTGTATAATGGAGCTGCCACCTGCTTGTCTTCGTCCTGCAGTGCAGGTGTCGAGGAGCTGTTCCCTTGTAAGATGATGGATTCACACCCTCCCATCATCCTGATGAAGAAAATATCATGATTCATCAGACCATGTAATGCTCTGCGACTGCGCCAAAGTCCAGTGCTGATGGTCACGTTTCTATTTCAGTCATATTTGCCAATGTTGTGGTGTTAACATTGGCATGTGCAAGGATCGTCAGCTGTGAGGGCCCATTGTTAGGAGTGTTCAGTGCACCGTGTCTTTAGATACACTTGTAGTCTGCCCAGCATGGTAGTCTGATGTTAGTTCTGTCACAGTTCGCTGCCTGTCTTCTTTTACCAGTCTGCACCGCCTATGATGTCTGACTTCTGTAATAAGGGGTAGCTGCCCAACCCGCAACGTCTGGACATGGTTTCACCTTGATTTCGCCATGTGTTGAAGACACTCACCAGAGCAATCCAGGAACACTCGACATGTCATGCAGTTTCCAAAATGTTCATGCCGAGCCTCTGGGCCATCACAATCTGTCCTTAGCCAATCTCAGATAGATTGCGCTCTGTCCCCCACTTGTTGGCCTTGCGTCATTGGTACTAGTCTCAACTGGTGGTCAACCTGGTCCTGACTACTGTTTTTTTCCCCAGATGACAGAATTTTTTGGAATTTGCTTGTTCCATCTGAATGATAACTCTGCTTTCTGTTTGAAGTTACACCTGGTAATAGAAACTCAACCCACTACTACATTATGTTTATCCATGGTGTATACACTCCGAGACAACCGGGAAATCTGGGAGAAACCCGGGAATTTTTTTATCAGGGAGAAAACTGGGAAAAATCTCACCCCTCCTCTCATTCATATTTTGTTGACAACACAGCTTCTCTCGGACATACCCAATTAGTTTTGAAGGTTTTTAATTTGCTGAAACTATGCTAATAAACTGCTGCTGTTGATGATATTGTCATAAATATCCTCAAAAATATTATGAAACTTGCTTCTCATGATACAGAAAAAGCATTGACTTGCAAATAGACACAATGAAAAGAGTGCCAAATGTTGAGCTTTTGGACAAAAGGAGTCATCTTTTGGAAATAGAAAAACACACACACACGGCCACTGCCTCTAACCATTGTGACCCAATACCCAATAAGAATCTCTTACCCATAACTGGAAAAAAAACAAGCTTTTTCAACTGGATCTTAAAAGCAGTGATTCTGCTAACTAGCTCCACAATATCAATGTATGATATATTTTGCATAAAAATTAGCAGGAAATTTTTCAACAGAAGATACAGATTTTTCAGTTAAGCCATTTCCTTACAGGTTATTTGTGTGAGATGGAGAGGTACGATACTGTATATGTGAGATCTGTTTTCCATTTCTCTTATTATTCCATTGTATACTGCCAAGTACTTTAATTCAAAACAGTTTCTCTGCACAGATCTTGTATGTCTCACATTCAGTTATCTTTACAGTCACCCTCTTCATCTTCAAGGGAAAAGCTTCTTTTCCTCAGCAGAAGATAACTACACCATGTGTTACTTACCTTTTTTGCTTGATTCCTTAATTGTCTCCCTTTAACTGCAAAACTGCTTTGGATGGACATAGAATAACAAAGTTTTTTCTGGGTATTCATGCACTTCATCTTCACATGTCTGTTTAACATTATTTTCTAAATCGGGTAGCAAACTCAGAGCTACATCAAGAACAGCAATCTTTCCTTGCAGTGACTGGTTTGTACAGTCCAATTTTATTAATACTTGGGAGCAGCAAATGTGCTGGGTGGAGATGCAAGTAAATTTACGTGCCTTTTTTGCTTGATTCGTTAATTGTCTCATTTGGCTAGAGTCCTCAGTCATCAAACAAGGCAAAAATTGGAAGCCAGCAGTCAAATAGCATATTTGCTTCAGCCCCTGCTCACCAATCTTTGAGAGCCTACAATACACTATTGAAGTAGCAGCAGGTACTCCATTGTTGTACATGAGTGTCTTATGTAGGTGGCTTCTGTGGAAAGTAGGCACACTGTTGCCACGTAAGCTAAACTGTGGTAACAATAGATTAGTTCAGCAGTAGTCATTTCTTTATGATGCTACTTGGATAAAATAACTTTTTAGAAATGACACTGTGAAAACAGCATTTATGTTCAGTTGCAGCCCAAGGGAAAAGCTTCTTTTCCTCAGCAGAAGATAACTACACCATGTGTTTGGGAACTCACGCATCTCTCTTGGTTAATGCTTAAACTATCTTTCTTTCTTGCCATTTTTTACCAGTGTTTGTGCCCCCTCTGTGTTTGTGTCCTTGACGGGGCCTATCTTGCCACCCTTTTGGTGTCATCCTGCTGCTGTGTGCACAGAACTTTGAAACACTTGCAGACCTATAACCATACTTAGTACACATAGGGCTTACTAGCTAGGAATAAACGGCATGGAAATAAGATACCTCAAGCACTGTTTGGGTTGTGAAGTAGGTGACACTAAAAAATTAATAAAAAAAAAAAGAAAAAGGTGTTAGTTTCAAATCAAGTTTTTGGTTTTGCTAGTTTGGTTGATGATGGCCCTGATGATGTTTCAGCCTTGGGAGTGATAGAAGGGCTGGAAAGAACGTGACTTGTAAAAAATAATGGAAAAGAAGTGACATTAATATCAGATCCACTATTTCTGGGTTTGCTAGACTGATTGTTGACAGATCCTATGATGAATGGAATGTTTCATGTGATATATACTGATGAAATGTTCTTGAGCATCCAGCAGCTTCAAGTGATTAAAAAAGCATGGGCTTTCTGCTGAGTGCCTTTCAGCCACTGTCAAATGGTGAGTATCACATGATTGCTGATGCCACACTACCATCTGTGACGTAACTGGTGCCACTCCAGTACCATATATGGTAATGTTTTCACTGCACACCCACCACATCCACTTCAAATTTCCAATGGCCAGGTCCCAAGCAGTGCTTCATGCAGGCCACCATCTTCATTGAGAGTGTTATCAGAAATTTATATCTTGATGGTTCTTTCGTAACACTATCCCAAAAAACATTTATCAGTTTAAAAATAGATGTCTCAGTGAATGCAATTCAGGATCCTCATGCCAGAGGATGTTCTGCTATCACTGATTTTTCAGAACACTGTAGGCAGAAACACCTCTCATGTTCTAAACAGCACTGTTCAATAGCTTGCACAGTCTGTCTGACATAAAACTATCCACACCACACAGAAATTTGTGGATCCTTGTGTTCTGATCCCCACATCATCTTTCACAGGCTTCTTGCGTTGTCAAACTTTTTCTGGATGCCTAAAAACTAAATCAGTTTCATGCTTCCTTAAGAACTGACTGATCTTTCTTGTTACCAACATCATCCATGACAGCATTAAGTTTACAAAGGAGATAGAGACAGATGATGCCTTGCTATTTCTTCGCATTCTCATCCATTGAAAAACAACTGGGTATCTCAGCCATAGTCCGTACCAGAAACCCACCCCCACAGACCAGTATCTGTTCACTACCAGCCACCAACACCTGTCACAGAAACATTGTGAGCTAAAGACCTTGATACGTTGAGCAGAAGCTATTTCAGATACTGAAAACCTACTGAAAGGCTGAGCCACTTATGGAAAGTTTGGTATCCATACAAGGTGTGACAGTGCCGTGAACCATCTCTATTGGCTCAAATGTATGAAACGATGGTGGCCTGACAACAACCTGGGAGCTAAATTCAGAAGAGGGCACATAACTCAATGTGCATGTTGATCTCTGAGGGAGCAGTGTCTAAACACTGTGTAGAGATCAAATACCGAGGAAAGCACAGCACGAGACCATTGCAAATGACTGATAACTGAGAACATGAAAACAGAGCACCACGTGGGGCAAACACTTGGTCTTCAGGCAACTGGGTCAGTGTCTCTGCCCTTGTCACAATTCACCCACTCTCCCTGTGGCACTGTTCTGTACTATTCTGCTGTGTTAACCACACCAGCCCTCTGCATCCATATCAATGTCTGCTGGAAGAGATACGAGTTCCCCACCCCATGAACAGGCCATGTCAGGCCGAAAATGGCCTGGTTTGTGCTGTACCTCTGTTGCAATACCAGAGAGGGAAGGTGATTTCTTGGCAGCAGATCGACACTGAAGGAAACAACACCAACATCACCTACTCCATCAGAAGGGCAGAAGACTGCAGTAGATGGGGTTATGGTTGGTCCACTGTCGTGAGCAGGGCGAAAACTCCATTGCTGTTTAGCAGGGCAAAGAGGGTACTGGTTCAAATTCCATGGGCTCCACAGTGTTAGGCACAGGAACTAGCCCCTCAGTAGCCTTATATCGTGGTCAAAGATAGAACGGCAGAGAGTGCAGATGGGGTGGCAGTGGGAGCCTCTTCTGGAACAAAGGCACAACTGACCCCATCACCCAGCTGGCTTTCAGACTGTGATGTCGAAGGACCAACAGATTGTAGCCACAACTGATTGGAATAAAGGATCCTGACTGACATGCATCACAAACAGCTACTTGGTTTTGTGGTCCCCCACTACATCTGGCAGCCAACCCTACTGCCATCTGGAACAATGGAAGCACTGTGAGGAAAACATGATGTACTGCGACAGTCTGGGATGTGCGACTCAGGGTGCAACAAGCCAGATAGCTGGCACCCATGCAAATGTTCCACTGGACTACACCCATTAATCAGTCTTGCCCAGCATGTAGCAAGAAAACTTGACAGCACATCATATCAGAATGAGGAAGACGTGGACTTTGTGACTCAGGTCTTGTGTGTACACACACAGCCCTCCACCTCTGAGTTAGATGACAGATGAAACGGAGGGTAGACGTGCTGATACCACATACCATAGCAAATATAAAAATCTTCAAGCTCCAGCAACATAAATTGCTGAACATTATTAGATACAAGCATCTCATGGGGGAAATTGATGCGGTGGCACAACCTGATTTTCTGCATACGCTGCACAAGCCCACACAAGATGTTCAATATCATGATTGATTATTGGCCAGTAGATGAGACAGCATGCAAAAACCTTCATATGAGTCATATCTCAGTGTGACCCATCCAGCAGCTGGAGTATGCAACACCAGAGGGATGACCACTTGATAGATTTGCTCCTCAATGCTGAGTTGATAACAAACGGGGAAAAAATGCCACCACACCAAGTCTTTTCTGAAAAAGTGCACTCTGGCCAGTCCATGTAGACTGCTGAAATGGTTTTCTGGAAAAGCAGGTGTGGCCATGGCAGTCACGATCTCCTGTGCCATCAAAGGAAGATCCAGCAATGTCTGTTGCAAGGTATTGTCCAAGGTGAAAACAAGAGCCTCCTGTCAGTGAAACTCTGGATCCAGTCTTGCTGGCAATCACAATAGAGTATCTGCATTTGTGTACTGGAAGGTGAACTGGTATCGAATGTCAGAACAATAATTACTGAGGAAGAGCACCTACCACTGTAATCTGTGGGCAACCCTGCCTGGCAGCTTGGAATGAGGGCCAAATAATGAAACCAGCAACTTGGGGTTGGTGATGAGTAGGAACATTGTCCCATACAAGAAAACATGACACTTTTTAAATATGAAAATAACAGCCAGTGCCTTCTTTCTCACCTGTGAATAATTATGTTGTGCGATGAGAAGCACCTTGACGTGTTAGCAGTGGGCTGCTCAATGCCATCCGGGTTCTGATACGACATGACCACAACAATGCCATACTGGAATTCATCACAGGCCAGGGTTAAAGTATTACCCAGTGTAAAAGAAACCAAACAGAAAGCAGAGCACAAACACTGATGTGTGGAAAAGCCCATTGACAGTTGGCAGGCCAGACAAATTTGACACCCCTTTGGTGAAGCTAGTTAAGAGGAAGGCAGACGTTCATGGCTTGGGGAATGAACTTAGCATAATACAAAATCTTGCTCAAAAAGGACTAAAGCTTTCTCAGATTCTTGGGCACTGGCAAGTTGACAATGGCTTTGACGTGCTCTCTGTAGGGATGAGGCCATCTTTGCTGAGCACACGACCTAGAAAATGGACCTTTGGGGAAAAATCCTACATTTTTCCAATTCGCATTGAAGGCCATTATCAAGAAGACATTGGAAAACCATCTGCAGATTCTCTAAATACTCCTCTCACAAGGGGTCCATGATCCAGATGCCACTGAGGTAGTTTACACAACAAGGAATGTCCTGAACCAACTGTTCCAAATATTGTTGATGAATTCCAGGCACAGACAAGCAATTAAAGTGAAAAAACACATAGGGGTGTCAGGCACCAAGAAACTTCAAGAAATTGCAAAAAAAGGTTCAAATGGCTCTGAGCACTATGGGACTTAACATCTGAGGTCATCAGTCCACTAGAACTTAGAACTACTTAAACCTAACTAACCTAAGGACATCACACACATCCATGCCTGAGGCAGGATTTGAACCTGCGACCATAGCGGTCGCGCGGTTCCAGTCTGAAGTGCCTAGTACCGCTCGGCCACACTGGCTGGCCAAGAAATTGCACCCAGCAGCAGGTACTGGTAAGTGATGCACTAGTTGATTCATGAAAAATAATGGCTCCCTGATAACTTCATCACAACCTCTCTAATGTTGGAATTGAAAATAGCCTGCGACACATTGCGCGTTGATCATCTGTTTAAAATCAACACAAAGGCACAAGGGTGCTCTCATGCTTCTGAATAAGCACCAAAGAGGTGGCCCACTGACTTGACGAAATAGGAGAGACAATGCCGAGGTCCTACCAATGCAACACCTCAGCCGTGACATTGCCATGTATGACAAAGGAAATGGGGTGGGAGTGACAAAAGTTAGATATTTCAGACAGCATAAGGGAGATGTGTGCTCGAAATTTGCTCCCACCCCCAATGTATTCTCAAATAACTGGTTGTATGATTATAATAAGGAGTCCAAATCTTGGAAGGGGATTACTGAGACACTAAATATATGTTATCAACTATCTGGAAGCTGAAAACAGAATAGTGTCTGACCCAAAAATATTCTGCACCAATGGTGAATTAGCCATTAACAACATTAGCTGCCATTCCAAATTCTTATACTGTGCAGAAATGGAGAATTGTCCCCTTAAACAAATACACTGTTTACTATAAGACACAATGTGACATTGTGTGTGTTGCAGTGCAGGGCAGCCTATGAACCAGTACGTATCAAAGTTAATGAGGACCTGTGGCTCACCTACTGTCACAAACTATTGGCAAATGGCCTGTTTGCAACATACACCACACATAGCATCTATGTGCAGTCAGTCCCATTGAATATACGCCAAATTAAAATTGGGACAGGACTGCCTGCATGCCCATTGAGCAGAAACAATTGCGGAAGGGCAGTGATGCTGAGAATCTGGAAAATATTGTGAGAGGGGACTACAATTCTTTGATTTATGTGTACCCACTAATCCTGATACATGGTATTGCTGTGATGTCACTGCACAGAAATCATTCACAGCATCAACAAACACAGCGACTCTATGGAAGGCAAGGCTGCCTGGGGTCCCAGAGGGCTATTTACCATGCATGTCTATCTTTGACACATGCCAATTGTTGGAAAGTACATCCCTTGCCACTGCCTTAAGTTTATGTCACTCGGCAATCTTAGCAACTTTGGCTAAAAAAGGGGCCTAGTTTGGATCTCTTGGTCAGATGTTAACTGGACGATCACATCCCTAGTGAGTGAGTCTGCATACAGTGTAGCACGTTGGGGACACTCAAACCAACACTTATGTGAGAGACCTGGGCGGTTGGCAATCCATGCTGCATATGAGTACCCGGGACACATGTGGTGCTGGTTAAACTGTAACAGGTAATTTACACGTTTCTGTTGGCTCATCAAAGCTGACAAATGGTGTGAGGGTGGCAGGACTGGGGGAAGTCTTGTCAATTAGCACCTGGGCTGCAGTCAGCACAGTGTGAGTATGGAGCCATTCCACATTTTGTTTGTTGTTCCTGCTGTAGCTTTTGTTGCTGCTCTTGGAGGCGCAATTGCTCCTTCCAATGTTCCTAAACTGCTGGGTTCATGATGGCCACAGTTCAAGACCATTACATGTGTAAGAATGACCAGTGTCAGCACTTTTCTGTTGATACAAGGTGTGATAACCCAATTTAAACCATGTGAGCTGAAGGTGACTTGACAAGAGGCCTAGAGCTGAGCCCTGGAAAAGAGAATGAAACTCAACATGCAAGTCAATCTACAGGGGAGCAGAGTGCCGGAATACCACATAGAGAAAAAGCACAGAGGAAAATACAACACATGACCAGCATGAACAACTGCTAACTGAGAACATGAAAACAGAGCACTGTATGAGACAAAGACGTGATCCATGAGCATTAGAAATGGTCGGCCAAGCCTATTGTCACTGGCAACACCTGGGTCAGTGGCTCTGTCCAAGCCATGCTTTGCATATGTCATTCATGACAGCATTCTGTACCATTCCCCTGCGATAACCATGCCATCTCATCCGCATCCATCTCAATGTCCACTGGTAGGAATGCAAAAGAAAGTATTCAAGAAAAAGAGCCAGAATAACAAACACATTTCAGCAGCTATTTCACTGAAGGCATGTGAAGAGATGGCCCGCAAGGAGGACATGAAGAAGTTTGTTCAGTAACATTAAAGATTAGCTGGTTTCTAAAGAAGCATCATAACTTTGAAGTGGGCGCAGAGGGGCTGCAACGAAAACATTATCATATATGGCATTGGAGTAGACACCAGTGAGGTCACAGTTGGCAGCAGCACTCATGTGGGTCATTGCCTGACAATGGCTGAGGGCACTTGACTGGAAGCTTCTGGACATTTAACCATATGTTCGACTGTAAGCTTGAGAAAATTTTGTCAGTATATATCATTGTTAAACCATGCCCTCATACTATTGTTTCATATAAGCTACAGTTTCATGGGTTTGATTCTAGCTCACGAATATGTATATTTCAGCTTCTTCGGAGTATGTGTAATTCACTGTTGCTCTACTTTTGTCCGACTTGTCTTGGAAAAAGATTCAGTGTGCAATGCTGACAAATATGTTTGTATAGATTCCAGTTTTTCGGGGGGCAAGTGAATCTTTGGTGGAGAGTCCAGAAAGTAGAGCAGAATTCTATCATGGCTGTGATGGCTTTGGAGATTTTCAATATCCTGATGCCCCAGATCCTGATCATCACATACAGAAAGATCATGCTGTTAGTTTCCTGACCAAAATTACCTCAGAAAGACCAAGTAAGTTTTAGTTTTAATTTATAATTATGAGAAACTCTACTAGTATAGATTGTTTTACTGATTTTAGCTACTTGCAATTTTCAGATGAAATCAGTCTTCTTTGTCTTGGACCTCTTACAAACATAGCTCTAGCAATCCATATGGATCCACACTTTTGTACCAATGTTAAGGAAATGGTAATCATGGGTGGCAACATTGCTGGTAAAAAACTAAACATAAATTATAATAACATTTAATGAAAATTTGTATTTATATTCTTAGGACGTAGATGTGGTTCTTAGTTATTTTATTTGTTTACTTTTTGTTTGATTAGATTTGAGCACTATAAAAGCTAATGATCAAAATAAAATGAGATAGGTATACCAAATTAATGGAAAATGTTCTTGGAAATTATTGCAACAATAGTTATGATGCAATGAAGAATTAATGGTTTAAAGGATGCAAAGATCTGTTTACAGTGCAATTTGTTGGTTTATGTTTGTAATGTGTTAATGTTGATATAAGTAAATTATGAAATATTACAACAGACAATTTCCAAAGGTATTTATATTAAAATTCACCAAAAAATTAAAAAACATGCATAGTATCCTGTTGAGAGACTGGAGAAATCAGCTTTTCTATCGTACTTTTCTATTTGTGTACATAGTGCAGGGTGTTTATAAATGAATGGTACAGTTTTAAAAACTAATAATAAATTTATTTATTACTTTATGCAGGTAAATCTTACAGCATAAGCAGTGGAAACTGTCCAAGTTTTTGATCCATTAATCACAATCTTCCAATATGTGCACTCTTGGACACGCAACACACATATACTCAGTAATCTAATTCTTTCCATACTCAGTGCAGCATATCTTCCATGATGGTCTGCTGTGCACGCATCATCCAATCAAATATTTCCTGAGGGACATGTGTGTGGTTATCATGTATGGTTGGTCGGTAATAACACACACTAATTATCATATATGCATTTATTAAACACCGGGACAGAAAGAAAAAACATGGCAGAACACAAGCTATACACTGAGAGAAGACATAGAACAAAAGCAGTTCAAATAAATAACAGTCAAAGATGGGGTGCTCTGCGCCAGAGATGCCATAGAGGCTTCCCCCTCCCCCGGTAATGCCGAGCAAGGCGCTTGGAGGCTTCATCACTCGAATTCGTAATTTCTGTGCCAGCACGGCGATTGTAGGTGGCAACCGGCGGAAGAAGAGAAGTATGTGCGTGGGAAACTACGCTGCAAGAGTCCCGTGTGTCCAACAGCTACACAGGCGGTGAGACATCAGTCAAAGTCAGGTTGGCAGCATCGGAGGCAGGTTAGCGGTTGTAGGCGGCAGCCAGCGTGAGGAGTATGTGCGTCAGAAACTGTGCTGCAAGAGTCCTGTGTGTGCAATGGCTACACAAGCGGTGACACATCAGTCGAAGGCAGGTCAGCAGCATTGGAGGCAGGTCAACAGTGTCAGGCGATTAACAGACACAGTCTGTGGTTGTCTGTGTAGATGAATTACAATGTGTTTGTGCCCCGGTTACGTCCCGAATAAGGTGGCTGCAAGGCCGCTCACATGATGTCATCATGCAACATCACAAATTCACATGAAGCAAGGTCCTTTTGGGCAAACATAGGCAGGGTGGAGTGAGGGCATGGAAGGGGGGTGCGGAGGTGTGCAACATGTGCATGAACCTGTTGAACCAGAGCAGGAAGATCCATGGTATCAGCTGATCGTGAATCCTCCACGAATTCTGCAGGAAAGAGGAGGGGTTCGCCATACAGAATCTTGGTGAGCGATGCATACAAGTCTTCTGTATTGGCCGAGTGAATGCCCAGCAGGACCCAAAGGAGAGCCTCATACCATAAACCACCTTGGCACATAAACGCGGCCTTGAGAGTGCAGTGCCGCCATTCGACCAGGCCGTTCACCTGCAGGTGGTAAGCCATGGTGTGGAATTTGGCAACACCGCAGAGTTTGCATAGTTGTGCAAAGAGGACAGACTTGAACAGTCATCCCTGATTGGCCGTTGGAGATGGGGGACAGCCAAAACGAGCAACCCACACCGAGACAAAAGAACGAATGATGGTCTCAGCCGTGATGTTAATAAGAGGGACCACCTTGATCCAGCATGTCATGTGGTCGATGTCCAATAAGGCATATCTGTAACCCTTGGAAGTGTGGAGGAGGCCAATGACGTCAATGTGGTCATGCCGAAGGCATCCCTTTGGAATGTCAAACTTGCCTAATGGAGGTTGAGCACGCCTGCTGACCTTGTTGCGCTGGCACGGGACGCACACGCAGGTCCAAGTGCGGCAGTCATGCTTCATGCCGGGCCAGACAAAGCCCTCAGTCACTAGCTACATTGTTGCTCACTTTGCAAGGTGAGCCAAGCCATGCAAAGCAGTAAAGACCCCGTGACGAAGGGCGGTAGGAGCCAGGGGGTGGGGAGTGCCCATAAAGGTGTCACAAAGGACAGGGATCATTGACCAGTGTAGGATACGGGGTTGGACAGAGAGCGATGACTCATCTGATATTAATTGGTGTATATCATGGTCTTCAGCCTGAAGTTGGGCGAGCTCTTCCAGATTCAGTGGTGCGGTTAGCACGCATATGCAGGAAAGGTAGTCTGCCACAACATTCTCTGTGCTGCAGATATAGCACGCATTGGAAGAGCGCTGACAGATGTAATCCATATGGCAGAAATGCCTCAGCAGAAGGTCCTTAGGTGGGTTATGAATAGCATCCATGAGTGGCATGTGATCTGTGTGGATCGTGAAAGGTCACCTCTCGAGGTCACTACGGAAATATTTATTCACCTTGTACACAGCAAAGAGCTCATGGTTGAAAGCCAACCACTTACACTGGCTCTTAGTCAGTTTCTTGAAAAAGAAGTGGAGTGCTTGGGTTGAGTCGGCTGTGTACTGTTGTAAAACGGCGCCTGCAACTGAATCTCTGGCATCAGTAGTGATCGAAACATGGGCCTCAGGGTCAGGGTGGACAAGTGTAGCGGCTTTGGCAAGGGCAGTTTTAACGTTACTAAAGGCACTGAGCATGGGTTTGGTCCAGTCTAACCTCCATTTCTCCATGGTGTTTTTGCTGGAGAGGGTGTCAGTGAGGGCCATTTGGATGGAGGCAGCGTGAGGAATATGGCAGTGGTAACAGTTTGCCATACCCAGAAAACGATGGAGCTGAGCATAATCGTCAGGAAGAGGAAGATCAAGTATGGATTTGACATGAGAACTCATTGGTCAGAGGCCATCAGCAGAGACAGTATGGCCTAGGAAGGTAACTGTTGTGGCACAGAGTTGAGATTTATCATGGTTGATCACCATGCCTTTGGCATAGGGGGCCAAATGGACTGTGTCAAGGTGAACTTGATGCTCCTCAGCAGAGGAGGAAAAGATCAGTATATCATCTAAGTAAGCATAAGAAAATAGCAGATTTAGCAAAATGGAATCGAACAACCGCTGCCACATCTGCGCAATGTTTTTCAATCCATGAAGCAGGTAACAGTATTCAAATAGGCTGAAGGGCGTGATGATGACCGTGGATGCATAGGGCTTTGATGGTATGCCTTGGAAAAATCTTAAACAGAGAAACACTTAGAACCATGTAGTAATTGCGTGAAATCCTGAATATGAGGAATTGGGTAGTAATCATTAATGGTGCGAGGATTAAGGGACCTGTAGTCCCCGCACTTGCAAAAGATGCCGTGTTTTTTAGGAACAAGGTGAATAGGTGAAAACCAGTTGCTATCAGTGTGGTGGAGTGCACCCAAAGCCAACAGATCCTGAACGATTTCCTTGGTGCACAGAAGTTTGGAAGTGTTAAGGCACCTGGCCTTATAACGTACAGGTAGGGTGTCTGTGGTGTGAATCCTATGACAAGTGCCTTTACTGATGGCTGATACTTGCGAAGGAAGGTCTGCAAGAGGGGTCAGGAAGGGGTCCACAGGCAACATTGGTTCACTGACCTTGCTGAACCGGGGCGGTGTAGGCAGTGCGTCGGCTGATGTCAATGATGGAGGATGCGGTGCAGGAGCGCAGCACGGAGATGTGTCTTGTAGAGTCGTCCGCGACGGTGAGGAAGCAACAGCAGGTGGAGGAAAGTTCAACACAGGGGCAGATTGGGAAGAAGGCACAGTAGAGGTGTGTGTTGGGTCGCCTCATTGTGGTTCTGCAGATAGGCGATGTATCGTACGTCATGCGTGTGACAATTCAGCAGAAGCACAGGCAATGCGGGTGCATAACGTTTTGTTCTGGGTGAGGAGTTCGTCAATTTGTGAGCGCACGTCTGACGGGTCAGAGAGCTGTGTAGTAATGTGCTAGAGCAGGGATGCAAATGTGGAAAGTGTAACCAAGGAGGCAAAGAGTGAAGTCGTGCTGAACTCATTTGAGCACAGAACAGTAGAACCAGATGCGTGTCGCAGTGCAGCGGCCTACAGGTGTGGTGAAAGTTCCTAATGATGTAGAAAATCCAACTCGATCACAGGTTCATCCATGTTGGCAATGTGGAATGCCCAAGGAAAAGTGTGGACCAGTATAGGCGAAGCGACATCTTGATGGAACCATGGACCACAATGGGAGAATGATTGGTGGTAATGAAAGTGAGGTTAGCAGGTGAAAGTGTGTCGCCGGCATGCTTGGCTGGGATAACACTAACATTGGCACCAGTCTTTACAAGAAAGGGAGTGCCAGATGACATGTCTGTGGCATATAGGTGTCGTGTCGCTGAATGTTGTGGAGCAGTCATACAGAAGGTGCTGTGAAGGGATGTGGCGGGCTGTGGTACCTAAACATGCCAGCCAGAATCATTTGGGTAGGCACAAGGTGTGCAGCAGTTGCGGGCGGCATCCCCTTAAGTAGCGTGGTACCGGCACAGTGGGTATGCCGGTAGGCTAGGCAGTGTGGAGTGGAAGCAGGCAGCAGCTGTCTTCATTGGGGCCAGTCAACGATTGGGCTGCTGCTCATGCAAGGTTGGCGGCTGTCGTGAGGCTGCAGGCAGTACCTCCTGTACGCTGTTAGGTGGCAGCTCCTGGCTGGCAGCCGAGGTGCCGATGCGAACACGCTGGCCTTTGCCGGCAGGGTGTGGAACTGAAGGTGCAGGCATGCCAACTGAGGGTGATAGAGATGTGTCCATGACAGGTGGTGTCAGTGATGAATGATAGCATAAGCTTGATCTGCCATGCATAAACGAACCTCAAGTGGGTCAGTGTTGTGAGACAGTAGATGAAGTTGTATATCTGAAGGCATTTTGTCCATCCAAAATGTCCAAATTGCGGCATCAGGTAATGCTTGATCATCAATTAGTGCACGTAGGTGCCGCCAAAGCTGCGAAGGAGTGTGGTTGTTGAGATGCTCATTTTGAATAATGTGGTGGATAGCCTCCACTGGAGGACGAGAAAGGTGCTCGATGAACAGTGCTTTCGTCATCGAATACGTGTGCGAGGCGGGTGGTGAGAGAAGCAAATCACTGATGAGGTCCAGATGAGCGAGGAGGTGACTCACCAGGCAGACAGAATGTGCGTTGTTGTCTGAAATGCTGTGGATGTTCAGTAGGTGATCCACTAATGCGAACCAAGTCTTAGGGTTATCTTTTTGCAAAGCAGGTAGCTTGGGGAACCTGCCGGGTAACACATGTTGAGGCAGCACTGGCAGGTGGAGATCTGTGTGAGCGGGGCAAGATGCCTCCGACACTGGGAGTGCAGTAGCGGTGATGGGTGCGATGCTTGAGGTCTGCGTGGGGGGGAGGGGGCGGGGGCGGCTGCATGCAGCACATGGTGTGGAGGGTGTGGGTGCAAAAGTTGGCACGGTGTGTCCAAACTGCATGCCTGATGAAAAGCATGGTGCGGGTGTAATGGCCGGTGTCATCGCAACAGCGGGCAGAAGGCGGTCATGGCACAGCCACGAGGGGGCTGACCCAAAAACCAGCGCAGGTGCAACAGCCGGCGCCATTGCAAAAACTGGCGGAAGGCAGTTGTGGTGCAATCACAATGCAGTGGTCGCCGAAACTGGTTCGGTCGAGGCGACCAGCATTGCCGAGACAATGTGGGGAGTGGGGGTAGGGGAGGGTGGGGGGGGGGGGGGCAGTGCAGTGATACTAGGCATGTGAGAATTTGCTACCCCATGAACAGAAATGTTCGAATCACAGTTCTGGAACTTTGTTTGCACATCAAACCAACCCCAAGATAATTGCGTAGATGAGGGGTAAACCATAATGTCTTTAACTGGATGATCATCCACGATGTCGTTAGGCAGTGTGCGCTGTCCATGTTGTGGCCTTTGTTGTGCTGCCACACTAGACGGTGGCCATGTTGAGCCAGTTAAGGTTAGCTGGCCACCGGCGTGGCCGGGTGTAAATAATTGTTCACTTTTAACCAAACGTGCATTAGGAACACTTGACCACTCGTGGTCACAAGCGCAGTTTATAGGGTGTGGGACAGTAGCACAGAAAGACACTAGTAGATCCATTGTGGCGAGAACAATGTGGGCTGCCACACAAAGTTTGTTAATGATGAAAACAAGTACAAAATAAATCATGATCACACAACGTCAATGTTGGGGTCACCACTGTGGTTATAGTGTATGGTTGGTCAGTAATAACACACACTAAGTATTTTATATAATTTATTAAACACTGGGACAGAAAGAACAAACATAGCAGAACACAAGTTGCGTGCCGAGGGAAGACATACAACAAAAGCAGTTCAAAGAAGTAAGGGGCAGCCAGGGGCGAAGATTGTTGTCTTCTGTTGCAGCATGTCCAACACAGTATTGGTGAAGAACACTATTAAGAAGCTCTTGTACACTCCTGTGAAGATGGGGCAGAGCACCATCCAGTTGCAAAATGTAATCACCATAACAGGTGTTTGGCACAGAGAACATTCACTTTTAGAGAGCTATGCTGATGCTCTATTAGCATGTGTGGTTTTCTTGCTTCTGCAGATATGGACATTGTGTGTGTTCACCTTACCACTCACAAGGAAAGTGGCTTCATTGCAGAAGATGAATCTTCCTACAAAACCAGCATCCTCCATTTTTAACTGCAGCTCTTTACAGAATCACCCCTTTTCACGCTGTCTGTTGGTGTAAGAGCATGTACTAATCCCACTTTGTACAGTTTAAAATGTAGCCATTTACAGAAGACCTTCCACACTATAATCAATGGCATGAACAAGGACTTTGCTGAAATGCCTTGTGCACTCTTTCAACATGTGCATCAGACATGTGACTTCGACCACAACTTTTCCCCTTACAATGCATCCAGTTTCTATAAACTGTTGGTACCTCATACCTACATTATTCTCATTTGGTGGGTATTTCCTAAACCGTGCATGAAACTCATGCTACACAGAAAAAAGAGCACACAGAAAGCCTTTTCCTGTTTGCCAGCCATCTTGGAAACAGATGCTATGCCTGTGTAGTAAGCATGACAAGCAAATAGTGGATAGTGCATCTAAAACTTGGACAGTTGCCACTGCTTATGCTGTTAGGCTTGCCCATATAAATTAATAAATCAATTTATTATTAATTTTTAAAACCAAATCTTCTGTTTATAAACGTCCTGTATATCAAGCAAATGCCTTCTCTTCTTAGGGTGGGGGTTTAGTATGAAGGGTAGTCAAATGAAAACCAAACACCTGCCACCAAAAAATCCTTTTTGAATGGTTCCATTTGAAAGTAATGATCACACTCATTAACACATTTATCCTGTTTCTTGTTTCATAGAACATTTTTGGCTGCTGTTGGATCCCTAACTACACCCACTCTTGCACTTCCTCATCCAGCTGAAACCAACATCTATGCATGTCTTTCTTCAGGTTGCCAAAGATGTGAATATCACATGGTGAAAGAACCAGGCTGTATGGAAGATGTTGCATTGTACTGTTTCCCAACAAAATCACTGCAGTGTGACCTTTGTCCAGTTGGCAGTGTGGGGACAAGCATTATCATGAAACAGGATGATTTCATCTGACAGCATTCCTGGGCATTTTGACTTGATGGTGCACTGCAATTTCTGCAGAGTGTTTTCATAGCAATGTGCATTGACTTTGGTTCTATGCTTGCGGAACTTGATGAGCAGAGGAAGCATCCTGTTGCATGATAATGCCTGCCCCCACACTGCCTATTCAGTGATTTGGTTGAGAATTACTGCAATATCCTCAGTGCAGCTCGGGTCTTTCACTGTGTGATTTTCACTTATTTTGTGACTTGAAGAAAGACACATGTAGACATCAGTTTTAGCCTGACAAGGAAATGCAAGAGATGGTGTGGTTGTGGATCTGCCTGTGGCTGACAGAGTTCTATGAAACAGGAATGGATGCTCCTGTCTCCCAGTAGGATAAATGTCTTAATACATGTTGTGATCACTTTTGAATGGAACCATTCCATGGTCTCATTGTGGCAAGTGTTCAGTTTTCATTTGACTGCTCTTTATACATCGACACTAGTGTCCAGCTTAAGTAGGAAGCAAGGGAATTTCAAACAAACATCCTCTGTTGTCTCTGGAGGGGGTTGCCGTCTCGAATCCCATGTACATGTTGAGGCTTCTATTTCACTTTAAATGCTTTTTAATATGCTTATGATATTTATAATTTATTTTCAGTCTGGTGAATAGTCTCTATGGCTTTATAAAACAGTGAAAAGGATGCCCTGTGCAATCGTCCACTCCAAACTGTATCTAAGTGTTCATACCACACGTCATCCAAGTCCTCCACCCTAAGCCCAACGTCAACTGCATCCACAGTCCACCAGTGTGCAGCGCACTGTCACTCCCAGATTACACTGGCTGCTCCATTGCCCATCTGATGGGGCTCATATCTCTGATCTATCAAGTTTCCTTGGCACGATTGATCAGTAGTGAGCTTGTGTGTGTGTTCAGCTGAGTTCTTGTTTTCATTTTTTGCACAATATTTTGGTGACAGACCCAGCCATCTTTTTCAGGTGCTGCAAGTTTTGCCATTATGTGTACTTGCTGTGTGGTCTCCAATCAGACTGTGAGCCATTGTTGGTCTCATACTACTATTTACAGCCAAGTTTGACTCCCATCATCCACTGTGCCCTTTGAGTCCAGGCAGTAAGTACACATAATAGAAAAACACCTGAAGAAGATGGATGGGACACAAATGAAACCATTGTGCAGAAAATGGAAACAGCTACTCAGCTGAACACCTGGAAGCTCAGTATTGATCAATCATGCTGAGAAAATGTGAGAGATCATATTACTTAACTCTATGTACACAAATTGGATAAACTCCACCAGAAGAAAGGTCGACTTCTCAGTACATTGGCCTTCCTAACAAGATGCCGAGTTGAACAAGCTGTAGGTACATTTGTTAAAATCAAACATCACATTAACATACCAGGGGCAAAAAGGATTAGGCACTGTCCAAGCCTGGCTCCAGTACGAGAAGAATTTGTGACACTTGATGGTTGGTAGACGTCACTTCAAAAGAGCTTCTTCATCTTCATCTTTACGTGTCGGCTAAACTCTCTGCATAGTCTCAAGAATGGGTTTACAACAATATTGCAAGCAGAATCTCTGCAGTTGAAAACCTCTGCATGCCAAAAATCAAAATTTGTTCACTTGCACATGAGCCAAGGCAAGAAGCTGGGGTCATAATGTAAACACTGAGAAACAGTGAAGAGCCTTGCTAAGGGTCTAAATTTTGCATCCATTACAAATGCTGCCAATAGCAGATTATATAAGCACCATGGAGCAGGTTATGAGTGCCGTGGAACATGTTGTAGCTGCTCTCACGCCAGAAGCAGCAGAAAAGGTTTGCTGCAAAACCTGTAGAGCACTTATCGGGGCATCAGAGCTAAGATCCAACCGCTAATGAAGAATGTGTAGCATTGAAAACTCTGTGGGAGGACAATGAAACTGTAGTTCTGCCAGCTAAAAAGGTTAACACTATGGTCCTAATGTCATGTGTGGACAACAGTAAGAAGATATTCAATCTCGTGAATGACACTTCATACTGACAGATGTCAGTCCTACAAATAAAATTGAGAGGAAGTGTCATAACATGAGCAGCTGTGCTACCATGACTATATGGCCTGCATAAGGTATACAAGGAAAGAATTCCACTAAGATCCATAGTTTAGTAATATTGGCACACTGTAGCAGGATGGGTCATCCTCTTACTTTCCTTTAAGCAATCCGTCTGCCTACCTGGATAAGTTTCAGGTTGTCTGCCCCTTCACTCTATGGTAGTAGATACTGGTTTAGCCAATAAAAGCAGCATTGATGAAAATTTGAATAAATACCTATCACACTAAGGCCACGTAACTCCAGTTCATGGGCTGTAACTGAAAGTTAGTTAAACTATTGAGTGTTTGGGGTTCTTTGACTCATTTGAAAAAAATGTCTAAAATTTCCTATAAGATGGTTTATTGTCTTTAAAAATACAGAAAATAGCTATCAACTCCGTCTTTAATATCCTGACATCAATTATGCAATGTTCCAAAATCACACCTGAAAGCAGCCAGAAGGTATTTAGTCCGACCCAATATTTTGAACATCCTTAACTGTCACTGGCTCATGACCACTGGTGAGTTAACACATTCAGTCATTCAGTATGCTTCTAGTAAAGAAGTGCTCACCATAATGTCTCATAATCTGTACAAAACACGCCACACGGAATTTATGTTTGACATGAAATTTTCTTTAATTATCTCCTAAAATCGGCCACTCACAAAGCTCAGACTTTCACAAAATACTTGGTGCTGTAGTTGCTTTTCACCCATGACTAGAGAACCAATCAAATGTCCAAATTTCTTCATTTTGGCACAAATTTGATTAGCACAGTTTAACATAGGTGTTTACCAGAAGACGGCTCCCTAATGATTATCTACTCACATGTCTTCTCACTGTATTTCTGTCAGCCAATCAGATTACTGCAAGTAATTTAGACCAGAAATTTTGTAATTCTGGAACTAAACAAAATTTATTGAAAACAAAATGTGGTTTCTTGCCCCAAAATAAATAACTAATAAATTTTATACTTGATGCCCCTTCTGGCTGCCTATTACAAAATCAAGCTCATTCCAACATGTGTCATAAATTCCCCTATTGTGCAGCAACTTTCTCACATGTACATTTTCGTAGTTTTAATAAAATATCACATTCTCTGTTTATGTATGTCCTTCATTCACTCTCTCTGTGTCTCAAAAACACTCATTTTACCAAAACATGATGAAATAATAATTTTCCAAAGTACTTTCAATTACATCAGAAACATGTGGTAATAAAACTAAACAAAATTCCTGAAAATTAAATTATATGAACCTATCCTCTTGGTTGTAGTTTCAAATGATACTGTAGATGAATCCATTACAGTCCCTAACTCTGTTTCATAATGCCAGCATGGTTATATGTTTTAGGTAAAAATTTACATCCCCAAAAGAACTGAACTTATTGATTTGAAATTTTACCAGTACCATTGTATTATTCATAGAATTTGGTATACTAAGTATGAAAAAGATTGATTAATAGATAATAGTACTTCTTCAGATTCATAGAGAGTATGCATAATGTATTGCATGCAGCATTAAGCAAGTACACTGCTTGCTTGGCCTGATAGCCAGTGTCAGCTGTGCCAGCGTGAGAATCAAAATCTGGTCTCCTCCCAGCTCCATGGCCAGTTACACTTTCAGTGAAAGATAACAACTCATAATGATTTGCTGCATTACAGCACCTAGAAACCAGCTGACAAAATATCTGAAATGCATACTCAGTAAATACATGAGAAGTGCAAATACCATATTCAATAGTCCATTGACTTTCCTCAGTCAACTGCTATTCCAGGATATAAATATTACGGTCAGTTTTGATGTAGTCTCCGTCGGTATGAGAGTTCTTTTTCTGATTCCTTGGAATTAATATTGCAAAAGGTAGACAGTCCTTCCACAGAACTTTTTAGGCATATTTTGACATCAACTTATTTCCTATATGATGGAAAATATTATTAACAGACAAATTGCATTTCAGTGGGTTGTCCATTATCACCTGTCATGGTGAACCTGTAGAGGGAACACTTTGAAGCAAAGGCACTTGAATCCACAAACTGAAACCCATGTTTCTTTCAGGACATGGATGACACTTCTGTAGAATGGCCATGTGCATTGGAAAAACTTCAAGAGTTCCTGGAACATTTAAACTATCTCCATCATAATATGAAAGTCATGATGGAACTTGAAAAAGAGAGCCACTGAAGTGTTAGTTAAAAGAAGACTGAACAGATCCCTACGTCACAATGTATATAGAAAACCTACACACATGACCTCTATCTTCACACCACAAGCCATTACCATCTATCACAAAGAAATTTTGTGTTAAAGACTCTGGCCCATAGAGCTCGATCACATTCAGACAAGGGGAGCCTTGCCAGAGAATTACAAAACCTGTGACTGATGTTCTGAAAGATGGTTACTCACAGCATCAAACTGTATGGCAATGCAGTCAAAATCAAGAACGTCTAAGAAATAGTTTTAGGCTGAGAATGAGGAAGAGAAGCCAAAAATCACTTATCTGCCTTATAATGGTCCAATATCCAGAAAGATCAGTAGACTACTACAGAAACATGGCATCCAGTGTGTTCACTCCTGTCAACTAAGATAAAAAGTATTTTTTATAATATTAAAGATGATCTACATCTCCAAAAACTGGGTGTGTATCATATTCCATGTGAATGTGACATGTCTTACTTTGCATAGAATATCAGAACAGTTGAGGAGAGATGCAAAGAGCATCAGTGACACACCCAACTAAAACAACCAAGAAAATCAGCTATTGCTGAGCACTGCCTTGAGTATAATCATGAAATGAAATGAAGTACAATGATACCAGTACTGTGGTGCAAATGCCAAGTTTCTGGGACAGCGTAATTCAGGAGTCTGTCAAAATAAAGATGTCAGAAAATGTGATAAACAGGGATGGGAGTTACAATTTAAATAACACTTGGAGTCTGACGCTCAATTTATTAAAATCTCACTGCCCATCACATCTATCAGAGTTGGAAAATGCTGAGGAAATTTATGTTTCATGGAGTATCAGTGCATGCTCTGTAAAACAAAAGAGCATCACAGCATGCAGTGGACATTAGGAATTGAACTCGCCTATAAATTGGAATCCAAGCAGCGAGTACTCACGGTAGCAAAACTCACAGCACCTGAAGAAGATGGCTGGTTCAGTCTTCAGGATACTATGCAGAAAATGGAAACATCAACTCGGCTTGCTATTACTCATCTCTATGCATCATCTGTGGCAGTCATGCTAACACTGACTGGTTACAAGCTTCCACCCCACCATGACCACTATCCTGGACCACCCTTGAGCTCTACTGCTTTCCCCTGCTATGACCACACTGCCTTTGCCCTTATAAGAACTCGTATCAGTGATTATTGGTGGGTTGGAACCAAGTAGTGCAGATTGATGTCTGAATGACTGTGTTGTTGTATATAGTTCAACAGTGTAAATAAAGTTCATTTATTCTTGCTACTTGGGGGATATTAATTGAAGTGGCTCTCTCAATCATGACACAAAACTTGATGACAAGGAGTGAATTGTTTGGCTTTTTAATACCTTGCATCCTCATCCAGTATAGCTAACCATCCCTGTGCACCACTTTCGAAGGTAGTTGATTTTTTTCTCTTGCTGCATAGATTTCAGTACAGCATTGCCATCTCTGACTATATCAGCACAGTAGCTAGTGCTACAGCACCTGCAGTGGAACAACAATTTTCAACAAAAGCTAACCTGTTTCCTTCATACCATCGCAAGTGATGCCATCGCTTTTGCTCCCACCCAAGCTCATCATTACCATGCCGATGTCCCACTGGTGCATCACCAGCCAGCTGAGACTGTCGGTCCCCTGCTGACATCCCATTTGCCTGTCACCATCCTACCAAGCCTGTTGGCATACTGCGTTTCAGCTACTGATGCTAGCTGCTTCTCAACCAGCCAGCCCTGTCATTGCATTGGTGGTAGTCGGGCACCTGTGGAGACATCTTTTCCTTAGCTGTCCCTGATGCATCGCACTCCCTGGTGCATCCGGAACCACTGCCACTGGCTCCACCATTGACACAGCTCCTTCTGTCTCCACCACAGCCTTCTCTTTTGCCACTGGCATAGCCTCCTCTCTCACTGCTGGAAAGACCTCTTCTTTTGCCACTGGTATGACCTCCTATTTTGCCATCAGCATGGTCTCTCTTTCACCGCCAGTTCAGCCTTCTTCTCAGCCACCAGCATGGACTTTTCCACTACCATCATGCCTTCCTCCACTGCATGCATGGCCTTCTCCACTTCTGGCACACCTTCCTTTACTGTTAACATTGTTTTTTTTCCACAACTGGCATGGCTTCCTTCACTGCAGTAATACCCCCTTGCATCTAGGTCCAGCTTGCTGCCACCATCATGAGGTCACTTCAGATGGTTTCATTTTCTGTGTCACTTCGTCCTTCCATTCTTGCTTTTTTGTCTCCTGCTGTATCACCCTCAATCGAGCCTTTGTCCCGTTTCAAGGTCCTTTTGCTGTTCTTTTCTGTGAGCATTAATTTTCTTGTGGAACCTCTGAAGCAAAACCCTGGACCACACTTGGTCCCATGACCTATGCCACCTTCCTGTGACTGGCTTTCCTTTCTCAGTAACAGTTCTGGCCATATGTTGTTTATCATGTCTCCAATCATAGCAGCTTTTCTTGTTGGCTGCGTGGCTGCATCAGTGCCACATTGAACACCTTATTGGCTCGTCGGCTTCATTGCGTCTCTAGCAGCTGCCATTCGTCGGGTGTCATCTTACAGTGGCTGCTGGTGTTTGCTGATGCCACCACTGGTTCACAAGTTCCATGTCACCTCTTCCCAGCAGCAGCTGCATTGCTTTCTTAAGAGGGGAGGGATATTGTATTCACCTGGGATCCACCGCAAAACAACATGGGTGTATACTGCAGACTGCCTTGTACCTGGCTGCTGGTGAGGCCATCATGTGAGATACAAGAAAACAGTCCAGTGACAACATAAGCACACCATGTTGTCATCAACCACATCTCTCAGAGCTGCCAGGGTAATACATAGCCCCAGCTTCACTGTTAACAGCACAGGCGTTGCTGCAAGTAGAGCTATCATTGGAGACTCAATGTCTTCCTTTGCAGGTTATGTGTCTGCTTGATATCAAGCCTGTATGTTCCACTGGGCAGCAATAAAGGGCACTGCCCGACCGTTCAGAACTGGTTCACATTGGAAATCACTCCAGGACAGGTGTGAATTGCATCCTGTTGGTGCATCATTTGGAGCTCCCTTTGCCACAGAAGAGTCGTCAGCTCCACACCATGTCTGAGTGTTCTCTCCACACCTCATCCAAGTTCTCCACAGGGGGCCTGATATCGGTGCATTTGTGGCCCATCAGTGCACAACTCATAATCACTCCTGGAATATGCCGGCTGTGTCCATCGTTCATCTGATGGAACTTGTCTCTCTGTGTCTTATGCCACAACCACACTCTCTTTGACCAACTCCAAGCTTCCAACTCGCTAGGACCTTTCTCTCTCTTGTGGAAACCCCTAGAGCTCTGCCACTCTCCACCTATATGACCCCTTTTATACTCCCTTTAAGAGAACTCTGTCAATGTGACATCAGTCACTGTCAATACATTGGGACCAAGTAATGTGGTTTCATGTCTAAACAGCTGTGGTGTTGTATTTAGTTCATGAGCATGAATAAGTTTCATTTACTCTTGCTAACTCGGGCATATTAATTACTGTGGCTCTTTCATGACAATGTAACAAAACCTGGCAACAAGAAGTGGATTTCATCCCACCAGTGACTTTTTCATATTTTGCATGCTTCCCCAGTACAGCTGACCATCTCTGCGCACTGCTTATGATGTTTACGGATTGTTTTCTCTTACTGCATACATGTGACTCATGCGAGGGTTGACTGAAAAGTAATGCCTCCACCTTCGTAACTCTTCAACAGTTGGCAGCATTGGTATGCGGCAGGTACTGGCTTGTTCTGTAGCTTCTTGGCTACAGTTCCAGTTGGCGGGAAGCCTTAGCATTGACTGAGCAAGGTGGCGCAGTGGTTAGCACACTGGACTTGCATTCGGGAGGACTACGGTTCAATCCCGCGTCCGGCCATCCTGATATAGGTTTTCCATGATTTCCCTAAATTGCTCCAGGCAAATGCTGAGATGGTTCCTTTGAAAGAGCATGGCCGACTTCCTTCCCCATCCTTCCCTAATCCGATGACCTCGCTGTTTGGTCTCTTCCCCCAAACAACCCAACACCTTAGCATTGAATGGTTGTGTTGTTACAGTAGAAAGTATGGAATCCTGCACAAACGGTCGGTCAATGTGATTTAAGCAACGTTCAGTCATTGAATTCTTGACAGCAGAATGTCTCACCCCAAAGGAGATTCATCGGAGAATGAAAGCAGGTTATGGTGTGAAATCTGGTTTTGCAGGATAGAGAGAATCAGGTTATGGTTGTGGAGGGGGCCATAATCAGTTACTGTCAGTTGCACAAAACACACAAACTTTTATTTTCCTAGGCTTGACCAAGGCTAATGATAAGGGCCAGGAGAAATCCCCAAGTGATATACTCCCTCAGACCCAATCATGCAGAGGCAACACCTGACCGTTGGCCACTCGACATCTCTGCACCGGAGAGGGGACCGACCAAAGTTTCGCAAGATGACCAAATTCAAGAAACCCTTCGAAGATCAATAGTGAAAGGGAGCTACCAGAATCCAAAAGAGCACAAATCGGTTCCCCACCTACTTGAGAATAAATATAAGGCAAGGGTGGTGATGAGGGAGTTTTCCCTTGACAACGCCCGTGGCCTGACTCTTAACTTCACGACATACATCGTTCGCAAGCAGCAATGTAGATATCACTGCAACAGTGGCATGGAGCTCTTCCCAGGTTGAAGGACGATCACGAAAACCAAAGTGTGGCTTATCCACCGCTCGCATTCCCCTAAGAACAATAGACACCAACTCCCATTCTGGCAAATGGATCAACAAGGTTAAGCAGGCTATCTGAATTCTGTTGACATACTGATGTAACTCCTCTTTATCCTGCTGCATCTCCCAAATGTAATGACACTAAAGCTGTTTCAGAACTCCAGTGCTCAATCTCTGGTTAATGACAAGCTCCCTCAATTGCTGTAAGGAAAACCCTTCTGCCATGGCTCAGGATAGGAGGTTCTGCAACTCACCTCTAGCTAATGGGTACAATAGTGACAAAACTACTTGGTGCGGAGTGTGAAAGGCAGCAGCATGTTGCTCAAGAGGAACCAACAACCGTAATAAGTTTTCAACCTGCTCAAGTCAATCTACAACTAATTCAGTAATATCTCGAAAGAAATATGCCAGAGGATTAGGCAATTTGGCAAACGCTGCGTCTAGCTTGGCAGAGGATATAACAACAACACCACCTGGCTGGCTCCTGTTTCCCCCTTGATACAGCAAGTTCCGCTCTTCATTCCTCTTCCCATCCATTCTAAACATGTAAGCTAAACTGCAATGCATTAACCAAAGACCCCAATTCGATGGTTAATTTTTTATGATGTTCCTCCGAACCTAACATGCCTAAATCCGCTATCCGATTGGTTAAATGCACTAACTGTGCCCAAACCATGTGCAATTGACTGTCAATACGTTGAGTGCCTTCCAAAACACAAATGGTGTCCTCAGGCCCCCTAACAGCCTTAAACAAAAATTCAAAGGCTGCTTCTGTTTCACCCACCACCTCCAGCGTGACAACAACCGGGTGAAGAACGGTAGCATGCAAGCAGGCCACTAAGTCCGGAACACTGCTCTCAATGGCTGACACCTTACCGCCAACTCACAAACAAGGTGGTCCCCGGGCACTGCCTGACCGCCATTAAAATAAGTCACCTGAAACAATCAACAACCAAAACAATATGGTGCAACATTGACAGAAATAAAATTCAAACTAACAATAACTGGAATGGCAATATCACAATCATAACCACACTCTGCTACCAGTTGAAATCTGGTTTTGCAGGATAGAGCGGATCAGGTTATGGTTATGGAGGGGGCTGTAATCAGTTACTGTCAGTTGCACAAAACACACAAACTTTTATTTTCCTAAGAACCACGTTGCCTTAAAAGGATCAAAATAAAACAATATGGCAGAAGGCCTAGTTAAGAAAACTTGAGATTCCTCCTAGGCTGAAGGCCCAAAGCCACACCAAAAACAAGAACAGCTGAAGGCGTGAACACAAGTTATAAAAAATTGCTTTAAAGAATACACGTGGCTGAAGCCTTACTTAAAAAAATATTTCATGTAAATACTTGTCTGAAGGCCACACACAAATCATTGAACAACTCAGGGCTTGGGGACTGGATAAGAATAATTTCAGATAGAGCAAATTTAAAAAAAAAAAAAAAAAAAAAAAAAAAAAAAATTCGTTTTAAACTAATGAATCTTCAAATTTTAATTTAAGATGGCTGAAGGCCTTATCTTAAAAATATTTCATGTAAAAGCTCAGCTGAAGTCCACACACTGGACATAGAACAATTCAGGGCTTAAGGCCTGGATAACAAGAATTTCAGACAGAACAAACTTTCAAAATTTAGTTTTTAAACAAATCAATCTTCAAATTTTAATTTAAGTCAGTTGAAGGACTTAGTTTAAAATTAAAACAACTAAATTAATAGATGGCTGATGGCCTCACACAGTACTTCACACTAAAATGAAAATCACAATCTAAAACCAACAGAACAGTGGTGCTCAGAAGTGCTCCAAGGGTCAGCCTGAGGAGGTAGCTCTAACGTAAGTTGAGGTGAGACAGGCAGCCAAGAGTAAGGTTAAATAATCAGATGGCAACCTGACCTAGGGATGGCTGAATGATCAACCAACAACCTAATCAATTCCCTTCCGCCTGACCAACGACATGACAACGAAAAGTATCAGCTGAGGACGAAGATACCTGCAGCACAACTTCCTCAAAATTGGCGTCTAAAAACTGCCAAGGCACAATAACCACTCTAAAAAAATATGAACAAACAACTAAAAGGCTGCCAAACTACACGCTGTGCCAGACAGCGTCAGCACAGTGAGGAAAAACACACTGCCGGAAAACTACGCTAACGACTAGGGCAGGTAACTGGGGTGTTAACGGCCACAAGCCACAAAATTCCGCTTGTGCACTTCATTGATAAGTAACAATCAATTTAATAGTTAAATACCATATAGGAAGATGGCTGCAAAATTTTGCCGACTCCAACACACCGTATGTTGCTGCTAGCCGGAACGACCCAGGAAGCAACAACTGGCAATTAACGAAAAGATGTCACAGCAGTTGAGGTTTCATAACATGTTAACTGATCACTCAACTTCAGTGTCCAGGTTTGGTGGGCAGTGAACTTTGTAGGGCTCGCAGCTAGTGCCCCACAATCCGACCGCGTGTGCACGCCGCCAGCGGTCCCGGCCTGACCTCGCTGCTCTCTCCCAACTAACTGACTGACGCACACACCACCACACAGAAATATAGTGATCACACCAAAGATGGTACAGCAGTACTAGTATCGATAAGCACTGCTGCTGCCACTGACAGAGGCAAGTCACCAAATTGTTATGGTAATAACTCAGGGAGAAATAAGACGCCACTTGATTGTGACAAAATGCCAAAGAACAAATGGCATCAACACGAGCCGGCCATGGCTCAAGGTGATTGTGCTGATGTGGGTACTGTGCGTCTTCATTTTCATAACCTGAGAGGAGTTTCTGGAAAATTTCAAGTTTGTGCACTTTCATTTCAGGAGTCAGCATCTGGGGTACCCATCATGCACAGATCTTCCAATAGCCAACCAAAGCAATAACGTGACCCACAGGTTCTTGTGAAATGCCAGTTGTGCTTGCAGTTTCTCTCTGAGTGATACAGTAATCGTTCTGAATTAATCTGTCTACATTTTGCTTGTGAAACTCGGTGGTTGCTGTCTCAGGACGTCCAACTCTTTGTTTGTCAAGCAGGTCAGATGTTCCTGCCTCAACATCTGTAAACTTACTAGCCCAACGATGCACAGTACTCACATACACAATCACCATAAACTGCTTTCATTCTCTGATGAATCTCCTTTCAGGTGACACCTTCTGCTGTCAAGAATTCAATGACTGGGCATTGCTCAAATGGCATTGACCGACCATCTTGCACAGGGTTCCTTACTTTACACTGTAACAACACAACTGTTCAATGCTAAGGCTTCCAGCCAACTGGAGCTGTAGAGAAGAGGCTAGGGAACAAGCCAGTACCTGTCTCATACCAATGCTGCCAACTGTTGAAGAGTTAGGAAGGTGGAGGCATTACTTTTCAGTCAACCCTCATAGCAGCCTCCAGATATATTGGCACAATAGCTGCTGCTACAGTGCTACAATGGAACAATGACCTTATACAGGGCTAATCTGCATTCTGCTCACTACCATGAGTAATGCCATCACCACTCCTCCCAGTTGAGCCCGTGATAACCATGTGTCATCCTACTGACACATCACAATCCAGCCAAGCCAATCAGCACCCTGCTGATGTTGGCCAAGCTCATTGACACCCTGCCAATGTCCACAGCCTGTTGTCCTCCCAGCCGAGTCTGTTTGCTCCCTGCCGATGTAACACCAGACCATCACCTTCCAGTCGAGCCTGTCATTGTCCTGCTGACATCACACCAGCCTTTTGTCTGCCAATGCCAGCCCCTTCACAGACAGTTCTGTTGCTGCATTTGTGTCACCCCTGGCACCAGCAGAGATGCCTTTTCATCTGTGACCCCTAAAAACCACTAGTGGGTTCCAACAAGTGTCTCGCTGCTGCTGCCACACTCCCCTCTGCTGAGAGCCCTAGTGCCACCAGCTCCACTGCCGGGATGACCGCCTCTTTCACCACCAGTATGGCCTCCTCTCACACCACTGGCACAGGCTCCTCTTCTACCACTCTTCTCCTTCCTCCACCATCAGCACTCTATCCTCCACCACCAGCATGGCTTCTTCTGCCACCGGCACACTGCCTTCAGTGCTGACATGGCCTCCCCTGCCACTAGCTGGGCCCCACTTTAAGCCATTGTTGCATCCTCTATTCTTATGGTTTCGTTTCATACATCACTTCCTCCTTCCAGTCCTGCTTTTTAGCCTGCTGCTGTATTGCCCTTGGTTGATCCATCACTCTTTTTATCAGTTAATTCTGCCGTTCCTTTCACTAGGCATATGGTGAGACACACTAGAACGTTCTGATGCAAAATTTTGGGCCACACCTGGTCCCATCATCTTTGCTGCCTCCTGGTGGCTGGCTTGCCATTCACAACAGTGACCGTCCCATCTCTTGTTTTCAGTTCCCTGATTGTGTGTGGGCTTTCCTGTTGGCCACGTCAATGCCACATTGCATGCCTCACCAGCCCGTTGACATTGTCCATCTTGAGCAGCCGTCATTGGTCAAGCATAGCCTCCGATGGCTGTTGACTCTGGCTCACTGGTCTCAGGACTTCTGCTCCCAGTGGCACCTTCATTGACTTCACCATCTCTTCTTATGGGGGAGGGATATTGTATCCACCTGAAGTCCACCTCCAAGCAACACATATGTTTGTTGCAGGTTCACACCTGTCCAGCCACTGGTGACACCATTGCGGGAGATGTAACAAAGCAATCTGACAGCAACATAAGCACACCACATTGTTGTGAGCCGCATCTCCCGCAGCTGCCACACCGTATAACCAGATGCTGTTGCTGCTCTAGAAATCAGCAACAGGAGTCACTGTTGATGGTTTGCCCCTTACACACAGCTCGCATAAGAGTAACACCATCATAGTCATATGCCATGATCAGCATAAGTTTCACCCGATCCCAATTGGGCTCCTCTCTCATATACATAAATTTATTTTCCTTAGTTTCAGTTGAAATATAATTTTGTGTTTGTCCTTCCACAAAATAGACATGATTGAAAGTAACCAGCTGGACCATGTTTTCATTATTAGCTACCAAAAGATTTTTTTGTGTGCCATATCTCAGATTATGTTATTTCCTTTTTTCATCTGCACATGAGTATCTTTCTTCTCATTCAAGTTCTCACCATTTTTCTTACTCATGATCTCTAAAGTTTTTCCTATTTGTTTGAAATGTTTTCATTTTTTTCATACATTTTGAATTCCTGTATTTAAATTTTTCATTTTGTGTGTGTGTATGTGTGTGTGTGTCTGTGTCTGTGTCTGTGTCTGTGTGTGTGTGTGTGTGTGTGTGTGTGTGTGTGTGTGTGTGTGTGTGTGTCTTGTTGTTGTACAGGAAATCTGTTCTAGTTCTCCTATCCACTGATGTACCAGAAATCTTGTTTGTTTACTGTTTCTTCTTACTCTCATAATCCCTCATTGTCAAAAGTGAGTGATTCGTATAAGATATTAAATTGTTCTTTAGCATTCATCCAAGACATAAGACTCAGATTCCACTAAAAAACTTGATATACTATGCATGGATATTTTTAATGTTCATAGGAGTTGGGAATATCACAGCTGCAGCTGAATTCAACTTCCACTGTGATCCTGAGGCAGCACATGTTGTTCTTAAGAGTATGAAGTGCCCCATAACAATTTTTCCATGGGAAACAGCACTTACAAGAACTAATATTTCATATGTAAGTATTATGTATACTTATCACCATTATATAGGTGTAATATGAAATCTAAAATGTCGTTAATCATTTTGCATTAAAAGCTCATGCTTTTAAATCCATCACTAGTAATGATAAAGAATACATAGAGATGTATGATGTCTAGGTTTGAATTATTTGCTTCATTAAAATTCTGTTTGAGAATTGGACACAGTGCAACAGCCATTGACAATTTATTTTTAGACCCAACAACAAGCAATGATTTTGCTGTAAAATTTTTACCCAGCAGCTTGTCTGATCTCAATAGTCAAATGTTAACAATAAAATTACTGACCAGTTAAGTACATATATGGATAAAAAGTACTTGTTCACAGAAATATAAACAAAGAGTGTATCACAGTTTTTTGGAGAGGTATTACAGGAAGAATTTTGGAGAGAAATTTATAAAGCTGACAGAGGAAATTCAAGTTTAACTCTTTCTTAAACATGTTCCTACAGCAATTTGAGTCTTGTTTTCCCCTAAAACAAAAAAGGGAGAAATTGAGCTGTAGCAAGGATAAGGGTTTGTCTGTATCAGTGTATGTGTTTTGCTACTTCTGTATAGAAATGTTGACACAGAAATTTAGCAGGTAATATTTGTGATGCAGTTTTGCTGCCTTTTTGTTCTCTGTAGCACTGCATATGTAATCAGATAAATTTCTTTATTCTGTTGTCCTAAAAATGGCCATATAGTGTCTAAACAGCTCTGTATCAAAAATTGGGCTCACACATATGTGATATTGTTAATGGGAATTTGATACTCCATCACACTTCAGCTTGAAAGAAGTTACTAATGTAAAGATTTCTTTTTTAAACATTGTTATAGTAAGCTGAAAATCTAGATTTTGATCTGGAAGGTGTTTACTTGTACTCAAAATTGCAGTGAATGACTGAAGAAAATGTACTCCTTTTTTTTATTATTTTATTTTAATAGAGATGGCGCAACGATGTTTTGGGAAAAATTCAGAGTCCTCAGATGCAGCTTTTGAATCAGGCAGAAGCAAAAGTAATAGCCAGACACTACAAGGATGGTTGGGTGCAGTGTGATCCGGTTAGTATTTCAAACAAAGGTTGATTTAACTGTCAGTTTTTGTATGATTTATGGACCAGTTAAATTGCATTTGTTACTTTCTATTCCATAGTTGATTGATTTATTATTTAGTTCTCACTATTTTTAACTGTCAATGTTTCAGTGAAATGTAAGTCATGAAATGGTAAATGTAGATTTATTAGAAATACAGGTTGTGTCAAAGGAAACACATTGCTTTTTACAAATGCAAGGACATCTTTATCAAATTCTATGGTTTTCATATATATCTATTGAAGTTAACAAAATCACCTAAAAATTTTCGTATACATTATGTTTGTTATGTGTTGTGTTGCCTCCCACTATGAAGCCCATTTGAAAAACAAGTGTTTCCACAGTTTTACTTTGTGGAATTAACTTGATACTTTGAGTTAAGTAATCTAAAAGATGCATTATTAGAAATTTGACTGAATATGATAGTAAATTTTGCTTCTTATTATAAAGGGAGTGTTTCATAGTTTCTCATTTGGTTTACTTAAGGCTGCTGCTGCCATCCTCATGAGGCCTTCCATTGCCTCATCAAAAGTAACGCATTATGTGATGGTAGAGTTACACGGACGGCATACAAGAGGAGCAATGGTTCTCGATCATATCAATTCACAGGGGAAAAAGCATAATGTGACTATTATAGAAAGCATTGATCTAAATCTGTACAAGGAGCTACTTCTGACTGCTGCAAAAACCAACTTGAGCAGAAGTAAAATACAAAAAGGACAAGGAGAAGAAACATGATTTTATTTGTTACTTTTGTGTAAGTTAATATCATACAAAAATGTTATGTATCAGAATTAAAATTGTAATTTTGAATTTCATAAAAGTAGCTTAGCATGTTTTCATATATTGTCCATTAAGATTTATTTTCAAAACTTTGGCTTATTAGTTTCTTATTCATTTCCCGTGATGTTAACTGAATGCCTGTCTTAATCCTATTACTCCTGCTATTTCATTTATAAAAAAAGGTTCCTTGTGTCATGCTATCATCACTAGATGATAAATTTAATTCTGCAGAATGAATCAGTATAATACTGATATATTACTGTTTGTATTCATGTTAAACATAATTAGTATTATCTCTGTTACATTTCTCTAATGCAATATGATAACATGAGCAAATATATAACTTTGTATGTAACTATGTTTCATTCTGTTATATTCTTGATTTACTTCCTGCAAGAGACAATAAATACTTCTGATTAATGTCATTTGTTTTTAATATTACCTGTTTGCATAACTACATTATCGTATGAAACCACAATCTTTGTGTAACTTAAAAATGAAATGTATATCTGCAGTGATGTTTTATGTATGTAACTACCATTACCAGTCAGGGAACAAAAAGGGCTATTAGAGACACTTTTGGTATATCAAACATTTTACATTACTTCATTCATTCATTCATTCATTCACACATCCATCAATTTGTAATATAAATGAAAATGAGGTAGCAGCAGAGATGAAAACTGCTTAAGTGAGCACTTGATAAATAAATTCTTTACAAGTAACAAAATAAAGGTAAAAACGATGTCTAACATGATGGAACTGAACAGAAAGAGTTACACTGCAGGCAGGGGAAGTGTGATATATTACAGGGCTCCCAGTTACAGAATAATTTGATTGGTTAAAGAGTTGATTTTATCTATGCAGGGAGACAAAAACAACAGTGGTCTTAGCCTGCTGTTGCCCACACCGAAACTGAATTTATTGTGTAATTTTATTTCCTGTGATTCTACTAAAGCCAACCCATACTCTTAAGAAGTAGTGGGAGATCCTTTACTAATTCCTTTTTAGACATAATTTCTTCAGTCTCTACTGACCTGTATTTTTTGTC
Organism: Schistocerca serialis cubense; assembly: GCF_023864345.2. Taxonomy (NCBI): domain Eukaryota; kingdom Metazoa; phylum Arthropoda; class Insecta; order Orthoptera; family Acrididae; genus Schistocerca; species Schistocerca serialis. Next base: position 268,075,262 of record NC_064641.1, read on the forward strand.
CTCCAGAGCTTCACACTGGAAGATTAAATGTGGTAAGGTTTCATCTTCCTCACCACATGTTCTACACTTAGAACTTCTTCCTCTATACAATCACGTGTATCTGTCTGTTAAAGTACCCATGGCTAGTCAGTTGTTCTACCATGAGTTTCATTTGTTTCCTGTTCAAGTTTGAGATTACAGACCTTGTCTTTAAATAAGGCTTTGGCATCTTTAGCTTGCCATGTTTTTGTTTCTGGACTGTAGTCCAATGTTCTACATGCTGCCTGCTAATCCAGCTATGTAATTTTGGTTTTACCATTGCCTTAGTGATGGTTAGAACAGGTTCTGGTCCAATAACTGGAGTTTTCACACCTGTCCTGTCCAGTCTACCAGCTTATACAGTGTCACTAAATCCTGAATGACCAGGGCGCAAAGCAGGTTTAACCTGTTGCTTTTCTTTAGTTTCCTAATGGCTTCATGGCATTGTTGTGACAGTGCCACGACATTTAACAGTGCCGCCATGACAATACGCGCAAACGGCGATAGAAGTGCTCCGCAACTCGGCTGAGCACGGGAGCGCCACCTATCTACGAACGGCGCCGGCCGCATGTCACGGCACGGCAGTCAAATAAGAGATACTGAGTTGTTATCATGTAATGAGCTATTGTTTCTAAGTGAGTGTGTTTGAATATCTACGCAATTATTGGTGATTAAAGGTTATAACACTTTTTGGCGACGAGGTCAGATATTTTCACTGCGTTGTGGATTTGTGTGTTCGTGACGGGGCAGACATGGAACAGCTTATGCAAGCGCTCATTGAACAACAAACACAGCTGACGGCTGCTATTCAGACATTGTCGACGTCACTTACTCATCGTCTGTCTTCCTCTTCTCCGCCTCCATTCCCTCCTTACGACGAGGCTGCTGAAGATTGGGAGGATTATGAGAAGCGTTTGCGGCAACACTTCTTGGCTTTCGGCGTTGTCGACGCTCCTATGTGTAAGTCGTTATTTCTATCTTGGATTTCCCCACGGATCTATCAGCTGCTATCTCAGTCAGCCCCTCTGCGGGAACCTGCCTCTCTGTCCTTCCAAGAAATGTGTGACTTATTGTCTAACTATTACCGAAAAAACACCCACGTCATTGCCGCCCGCGTGGCGTTCTACTGCTGTCGTAAACAGCCCCATCAATCTTACCGGGCTTGGGCGGCGGAACTACACGGTCTGATTAGGAAATGTAAGTTTGTCACGGACACTCATCATGAGTCTTATGCTGATTCAATGGTTAGGGATGCTATTCTACGGCTTGCTCCTGATAAAGAAGTTCGGCAACGTGCCCTACAATGGCCAAACCCGTCGTTGTCTGAAGTTCTAAGCATCGCTCAATCCTTTGAAGTGTCTCATGCTGCTGGCGCACAAATAGACGCGTGGTATGATGTAGGCGCAGTACAGTCACCTTTCGACATGGACAATTTGCCTGTTTCACACGAGAACGAAGATGTGGCGGTGGTTCACTCGTGTAAACAACGTCGCGTTGGGCCGCAACGCTCGCAGCGAAAACAGCAACCACAGAAGCAGGTTCGTTCTGCACTTCCTTCTTGTCCACGTTGTTTCGTACAGCATGACAGGGCCGTGTGTCCAAAATGTTGGGCCACGTGTAATTCATGTAGGAAAAAAGGCCACATTGCTTCTGCATGTCAGTCCCCTAAAGTTCCTGTCGATGAGGACGAGGCATCGGACATGGATGTTAACTGTGTGCTTTCTCAAACAAATAAATTGTTTGTTACTGTTTGTGTTCTGGATAAAGACATTCGCATGCAAGTGGACACTGGCTCTGCAGTAACTCTCATTAATTCTGGCACGTATTTGGAGTTGGGCTCCCCTCCCTTGTCTCCAGTTACGCGAAATCTGAGAACTTATAATAAACAGAAAATTCCTATCATTGGCCAGTTTGATGCTTCCACTGCCTACAAGTCTGTTGTTAGGCCCCTCACGTTTTATGTGGTGGATCATGCGGGCACTGAAAACCTGTTCGGTTATGATGCTTTCCAGTTGTTCGGGTTCTCCATTGATGATGATGTGCACCTCATATCTGAGGATATTCCATATCAGCAGCTGGAGGGATTGTGTTCTGAATTTTTGTCCGTGTTCTCTGCTGGTCTGGGTCATGCCAAGGATTTTGAAGCCCACATTACTCTTAAACCTATAGCTCGCCCTAAGTTTTTCCGGGCACGCCCTATTCCGGTGGCGTTGCGTGCACCTGTCAAGGCTGAGATAGACAGGTTAACAGCTTCAGGGATTCTCCTTCCTGTTACCTCCAGCGAATGAGCATCGCCAATCGTGGTGGTTTCTAAACCAAACGGGAGTCTGTGATTGTGTGGTGATTTTATAGCCACTGTCAATGCTCAGAGCCTCATTGACACTTATCCTCTTCCCTGTCATGAGGAGTTATTTGCCAAGCTCGCTGGGAGCCAGTTCTTTTCCAAACTTGACTTATCGGAGGCGTACCATCAGTTGCCGTTGGATGCTTCTTCCAAGGAATTTCTCGTCATCAACACTCCTTGTGGGTTGTATCAGTACCAGCAGTTACCATTTGGCGTCGCTAGTGTGCCGGCCATTTTTCAGCGGTTTTTGGAACAGACCACGGCTTCTGTTCCCGGCTGCATAAACTATCTGGATGATATTGTTGTCACGGGGGGCTCCACTGAGGAGCACCTTCGCAATTTGCGTTCACTGTTTCGGGTTTTGCATTCGACTGGGTTGAGGTGCAATCTGGACAAGTCACAGTTCTTCCAACCCTCCATTGTGTATCTTGGTTTCCACTTGTCCCATGAGGGTATACGTCCTCTACGTCAGCACGTTGCGGCCATTAACGCTCTACCCCAGCCGTCTACAGTCAAAGAACTTCAGGCGTTTCTAGGCAAGATTGCTTATTATCACAAATTCATTCCATCCGTGGCGGCGGTAGCTCATCCTCTGCATCAACTGTTATGCAAAAACGTCCCTTTCTGTTGGTCCGACGAGTGTGAGAAGGCTTTTGTCCGCCTGAAGGCTCATTTGCAGTCGGCGCCTTGTCTTGCCACATTCCGTCCAGGTCAGCACTTGGTTCTGGCGACTGACGCGTCACAGAATGGCCTAGGGGCTGTTCTCACCCATCGGTATGAGGATGGGTCGGAACAACCCATCGCCTATGCTTCCAAGACCCTCAACGATGCGCAACGGCGTTACTCTCAAATCGAAAAGGAGGCACTCGCTATCATTTATGCTCTAAAAAAGTTCAGCATATTTTTGTATGGTTCTAAGTTTCACCTCATCACCGACCACAAGCTGCTGGTCTCTCTGTTCAGCCCATCGGCGTCGCTTCCGGATAAGGCAGCTCACTGCCTGCAATGTTGGGCCTTATACTTGTCTTGTTTTCACTATGAGATTCACTATCGCCCCACGGCCCAGCACGCCAACACTGACGCATTGTCACGATTGCCGATGGGCCCCGACCCGGTTTTCGACCGTGATGAACTATTCTGTTTCCACATTGATGAGGAAGAACGTCGTGCGGTCAAGGGTTTTCCACTTACAGGTTCGCAGGTCGCGTTGGCTACTGCACGGGACCCGGTCCTACGTCAGGTGATCGGTTTTGTTCAACGGGGTTGGCCGGACAGGACCAAGGGCCGGGCATCGGATCCCCTTCGCAACTACCATGCCTTGCACCTTTGTCTGTCTGTTCGTGATGGTGTTGTTCTTCTGGCCACGGATGGCGCATCTCCATGGGTCATGGTGCCAACCTCTCTTCGGAAAGATGTTCTCAAACTGTTGCATGAAGGCCATTGGGGTATTTCTCGGACTAAGTCCCTGGCCCGCAGGCACGTTTATTGGCCCAGTATTGATTCAGACATCGCCCACATGGTTGCTGCGTGTGGTCAGTGTGCTCAACAACTGGCTGCACCTTGTACTATGCCCTCTCCGTGGCCTGATCCGGCGCAGCCATGGGTACGGGTGCACGCTGACTTTGCCGGCCCCTTCCTTGGTACTTACTGGCTACTGTTGATTGATGCCTTCTCGAAGTTTCCATTTGTTGTTCGATGTCCGTCGCCCACCACTGCGGCAACGACGCTGGCTTTGTCCAAAAGCTTTGCGCTAGAAGGTCTTCCATCCACGATCATCACGGACAATGGCCCTCAGTTCTGTTTGCAGGCCTTCTGTGATTTTTGTACTGGACAAGGGATTCATCATGTTACAGCACCGCCCTTCCATCCGCAATCGAATGGGGAGGTTGAGTGCCTTGTCCGCACTTTCAAAAGCCAGATGAAAAAATTCCTTAGTGATTTTTCCACAGATGACGCTCTGCTGCAATTTCTGAGTTCTTATCGCTTCACGCCTCTGGGTGATCGCAGCCCTGCTGAACTCTTGCATGGCCACCAACCATGCACTCTACTGCACCTGCTTCACCCTGTCAGGCCTTGTGCTGTGTCCCCTAGTGCGGGAAAATACTCGGTGGGCACCGACGTGTGGGCACTACGGTATGGATCTTGCCCTAAATGGATTCCAGGGGTGGTCAAGGCTCTTCGCGGCAGCCGGCTTTGTGAAATACGTATGGACGATGGCATGGTTGTTCGCCATTATGACCAGATGCGCCCACGAGTGGTGGCCATGGCGGTGCCACCGCCCTTTCCTTCGCCTCCACCAGCCCGAGAAGCCAGTCCTGTCGCTGCTGCCAATCTACCATACGTGTTGATGCACCCGATGTCGCTACCGCTTCTGAGTACGCCGGAACCGGCCCTAGTCGCGACGCCACCTTCTCCGGGACCCATCTCGCTGGAGCACACCCCCAGGTCCACAACACCTATGGATGCTGCTCCGGAGCTTTCACCCATCATCTCGTCCAGGAGGCACATTCCACGCATGAGCTTCCGTCCTGGACATTTTCGACCATACTCTCGTATCTCTCCGCGGGATCTTCTCAGGGCCTCACAAGAGGCCATGGATGTCTCTGCACTGTCCATGTCTCCACAGAAGTGAGTGGTTTTTTTTTTTTTTTTTTTTTTTTTCCCAAGGGGGGAGAAGTGTTGTGACAGTGCCACGACATTTAACAGTGCCACGACATTTAACAGTGCCACCACAACAGTATGCGCAAATGGCAATAGAGGCGCTCCGCAACTCGGCTGAGCACGGGAGCGCCACCTAGCTACGAACGGCGCCGGCCGCATGTCACGGCACGGCAGTCGAATAAGAGATACTGAGTTGTTATCATGTAATGAGCGATTGTTTCTAAGTGAGTGTGTTTGAATATCCACGCAATTATTGGTGATTAAAGGTTATAACAGGCATTCTGCAATGATCTTTGATCTCATTGTAGGTACTGGTAGAGATTACAGAGCTGCAGGGCTATCCAGGTGATTGTAGATGCTATGATCATTGTAGCATCTATGCAAATTCTCCTCCAAACACACACTCTGATAGCAGATATTTCTGCCTGGAATGCTGTGACCAACTTCCCGAGAGAGACTGCTCTCTCTGGTCCAGGCTGTACCTCTTATAATTTGGGCCCAGTGCCTTCATCTGTTTTACACCCATCAGTAAAACAGACTATGTCTCCTGAATATTATCGTGGTTCATTCTTCCACTGCCCCTTCTTCTAATCATTACACTGAAAGATTTATGGAAGCAGCTGGAAGTTGTTATATGGTCACCCACATTTCCCTGACTATCCCTATACTTATCACACTCACTATATTGGTGTAAGATTCTCGATATTCTAAAGCAATTTCCAATTTTTATCCTGTATTCTCCTACCACTGCCTCCATTGTAACCCAAAGGTGTAATGAGGGTATGTCCAGCATGGTCTCCATTCCAGCAGTGGGTGTGCTGCTAATTCCACCTGTCGTGGCCAAGTAGGCATTCTTCACATCTTGTCAAGCTCCTTAGGAGCCACCTTCTGTACTACTTTATTCACCCTACTGTAACCCCATAAAATATCATTGGTTTTATTACAGTGGTGTATATCCAGTACATACTCCTGGGGTGTGTGCTTCTATAAGGCAGTGCCCCCAGAGAGGGATTATGGATTTAATTACTGCTGTAAACCACCACCAATTGACTCCTTTTATTAGTATGGTGTATGTCTGTGTGATTTGTCTATTATTTTTACCTTCAAAACGCAAGAAAAAATGAACTTGATATATGAAGCTATACAATTGTGAAGTGAGAAAAACAGAACTTTTGAAAAAAAAAAAAAAAATCGTCCTTAACATACTAAAAATCATCTGCATAGTGTAACTTTTAAGGCATCAAGCTGACTTTGACAACTCTACTCATATTTTTGGTGAATTCTAATGGGAGACCTCCATCATATCTTCATCCTGGCATTCACCAGTGCTAGTTCAAAGGCAAAGATCTCCCACGTAAACACTGAGTGTGGTGGCATTATTCCAGACAAGAAAAAGTTTTAAAAAATCACATTATTCTTTTTTAATGTTGACACATTCCAGCTGACTACTTCATCTTGGGTCCACCTCACCAGAATTGAGAAAATGCAACAGTTGTACAAGTTTATGAATATTCTACATAACTTTTTAACTTAACCTGCTTCCAGAAAGCAGCAATTGCCGTTAATACATATTTTAGCACATTAGGCACCCTGTCATGAAATATTCTTTTGAAAAAAGTTAGCTTCAGTTCTGTATTATTATCCAAAAACTTTACAAAATTTAGATTCCTCATGGAGAGCTGCATCAAACCAGTCTCAGGACTGAAGACCACAACAACAACAACAATGTGGAATATGAACTGTTTTCTGTGACAGAATCCGTTGCTCATTGTATTTCACATGAAAAGCACAGCATGTTACGTCAGACAGTTCACATAAACACACTCCTGTAACATAACACAAGTCCACATCACCTGGCATGAAACATGTGAATTGTCTTGCATTTCCACAGCTGATTTCTTCAATCACTTTTTCTTGATGTAAGCCGTTTATAATGAACATATGTCACAAAATTTTTAACTCCCAAAGCTTTTATATAGGATGTGCTTTAGATGACTGGTGCTACTAATCCCATGCTTAACGATCAGTCTGGAATGTTTCACTGTTTAGCTCATAACTGTCATGCATGCATTAAGATGTAGTGTTGCTCCTTGAATAAAGAGGAATATTCAGTTCTAGTCATCAGCATTGACCGGTGATATGGGAACATGCGCTGAACATCATAAACAATATAGTGACTACAAATACTATCAGTGTCAATTTTTTTTTTTTTTTACAAACGGTCTAAGGTACAGATAAGTCTGTAACCACAACCAGGTTTTTTTTTTTTTACTTTCACAGTCATTGGCTTTGCCAGCTCATTAGTAAACTGCTCCCTTGTAACCTAAGTTAGAGCCTGGGCTAAGCCACAGATGAGTCTGCCACCACAACCACTATTTTTTGCTTTCACATAAGTTGACTTCATCAGCTCTCGACCAAACTGTCACCTTCCAAGGTAACCTAGCACTTGAGCTGAGCTCCAGATGAGTTTGTCACTACAACCAGGTTTTTCCCTTTCACATTCATTGGCTTCACCAAGTAGCAACCAAAACATGAAAATATACATCAAAAGGTGACTTGGCAGCAGCCATTAGCATTACACACTGGTCAAAGCCAGTGACCAGTGCTGAATATTCCTCATGACTCTATTCCACTTGTGGTATTACCAGTTCTTACTTGTGAACACTGCATTGTTGATAGGATTTTGCTTCTGTATACCCAGGTCCACTCTTCCTGTCTTCTTCCATTACTGACTGTTTGAAAGGAACTCCCTCCGATTGTTATTTTTGTACTTTTTTTGATGCTCACACTAGTTCACCTTTTTGTAGTACTCAGTAGTTTTATGGGGACTGGATAAGAGGGGTGAAATTTTCGGCACCCTCATCCAGAAATGAGCATGAATGTCTGTAATTAATATTATTTTAAAGGTTATGAGGATTAAAGAATATGCTGGTGGTTAGAAATGAGGATGCATGTTTGTAATTAATATTATTCTAATGGTTATAAGGATAAAGAATATGCTGGTGGTTAAATACACTTTGTGAACTCTTCTCAAAACTATAATTTAATTATTTCTGTATATAAACAGTAAATTATAGTTTCGAATACTTTGGCTTTCACTGTTCTCTTTTGCCAATGGGTATCACTGAAACTGTATGCTGTAATGAAGCAGAAAAATTGATTACTGTAATTAGTGCAAATATTTGTTTTGTGTACTGTATTATTGGTTTGAGATAGCCCTTGGGTGTTGTACAGTGACTGGAGTTCATCAGCATATACTCTTATGACACAGTAAGAGCAATATGCAGCTACCGAACACCACACAGACTGGTCAGAGGAGGACGGGGGAAGGTCTTGGACAAGAGTCTGCAGCAAAGATGCAAATTAATAATGGATAACACTACTATCGAAAAACTTTGTATAATTTGAATCGGTGGGAATTTGAGATCCACTCAGTAAGATCTATGAAACTCAGTCTGTAATAAAAGTGAATTGTTGTCTATAGTAGTTGCAAATCATTTTGAAGAAGTGTAAGTAGAAGAATAAATATTAATATATAAAAAATATAAAAAAGGAAACACATATCAATATTTTCATTTTTGTGAACTAGAACCCACTCAAAATATTGCCCATTGTCCACATAAAATATAATTTGCTCCAGTCTGTACAACTCATTAAATATATTTTGTGAACTCTTCATGAAACTACAATGTAGTTATGTCTATACATAAAAAGTAAATTATAGTTTAGAATACTCAGTCTTATCTGTTCTCCTCTGCTGACAGAAATCACTGCAACTGTACACTGTAATGAAACAGAAAAAGTAATTACTGTGTTTCCCATGTAATGTTGTAATGGAAACCAGTTCTGAGCTGGTGTCAGTGTATTGAGTTCCTTATATATGTATCTGACAGGATCAGAAACTGACTTCCTACACTGAAACACTGAAGAAACTGGTATAGGCATGTAGGCATGCAGGCATGTGTACTCAAATATAGAGATATGTAAACAATCAGAATATGGCACTGCAGTCGGCAATGCCTATATAAGACAAGTAGTGTCTGCCATAGTTGTTAGATTGGTTACTGCTACTAAAATTGCAGGTTATCAAGATTTGAGTGAGTTTTTATGTGGTATTATAGTCGGCACACAAGCGATGGGACACAGCATCTCCAAGATAGCGATGAAGTGGGGATTTTCCTGGATGACCATTTCAAATGGTTCAAATGGCTCTGAGCTATGGGACTTAACATCTGAGGTCATCAGTCTCCTAGAACTTAGAACTACTTAAACCTAACTAACCTAAGGACATCACACACATCCATGCCCGAGGCAGGATTTGAACATGCGACCATAGCAGTTGCGCGGTTCCAGACTGAAGCGCCTAGAACCGCTCGGCCACACCGGCTGGCTGACCATTTCACAAGTGTACCATGAATATCAGGAAACTGGTAAAACATCAAATCTATGACATCGCTGTGGCCTGAAAAAGATCCTGCAAGAACAGGATCAATGACAATGAAGAGAATCATTCAACATGACAGGACTGCAACCCTTCTGCAAATTGAAGCAGATTTCAATGCTGGGCTGTCAACAAGTGTCAGCGTATTGAACCATTTAATGAAACATCATCAATATAGTCTTTCAGAGCCGAAGGCCCTCTCATGTACCCTTGATGACTGCATGACACAAACCTTTACACCTTGCCTGGGCCCGTCAACATTGACATTGGACCGTTGATGACTGGAAAGATATTGCCTGGTCAGATGAGCCTCATTTCAAATTTTATCAAGGAGATGAACGTGTATGGATATGGAGACAACCTCTTGAATCCATGGACCCTGCATGTTAGCAGGAGACTGTTCAAACTGGTGGAGGCTCTGTAATGGTGTGGGCCATGTGCAGTTGGAATGTTATGGGACCCCTGGTACATCTAGATAGGACTCTGACAAGTGACACATACGTAAGCATCTTTTCTGATCACCTACATCCATTCACGTCAGTTGTGCATTCCGACAGATTTGGGCAATTCCAGCAGGCCAATGCGACTCCCCACATGTCCAGAATTGGTACAGAGTGGCTCCAGGAACACTCTTTTGAGGTTAAACTCTTCCATTGGCCATCAATCTCCCCAGACATGAACATTATTGAGCATATCTGGGATGCCTTACAATGTACTGTTCAGAAGAGATCTCCACCCCCTCTTACTCTTACAGATTTTATTGACAGCCCTGCAAGATTCGTGGTGTCAATTCCCTCCAGCACTACTTCAGACATTAGTCGAGTCCATGCCACATTGTGTTGTGGCACTTCTGTGTGCTTGTGGGCGGCGTAAGTGATATTAAGCAGGTATATCAGTTTCTTTGGCTCTTCAATGTATATCTATACTATCTATTATTTATTTGATCACAGGAGAAATTCAGTTTTTTTTATTTGAAGCACCATTTATTAAAACAGGCTTGGATGTATTAATGAAAAACAATCACAAAATTGGTATATTCAGCTACAAATTAAATTTTATTTCGGGAACACTGTCTAATGGATTTTTTCTATAGCAATCTATTAAGTTCTTTGCAAGTTCTTCAGCAGATTAATAAATAAATAATTGATACAGATTATTTGAATTAATATTTTTATGTACTATTATTAACCAATTCCATTACAAAGCTAATGATACTTTGAACATACTATTTACTAGTTTTTTTGTATAAAGTGACAAAGGTTGCAGTTTTCAAAGTCAGATTACAATATTGTCATAGTGTTTTTTGTTTGCTGTCACTCCAGTATTAGTTAAATACAGTTCTCTATTTTAGAAACATGATATTGGATTAAAATAACACTTGTAATACCGAAGTTGCCTCTGTCTTTTGTAAATAAATCTGTTAGCTTCTGTTTCTGGAACATCTGTATCAACAGTATAAGGGCGGAGGAGTAAGCATATGCTGGACGCACAGGGACGCAGTCCAGCATAACCCTGTGAACAAAACTTTATTTGATTATGTCATATGTGGCGGAGCTTTTACTCTGAGGGTGATAGAAAACTATAACTGTAAATGACAAACAATATGGATTGCAATATGTACAATACTTCCTTGTGTTTAAGACCAGTATAGTAACACAAGATATGTAACATAGGCTAAAAAGACAGACAGTAATACATTCCTGCATAATTTGTAGACCTACTTGTTTCATCTATGGGGTGCATTCAAATTATATAAGCTCCGATTTTCTTTCTCAGGACTGGAAACAGACAGATTTCAAAATATGTGTGACAGAGATTGGAACACTATATGAAACACACAACTCCAGCAGCAGTGGAGATAGGGTGGACAATTCTTGATTCTTAATATGACGATATTTTCGTTATAAGAACAGTGTGTTAGCATCCATTTTCTCCATTTGATGGTGTGATATTGACTGAAATTCACGACCAGTTAAGTGAGATGTGGTGATGATGTCATGGATGTGCCTAATGTGTGTTCCTGGGTATGACAGTTCAAAGGAGACAGAAGAATGTCATATCACAACAAAACAGGACAATCTCAGTCTCGCATCACTGTCTGATGACATGATGGAGTGGGTAGAAAAAGTTGCTTTGGAGGACTGCTGAATGAGTGTGGAATATATCACCTCCAAAGTTGCCATTTCCATGGGATCTGTGCACACAATCCTGCATGAAGACCTGAAAATATGAAAATGTCCTCCAGGTGGATGCTACAAATGTTGATGGACAGCCAGAAGGCTGCCTGCATGGCATGTTGCCAAGTGATGTTGACTTGCAATGACAGCATGAATGGGACATCCTTTTAATCAATTGTGGCACTAGATGAGAAATGGATGCTGTTTTTCAATTCTGAAATGAAGCACCAGTCAGCTCAATACCGACTGCCAAAAAATTTTCAGATAAACACCAGTGCTGACAAAATTATGGTGGCTATGTTCTGGGACAGCACTGGTGTAATCCTCACTCATTGTGTTCCAAAGGACACTATGATGTCAGGTGCATCCTTCCAAGATATTTTGAAGAATGAGATCCTTCCAGCATTGCATGATAAAGGCTGCACATGTGCTCTTTCACTAAGAAAATGCATCAGCACATCAGGCAAATATGACACTGCAGTTTCTTCATGACAACAACTTTGAAGTGATTTCTCGTGCTACCAACTCACATGACCTGCCTCCTAGTAGTGAAAGTCACTCAGTTTGGTTGCACATTCACTAGGCATGCCACTATTGCATCAGCAATTTTCCAGTGATCAGACCAGACTCCTCAAGAAGTGTTCACAGCAGCCATGGAGTCATGACGTTGACATTGTGAAAAATGTGTATAGCTGCAGGGTGATTACATTGAGAAGTGACAAGTTTCACAGTTTTTGTGTGATTGGTTTGTGAGGAAAAAAACTGTAGGTGTTATAACTTAAATGCACTACATATTTGAAAAGTTTGTACTTCTTACTAATATTCAGATAGTGTTTAATGAGACATATATAAATGAAATGTTCCTTACTATTCATAAAATGTCATTATTTTGATCTCGGCTATTAATTAAAGAACATATATTAAAATCAGCTGCAAATGAAATTAGGCTTCCAACTGAAATAAAAAGCTCAGTTTCAAAGAAAGGGCTTCTGAATTTCTATAAAACAAATTAAAAAAGCATCTTAGATAACTAGAAATGCAAAATTGTATCATACAGTACAATAATATTTGCCACAAAGATATGAAAGAGGCAGAATAGAAGAAATAATGAATGGATCACCAAATCAGAAAATGAGACCATTTGGTGTAAAAAAAAAAAAAAATAAATAAATAAATAAAATAAATAAAAAGGCCCAAATCCAAATGCAAAAACTTTCACTCCAGTGTGCTATATGTTAACAGAACTTCCATTTATAAAACTGTTATTGGCCAATAGTGGATAAGAAAATATGCCTTTTACTAACATACATAACTTTGGTGGGAAAATATCAAGTTGTGGAAGAAAAAGAAGAAAAGTATTATTGTGAAGGTAAAAAATGTGCAAATATTTGAGCCAACACTTTAGGAAATACTTTCAAAGTATGATTAAGCTGATGAAAGTTCTTATCCACAATTACTTTGGAACTCAAAATATGCACAAGAGATTAATGTTTCTGAAACAAATCATGTAAGATGGTGTCCTATTGTTCTATAAAATTAACAAGACAGTATATTATAAGACCCCTGATGCTTGGAGTTAATCATTCTTCCCCTACAGCTACATGCCAATCTACCAATGATTTCAAAAGAACTGATGAGTTACAGACCTGTTGGTACACACCAGTGTACGGTATGAGTATAATGAAAACATAACAGCATCATGCCCCTGCAGTCCTATTTCTGTAAGTATTCTAATTACAATATGTAAGCATACTAATAACAATAACTGATAATTCTATGTCTACTTCCATACTTTGCAGACCACTGTGAACTGCATGGCAGAGGGTTTTCCCATTCACGACATACATAATTTCTTCGTGCTCCATTTGCATATGAAACATGGGAAGAATTACTGTTTAAATGCCTCTGTCTGTTATCTAAACATGCTTTAGCAGTCCTTTACTGAACAGTTCTTAAAACTCAACTAAACCAAACTCCTCCCAAACAGGCCACGAAGGCCCAATGATACTGACCGGCCGCCGTGTCATCCTCAGCTCACAGGCATCACTGGATGCGGATATGGAGGGGCATGTGGTCAGCACACCATTCTCCCAGCCATATGTCAGTTTCTGAGACTGGAGCTGCTACTTCTCAATCTAGTAGCTCCTCAGTTTGCCTCACAAGGGCTGAGTGCAGCCCGCTTGCCAACAGCACTCGACAGTGCTTAACTTTGGTGATCTGACAGGAACCGGTATTACCACTGCGGCAAGGCCATTGTCACAGAGCAGTTCTTAGGAGGCTGTAATATGTATATTCCTCATTAAGTATTTGTTCTTGAAACTTTACAAGTAGGCTTTCATAGAATACCTGTTATCTACCTTCCATGCAGCTGCCAATTCAGGTTTTGCAGCAACTACATAACACTCTCATGTGGATCAAACAAACCAATGACAATTTATGTAGCCCTTCTTCGTAAACCTTCAGTATCCATTATTAGTCCTATTTGGTATGGGTTCCACACACATCATAAATATTTTAGAATGGGTAACACTAATGTTTTGTAAGTGATTTTCTTTGTAGACTGATTGCATTTTCCAAGTATCCAGCCAATGAACAGAAATCTGCCCCCTACTTTACCTACATCTGAGACTATGTGATCATTCCATTTCATATGCCCCAAACTGTTACTCTGAGGTATTTGTATTAGTTGACTGATTCCACTTAAGACTCACTGATACTGCAGTCATAGGATACTATGTGTTTGTGTCTTATGCAGTGAGCAATTTTACATTTCTGAACTTTAAAACAAGTTAGAAATCTTTGTGACTTTGAAATGTTATCAACATCTGACTTAATATGTGTGCAGCTATTTTCAGATAGCTGCATACTTCGTTATAGATGATAGCATCATCTCTATAATGTCTGAGGTTACTATTGATATTGTTATGTAAGATCATTCATACAAATGAACAGCAAGGGTTCAGTCACACTTCCCTGGAGCATTCCTGAAATTACTTTGATATCTGTTGGTGACACTCTGTCCAAGATAACATGTTGTGTCCCCCCTACTGATAAATCCTCAGTTTCATTAGATATCTTCCATATTTCTATTAAATAGTGTTGGTGTGGTAATGAGTCAAATGCTTTACAGAAGTCAAGAAGTACTGTGTCTACCTGATTACTTTGACCCATGGCTTTCAGAATGTCATGTGAGAAAAATGCAAGTTGGGTTTCCAGTGACTGATGTTTTCAGAATCCATGCTGTTTGAGCTGGAGGAATTCACTCCATTTGAGATACCTCACTATGTATAAGCTCAGAATATGTTCATAGAAAGCATAACCAATCAATGCTGATGATAATGGACAGTTGTTTTTTGGATCATTTCTCTTATACTTTTTTGTAGATTAGTGTGGTCTGTGCTGTCTTCCAATAACTTCAATTCAAGATGGTGGCCGAAGTAAATCGTGAGTGTGATATTCCTGTTAGTAGACAAAGAAATTGCAAGAAAATGTGTGAAAAGTGCAAACAATTCAGCGTTTACCATAATAATATGTGCTTGGTGTGTCTTATTGTCGGAAAAACAACTGAAATAGAGACTAAGGACATAGAAAAACTCTATAAAGACATTGCCTGCATAGCAACCACGTCCTACAACAGTGATATGAACGTGTTTCTCGATTCCGGTTATTGCTACTGTGAAAAGCGAGCTCACAAAGGAATAACATGTGTGAAATGTAAAACAGTATTTCATTTTCAATGCGCAAATGCGAGTTCAAAATGGAATATATGGTTATGTGCAAAATGTGATCAAAATGAGTTGAAAAGTAAACTTAAAAAGGACTGTAAAAACTAAATTATTATGGCGTTAATAGAAGAAATACATACATTAAAATACAAATGTGATGAACTTTCATATATGATAACAGAAAATCGTAGTACAACTCGCACTGATAAAAGACTAGATCCTAGCACCCAAGTTTCAAGTGAGGAAATTTCATCTCGTTGTACAAGATGCAAGAAAAATGTGAAAATTGGTGTGAAGTGCAACGAATGTTGCCTACTATTTCACTTTAGATGTGGAAAAGTTGATCCATCCCTTATAGAAGACATGAAATTGTTGACAAACTGGAAATGCGAGGAATGTAGGACAAGATCTAATGCTGTAAGCCAACAGGAAGTTTACCATAGAGAATTAACAACAACAATGGACACGCAAAATAATGAAACACCGTCCCAGTCCACAGGGCAAACACATTTTCAGAAAAGCAGCACAGGATGGATTATGCATCGAGCGACCCGTAAGGTAACGAACAACACAAAAGTGAATAGTTATCTTAATCTTTGTACAATCCCTCAACATGAGAATAGATACTCAGCTCTAACTCATGTAAACAATGACAGTGATCATCAAGTGACAGTCCAAAGAAGACATACCCCAAATAAAACTGTGATAAAGCAATCTCATTAAACAAACACAAAGGTACTGCGAAAAAATAAACACTATAATAACCTAAAAGTTTTCTCAGACATTTTTGGAAGAGGGTTAGCTATAAAACTGAAAACAGATGATGCAGCAGGAAGGTTCGAAATTCAGGGACTAGTAAAACCAAATGCAAGATTAAGCCAAGTTGTTGACAGTGTTGAAGAAGAATGCAAGAATCTATCATCAAACGACTATGCAGTAATTATAGGAGGTGCTATTGATGTGTATCACAATGAAACCATTGCAGCAACAAAAGTGCTGAAAGAGTCACTGGGTAAGCTAACACATACCAATGTAATAGTGGCTAAAATACCTCACCGTTATGATCTAATAGAACAATCGTGAGTGAACATGAAATTAAAAAAGCAAATAACATCTATGATTCAGTATGTAAACATTTCAAAAATGTAACAGTGATTGACATGAATGATATTCCAGACTGCTGCCACACCACAATTGTCCCCCTAAGCAAACCGTGTCACTGTAACAGAGCTTGTCATACAAGCCATGGTCAGCATCTAAATGATGTAGGAAAGTCACTTCTAAGCAAAAAAAATACTTGGGATTGTAAGAGAAAAATTAAGCTCTGCTAATAAAACAATTTATAGGCTTCAGTTCAAAGATATGGTACAGGGAAACTCCCAGTAGTGACCAATTCTAACACAAGTTGGATTTGGTCACAACAGTTTTCAAGGGACAGTAAAGATAATGCAACAGAAAAAGCAACAAGTATTCCTCCCAGTAACAAAAATGATTTAATGTTATTTTGTGTTAATGTACAATCCCTAAGACATAAAGTTAATGAGTTACAGTACTTGGCAGACAAAATTAACTGTAGCATACTGTGTATTAATGAAAATTGGTTGCATGACTCAGAAATAGATAGGTGTGTACCTTATGGCTACATATTAGCCACAAAATATTGTAGAACAAATATTGCACATGGTGGAGTTGCAATCTACATCAAAGAAAACTTAAATCTGCAGCATTCAGTGATCGACCTACACAAACATTGCATTGAAGGTGTATTTGAAGTAGCAGCCATAGTACTGCATACCCAAAAAATTATCATTGCTTCTGTGCACCGTACACCAGCCTCTGATGAGGATGTTCTTATAGAAAAACTAAGTTCACTAATCAAATTATTCACTAAACACAAAAATCACAAAATTTTTATTGCAGGTGACTTCAATATAGATATAAGGGAAAGTAGAAAAAATGTAAATGACATGGTTAACAGCTTAAAGACACTAAATTGCTACTGTATAAATGAAAAACCTACTAGACTAGATGCATGCCTTGACAATGTAATTAGTAATGTAAATCAGGATCAACTAAAGCATGATGTGATTAAGTTAGAGTTATCTGATCCTGACAGGATATGGGTCAGAATGGGCAGTATGAACCAGAGAGAACTAAACAGTTAGTCACTTTCAGAATACTAAAAGAGAGCAATTTTGTACAATTGAAACATGAACTGAAGGTGGTAGATTGGCCAAATACACTACACAATATAAAAAATCTTGAAGAATGTTTCTCTATGTTTTTATGTATCATTAAAAATGCAGTAAATAGTCACTGTCCACTTATCACAAAAAGATGCACCCCTAACAACAGAAAAAAACCTCAGCACTCTAACAAGTGGTACACTCCAGAGCTCAAGCAAATGAGGACACTGCTAATTATACTAAAAAATAATAGTGATAAAAATGAGGAAGCCAGGAAACACTATGCGACCCTTAAGAAGTTGTACAAATATGAAATAAAATCAGCTAAAAGTAAAGTAAATGATGAATATATTGCAGGCTCAAAAAATGCCCGTCAAGCAGCTTGGAAAATAATAAAAAGTGAAATTAATATGAGCAAACAGGAAGCCACAGTGCCCATAGATTGCAACATCCTCAACAAACATTTTATAAATTGTGCCAGCTCTCATTCTTCTTCTTCTTCTTTTGGTAAAAATAATTCTGATAATATTTCAGCTGCTGTAACCCATCTTAAACAACAATCACCAGCGACCAAGAAATTCTCTTGGTCAAAAATCACCTCTGGCCACATTATCAAATCTATAAAGAAACTTAAAAACTCAAAAACAGAGGACTATTATGGGCTTAGTAACAGTATTGTTAAACACATAGCATACTTGAAGAAGGAATATTCCCTGAATGTCTGAAAATGACAGTTACACTCCCAATCTATAATAAAGGTGACAGAAAAATGCCAAACAATTATAGACCTATATCAATAGTTCCCATTATATCAAAAGTAATAGAAAACTGCATACATATCCAAATTTACAATTATTTTGAAAGTAACAAATTATTGAGTAAAAACCTGTTTGGCTTTCGATCTGAACTATCGACAACCAAAGCAGTTGAATGCCTCCTTAGTAATATATATGAAGGATATGAAAACTAAGGCTTTCGACTCAGTCACACATGAAATAATGATAAAAAAAAAACTAGAACATTATGGTATTGTAGATAAACCACTACATTTTTTTCAATCATACTTAAGCAATGGGGTACAATTAGTAAAAACAAACTATCAAAAGTCAACACCCATGAAAGTAAAGAGAGGAACTCCACAAGGCTCAGTGCTTGGCCCTTTCCTGTTCATTGTTTACATCAATGACTTCTCAAATTATATGCCATGCAACAATGTACTGTATGCTGATGTTATGACACTAATAACAGATGGAGAATATATGCAAGATGTCATAGAATACAACAAAGTAGTAACTGAAATGAGCAGTGACTGGTGCAGAGCCAACCTTTTATCAATAAACAAATTGAAAACTGAAGAAATTTACTTCACCCTGAAACCAATTGAACAGAATACAAAAAATGTCAAATTGCTTGTTTTAAATATAGATCAAAAACTTACATGGGACAGACACACAAATTATCTATGTGGCAAACTTGCTCAAACTCTCTTTCTATTACACAAGGTGACACACATTATCAGTAAAAATCTGCTAATCTCCACATACTTTGCTTTTTTCCATTCACAACTGCAATATGGGGTACTTCTTTGCAGCAACTCAGTGTGTTCAAGTACCATCTTCAAGTGGCAGAAGAAAGCAGTCAGGTGCATTTTAGGACTAGCACCAAAACAAAGTTGCAAAAATCATTTTAAAGAACTAAAGATAATGACACTACCTAGTATATACATTTATAATTGTTTAATATATGCTAAAGAGAACATAAAGAACTTTAATTTAAGATCTGAAGTACATGTTCATAATACTCAAAATAATAGTAACATAGACCTACCATACACAAGGCTGACATTAACACAAAAGAGCCATAAATGCCTTAGCTTGAAATTTTATAACAAACTCCCAAAGGCTGTGAGCGAACTACCAATGAATAAGTTTAAGCAAACAATAGAAGTGTGGCTCAAATGTACGCCATATTACTCACTTGATGAGTTTCAGAACAGTGACACAAAAGAGATATGCTACATGAAACAAAAAACTGCCATATGAATTATACCTGTATGTTTGTGACAGTAATGTACCAACAAAGACATTTTACATGGATACGTAAGAAGTACCATAAATATATCTTGATACTATTGTATAATTAACTGTTATGATTTATTATTATTATTATTATTATTGTGAATGAATAATTGTTGTATTATAAATATTACTTTAGCATGCATATATTTTTGTCCTGCACAGGCACAATTATGTACAATAATAATTATTGTAATTTTTAAAAAAAGTATTGAACACACTGATGATGCCAATTGTATGGAAAACATACTGAAAGGCAAATAAAGATTCTTTTCTATTCTATTCTAACTCGTCCTGTTTTTTTGTTTTTTTTTTTTTGTTATTTTTTTTATTTCATTTTTTATGAGATGTGTTACTGCCACTTTTTATAATTCACTGTAGGTATAAAAGTTTGCTTGAGGGATATTATGGTTCAAACAGCAACTAACTCAGCTGTAAAAACTGTATAGAATATGTAATGATTTCATGAGCTCTGAGGCAGTGTTCATTTTAGCCGTTTCAGCTATTTCTCAACATTCTTGACTCTAGTATCTGTTCATTCTTTGTTTCAGTGGTGCATGAATTAAACTGGGGTACTATTCCTGGAGATTTCCTTGTAAATGAATCTTTGAAATGGAGATCATCATTTTTTCTTTTGCTTTGTTACCATCTAAATAATTAATTGTGTCAGCCACTTTAGTGCCAGTGACCACCTTTACATGTGACCAGATTTTCCTTTAGTTTTTTAAGATTCAGCTATGGTGGTTATTGTGCTTTTGACATCCAGATACGTTTCATTTAGTATCTGCCTATTCATTGCCCTATACTTTGTTTTACATCTATTGTGCAGTAATCACTGTTTCTTTAGAAGTCATTTTATAGAAGAGACCTTAAGTCATTTATGGTTCTTCACATCATGAACTGTTCTACTAGGTGCATATCTATCCAGTGGTTGGTCATCTGTTCTTCTAAGTTTAAATTATAGTTTATCTACATGATCCTGCCCAGAGCTAAATGTTCTCTATGAGACATATTTATTTGATTGCTCTTTGTACTTTGGTTATCATTGTTGCAAAACTACCTCATGCTCACTAATACTAACTTCAATGTGGACATTCTCAAAGAGGTCAGCGTCATTTCTTGCCATTAGCTCTAAAACATTTCTTCAAGAGTGGGCCTCTAATCTATTTTAATAAGTAGTATGACTGAGGAGTGTAAAAACTAGTGAACTCGGATTTTCTCCACTGTTTTTGGTTTCATTTGATAATGAGTCTGGTGGTTGACAGAAGGGCCCTATTATGAATTTATGCCTACTCATGATACTGATTCTCGCTCACACAATCTTGGATGCATCTTAAATTTTTATCAAGGTGCAGTTGCAGTTTCTGTTTTGGTGAATTAAAATTTCTTTCATACTGTAGTAAATATTGCACTTCCATTTGTCATTAGCACATCCTTTTGAAATGTAATTTAATTTGCCCAAGATCTCATTGCTGTCAATTTCAGGTGTCAGCCAGCAGTCTGAGCTCCATAGGATCACTTCCGAATCTGGCATTTTGTTGTGATTGTTTTGGAAGTTGATCACAGGGGTTATAGTAATCTCTTCTGTGGTAGGCACATTTTTCGATCTTACACTATTTTTGAGTCTCCTACATAAAGGGTGCCCCATAAAGAATACAACTTATGGAACACTTGCCATTTCTGTTCCAGTAATTTGGCAGGACTGAAAGCTTAGTGATTTTAATTTATTTTCTTTCTAGTTACCAATGCAGTGCTTCATGCAGAACAGTGGGTTATCAGTGAAAAAACTTATTAAAGGTGTAGTGAATGTTTGGTAGAGACTGTTTGCATACTCCGTCAAGTGTTTTGTCAATGTAATGCACCAAATAAGTTGATTGTGATGAGATTGATTTCTAAACTTGAGAAAACCAGTTCACTTGTGGACATTAAACCTCAGGACATCCTCATATTGGTCATTCTGCATAAAACACTACCATTGGATTGATAATGTTGCTGTAAATCCAGTGAAATCTATTAGCCGACAATCAAAGCAATTACCATAACCAGCATACAACAGTTTCCAAAAGAAGATCTTTGCCTTTGGGCAAGTGACAAGAACTGAAGACAAATGATTATGAAAATTGCCAAATTTGCCCATTGATTGCTTGTGAAACAAAGAATGGACAACAAGTTCATTGAGAAAATAATATTCAAAATCTTGAGCAAGATGTCAGCAGCTGTAGAGTTATGGATACAATGGGAATCATACAGCAAACCAATTGCACATCAAAAGTTTATTCAAATCTTGACCTACATTTTGACAGGTTTAAACCTATCTTCCTCACAAGAAGTAATAACACCTAAAACTAGGATATATTATAACCACTACATAGAAGTCATATGCATAAAAAAGAAACATCAAAAATTACATACAGTGGAAATATAAAATAAGCTTATGTGTTACATATTGTGTGAAAAGAGAAATGAAGTACAAAGAGAACTGAAGTACAATGATCCATCCATATAAATGCTATGCCACAGCCATAAAGCTTAGTCAACAGCAAAAATGATCCATGTAAAATCTAAGGCTACATGCTTCATACACACTGACAACTAACAGGACAGAAGGGACAAGCCAACAGGAAACTTACGTCCAGATGGTGCTCATATAAGAAGCAGTGCCACCCACATAAGACATATGGCATGTTAATAAAATCACATTAAAATAATAATGCACATTAAAGTAGGATAATGACTGATTGCATGTTTGAGAAAAATAACATCTCAAAACAGCATGGAAAAGCTGAGACAGCTGCCATGCCAAACAGGTCAAGAACCATCAAAAAAGTTTCTGTTTTTAAGCTGTAATTGATCATTTAAAATAAAGTCCATATAATTGTAATTTTGCTTAAAAATTAAAAATTTCTCCAGCAAGTCCAATCTCAAACCATTCTCTGTGAAAAACAACTGTTTCTTTCAAATTAATGTAGGAGAGTGCACATTGTATGAGATGCTCAGCATAAATAGACACATGCACATACCGCTCCCTTTTACCAAATAAATATCCTTTGTATCTAACTTTGACTGGTCTTCCTGTCGGCCCTGTATAGAGACAGGGACAATCATTGCACCTTATCTTATAGCTGCCAGAATGAGAAAATGGTTCATCATTGCACTTTAAGATGTGAATTAAATTTTTCCAGAGACTGTTGTTAGTTGAACACAAAACTTTTCAGCTATATTTCTTAGTAGAAGGCAGCGTAAATGAAATATTCCTCAGAATTGGTATCCTGGTTGTTTCAGCTCATCCCCAAGCACACAAATTGGCCTTTCTCCATTCTAATATTCATCATGCTTTGGTTACTCAGTTATCCCTAGAGAATTTTTGGGAAGAAAGAAATTTGATTAAAACTATAGCCAGTAATAATGGCTATGAACCACCATTAGTAGACTGAATATTGGATAATAAAACTACTAACACATGTTACACTATAACAGATAATCTGAAAAAAGGAAGTATAGAGGAAGGGAATTTCTTTCCTGTCCATTGTTAGGAAATATCTCATATAAGATAAGCCACCTTCTTATTAAGGTATATGGCTGTCAAGTTTCATTTTCAATCAACAACAGTTCTGGGAAAAATTTAATTCATGCCTTAAAGTGTGTATAGAACCATTTTCTCATTCTGGTGTCTACTAAATAAGGTGTACTGATTTCCCTGTTTCTATATAGGATAGACAGGAAGAGCAGTCAAAGTTAGAATCCAAAAACATTTATTAGGAAAAGGGGGTGGCTGTGCTTACGCAGAGCATCTCTACAATGTACACACTCCCCTATAAATTTAGAAGATGTGGTTTGAAGCCAGTTCATGTTGGCCATCATGTCATATTATGTCATGTCCCTTCAAAACTTTTAGCAATACATTACAAGTGGTGGCGTCCACACTGGCCATCACATCATGGCACAGTCAAGGTTTCTTGGGAAGAAAGTTTTGACAGCTGACGTCATCATCTGTCATTGATACTATACTGATACACAGCCATGTGCTGAGCTACATACTTTGTTTCATTGTGCTTTTCTTGATTTATATCAGTTTGTGGCAACCATTGATTGCTGATGACTCAAATGAGGAGTGCTGTATCTTTGGATACAGTGAGCTTTTGAAAACATTTGGACTTTGGTGGTTTTCACATGCTGTGTTATATTTTTGTGTGTGACTGTGTGCGAATAAAGAGTGTTTGATTGTAATTGTTGGTTATTTCTATCTGGAGACTCGTCAGTATTGATAGGAAACCCACACTGGTGACCCTTAGTCACCTTGAATACATTTCAATTTGTGTATCACTTGTTACTAATATTGCGCCAGCTGAAACAATGAATCAACCTCTAGCCTTCCCAATAGTGCAGAATGTCTCTACCGTGGAATTGACTTTCGATTGTGAAGTGCAAGGTTTCATCACAGGTGCTACCAAAACTATGAAACTGCTCATTTCTCATATTACTCCACTGAACAAATGACTCTAACCTCCTATGTCATGCTGCACCAGGTGCAGCACACACATGCAGTGATGCCTGCTTCTGTATTTTGTGTTCACCAGGAAGTTTCTTCTGCATGAGACTCTGGCTTCCTCTCTCTGGAGTTTCTACCTCATTCCACTACAGACTACTCAGCTGTACAGTTTCGGCACTCACATGCACATCTCCCCTCTTCCCAGTGTCGCTCACACACCTTCGACGCTAACTTTCTCACCGATCGTGCTATGCCATTTAATGTGCCCACTTTTGCACTGGGCAATGGGATGCATGAGTTAGCTGCACCAGGATACCCTTGCATCTACCCTACTTACCATACCATGCAGACCCCAGGCAATGAGACAGCCATGGTTCTGTACTGCCACTTGGCACTCAACCGCAATTTCATGACTTCTTTCAGGAATCCATCTGCTTGGTAATTGATGTTTTCACTCATGGTCTTGTGCTGCCCCCTTCTACACAGACCATGGATGACGGATCACCAGTGGCACATCTCAGCACTGCTACTTTCATTTCATCTGACTTGCTTCATGATTCTTCCTTGTTGGCCATGCTGTGTTAGTTGTGAGACCATACAGGCCCTTTCTCCACATGAGTTGTAAGTGCCGGGCATAGTATTGTGCCAACACAAGTGCCAGACTTTCATCAGAACATCGCACTTATCACTGCTGCACAGTCGGGTGCCATTGGATACTACGAGGGTAATCCCAAAAGTAAGGTCTCCTATTTTTTTATAAGTACATAGACCTGTTTATTTCTACAATGGTTTACATCAGTTTACAGCTTGAACATTTAGGTATTTTTTGACATAATCACCAATTCTGTCAATGCATTTTTGTAGATGCTGTGGCAGTTTTTGTATGCCCATGTTATACCAGCTTCCGCCATGCTGTTCAAAAAGTTATGAACCTCTTCTTTCACCTCGTCAACGGAGCTGAATCGCTGGGACCACAATTAATGCTGACAGGTACAGTGAGACTGAAAAAACTCAAATGGGCAATTCAGAACCAGAGAAGAGGAATGTTGAGCAAGGGTGTACACATTTTCCATGACAACGCTCACCCACACATCATTTGGCAAACTGATGGTCTCCTGCAACAGTTTCAGTGGAACATAAGCACACACAAACCCTATAGTCCTGACTTGGCACCCAGTGACTATCACCTGTTCCCTAGGTTAAAAGAACATTTGGCCTGAAAGCGATTCAGCTCCGACGATGAGGTGAAAGAAGAGGTGCATAATTTTTTGAGCAGCATGGCGGTAAGCTGGTATGACATGGGCATACAAAAACTGCCACAGCGTCAACAAAAATGCATCGACAGAAATGGTGCTTATGTCAAAAAATAGATAAATGTTCAGGCTGTAAACTGATGTAAACCATTATAGAAATAAACAGGTCTATGTTCTTATAAAAAAATAGGTGACCTTACTTTTGGGATTACCCTCGTACGTGTCCAAACCCTCATATGGTCTGCACTCTACCGACTCTGCTATAGGCTCTGCCTCCAAGCCATTTTCCAAAGCTGCCACTGATACAAATGTACAGCCCCTAGTGGACAATTTTTTGGACACACATGTTATTGTAGACAACGGCACTCATTTTATTTGTTTGGTGGACCATTTGCATGACCACCCCGATCTTATTAGTGACTTACTGCTAAGCATAATAAATATTTTTCTGTTCATGCACTCCTCATTGAGGGTCTTTCATGTACACAAGCAGATGCAATCGGCAGCATCATTTACGGTAACAGTTAAGTGACAGAACCCCCTCCCAGCTGCGACAACGCTTCCGGCTCAAGTCACGACAGAGGTCATACCAGACTTAGCACTCTGGACATTGTGGTTAGTAA
This sequence comes from Schistocerca serialis cubense, assembly GCF_023864345.2. Classification (NCBI taxonomy): domain Eukaryota; kingdom Metazoa; phylum Arthropoda; class Insecta; order Orthoptera; family Acrididae; genus Schistocerca; species Schistocerca serialis. Next base: position 268,101,254 of record NC_064641.1, read on the forward strand.
AACTGCCACAGGAATTACAACTACAACTGCTTCCTCATACCTCATCATCATGTGAGGATAAACTACTGTTGGCTGACAAGACATACGCCATTATTCAACACTGCTGCGTACTTCCCTCATGCAGTGCAGCATCTGCTACTGAGGTTGCTATGCCGGCAGCTATACTTCCTCCATTGGCTGGTAGAGGTTGGTGCTGGTTCACCTTGAACAGGGCAACGAACCCAGGCACCTAGCGACCAGCAACAGGAACCACCAGTGCCAAGCTTCATTGACTGCAGCCAAGTCAATGCAGTCCCCCCTCCACTCCCCTCTCCCACTGTTGTGGAAGGCATAGCAGCTGCAGCTGACCCACACATAGTCCTTCACCCAGTACATCCACTATGCTGGTTCCAAACAACTTTCAGGGTCACCACTTGCAACTGTTGATAACCCTGTGCATTCCCAAACACTTCACACAGATTGCAGTAGGCACCATGGCCGTCTATATGCTTTGGATTTATGCTTGTCTCATCATTTTCCTACCAGCACTGGAGCTGATATTAGTGTTGTTCCACTCTCGTTCACTGTAGTGGATGTGATACCAACCAAACTTTTCCTTTGAGTGGTAAATAAATTGACACTTCGCATCAACAGTATTGTAGTGTTACCTATTAAACTAATCTCTGGTGAACTATTCAAGTGGTCCTTTCGCATCCCTGATGTTGATGACCCAGTACTTTAAATTGATTTCCTGATCCACTTCTGTCTGTCACCTGACCTCCTGCCGCCTGCTTTATTGCAACAACCTTCAGGTACACATAATGCATGTTCAGTCGCTCACTCAGCTCCACTTCCCCCTCAGCCCTCCAACGGTACTGACACAGCTCTAATCAAGTGCTCTTCTCTGGTGAACTGCCTCGCCATTTCCGTTGCTCAGCTTCAATCCAAGTGTTCTGCAGTTGCCAACCTACACACTCACAATGCAGAATTGAACCACACCTCTCAATGGCCCACTGGTGTGCAATGCCTCAAATTCCAGCTGTCTGTGCTGCTGTATCTTGACCACAGCAGCGTGCCTCTTACGACTGTGGCACACTTGCCCTCACCCGCACTGACGGCATCTCAGGTTAGTGACTTTTGTGTGCTACTGACTCCCACTTCAAATGAATGCTATAACAAATGGGACGACTCATAAAATTATCACAACAGATGCCCCCCCCCCCTCCACCCACAGTGCATCACAAAGCACACTGCCTCCCTCCACACAAACTGCCCCTTGCTAAGACTGCAGTGGATAAAATTCTGCAGGCAAGCATTGTTCAGTAGTCAGACAGTAATTAGTCTCCCCACGCACACTTAGTCTCCAAGAAGGATGGTACAGTGCCCCTTCGCAGTGACTATTGTTATCTCAGTGCACATACCACAATAGACAGTTATCCAGTCCCATGTATTCAAGAGTTCACCCAACTACTTAGCGGAGCACATATTTTCAGCGTTTTGGACTGCTGCAAGACATATTTACAAATACCAATGGAACAGAGTGGCATGCAAAAAACAGCCTTGATCTTCCCTTTGGCCTTCATTAATTCTGTTACACGTCTTGTGGCCTCAAAAACATGACTCAAACTTAGCAATATTTCATAAGCTGACTTCTCTGCAACTGCTCTTGCTGCTATACATACTTAGACAACACTGTTACTTTCTCCTCCTCTGACAAGGAACATAAGGTACACATTGCCATGGTACAGGACTTGCTGGCATGTAACAGAGTCAAGACTAATAACAATAAATCACAACTTTGCCACACCTCTGTTATGTTGCTTGGGAACACTGTCTTTTGTGAGGGTATGTGTCCTGCACAAGATCTGGTGAACTGCATTTGTGATCTGCCACTCCCAGTGCCTCCTTTTCATGAATTTTGCCAGTTTTTGGGGTTCTTCATTTTTTTTTCAGTTCCTTCTTACTGATGCATTAGCTGTCAAGCAAACTTCTGGTAATCATTGGATGTTGTGGTCTGATGAATGGTGAAACCTTTCAAAGATCTCAAAACAGCTTTAGAATGTGCCGTCACTCTTGCTCAACCCTTTCCAGATGCTCACATCTCTTTTATGGCAGACACAGTGTGTATACGCGGGCAAGGAAAAAAAATTACCAGATTTCACCTGGATTTCTCGGTTAAAAATACACGTTCTCCCGGGTGAAAACATACTTTTTCCCTGTTAACTGACAGTATATTTACTCTCGGAACTGTATAACTTATTAGTGTATATTAGTGTACATTACTGTATAACTTATTAGTCCTTTGAATGATTATGGTTTTATACACAAGCGTAGAATTTCATGGTGCTTTAGAAAACGAAGCACAGGGAAAAAAATACGTTTTGGAAACATCTTTGATGAGCAGCAACATCTACGCTGCATATTTTATAAATTCGAGTTCCACCAAACACCGCATTTTACTTTCTGAAGCATTGAAATCGAGATAGCGATGCGCATTTGTAAGCCAGGCAAAGCTCATCTCACCAGCCGATGACAACAGGTATTCAGAGCTGAGGACACATGATATAGTCAGCCAATAGTTACATCACTGTTATGAAGTGCGAACACACAAACAGAAAGAAGCTAATGGTTTAAATTAATATACATAGTGTTGCCACCAAAAAGCAAAGCTTTCACATATAATATCGGTCTAGAAGATTAATACGCTGCAAGAGAAGCTAAGCTTTCACATTTAATGTTGGATTTTTTATGCCTGTATTACAATGTAAGATATATTGCACAAATGTTCCAGTAAAATTTTTAATAACGACATAAATGTCTGAGCTTCGGGGCTCGAAATTCATCTAAATGGCTCATCATCAAAGAGTTGATTTTTAAATGAGCGTAAAACGCTCTGTGATTTGAGAAATTCATAGTACATTCTCGCACATAGTTCAACATGCATAAAAGGAAAGTTAGTTTGATAGCAACGCTTTTCAAACCACCATTCGGAATATTTTCCCGTGACCTATTACAAATAGGTTTGTTTCTGCAGTTGCCAGAGAGCGCCAGATGACAGGCATCACCGCGCTTGCGCAGCTACGATGTCGTAGGGAGCCCATATGTTCGTACGTGTAAAACATTAAAAGATCTTACATTATGTCATAAAAGAAACAAGAATCAGAGGATACTCCAAGATCATCAGAATTTCATGACCCATGCTAAAATGTCCACATTTAAAATGCATACTTAAAGTGAACATTTGTATGTCCAGACTACCAGTGACGTAGGCCACGACCAGATATTAAGCTTTTCAATGTAATTTTCGGGATGTAAATTTTCTTGGAGTACCAGTATTATGTTATCTCATGTTTGGTTCTTTATTATGGCATAACGTCATACTTGCTAGAGGTTAAGAAAGTGCACTTGAAATGCAGCGAACAGTGTGTGGAATTAAACACTTCATTTCAAATACACTCCTGGAAATTGAAATAAGAACACCGTGAATTCATTGTCCCAGGAAGGGGAAACTTTATTGACACATTCCTGGGGTCAGATACATCACATGATCACACTGACAGAACCACAGGCACATAGACACAGGCAACAGAGCATGCACAATGTCGGCACTAGTACAGTGTATATCCACCTTTCGCAGCAATGCAGGCTGCTATTCTCCCATGGAGACGATCGTAGAGATGCTGGATGTAGTCCTGTGGAACGGCTTGCCATGCCATTTCCACCTGGCGCCTCAGTTGGACCAGCGTTCGTGCTGGACGTGCAGACCGCGTGAGACGACGCTTCATCCAGTCCCAAACATGCTCAATGGGGGACAGATCCGGAGATCTTGCTGGCCAGGGTAGTTGACTTACACCTTCTAGAGCACGTTGGGAGGCACGGGATACATGTGGACGTGCATTGTCCTGTTGGAACAGCAAGTTCCCTTGCCGGTCTAGGAATGGTAGAACGATGGGTTCGATGACGGTTTGGATGTACCGTGCACTATTAAGTGTCCCCTCGACGATCACCAGTGGTGTACGGCCAGTGCAGGAGATCGCTCCCCACACCATGATGCCGGGTGTTGGCCCTGTGTGCCTCGGTCGTATGCAGTCCTGATTGTGGCGCTCACTTGCACGGCGCCAAACACGCATACGACCATCATTGGCACCAAGGCAGAAGCGACTCTCATCGCTGAAGACGACACGTCTCCATTCGTCCCTCCATTCATGCCTGTCGCGACACCACTGGAGGCGGGCTGCACGATGTTGGGGCGTGAGCGGAAGACGGCCTAACGGTGTGCGGGACCGTAGCCCAGCTTCATGGAGACAGTTGCGAATGGTCCTCGCCGATACCCCAGGAGCAACAGTGTCCCTAATTTGCTGGGAAGTGGCGGTGCGGTCCCCTATGGCACTGCGTAGGATCCTACGGTCTTGGGGTGCATCCGTGCGTCGCTGCGGTCCGGTCCCAGGTCGACGGGCACGTGCACCTTCCGCCGACCACTGGCGACAACATCGATGTACTGTGGAGACCTCACGCCCCACGTGTTGAGCAATGCGGCGGTACGTCCACCCGGCCTCCCACATGCCCACTATACGCCTTCGCTCAAAGTCCGTCAACTGCACATACGGTTCACGTCCACGCTGTCGCGGCATGCTACCAGTGTTAAAGACTGCGATGGAGCTCCGTATGCCACGGCAAACTGGCTGACACTGACGGCGGCGGTGCACAAATGCTGCGCAGCTAGCGCCATTCGACGGCCAACACCGCGGTTCCTGGTGTGTCCGCTGTGCCGTGCGTGTGATCATTGCTTGTACAGCCCTCTCGCAGTGTCCGGAGCAAGTATGGTGGGTCTGACACACCGGTGTCAATGTGTTCTTTTTTCCATTTCCAGGAGTGTATATTGTCTGCCTTAGAAGAAGAGATTAATAGCAGAAAATTTCGTTAGAAAATCGACAAAAATAACTTCCTTGTTCTGCAAGGCAATTAACGCTTGACTGTCAGAAAGGTGGAAATAAAATGAAATCTTCAACTGACAATACATTTTAGCCTTCCATAATTATGTGAATGTACACTACTGGCCATTAAAATTGCTACACCAAGAAGAAATGCAGATGATAAACGAGTATTAATTGGACAAATATATTATACTAGAACTGACATGTGATTGCATTTTCATGCAATTTGGGTGCATAGATCCTGAAAAATCATTACCCAGAACAACCACCTCTGGCCATCATAACGGCCTTGATACGCCTGGGCACTGAGTCAAACAGAGCTTGGATGGCGTGTACAGGTAGAGCTGGCCATGCAGCTTCAACACAATACCATAGTTCATCAAGAGTAGTGACGGGTGTATTGTGGCAAGCCAGTTGCTCGGCCACCATTGAGCAGACGATTTCAATTGGTAAGAGATCTGGAGAATGTGCTGGAAAGGGCACCAGTCGAACATTTTCTGTATCCAGAAAGGCCTGAACAGGACCTGCAACATGGGGTCGTGCATTATCCTGCTGAAATGTAGGGCTTTGCAGGGATCAAATGAAGGGTAGAGCCACGGGTTGTAAGACATCTGAAATGTAACGTCCACTGTTCAAAGTGTAGTCAATGCAAACAAGAGGTGACCGAGACGTGTAACCAATGGCACCCCATACCATCACGCCAGGTGATACACCAGTATGGCGATGACGAATACATGCTTCCAATGTGTGTTCACTGCGATGTCGCCAAACATGGATGCGACCATCATGATGCTGTAAACAGAACCTGGATTCTTCCGAAACAATGACGTTTTGTCATTTGTGCACCCATGTTCGTCATTGAGTACACCATCGCAGGTGCATTGGACAAATATATTATACTAGAACTGACATGTGATAACATTTTCATGCAATTTGGGTGCATAGATCCTGAGAAATCACTACCCACAACAACCACCTCTGGCCGTAATGCAGCGTCAAGGGTAACCACAGCCATGGTCTCCAAGCTGATAGGTCACGATGCTGCAAACGTCGTCAAACTGTTCGTGCAGATGGTTGTTGTCTTGCAAACGTCCCCATCTGTTGAGTCAGAGATCGAGACATCGCTGCACGACCCATTACAGCCATGCGGATGAGATGCCTGTCATCTTGACTGCTAGTGATATGAGGCCATTGGGATCAGCTCGGCGTTCTGTATTATCCTCTTGAACCCACCGATTCCATATTCTGCTAACAGTCATTGGATCTCGACCAACGCGAGCAGCAATTCGCGATACGATAAACTGCAATCAAGATAGGCTACAATCCGACCTTTATCAATGTCGGAAACGTGATGGTGCGCATTTTTCCTCCTTACACGAGGCATCACAACAAGGTTTCACCAGACAACGCTGGTCAACTGCTGTTTGTGTATGAGAAATCGGTTGGAAACTTTCTTCATGTCAGCACGTTGTAGGTGCCGCCACCAGCGCCAGTCTTCTGTGAATGCTCTGAAAAGCTAATCATTTGCATATCACAGCATCTTCTTCCTGTCGGTTAAATTTCGCGTCTGTAGCACGTCATCTTCGTGATGTAGCAATTTTAATGGCCAGTAGTGTATATGTGACAGACGAAATTCCCTCATACTTCAAGAAGAATGTATTAGTTTTGGTAGAAGCCGACCTCAGAGAGGATGAGTTTGGATTCCGTAAAAATGTAGGAATTCGCGAGCAATACTGACTCTACGACTTCTCATAGAAGATAGGTTAAGGAAAGGTAAACCTCCGTTTATAGCATTTGTAGACCTAGAGAACGCTTTTTGTAATGTTAACTAGAATACTCTCTTTCAGATTCTAATGTGGAAGGAGTAAAATAAAGGGAGCAAAGACTATTTAAAATTTGTACAGGAACCAGATGGCAGTTATAAGAGCTGAGGGGCATGGAAGGAAGCAGTGGTTGAGAAGGGTGTGAGACATGGTTGTAGCTGATTCCTGTTATTCAACCAGTAAAGGAAGCAATAGAAAAATTTGGAGCAGGTAATAAAGTCCAGGGAGAAGAAATAAAAACCTTGAGGTCTGCCGATGATACTGTCATTCTTGAAAGGAGGATATAAGATGAACATCAACAAAATCAAAACAGGGATAATAGATTGAAGTCACATGAAATCAGGCGATGCTGAGGGAATTAGATTAGGAAATGAGAAACTTAAAATAGTAGATGAGTTTTGTTATTTGGGAAGCAAAATAACTGATGATGGTCGAAGTAGGGAGGATATAAAATGTAGACTGGCAACGCCAAAGAAAGCGTTCTGAAGAAGAGAAATTTGTTAACATCGAGTATACAGGGTGTTACAAAAAGGTACGGTCAAACGTTCAGGAAACATTCCTCACACACAAAGAAAGAAAATATGTTATGTGGACATGGGTCCGGAAACGCTTACTTTCCATGTTAGAGCTCATTTTATTACTTCTCTTCAAATCACATTAATCATGGAATGGAAACACACAACAACAGAACGTACCAGCGTGACTTCAAACACTTTGTTACAGGAAATGTTCGAAATGTCCTCCGTTAGCGAGGATACATGCATCCACCCTCCGTCGCATGGAATCCCTGATGCGCTGATGCAGCTCTGGAGAATGGCGTATTGTATCACAGCCGTCCACAATACGAGCACGAAGAGTCTCTACATTTGGTACCGGGGTTGCGTAGACAAGAGCTTTCAAATGCCCCCATAAATGAAAGTCAAGAGGGTTGAGGTCAGGAGAACGTGGAGGCCATGGAATTGGTCCACCTCTACCAATCCGTTGTTGAATCTGTTGTTGAGAAGCGTACGAACACTTCGACTGAAATGTGCAGGAGCTCCATCGTGCATGAACCACATGTTGTGTCGTACTTGTAAAGGCACATGTTCTAGCAGCACAGGTAGAGTATCCCGTATGAAATCATGATAACGTGCTCCATTGAGCGTAGGTGGAAGAACATGGGGCCCAATCAAGACATCACCAACAATGCCTGCCCAAACGTTCACAGAAAATCTGTGTTGATGACGTGATTGCACAATTGCGTGCGGATTCTCGTCAGCCCACACATGTTGATTGTGAAAATTTACAGTTGGATCACGTTGGAGTGAAGCCTCATCTGTAAAGGGAACATTTGCACTGAAATGAGGATTGACATATTGTTGGATGAACCATTCGCAGAAGTGTACCTGTGGAGGCGAATCAGCAGCTGATAGTGCCTGCACACGCTGTACATGGTACGGAAACAACTGGTTCTCCCGTAGCACTCTCCATATAGTGACGTGGTCAACGTTACCTTGTACAGCAGCAACTTCTCTGTCGCTGACATTAGGGTTATCGTCAACTGCACGAAGAATTGCCTCGTCCATTGCAGGTGTCCTCGTCGTTCTAGGTCTTCCCCAGTCGCGAGTCATAGGCTGGAATGTTCCGTGCTCCCTAAGACGCCGATCAATTGCTTCGAACATCTTCCTGTCGGGACACCTTCGTTCTGGAAATCTGTCTCGATACAAACGTACCACGCCACGGCTATTGGCCCGTGCTAATCCATACATCAAATGGGCATCTGCCAACCCCGCATTTGTAAACATTGCACTGACTGCAAAACCACGTTCGTGATGAACACTAACCTGTTGATGCTACGTACTGATGTGCTTGATGCTACTACTGTAGAGCAATGAGTTGCATGTCAACACAAGCACCGAAGTCAACATTACCTTCCTTCAATTGGGCCAACTCGCGGTGAATCGAGGAAGTACAGTACATACCGACGAAACTAAAATGAGCTCTAACATGGAAATTAAGCGTTTCCGGACACATGTCCACATAACATCTTTTCTTTATTTGTGTGTGAGGAATGTTTCCTGAAAGTTTGGCTGTACCTTTTTGTAACACCCTGTAGATTTAAATGTCTGGAAGTCCCTTCTGAAAGTATTTGTATGGAGTGTAGCCACATATGGAAGTAAAACATGGACAATAAACAGTTTAGACAAGAAGAGAACAGAAGCTTTTGAAATGTGGTGCTGCAGAAGAATGCTGAAGATTGGATGGGTAGATCCCATAACTAAAGAGGAGGTACTGAATACAATTGGGGAGAAGAGAAATTCATGGTACAACCTGACTAGAAGAAGGGATCGTTTGGTGGGACACAATCTGAGGCATAAGGGGACCACTAGTTTAGTATTGGACGGAAGTGTGAGGGGTAAAAAAATCGTAGAGCGAGACCAAGACATGATTACAGTAAGCAGATTCAGAAGCCTGTAGGTTGCAGCAGTTACTCGGAGAGGAAGACGCTTGCACAGGTTAGAGTAACATGGAGAGCTGCATCAAACCAGTCTTTCGACTGAAGACCATAGCAACGCATTATGACATTTCTGGAAACCGAAAATGTCATCTGTAGAAATCCAAATGGGTCCCGGAAATATCGATTGTGTGAAAACCATCTCACTCAGTTCGTCCAAGAGACCAGAAAGCAGTAGATACTGGAGCTCAGATTGATTCCGTGCTTCTTGGCTTCTGGAAGGTGTTCGATACAGTTCCACCCTGCCGACTAATGAACAAAATACGAGAGAACGAAATATAAGACCAACTGCGTAACTGGACTAAAGAGTTTTTAGCAGACAGAAAACAGCATGTCATTCTCAATGGAGAGAAGTGTTCAGACGCAAAAGTAACTTCAGGTGTACCCCAAGGGTGTGCTATTGGACCAGTACTTTCCTCAATATATGGGGTGTTTGAAGCGAAATGGTAAATATTCAGCAATATAACAATGGGCTATAAATGCAGAGCTATGATCACTTCGTCATCTTTGATACTGGGAAACAAATCTCTTCTGCTGCAAGCTCTTTTCTGTCCCTACTGTAGGAGGAGGTAGCACGACCAAAAACTAAAAAACGTGTCTTGTAAACATGGGCTCTAAAATGGATACTTAAGACATATGAACACTTGGTCAGTAGAAGAGATGCAGTTCACAGAAGGGAGGTGAAGAATTACTTGTAGCTTTCAAAGTACGCACTTTAAAGCCAACGTTTATCAGAATTTTTTCTTCTTTTGGTACATACTACCACGTTTCAAAATATGGGAATCAAAGAGCTTGCTGTAGAAAAGATTTATTTCACAGTATCGAAGATGAAGAAGTAATTGCAAATGTGTGAAATCTTATGGGATTTAACTGCTAAGCTTACACATTACCTGACCTAAATTATCCTAAGGACAAACACACACACACCCATGCACGAGGGAGGACTTGAACCTCTGCCGGGAGTAGCCGCACAGTCCATGACTACAGCACCGTAGACCGCTCGGCTAATCCCGCGCGGCGAAGAAGTAATTATAGCTCTTAAGGTATGCATTTTAGAGCCCATTTTTACGAAACGTAGTGGCTTCGAATGATCAGGTCATATCGTGTCATACCGCTGAATACTGACCATTCCTCCTGGGTCATCCTGTATATAAGAGACTCAGTGGATAACATTGGAAGTTCTACGAGACGTCGTAATGGTAGAAGATTGCATCGAAATGCAGGAAGACCTGCAGAGGATCAACATTTGGTCCAGGGATTGTCAATTAATCCTTAGCATAAACAAATGTAAATTTTCTAGGTACATAAATAGGCAGGGCAACGGCCTTGTCTCATTGGATACACCGGTTCCCGTGAGATCACCGAAGTTAAGCGCTGTTGGGCGTGGCTGGCACTTTGATGGGTGACCATCCAGCCGCCACGTGCTGTTGCCATTTTTCGGGGTGCACTCAGCCTCGTGATGTTAATTGAGGAGCTACTCGACCGAATAGTAGCGGCTTCGATCAAGATTACCATCTTGACTTCGGGAGAGCGGTGTGCTGACCCCACACCCCTCCTATCCGCAACCTCCCCTGAGGATGGCACGGCGGTCGAATGGTCCCGGTAGGCCACTCGTGGCCTGAAGACAGAGTGATATACGTAAATAGGCTGAAAGACCTATTATTGTATGATTACAAAATTTTAGAACAATCCCTGGAAGCAATTACTTCTATAAACTATCGAAGAGTACGCAGGCGTAGTGATATTAAATGGAATGGCCACATACAATCAACTGCGAGTAAGGCAGATGCATGACTGATATTCACGGGAAGAATCTTCAGGAAATGTAGTCCATCAACAAAGGATGGAGCTTTCAAAACATTCGTTCGACTATTACTTGAATATTGCTCGCCAGTATGGGATCCCTACCAAATAGGTCTGATTGAGTAAACAGAGAGATCCAAAGAAGAGCAGCACGTTTCGTTATAGGTTCATTTAGTAAGTGCGAAAGAGTCAAGGAGATGCTCAGCCAAATCCAGTGACAGACGCTGCAAGCGAGGCATTCTGCATCACGGTTTGGTTTACTGTTAAAGTTCCGAGAGCGTAGTTCATAGTACGTATAGCTCGCGAAATGGCCATGATAGTAAAATTAAAGAGATTCGATCTGAAGCGCAGTGTTATCGGGAATCGTTCTTCTTGCGAACAACTCACGACTGGAACAGGAAACGGGAGAAGTGACAGTGATTCACGAAGTACCCTCAGCCACACACTAAATGGTGGCTTGCGGAGTATGGATGCAGGTATGGATGTAGATGTTTATGACAGAGAATCCAGCGCAGACAGACTCCATCGACTTCGACAGAACAGTTTTCTTTTTGCGTGACAATGGTTTGAAATTCGATTGGAAACAGTTAACGGTTATACAAATCAAATCTGTGACGAATCACAGCTATAAAATATGCTAAAAGCGGACTAGCTGCATATAAAACTCATTATGTTATTGTAATTAATATTTGTAACTTGCAAAAATGTACCTATAAATAAAGCAGAACATTGTGAAAAACGAGATGGTTGCACAAATTGGACCTAGCCTTCGTTATTTCGAATAACATTGATTCCAACAAATAGTACAGTAAGCTGATTCAAAAATGCGATGGCAGATAATGTATCTTCAGTTATTTCGGAGTACAGAGCAATGGATGAGATTTCTGCTCTGTAGCTGTATCTGTATATACATCTAGATGTAAACTGCCCAAGCCACATGATGGTTTGTGGCGGAGGGCACTTCATCTACCAAGGTCACTCCCCCCACTTTCCTATTCCATTTGCGAATAGTGCGCGGAACAGAGGTCAGCTGGTAAATGTTAAGTGTGAGTCTGACTACCCCTAACGTTACCTATATGTTTATTCTGCGAGGGACGAGTCAGCATGTTGACTGACTCTTCCTGGAATTTTCAATTTTCTATCTGATGAAAATATCGGCTGCAATGATAGTGACAAAAGGTAAAGCGTCCAGTTATGCAGTATGGCCTACACATCGTAATCTGCGAATATTACCGCGTATCTGCCATGGTTTCGACACAATTTACTATCACGTATATGAGAATATCGACAGGCATCTTGTAAACTAAATTCTATACATGATTCCTGAATAATACATCCATCGGTATCACATCTAACGATCGAGGCAGTCCAGTTCACAGAACCACAACTGTGGATCAATTTTATTACTATACTATGATCATGTTATATGGTACAACCTATAAGCTAACACAATTCCGTCTAATAAAGAAAGAAAAAAAAGCAAAGAATAACATCCTTGAAAAATAGCTGTTAGGTTTTGAGTCTCAGTATGGCACATAGTTTTAATGTGTCAAGTATGTTTTTGTTTCAGAAAACGAAATAACTTCTACAGTGGCGTAAATAAATTTATGTGAGGTATAACATAATGAGAACAGCAGCATAAAAAAGCACCAGAAACTACAGGTTTCAATTAACAAGCGCCCATCCATCAACTGTGAATACTCAGCGAAAGTCTGTTAGCAAATTTCATTTTCATCCAACCTGAATGTGTAGTCACGCGGAGACGTCACAATCCCTGCTGTCAGTCGAAAACCATCGTTTGCTTACCTCCTCTGTATCATCTAGAGCCATGACGAACCCCGAAGAGCCTGCGAGGAACAGAAGGGTAACTGCAGCTACAGAAACCATAGTGGCCTACGAGTCGGACCATGCATCGTTCACCAATATATCGAGAGGCGGCCGCCAATGGCAGCGAGCCGGTCACAGAGTCAGCCAATAGGGTGCCCTGGGAGTTGATTTCCTGCGCGTGGGCTTCACGTTAATACAGCGGTGCCGGCGAAATGGGCATTCCTTCTGAAATCGCGACTCAATTACTCCGAAAAAATAATTCGACGATATTGCAAGAAAACAATAAAGGAAACGGAAATAATTGGCTTCACAAGAAAAGAAAGGCACTATCTGCTATCAAGAAGAAAATAAATGAAAACGCTGTCCACTGAGATGTTTTATTAGTGTGATTCTCTGAATGTTTTGTTTCAGTTAATTTATCTCAAAACAGAAGGATATTGTCCGAAGAAACTGAAAATAAATTTTCATCATCTACTTATTATTGCTAACAACAACTCTTTCATGTGGAGTTCATTCTGTTATTGCCTTATATTCAGGAATTAAATTCCTTGGGGAGATACGAGAGCATGTTGATGCCCTCACAAAACACTTAATTCCGTAAGTTGTTGATTCTGCGTTATTGGTTAGATTAAATAAAACGATGTTTTTAATATAGCTTTGTTGGAAAACGATAACTTCGATAATGGCTCATATTACACGGAAATTAGATGTATTTCCATCAGTACACTAATTACTGTGGAAAAATATAGAGACCTAGCCCATTGGTATTTTCTTTATTATCAAAATCCTCATCTCTTTCCTCCTTTTCTATCTTTATTCGAATAGGAATCTTCAATTCACATTCTCTGCCCTTACCGTTGCTATTTTGCAGATGATGCAACTATCTATAATGAAGCACTACCTCAAAAAAACTTCACAAGTACCCAACCAGATCTCATAACATCTCAAAGTGGCGCAAGTGATTTAAATGGTCAGAAATGTTAATTTCTACACTTCATAAAACGCTAAAACACAGTATCTTAGGGCTACAATAGCACTGGTGAGTTACAATTGGAGTCAAAACCTCAAACATGGATATGGAAATAAACAATAACATAGGTTCGTTCGTATCAAAAACGTAAAAATATGGGAGAAGTGTACAAGTAGATTGAAGCTATAAGATGATATTGAATGACAAGAGAACTGTTAGTTCACGGCAAAGGGCTGGGTCCTAAACCAGTCTGGCTTTAAGTTTTGACAGTTCAGGAAGTACACTTCTCTGCACAGTGAACATTTCATTAAAAAAAAAGGTGTGAGTTTAGGCACTAGCATGATCAGAGACTGAACACTCGATAAGTTGGAGCAGGATGGAGGAAATAACCGGCCGCGATCTTATCAAAGGAACCGTCGTGGCGTTTGCCTTAAGGCATGTGTCCACGAGCAAGTAAACTTCCGCTAGTCGCTTGCAGAATGTACTTCTGCAAGTTCTTTCACGTGGAAACACTCCCAGAAAGTCGACTTCCGAAAGTTTAATCACTTTGCAGTAGCTTCTGCAAGTTGATGGGAACAGTATCTAGCGCCTTGCTGCAAGTAATTGCCGAACTTGCTACTTTCTGGATTTTTTCCCCAAACCTGCAGAATTTTTTTTGCTTTCGGTATAGGTTCGAGACTGTCAATGTCGAAAATGAGAATGAGGCGAAGATAGAAATGTGAAATGAATTCACCGGTTTTTGGTTTCTCTAAAAGGGAAAGAAGAATATCTTTAAATTTTTAGCTGTTTTTTTTACTTTATCAGAAACATAAATGCGCTAGTCTACATTTGTCATAAAAGTAATAAATGCTACCTGCAAAAGTCGAACAGTAATTGAAAGGCCAGTCTTGATAATATAGATTGCTACATTTTTGTATCCCGTTTTCGAATATTTGTTTCTACCTAAAGACGGAGATGGACTAAACTAGATACGACATTCTCAGAAAGTTTTTGATTTGAGCGAAGTCGCCTGATTTCATTTCATTCAATAGTCTCTTGATAATTTAAATAACAACTCTGTACCCATTTCTTTACCCAAATATTTCTTTTTTTCATAAAGTTGTCTTTCGTGGCGATTTTTCTTCACTAATAATAATGGAACAGCAATAAGTAACGGCTGCTCTGTTTTTAACCACGACTATCCCAGATGCAAGAGTCGCTAAATGCATTTTCGAATTGGGCACCCTGCCATATAGATTTTTTCAGCAGCTACACGTTTGCATAGGTTTCAGGGTGCAAAATCTGCTATAAATCGTTGAAAATGGCTGTAGAAAATCGCTTTCGGTTGGAGGAGCCGAATGTTGTCTTGGGGGCAAAGATCGCCAATTTTTTGTAAACCTGGTCGCCATGCCATGCCTGGATTCAAAGCAACCGCTAACTTCAAATTGTCTTCTAGTGCAAAGCCTGCTAAATGCTTCCAACACCCGCCAAGATCAACAGGCATGGCGTTCGCCATGCCATGTCCAGATGCAAAGCATGCCAACTTACCAATGTAGGCATTCAAAGCTACCTTACAGTTTGTTACGTTTAGAAGGGATATTTTTCGCATTCAGAGTTACGTTGGCTGCACGGTAGCGAAGGTGTACGCAACAGTGAAGCTCTCGCTACCGATGCATTGTCGAAATATACTACGGTAAGCACAGTTCAGCTGACCAGCAGTTGTCAGGACGGTTTAAATACAGAAGATGGTTCAAATGAAATGGGAGTAGTAGAAATAGTTGGAATTCTGCAAGAAGTTGAACCTGTCATAGCAGTTACAAATGACCAGAACGATACCGTGGGCGACAGTCCCTCCCAGAAAAAGAAGAGGTGTTTCGATCAGTGGAAGAGAAATTTTTCCAAAAAAGAAAGGTAAGTATGTGAAAAGTATTCTTAAAGCAATGTTATGCAGTGAAAATTGTGTTGACACTAATTGTTATGACGTAACCTCAACAAATTCGTGGTACGATCTGTGCTCTCCTCTACACAGTGGCATAGTCCGACCAATTTAATGGCTAATTATGCAAAACTGAAACTGGTAACTATCAGGCAAAAAGTAAGAGTGTAGCCCACAACAAAAGTTAAGAAAATTTGTGTTAAATGCAATAGATCTCGCCGAGAGCAGCAGGAAGTTCTTGCGATCACCCGTACTTTTACTGTGCACTACACTTACCCTGTTGCCAGATTGCTCCCAGTTTCAATTTCACAGGAATTATCTGTTGCGGAGGATTTTAAGCAACTATTGGGGGATAGGATGTTGGCAGTAAAAATGAAATTTTCTACCAATCATGTGGTTTAATCATGCATTTTTATATACATTGCTCGGTTTTTTAACTTAGCTCGTCGTGCTTACTATACCTTTTATTTTATCTGCATGTACAGACTTCTACCTACTTTTCAAGACCCATGATGTGCTTTATTTATTTATTTACATGTTTTGCATGTAGGCCATCAAACTGATGACTTTTGCAAATGTCATACATAGCTTGAGTGGATTAATATACATAACACTTACATATAGTATACATTCAGCTTAATATTCTAATTATATTATATGTTATGACAGACTGCAAGTAGATTAGAATTCACTGAGTGGATATATTTACTAAGAAGGCTTTTAACTGCCCGTGGAAGAGGTTTTGTTCACAAATTTTCAAAGCATGTGGCAGCTTGATGAACCATATCTGCCCATTAACATAAGGAATATTTTTACTTCTGTCCTCGGCCTGAAGCAGTTACCCTCACTTCTAGTATTATAATTATGTGTGTCACTGCACATATTTACGTTGTTTTCGTTATTCAGAAAATATATAATAAGTTTGTACAAATACAAGGAATATATTGTTAAATATTTATGTTGGACAAACGTTTCAAGACAAGACTCTCTGGACTTTAGTCCACGCATAAACCTAATGGCTCTTTTCTGTAACACTAATATTCTATTCATGTGCAGGTCTGCTCCACAAACCCACTGTTCAATACCATAATTGAGAAATGGATAAACTGTTCCATAGTAAACAATTTTTAGTGTTTGATTTGGGATTATTTTCGCCAGGTGATTTATCAGAGACAAGTTGCTGCTGATTTTCTCACTTTCAGAAGTAAGGCGGTTTACTCACTGGGCAGTTTTGCCCAGGTGGACGCCAAGAAGTTTAATGTTATTTGTTTCTGCTGATGTAATATCGCAAGTATTGTTTATTTTAGCCTTATTAGAACCAGTTGTTTTAAATGTCAGTAGCTGGGATTTACTGATGTTGGTGTTTAGACCCTGGTGTAGAAAATATATGGTTACTTTCATGACATCCTTAGTTGCAGCTGAGTGTAATGTCTCAAAGTCTTTTTCATAAAATTAGAGGGCAGTGTGATCAGCATAAGTTACTAGATGTGAGTTGAAGGGTTGTGTAATGTCATTGGCATAAAGCAAGAAGAGAAAGGGACCAAGAATCGATCCCTGTGGTACCCCCTGGATTACTGTATCTCTGACTGGAAATCTATTACCTTATTATCTATTTTATACGAAGGTTTAGTGCACTGTTTGCAATTTATCAAGTATGTGGTGACAAATTGCATAGATGAGTTCTTGATGTTGTAAGCTTTAAATTTCTTAATGAGCAAACCAGGGCTGACTGGATCGAAAGCCTTGGAAAAAATCTAAGAATATGCCTGCTGTCTTTATAACTTTGTCAAGGAGGGTGTACTCTTTACGAAGAAATTCAGCAACTGCAGTGCTTGTGCACCAATCTTTCCTAAAGCCATGCTGTGTTTCTGTCAACAATTTGTTCTTTGTAAAATAAACAGAGAGCTGAGAAAGGATAACCATTTCAAAAACCTTACTGAAGGTAGTGAACAGTTATTCTGGGCAGTAGTTTGAAAGCTCTTTTGTATTTCTCTTCTTATGCACTGGTTTAACAATGCCACTGACTGGGGCTACTTTGGTCTTTGTTGGGTTACTTTGGTCCAACAGAAAAAGGTTTAAATTTCTGTGCTGAACAAAGAAAATAAAATATATTGGTATTTTTTGGTTTAAAATATATTTTATACCCTACTTGAGGGTATTTTATAGTTTTGGGTAATTTAAAATTTTTTACCACTGGCAACACTGGAGTTTTTGTAAACCTTTGTTTTGATTTGTGATTTGTTTACCTCCAAACTTTTCATTGTGGACGAATTCAGTAACAAGTTAAAAATAAGGTAAGTATCAAAATATCATCTTTCATAGCCTGTTACCAATGTGTGATAATTGTGTTTGCTTCTTCTTTTTTCAAACAGTACATGTTTAACTTTTTGTAAACTTCGCCTAAAACTAGTTTTTCAGGGCTGCTTTGTACTAGGCCTAATTTGGACTAAAGTAGCCCCATCAATTTAAAAATACGCTTTTTACTTCCAGATTAAAACACAAATATTTTTACTAACGTTGTTGTATATGTTACTGTTGTGCAATATTATTTTGGTTGTTTTTGTCCAGTAGCTGATTGCACAATGGTGATAATGTACAAGAGGTTCAAGAAAGTACACTGATTATAATGTTGAGATCTTGGAAGCTTGATTGAAGGACATACGAAGTGGAGTAAGAACACAACGAAGTGCAAGTCAGTATTACAATGTACATAAAAGCACAATAATAAATAAGCTTAAAACCTATTTGTTACTGGTACCAGTAGACCTACCAGCAAAGAAATATGGCCATCCTATAGTCTTCAATCAAGAAGAGGCTCATATTGACAAGTTAGCTACATTTCGATTTCCTATCACTGATCTTGATTTAATATACTCCATAAAATACTATCTTGACAAACAGTTTTAAAAACAACTTTCCAGGTCCCAATTGGGCAGCGTCATTTAGAAGTCACCTTAAGTTAACAGTGTCTACAGCAAGCAACATCAAACGAGTAAGGGCTGCTATTGATGAAACTGTTGTCAGTGATTATTTTGACAACATGCAAACTGTGCTCAGTAACGTTCCAGAGGAGAACATAAGGAATTATGAAGAGACGAACCCGTGAGATGGCCCTAGAGCAAGCAAAATCATTCGTAAAAGGGGGCTGAAGTACGTTGAAAGTATAATGGAGTCAACAAAGCCTTGTATTTCTTTAATGCTTTGTAGAAGTGGCTGTGGAGAGATGTTACCTTCCTACATGATGTATAAGTCGGAGCATTTATGGTCTACATGGACTAAAGGTGGTCCTGCAGGATGCAGGTACAACAGAGCAAAAAGTGGATGGTTTGATTCTGAGACATTCGAAGATTGGTTTATGACCACCTTACTTCCACAGTTGAAAAATCTGTCTGGTGGCAAGGTTGTGATTGGGGACAACGTAAGTTTCCATACCAAATTAGAAATTGTAAAAGCTCGTGAGGATAATGGTGTAATGTTTGTGTGTCTGCCACTGAACTCAGCACATATCATCCAACCATTGGACATCACCTACTATGGCCCTATTAAAAGGGAATGACGTAAGATATTGACTTTTTGGAAGGAAAAAAATCAAGTCAGTTTTGTTAATTATTGGTTAATCTATCCTGGTAGAAGTAGAATCTGAGGCCTTGGTATCCATGGTAACTGTATTACTAAGATAGTATGAAGGTGATACATCTAAAAGTTTCATGTTAGCTATGTTGCTGGAGTTTGCATCAATGTTAAGGTCTCCAAGTATAGTAAGGTCTTTGGGACCAGTTTGCCTAATTATGGTATTGAAGCTGTTGACAAAATGGATTACATCTTCACAAGATGATCTGTCTATTCCTATCACTTTTTGTTTTACTACATTGACTCCATGCTCTTTTAAATGAATTGCCATACCACTCGCTTCTCATATCCCCTCTTCTCTATATTGCTAAATAAATGTAAACTTCTTAGACTGAAAATGTTCTCTCACAAAGATCGCCACACCTCTAGTCTCATTCTGTTTCCTGTAATAACTGTGTACCATTACTTAATCATCTAGTTTATAATAGTTAATTTCATTAAATTCCGGACCATGTTCAGTTAATACTTGTAGCAAATGCTCATTTACTAATACCTGCAATATAATGAATTTCTTTCTTAGGTCTACATGTTCTGATGTATCATGCTAAGTGATGCTGTGTTTCTACTGTGTTTATACATCTGTGAATGTTGCAATGTTCTGTGAGAGTGGAACCAAGATTATCTCTGCTGTTATACTAATCTTCTACATGTGCGGTTACTGTGAGTGCACAGTTTGCTTGGTTGATCACTGCTTCTTCCCCCTAGTCATCATTTACTGCTAGTATTTACTGAAGCATGGGACTTTGTTTCAAATATGAATCCAAGGCCTTCTCAAAGACGCCTGATTTTAAACATCTCTTTGGAAAACTAACACATAATGAACTTACCGTGCAAGGCAAGAAAAAATCACCAAAAGTTTTACCAGAAAAAAAGACGAGAGTGGCAGAGAAACTATGTAGCTCAGTGTGTCTCTACCATATCCCCTAAAAGAAGATCCGGCGAGGACGAAAAGAGGAAAAGAACCATCAACTCCCATTTTTCTTTACCGAAAAGAGGGGCCAGGAGATCGAAAATGTTGCTGTTTGCGAAGTGGCTTTTGTGTCAGTTTTACAAATTAACATAGATAGGGTTACCAGGTCATGCCACAAAATTTTAGACCAAGATGCAGTTCCCACTGATACGAGAGCAGGCAACAGAAGAACCAAGGTGTATGGAGCGAGAAAAGAGTGTGTAAAACATCACACTAAGAAATTCAACACCTTTAAACATCTCTACTCCCGAGGAACCAACACCCAAAGAGTCATTTAAGTAACGAATTGAGCGTAATCAAGATGTTGATCATGTATTGTGAACAGAACCCTGAAAATGTTGTCAAATACGATGTCTACACAAGCATTTTTTGCCAAGGTTTCAGTACTGACTTTGGTGACTCATATGTTGGTACCTTCATGACATGCTTTCGATGGAAAATCGTGTTGAAGCGGTAAAAGAAGCGCCGAAAAGGAGTGCGTGCAAACCCAGCTCAAAGTCGACAAAACGAGAGCTGACATCTTCTACACAAAGCTGAAAGAGAACAGCGAAGTTGAAGTGACTCTCAGTACGAGTGTCAAAGAAGTGCCTGACCAAACGGCCTGTTACTGTCATTGAATGTGCCCTTACAACTTTACAGACCTGTCAAGGATCTTCGGAGTTCCACCAGAACACCGACACAATGTTTTCGTATATTTGGATGCAACATGAAAACGAAATAGTGTCAATGGTTGACCAAAGACTAACTCACCAAAACACGGAAGGAGGGAAAAACTTCGATTGTTTTCCGGCGGATGTGGCGCCAGATTAAAAACAGGACGATGATCAGCATTCTATATGTCGCCTATTTCCTCTCGAAGCTCCCATCAGTCTGGAAGAAACAGAACTGTAGTTCCCAATATTGGGTCTCTCTTTCATCCTACCTAATTCGGTTTTTTGTAAAATCAAAAGACAATTCCGCAAGTTGAGCGTCATTGAAAACCCATTTGTATACATGCAGCATATCGAGAAATTGACAACGGTAGTACGTCTAGGACAAAATGAATAACCTGTTCAAGATTGGAAATAAGATGCGGAAAGCTCAGATAAAGTTACTACACTCCTGGAAATTGAAATAAGAACACCGTTAATTCATTGTCCCAGGAAGGGGAAACTTTATTGACACATTCCTGGGGTCAGATACATCACATGATCACACTGACAGAACCACAGGCACATAGACACAGGCAACAGAGCACGCACAATGTCGGCACTAGTACAGTGTATATCCACCTTTCGCAGCAATGCAGGCTGCTATTCTCCCATGGAGACGATCGTAGAGATGCTGGATGTAGTCCTGTGGAATGGCTTGCCATGCCATTTCCACCTGGCGCCTCAGTTGGACCAGCGTTCGTGCTGGACGTGCAGACCGCGTGAGACGACGCTTCATCCAGTCCCAAACATGCTCAATGGGGGACAGATCCGGAGATCTTGCTGGCCAGGGTAGTTGACTTACACCTTCTAGAGCACGTTGGGTGGCACGGGATACATGCGGATGTGCATTGTCCTGTTGGAACAGCAAGTTCCCTTGCCGGTCTAGGAATAGTAGAATGATGGGTTCGATGACGGTTTGGATGTACCGTGCACTATTCAGTGTCCCCTCGACGATCACCAGTGGTGTACGGCCAGTGTAGGAGATCGCTTCCCACACCATGATGCCGGGTGTTGGCCCTGTGTGCCTCGGTCGTATGCAGTCCTGATTGTGGCGCTCACCTGCACGGCGCCAAACACGCATACGACCATCATTGGCACCAAGGCAGAAGCGACTCATCGCTGAAGACGACACGTCTCCATTCGTCCCTCCATTCACGCCTATCGCGACACCACTGGAGGCGGGCTGCACGATGTTGGGGCGTGAGCGGAAGACGGCCTAACGGTGTGCGGGACCGTAGCCCAACTTCATGGAGACGGTTGCGAATGGTCCTCGCCGATACCCCAGGAACAACTGTGTCCCTAATTTGCTGGGAAGTGGCGGTGCGGTCCCCTACGGCACTGCGTAGGATCCTACGGTCTTGGCGTGCATCCGTGCGTCGCTGCGGTCCGGTCCCAGGTCGACGGGCACGTGCACCTTCCGCCGACCACTGGCGACAACATCGATGTACTGTGGAGACCTCACGCCCCACGTGTTGAGCAATTTGGCGGTACATCCACCCGGCCTCCCGCATGCCCACTATACGCCCTCGCTCAAAGTCCGTCAACTGCACATACGGTTCACGTCCACGCTGTCGCGGCATGCTACCAGTGTTAAAGACTGCGATGGAGCTCCGTATGCCACGGCAAACTGGCTGACACTGACGGCGGCGGTGCACAAATGCTGCGCAGCTAGCGCCATTCGACGGCCAACACCGCGGTTCCTGGTGTGTCCACTGTGCCGTGCGTGTGATCATTGCTTGTACAGCCCTCTCGCAGTGTCCGGAGCAAGTATGGTGAGTCTGACACACCGGTGTCAATGTGTTCTTTTTTCCATTTCCAGGAGTGTAGTAACTGGCATTTCCAGCCTGGAGAGCCCTTCTACAATTTTGAAGCTGGAGAGGGGAAGAGCATCCTGAACTAAGGAAAAAATTTACGCAAAGCAAATGGCTTAACACCAATCACAGCAGGTTTAGAACGTTCAGAAGCGAAACTCAGAGACGTCAAAAAGCTTCTGGAGCTCCACTTTACTGAAGGTTGGTCGACCAACAACAAATTCAAATTCTACAGCTAGATGTTCGACAAGTAGGTAGGCACACCCAGGGTCCCTCCGGCTGCTGCCAACCCTCAGAACTCGGAGGAAGGCAGAAACGATTTTTAGTTGATAGTGTTGAGGTCGATGTCACTCAAAAGCAATTTTCATCCAATTTCATTTTCTATAATTTTTTGTCGCTGTTTTAACTAAGATGCAACTTTCTGCCAATTTTTTCATTATCTAATATTTTGTCGATATTTACGAAGATGCAATTTGGAGCTTATTTTATTTTCTACAGTATTTTGTGATGTCAAAAGCACAATGGTGTCTCTTCTTTTTTTTAAAAAAAACCTAATGTTAAACATTCATTTTTGTTCTCTTTTTGATGTTAAATAAGTCAGTCTTTCCTTTATATGACAGTTTTTTAGAATTTTCAGACTACTCTTTGAAATTAAATGTTTTCCGTTTACAGTCACAATCATTAAATTCCATCCTTGTGTCATTCCTAATATGTGATCGAATAGTGTAATTTGATCGATATGTTTGCAAAACCGGCTAACTGCATAAATCGGGTGCAGAAATCGCTAAGTCAATATTTCACTTAAGATTTTAACGTCTAAAACATAATCGCAGATTTCAGCTTTTATTAGTGAGTAATTACTTAATTTCTTACCTATTGTTAAAAAAATTAAGTCCTTAACTTTAATAGTTTGGATGGAACGAGTTTTTCGCGATCATCCCAGTTTCACTTATCATGTAGTTAGCGGCTTTTGCATCTGGGCTGCTCCTGTGTCTATCTCCCGACGCAACATTAGTGGAAACATTTCTGCAAGTACTTGCAGCAAGTTGCTGAAATTAACGTGGTAAAACAACTTGTAGAAATAAATGTGCACAAGATTTCGTTCTGATGTAAACACCTCTGTAACTGCTTGCAGAAATTGATTGCTCAGGTTACTTTGAATGATTTAGGAAAATGTAGGAAAATCTGAATTCGGACTGGGGAAACATAATTAAAATTGCTTTTACCCCATTCAAGTTCAATAGCCTGAGGGTCTGAATCAGAGGCTGAGACGGTTCTGCGACCGTGTAGGCTGCAGATTCTTCGACTTGTGCCATAGGGTGGTGGGGTTTCGGGTTCCACTGGGTAGGTCAGGAGTCCACTACACGCAGCAAGCGGCTACACGGGTAGCAGGGGTTGTGTGGCGTGGATTGGGCGGTTTTTTAGGTTAGATGGCCTCGGGCAAGTACAGAAAGGGCGACAGCCTCAAAGGGTGCGGGGCAAAGTCAGGACATGTGGGGACCAAGCAGCAATCGGTATTGTAATTGTAAACTGTCGAAGCTGCATTGGTAAAGTACCGGAACTTCAAGCGCTGATAGAAAGCACCGAAGCTGAAATCGTTATAGGTACAGAAAGCTGGCTGAAGCCAGAGATAAATTCTGCCGAAATTTTTACAAAGACACAGACGGTGTTTAGAAAGGATAGATTGCATGCAACTGGTGGTGGCGTGTTTGTCGCTGTTAGTAGTAGTTTATCCTGTAGTAGACTAGAAGTGGATAGTTCATGTGAATTATTGTGGGTGAAAGTTACACTCAACAACCGAGCTAGGTTAATAATTGGCTCCTTTTACCGACCTCCCGACTCAGCAGCATTAGTGGCAGAACAACTGAGAGAAAATCTGGAATACATTTCACATAAATTTCCTCAGCATGTTGTAGTCTTAGGTGAAGATTTCAATTTACCAGATATAGACTGGGACACTCAGATGTTTAGGACGGGTGGTAGGGACAGAGCATCGAGTGACATTATACTGAGTGCACTATCCGAAAATTACCTCGAGCAATTAAACAGAGAACCGACTCGTGGAGATAACATCTTGGACCTACTGATAACAAACAGACCTGAACTTTTCGCCTCTGTAAGTGCAGAACAGGGAATCAGTGATCATAAGGCCGTTGCAGCATCACTGAATATGGAAGTTAATAGGAATATAAAAAAAGGGAGGAAGGTTTATCTATTTAGAAAGAGTAATAAAAGGCAGATTTCAGACTACCTAACAGATCAAAACGAAAATTTCTGTTCCGACGCTGACAATGTTGAGTGTTTATGGAAAAAGTTTAAGGCAATCGTAAAATGCGTTTTAGACAGGTACGTGCCGAGTAAAACTGTGGGGGACGGGAAAAACTCACCGTGGTTCAACAACAAAGTTAGGAAACTACTGCGAAAGCAAAGAGAGCTTCACTGCAAGTTTAAACGCAGCCAAAACCTCTCAGACAAACAAAATCTAAACAATGTCAAAGTTAGCGTAAGGAGGGCTATGCGTGAAGCGTTCAGTGAATTCAAAAGTAAAATTCTATGTACCGACTTGACAGAAAATCCTAGGAAGTTCTGGTCTTACGTTAAATCACCTAAGTGGCTCGAAACAGTATATCCAGACACTCTGGGATGATGATGGCATTGAAACAGAGGATGACACGCGTAAAGCTGAAATACTAAACACCTTTTTCCAAAGCTGTTTCACAGAGGAAGACCACACTGCAGTTCCTTCTCTAAATCCTCGCACAAACAAAAAAATTGCTGACATCGAAATAAGTGTCCAAGGAATAGAAAAGCAACTGGAATCACTCAACAGAGGAAAGTCCACTGGACTTGATGGGATACCAATTCGATTCTACACAGAGTATGCGAAAGAACTTGCCCCCCTTCTAACAGCCGTGTACCGCAAGTCTCTAGAGGAAAGGAAGGTTCTAAATGATTGGAAAAGAGCACAGGTAGTCCCAGTCTTCAAGAAGGGTCGTCGAGCAGATGCGCAAAACTATAGACCTATATCTCTGACGTCGATCTGTTGTAGAATTTTAGAACATGTTTTTTGCTCGAGTATCATGTTGTTTTTGGAAACCCAGAATCTACTCTGTAGGAATCAACATGGATTCCGGAAACAGCGATCGTGTGATACCCAACTCGCTTTATTTGTTCATGAGACCCAGAAAATATTAGATACAGGCTCCCAGGTAGATGCTATTTTCCTTGACTTCCGGAAGGCGTTCGATACAGTTCCGCAATATCGCCCGATAAACAAAGTAAGAGCCTATGGAATATCAGACCAGCTGTGTGGCTGGATTGAAGAGTTTCTAGCAAACAGAACACAGCATGTTGTTATCAATGGAGAGACGTCTACAGACGTTAAAGTAACCTCTGGCGTGCCACAGGGGAGTGTTATGGGACCATTGCTTTTCACAATATATATAAATGACCTAGTAGATAGTGTCGGAAGTTCCATGCGGCTTTTTGCGTATGATACTGTGGTATACAGAGAAGTTGCAGCATTAGAAAATTGTAGCGAAATGCAGGAAGATCTGCAGCGGATAGGCATTTGGTGCAGGGAGTGGCAACTGACCCTTAACATAGACAAATGTAATGTATTGCGAATACATAGAAAGAAGGATCCTTTATTGTATGATTATATGATAGCGGAACAAACACTGGTAGTAGTTACTTCTGTAAAATATCTGGGAGAATGCGTGCGGAACGATTTGAAGTGGAATGATCATATAAAATTAATTGTTGGTAAGGTGGGTACCAGGTTGAGATTCATTGGGAGAGTTCTTAGAAAATGTAGTCCATCAACAAAGGAGGTGGCTTACAAAACACTCGTTCGACCTATACTTGAGTATTGCTCATCAGTGTGGGATCCGTACCAGATCGGGTTGACGGAGGATATAGAGAAGATCCAAAGAAGAGCTGCGTGTTTCGTCACAGGGTTATTTGGTAACCAAGATAGCGTTACGGAGATGTTTAGCAAACTCAAGTGGCAGACTCTGCAAGAGAGGCGCTCTGCATCGCGGTGTAGCTTGCTCGCCAGGTTTCGAGAGGGTGCGTTTCTGGATGAGGTATCGAATATGTTGCTTCCTCTTACTTATACCTCCCGAGGAGATCACGAATGTAAAATTAGAGAGATTCGAGCCCGCACAGAGGCTTTCAGAAAGTCGTTCTTCCCGCGAACCATACGCGACTGGAACAGAAAAGGGAGGTAATGACAGTGGCACGTGAAGTGCCCTCCGCCACACACCGTTGGGTGGCTTGCGGAGTACAAATGTAGATGTAGTACAAATGTAGATGTAGATGTACCACTATGCTTTTGAAAGGTGCGGGGCACACGGTGCTGCCACTGGAGTATTAAAATTCCACAAATTTGGGATTACTGCAAGAATGAAATCTGTACTCTGAACGTTTTAATATCTGCACGGACACGGGCGCAAGAACAGAGAACTCAGAATAGTATATCACAAAAGTCCAGACATTCTACCCGACTGCTTTAAATTATACGTGGTCCAGTCACATGAATGTGACAACTGCCTACGTTCGATGTCAATGTGCAGTAACCACCCACAGACGACAGGTAGCCTAACTAGCACTGGAGGGTACATAAAGCGTAGCAGGGGATGCAGAAACATGAAGCTGTTGCCATAATTCGGAAACGGAGTGATTTATTTGACGGCCAAAAGGGCATAAATCGTTGACTTTTGGGCCAAGGATGGAAGGCATTTCCGAAACGGCTAAGTCTGCAAACACTTCACGTGCCGTCATGTTTAAAGTATACTGTATAGCAAAATGGCGCCATCCAAAACCAGCGCCGAGACAATTGTGGTGCACCACGGCCCATTAATAACAGGGTGAACGACAGCTATGGAGACATGTATGGCCAAAGAGACATGCAACTGTTGAGATACTGACCACACAGATGAATCAAGGAGTTACTAACAGTGTCTCCTCAATGACCATTCAGCTAATATTGCTGTTGCTGTTAGGGAGGGGGCAGGGGGTTGCGCAGCAGGTGTCTGATTCGTGCACCAATGCTGACTGCTGTTCATCAGTGAAGAAGACTCGAATTTGCAAGCCAATGAACGTCCACTGAGTGACAGCAGTTGGCCTTTTGAGATGAATCCTATTTTATGCTCCATTGGATATATGGCCATTGGCACCGTGAAAAGTCTGAAAGCAGACCTCTGCAAGGGTCCAGGTTGGAGGAGGGGGCATTCTGGTCTGGGGAATGTCTTCGTGGCAATGCCTGGATTATCTCGTCATTCTGGAAGGCACAATGTATCAAAACAAGTATGCACCTATCCTTGGGGCCCATGTCCACACCTACATGCAGTTCGTTTTTCCTCAGCAAGATGACATCTACCACCAGGACAATGCAATGTGCCACACAGTTTGCAGTGTACCTGTGTGGTTCAAAGAGCAACAAGACGAGTTTACTACATTCCCTTGGCTAGCAAACTCCCCAGATTTAAACCCAATAGAGAATCTTGTGATTCCTCAGCTGAGAAACCTAGTGCAGGTGGAAACAGAACAGGAGTTGGCATGGCTCCACATCTCTGTTGGTACCTTCCAGTACCTTATCAACTCACTCCCTGAACATCTTGCTGTGGTCTGTGCTGCAAAATGTGGTTATTCATGCTTTTCACAGTTGGTTACACTGATGTGACTGAACAACATACATACAATCAAATTCGAAGTGCACACTGCAAAAACACCTCGAAAAATAATGTTTTTGTAGTGTTGCTTGGAAATTTTGCATTTAGGACTACAACAAAAAAGGTAATGTCGTGATTTAAAGATTCAGAATCAGCCCAAAGAAAAATTATAAATTGCTCAAAAGAAGTATTTCACCACACTGTGGCTCACATAGCCTGCTTTTATTTCTGTCTCTGCATACAGCCACCCATCTGATGAAAGTATAAGTGAACTTACATTCTTAGTGCAGATCAATAAAGCACGTGTTCTGAATCGTATATAAGATTATGCAGCTTGTGCATGTTATTCAGTCTGTGAAAGTCTGTCAACATGTCTCAAAAAGCCATTTTCAAGCTCGGGCTGAGTACATGTTGTTACACTATGGCAAACAGGACTGTCAGTGCGTAAAGTCAACACCTTATTGGTGTATAACATAGTAACATGATTCGAGTAATCAACCACTATCATGAGACAGAAAACATTGAAGAATTGTCTTTTGATGGTCACCTGCAGTCAACTGGGCCTTTAGGTGTTTGTTATGAACGACTGTAAAAACCAAACTAGCCACTTGGTCAGCGAAGAAAGTAGGCAAGGGAACATCTGGAATGGCCATTTTGATATCAAATGTGTATCAGTGTCATTGAGTCTTCTTCACAGACGACTGCCAGGTTTTCATGAGGACTGATGATAATTTGTAGCAGAGTGTGGAGGCAGCTAGCAACTATCATATGTCTCAGACATACACCCACATGGGCTCAGCAGGAAGGTGGGTCTCTTATTTTGTGCGTCACTGCTGAGAGTAATTTGTGGGCTGTACACTGTTGGGACAGGATCCTGCCAAACTGTGGCCAAGAGCAAAGTAGATTGCCCTGTTGCACAACATGCAGCAGAACATAACACACTTGATTTCAATGGCTGCCTCACTACCCGAGCCATCTGTATCCTTGCTCCACCACCAGCTTTTCTGAATTGCGCAGATAGGAGTTATCCTTACAACACATACTTTGCTCCTGTAATTATCCTGACCTCAACCTACGGTAACATAATGGCCCGACACCCTCGACCAAATAGTTTCCATCTCCTCTGTCCTATCATCTCCTCCCCATTCTCATCTCACATCCTGTTTATTTGTAACCCTCTCCCAATGCATCTGCCTGTCTTTCCCCACTCCTCTCCTTTTCCGTTCCTTTTTTTCTCACCTCCCTACCCCACAACCTCCTGACACTGTGCCTGTTGGCAGCCTAGTCCCGGCACACTCCACCAGACAGCGTTCATCTCTCTCCCAAGCTATACACTAATATCCCTTCGCCATCCCCTCCCCAACTCCTCCAGATTGCCACTTGCATCCCATGTGATGTTGCATTCTGACCTGAGATGCTGGAATTGGTGGTCGTGTGTGCATGAGGTGTCCTTGCCTATGTATCTAACAACAAGAAAGAGCAATGACCCAGAAACAGCCAAATATTATAAAAACTACTGTGCTACATTAAGAAAAGTTATTAAAAAGTCCAGAAGCATGTGCATCACGTCTGAGATTAATGCCTCTGATAACAAAATCAAAACAATTTGGAATATTATTACAAGGGAGACAGGGCAACCAAGAGTACAGGATGACGGCATCACCATCAAAGCGAATGGAAACTTGATAAACAACAAGCTGGAAGTTGAAAACATTTTGAATAATCATTTTTTAAATGTTGTAGAGAAAATAGGATCTAAATGTTCATTAGAAGAAGCAAGGCAGTTAATGGAAGTGGCCTTATCCACACCATTTGATACAATTGAAATTCCACCCACCTCTCCTTCTGAAATTAGGAAGATAATAAACTCTCTCAAGAATAAAAGCTCACATGGAATTGATGGCATTTCCAGCAGGATAATAAAAGCTTGTTCCCAAGAAATAAGTGAGATTCTTAGCCACATATGTAATAGCTCTCTGAAGCAGGGTATTGTACGAGATAGACTGAAGTATGCCATTGTTAAACCAACGTATAAAAAAGGAGATACGTCTGAGGTCAACAACTACCGCCGTCCAATCTCTCTTCTGACTGCCTTATCCAAACTTCTTGAAAAAGTAATGTATTGTAGAGTAGCTTCATATCTTTGTAAAAACAAAGTTTTAACAAAATATCAGTTTGGTTTCCAGAAGGATTTTTCAACAGAAAATGCTACATATACTTTCACTAATGAAATATAAAATGCTCTGAGTAACCGGAAGTCACCCGTTGGGATTTTTTGTGGTCTATCAAAGGCTTTTGATTGTGTAAATCATGGAATACTTCTAGATAAGCTCAAGTACTGTGGTATGAATGGGACAGTGCTCAAATGGTTTAAATCATACCTAACTGGAAGAGTGCAGAAAGTTGAAGTAATCAGTTCACATAATATGTAAAAAAAACAGGTGATTTCTCAAACTGGGGAACAATCAAGAATGGTGTGCCACAAGGTTCGGTCTTGGGTCCTCTGCTGTTCTTAATATATATTAATGACTTGCCATTCTATATTCACGAAGATGGAAAGTTGGTACTTTTTGCCAGTGATACAAGTATAGCTATCACACCCAACAGACAAGAATTAACTGGTGAAATTGTAAACAATGTTTTTCAGAAAATCACTAAGTGGTTCTCTGCAAATGGGCTCTCATTAAACTTTGACAAAACACACTATATACAGTTCCATACAGTAAATGGAATGACACCATTAATAAATATAGACTTCGATCAGAAATCGGTATCTAAGGTAGAATATTAAAAATTTCTAGGTGTATGCATTGATGAGGGGTTGAACCAGAAAAAACACACTGAGGATCTGCTGAAACGTTTGAGTTCAGCTACTTGTGCTATTAGGGTCATGGCAAATTTTGGTGATATACGTCTGAGTAAATTAGCTTACCACACCTATTTTCATTCTCTGCTTTGGTATGGCATCATATTCTGGGGTAACTCATCATTGAGTAAAAGAGTGTTCATTGCACAAAAGTGTGTAATAAGAATAATTGCTGGAGCTCATCCAAGATCATCCTGCAGACACTTATTTAAAGAGCTAGAGATCTTCACTTTAGCCTCACAATATATATATTTACTTATGAAATTTGTTATTAACAATCCGAATGAATTCAAAAGTAATAGCAGTGTACATGGCTACAACAATAGGAGAAAGGATGATCTTCACTACTCAAGGTTAAATCTAACTTTGGCTCAGAAGGGGGTAAATTATGCTGCCACAAAAGTCTTTGGTCACTTACCTAATAGCATCAAAACTCTGACAGATAGCCATATAGCATCTAAAAGGAAATTAAAAGAATTTCTTAATTGAAACTCTTTCTACTCATTAGATGAATTTTTGGATGTAGTAAGTGGGTAATTTCCCCAAACCACACACACACACAAAAATTAAAAACATTAAGTGTCATGTAATATTTTGTATAATGTAATATCTTGTATAGACACCTTTTATTAACCTGACACGTTCCACATCATTACGAAGTGTCATATTCATGATCTATGGAACAAGTACTAATCTAATCTAACCTGTGTGTGTGCATGAATGTTACATGTGTGTCTCTCTTTAGTGATGAAGGCTCTGGCTGAAAGCTATATGTGAGTATCTTATAATCATACCTGTCTGCAACTTGACATGCCTGCTTTACATTGAGTACCAATCTGTCTTTTCAGATATTGTTGATATACGAGGGTTATTCCAAAAGTAAGGTCCGGTTATAAAAAAAAAAAAAACTAAAATGTTTTTTCAAAACAATTGTTTTATTTACATTCCTTACATCTTTATCTATTTTTCTACATAACTTCCATACTTATTTAAACATTTGTCACATCGTTCAACAAGCTTTTGAATGCCCATGTTATAGAAATCGGCCGCCTGTGACGATAACCAGTCCTTAACTGCTTCTTTCACTTCATCATCTGTGTCGAAGCGCTTGCCGCCGAGAAACTCCTTTAAGTAACGGAACAGGTGGAAATCACTTGGCGCCAGGTCCGGACTGTAAGGAGGATGGTCCATCTGTTCCCATCCAAATTTCTTGATCAGAGCTTGCGTTTCATTTGCAGTGTGGGGTCTGGCATTGTCATGCAACAACAAGATTCCAGACGACAAAAGACCACGTCGCTTATTCTGGATTGCACGTCGAAGTTTAGTCAGGGTAGTGCAGTAGGCGGCTTTATTAATCGTTGTTCCTCTCTCCATAAAGTCGACTAACAATACTCCACGTCTATCCCAGAACACAGTCGCCATAACCTTACGTGTTGAGATTGTCTGCTTTGCCTTGACCTTGACTGGCGATGACGTGTGACGCCATTGCATTGACTGACGTTTAGACTCTGGAGTGATGTGAGAAACCCATGTCTCATCCCCTGTGACAACATTGTCTAAAAGACTGTCACCTTCCTTATGATATCGCTCCAAAAAATCAAGAGCAAAAGCCATTCTTTTCATTCGTTGGGGCTCAGTAAGCAGCCTGGGAACCCAACGGGCACACAATTTGTGAAACTTCAAATGTTCAGACACAATTCTGTACAAAGTTGTTCTACTCACATTCGGAAAATGCATGTCTACGTCTGTAATAGTGAATCGGCGATCTTCACGAATTTTTTTGTCAACCGCATTGACCAAATCGTCTGAAATCACTGATGGTCGGCCACACCGTGGTTCATCGTGCACATTATCCCGTCCTTCATTAAAAGCTCGCACCCACTTGCGCACTTTACTGTCGCTCATTATGTTAGGACCGTACACTTCAGTAATCTGCCGATGGATTTCCGCCGCTGAATTGTTTCTTGCAGACAAAAACCGTATCACTGCCCTTACTTCACAATCGGCGGGCTGATCAATTGTCTTAAACATTGTAAAGTGACACTGTGAACTACACTCAGCAACAGTAACAAAGCGAATGGCGGCGTTTGACGCGCAAGGCTTGCCGGGAGTCAGCGCGCATGCGTGTTTTGTCATTGGCGCCAAATTTCAATAGTTACGGCGAATCGGACCTTACTTTTGGAATAACCCTCGTATTTATTTAAAGTGCTCGTGTCAACAAATATTTTGTTTGACTTTCCAGATTCATGGACATATCCTTTGACCATCTTCCACCCATTTATCATTAGCAACTGGGACATAACATTTGGATCCTCAGAACATAGTTGCTGCTGACTCACATCATAAAATCTGGCAACAAACTGTGTCAATGCCATATCATTTAATTTCCTTTGTTGCCTATTTCTTATTGCTTTTCGGACATTTTTGTTGTGCTTTTACAATTTGTGCTTGTGTAGGGTGACCAGATGCAATTCTTTAAAAAGGAGGACAAACAGCTTCAGAAAGGAGGACAAAGGAAGAAAAAAAGAGGACACATCAAACGGGTCAACTGCAGACGAGGATACCACTCGTCAGCTTTGGACAAGTCACGTGACTGCCGGGAATTACCGGTAAAACTAGTAGTTGATTGTTACTGATGGTCAGATGATGGTTAAATGAGCAATATAAACAAATTAAAAACATTCATTGTGGTGACAGTGTGGCATCAATTGTTTTGTTATGTCAACAACACGGAATTGTTTACAAAGTGAAAAACGTAAGACCATTTACCTCCCTTCATTTGACGCACCTCAACCAACATCTACAATTCAAGTAGCAGCTGACGACATGTAAATTGCACATTAACCTTCCGAATACAAATAAATTGAATGACTATGAAACAATGAAATAAAACCATGACAGTTAATCAGTCGAGCTATTTCTTACCTTTATTGGCCACTGAGACGTACAAACTAGCTCCACATATCTCACATTCCGCTGCAAATTCATTTCTTCCTTTCTTAAAGCCGGATATTTGCAGGAAAGGACATCAGAAAATTTACATTTTCGTTTAGGCATAGGCAAATATTTTATGTAACTCATTCGGTTAAAAATTACACTCACAAATCACATGTGCACTACAGGAAGCTAAGCCAATACAAAGCGAAGATACGAAACGAAAATTTTAAATAATCGATATTTGCATTCACTTATAGGCAGATCAACGATAACATCAACAATCCTGGTGCAATCTATTAACACCGCCTTCATACATGTTTATCACGAAGGCTGTGCCAATAGTTAAAGTCTTTAAGAAAAGAGCAACAGAATGGGATGAATTGTAAATTTAACTGTATTACTCTCAACTTTGCGAAAAAGCCGGACACTAAAAACCCGCCCAGACCCCAGACAAAGAGCTAAAAAGGAGGATATGTCCGGATAAATCCGGACATCTCGTCACCCTATGCTTGTGGATATGTTTGTTTCAGATCCCTGCTTGCCACTTTTGTTCAATTTACTTGTTGTTGATGCCATATATAGATTAAGCTTTAGTATTATTTGCTTTGGCATAGCTACCCCACCACCCCAAGCCCCACAGATTCCCTGCCTGAATGATGTAGCCTGCATCCCCTCTGGCTGCCAGTGGTCTCATGCCACCACTGTCTGGCACGGAACCTATGGCCTGAACCCTGCATCCCATTCGTTGCCAAGTGGACAGCAGATGCCCACAGGCCTGGTCCCCTCCACTCCACACTGGCCAAAGAGCCACCACACCACTTCAAAACACAATTGCAGTTTGACCACCAGAAGACCTTGCACCATCACTGGATGCAGGGGCATGCCCTCCTTCTTGCTCCTCAGTTGTCTCTCAAGGCGAATGCCGAGGCATGGTGAAGTGCTCGGCACCAGCCTCATCTTCAGCTCCTCTCTCCTCATCATATCCTGCACCCATGCCTAGGCCTCCACCATTGTTGCAGCACTACACAATAGTGGTGAAGAGGTTTGGGGAGAAGGCACATAGTGTCGTAGCTTATTGATACTGCCAGAGCCAGTACATCAAAGACTCCTGTGGCTGGCCGGCCGGTGTAGCTGTGCGATTCTAGGCGCTCCAGTCTGGAACCGCGTGACCGCTACGGTCGCAGGTTTGAATCCTGCCTCGGGCATGGATGTGTGTGATGTCCTTAGGTTAGTTAGGTTTAAGTAGTTCTAGGGGACTGATGACCACAGATGTAAAGTCCCATAGTGCTCAGAGCCATTTGAACCATTTTGTTGAACTCCTGTGGCTGCAGCAGATCAATGAAGACCACCTAGGCACCAGTCTTCTAGTTCAAGATTACTTCTAGTTTCTAGCTGGTGCCAAACATTACACCAAGTTGTTGATAGCTCTACTGGCAAACATTCAGTGTGCATATATGCATGCCCATCTTGGGCCTGTGCTTATACATAGCCACGGCTACCACAAGCTGTCAACAGTGTAGCATTTCTTCACCCACAAGTTGAGTACAATATGTTTACTTAAAGTTCACTTGTGTAAACTAATCTTTTGATTGTCTGTCCAGATTCCTGTGGTGGCAGATCCTTTGGCCGCCTTCCACCCCTTTATCATTAGCAATGAGGCTAATCAGATACAATCATGACAGATACAAAGCACAGTGACATTATACATCAGACACTCTTGCATCTTTATGCTGAGGAGAGGAGGGGAGTGTAGTCTATGTCCAATCCTCACACATCAAGACAGGGTGCACAATACTAACCTTACTAACCTTAAAGTTGCTGTGTGTGCTCAGTATCGTTGGATACATTGCAATTGGGAGCATGGGCAATGGTGTGTAATTGGTCAGAAGGTGCATGATCACATACACTTTCTCATGTTTGTCAGAGCAGTGGGTGTGTGAGATCACCTGGAGGTGTTTGCATGCCAACACAAGAGTAGCTGATGTGTTTTCAATTACTTGTAGGAGTGTTTCCAATTACTTGTAGGAGAGACATGTTCTCAGCATGGAGTGCATCGGAAGCTGTATGGCAGTCGTCATAGCACTGATGTATTGAGGATAGTTCTTCTGCTACTGTGACACATCCCTTGAGTGTGCTGACGTGTGCAAAATCATGGTCCTACTGCCTCGATAGGTAATGTGTTGTGTCACAAAAGGATGAGGATGGGGCTATCAGGATGAACAACCTTGTGATGTGGTATCTCTAATCGTGTTGCAAGAGTGAAGGTTATTGGATGTCCGTTGAGGGGCAGAAGTGATGGAGGAAACTGATTTCCACAACCAGTTCCATGGTGATGATAACACAGAAGGTCCGTGTGAGTTGGTGTTCCGGTTATAGTTGCAAGGTGTGTGTGTGTGTGTGTGTGTGTGTGTGTGTGTGTGTGTGTGTGTGTGTGTGTGTGTGTGTGTAGTGAGTGCATCCATGCATCTTGATCATTGAATTACTAGCCGCATGAAGTTGTAGCATTGTATTTTGTTGAATGTTCATGAACTAACATTGGATTCCGTGTCCACCAAAGAGAGCTTTTTTAAATTACAGTCAAAGATTTACAGTCAGCCTCCCAGGTGTGTAGCCTGAAATGGCTGTTGGCAGCTTGACGTCTCTGCATGGGTTGATGCACCGATGGCAGCCTACGTTTGAAGTTTGGGAACCCACAGGGAGAGCGGCAATTGCATGTGACATTACCGAACTTGGCGTAGTACTAGCAGTGTTGTGACCTTGAGACAATGGCAGCAGTCAGTGTAGTGTTGCCCGCTGTGAGAGTGGTGACGTGCACCCTGCTGGTTGGTGCCTGGGTTTAAGGCAGTGACTGCCAGCCATCCTTGGCTCTGCTTGGGGCAGCCCAGATTGGGGTAGGGGGAGGGGGGGAGGAGGGGGTTAGCAGGGGTTGTGGGCATCCAAGTAGTAATGTGCTGCAATGGTATGGTGTCTCTGTAATTTATATGGTACCTATCTTGTAGTATAGTGAAAATACTGTCCATGAGAGTCAATCATTTTCCAGGGTTTCAGTTCTTGTGGTATCATTGACAGTAGTAGTTGGGGTGGAAACTTAGTTATACAGAGTGGCCCAAGCAACATCCAGCATGAGGTTAATATCTAGAGTAGATCGGGGTTATTGCCAAAGCAGTGACAGTGTTCTGTTGTCCAAGTGTTCATCACTGTTTTGTTATTGTTATTATTATTATTATTATTATTATTATTATTGCTACTCAGCTGTCCAAGAAAGCCTTTGTAGCAGTGCAGATCTGGCTATGTTGCACTTGTTGTGGATGGGCAATGCTACTATGCCACCATGTGTATCAGGATGACAAATTGGGTCATGAGTCATCAGTCTTTAGACTGATTTGATGTGGCCCACCACGAATTCCTCTTCTGTGCCAACCTCTTCATCTCAGAGTAGCACTTCCAACCTGCATCCTCAATTATTTTCTGGATATATTCCAATCTCTGTCTTCCTCTACAGTTTTTATCATCTACAGCTCCCACTGGTAGCACCACATCTCAACTGCTTTGATCCTCCTATGTTCCAGTTTTCCCACAGTCCATATTTTAGTACCATACAATGCTGTGCTCCAAATGTACACTCCTGGAAATTTCTTCCTCAAATTAAGGCCTATGTTCGATACCAGTAGACTTCTGTTGACCAGGAATGCCCCTTTTTGCCAGTGCTAATGTGCTTTTGATGTCCTCCTTGCTCCATCCATTATGGGTTATTTTGGTACCTAGGTAGCAGAATTCCTTGACTTCAACTATCCTAATGTTAAGTTTCTCACTGTTCTCATTTCTACTACTTCTCATTACTTTCATCTTTCTTTGATTTACTCTCAATCCACATTCTGTGTTCATTAGACGTTTCATTCCATTCAGTAGATCCTATAATTCTTCTTCACTTTCAAGGATAGCAATGTCATCAGTGAAGAATCTTATAATTGATGTCCTTTCACATGGGGTTTTAATTCCATTCTTGAACATTTCCTATATTTCCATTATTGTTTCTTTGATGTTATAGATTGAGCAGTAGGGGTGAAAGACAACATCCCTGTCTTACAGCCTTCTTAAACTGAGCAATTTATTCTTGGTCTTCTACTCTTCTTATTCCCTCTTGGCTCTTGTGCATGTTGTATATTACCTGTCTCTCCATATAGCTTACACCTATTTTCCTCATAATTTCAAACATCTTGCACCATTTTACATTGTCAAACACTTTTCCCAGGTTAATAGATCCCACCTTGATTTTTCTTTAGCCTTACTTCCAGTATCAACCACAATGTCAGATCTGCATCTCTGGTGCCTTTACTTTTCCTAAAGCCAAACTAATCATCATCTAACACATCCTCAATTTTCTGTTCCATTCTTCTGTATATGACTCTTGTCAGCAACTTTCATGCATGAGCTGTTTAGCTGATTGTGTGATAATTCTCACACTTGTCTTTGGAATGAATCTCATACATTCTACACACCAATGTGACTAATCGTTTTGTTGCCATTTATCCGAATAATTGTAGAAATTCTGATGGAATATTATCTGCCCCTTCAGTCTATTAGACCTTACGTCTTTCAAAGCTCTTCTATATTCTGATTCTAATACTGAATCCCCTATCTCTTCTACATTGACTCCTGTTTCTCCTTCTATCACATTAGACAAGTCTCCTCCCCCCCCCCCCCCCCCCTCATAAAGGCCTTCAATGTACTCTTTCTGCTCTCTCCTCTGCATTCAATGTGGAATTCCCTTTGCACTCTTAATTTTACCACCAGTTTCCTATATGCCGAGGCAGACCTTCTGACAATTGTTTCCCTTTCAATATTTTCACATCTATCAAGCAGCCATTTTGCCTTAGCTTCGCTGCATTTACTATTTAATTCTTTTGAAAGAGACTTATTTCCATATTTTGAACTCCCCTCAACATTTTTGTACTTCATTCTTTCATCTATCAGCTTAAATATTTCTTCTGTTACCCATGGCTTCTTCACAACTATCTTCTTTGTATTTACATTTTTCTTTTCTACTTCTGTGATTGTCCTTTTTAGAGATGTCCATTGACCTTCAACTTAACTGCCTACTGAGCTGTTCCTAATTTCAGCATCTGTAGTCTCAGAGAATCTAAAGCAATCTCTTCACTCTCATTCCTAGTACCAAGCCCATAGTATCCCATAAGCCTTTCTCCTATTCCTTCCCCTACAAGAGCTTTCTAGTCCCCATGACTACTATATTTTCATCTCCCTTACATACTGAATTACCCTTCAACATCCTCATATAATTTCTCTATCTTTTCATCCCCAGCTTGCGATGTCAGCACGTATACCTGAATTATCATTGTCAGTGTTGGTTTGCTCTTGATTCTGATGAGAACAACCCTATCACTGAACTGTTCACAAAAACTCACTCCCTGCTCTACTTTTCTATTCATAATGAATCTGAATCCTGTTATATCATTTTCTGTTGCTGTTGATATTACCCTATACTAGGGTGTCCATTCGTCTCGTTTTTCCCGGGACCGTCCCGATTTTTACCAAAATGTCCCGCTGTCCCGAAAGTTTTTTTGGGGACGCTCAAATGTCCCATTTTTTTATGATTCCGCTTGGCTAGACTATTTTACGCTACTGGTTGTTTGACTTGGTATTAACTGCGCAATTATTTACGCTAGGAAGCGTGTGATGACTTTCAGCATACCCCAAACATGTACCGAACTGTCAAAAATCGCCATTAATTTTAAACTCACTATAGGTTACGAATAACAACGAAGATTCATCTCTTCTAAATCGATCCTCTGAATCCGTCCTTTCGATCCAGAGATACTCTACACCACTGATAGTTGCGCTCTGGCTTCCGTCACCACACTGTTAATGTTGTGCACTGTGCAATCACTGTTTCATTATGCCAAAACGACAGTGTAATTTTAACAGCAATGTAAAAAACGAGTTTCCTTTTATCACTGGTAGTGGAGAAACTGTAGAATGTATGTTTTGCAGATCAAAATTTGTTATTGGTCATGGTGGAACGTATGTTTTCGTTAGTGAACTCTCTGTGGTCAGACGAAAAAAAACAGAATGAAAGTTGAAACAATGAGGGCCTTGCTCAATGTCAAAACACACTTTAATGGTGTATCGTGTACTGACTTTTATGATACAATTTCAAACGAAAATGCACTTCTTGATAAAGTACATAAAAGTGAAAAGTGATAGTGTGGCAGAATAATTGAAAAAAGTGATTTGGGATCATATCAGTGCATGTTGTAAAAGTAAACTTGTATGTGTATTAAATTTAGTCAATACAATATTTATATCCCGTTTTTTTTCTTCATTGTCCCAGGTTTTTCTCAAATTTATTTTAAATGTCCCCTTTTTCAATGAAAATGAAATGGACACCCTACCCTATACTCATCCAACCAGAAATCATTTTCTTCTTTCCATTTTACTTCACTGATCCCCACTTCACCTAGATTGAGCCTCTGTGTGGGGCAGCGGGTGGAATAATTGTTATAAATGTTTTGTTTTTCCCAGCCGATTAGCAACATATATGGGGCAGTGGGTGGAATAATTGTTATTAAATGTTCCTATTATTTATTTAATGCTGTTGTTTGCCGTTCTCAACACTGGCTCTCTAACTACAATATTGGCAACCAGAAAGTGATTAGCAAAACGTGAAGCCTGTAATTAGAATTCCTAGTGCCCACTTCATCTGAGAAATACATTTATAGCTACAGCTTCTAGTATGATAAAAAAATTATTACTAATAAATATATCTCAATTCTTTCAATTTAAATCTGTATTTCACACTAGAATGCCATGTTCCCAGTTTGGCACAGCTTTGCCACAGGAGACATGAAAGCGGTCGAAGACGTCCGTCTTCTGGTCGGCTCCTGATCGTTGTCAGAAGGAGACTAGTTTTTGATTACGCAAAGACTTCTATTATTTGGAAAAGAAGAACCCGGATTTCTTTACGTAATCAGTATGAATTTTATAATTACCTAAGGGATATTTAACAATGAATAGTAAAAAAAAATGCATTTGCAAATGAAATTATTAATAGATGGGGCAGCTATGAGTTGTATAGAAGACAAGGAGCAGCCTTCTGTCTACGACCAGGATGCCGCAGTATTCTCTGCTGTAGTAAAGGCTGTTTGACATTTATAAAAATAATATGGCATATAAAGGAAAAGAACAGAATAAGAAGTCTAGTAAACACTAAACATATTCAAACAATTCTCACTAGCAAATTAGGGCTTATTTATAAACAATATAACTTACATAAGTACTTTTCTAACAGTATGATGCGATCAGATTTCAGCCTGTCCTGTGCTGTCTCCTTGGTTCACGTTTTTGTCACAAATTACAGTCATTACTTTTCTCCTTTCGTTAAAGACAATTCTTGCACTGTTCAACACCTCCGATAACAATAACTTACTGATTTACAGTTTCGAACATAAATTACTTTAATTTTATTAATTAATAATGTTGTCTGCACGCTGGCAAGACCGCTCACTTTTTTAACTTAAAGTCTACCTCCTTTACGTTTTCACATTACAAGCAGAAGTACATTAAAATCTGAAGATCTACAAAAGTTTTTTTTTTTACTGTCATCTTTTATTTAGATCGAAGCGGAATGACAGTTCAGCTTCTGTTAAAATGTTTCTTTGACTGCGCAATCGATGTATTAGCGTCCGCGCTAGATGCGCATCTTTACAGCTCATAAATGTTAATTATATAAAATAAATGTCTTTCATAGAATATGTCTCATAAGTTGATCCTTTAATATAAAGATAGGTGAATGCCTTTCCAAGGGTACTCAAAGCTTTCATAGGACGGAAATACCAATAATATTATTAAGGCCCGTCCACACGCAACGATCTGTCTGCGCAAATGTCTGCGCACATCACATCTGCGCAGACAGATCGTTGCGTGTGGACAGAAGATTTGCACCAGCCTGAGATGTGTGCAAACCTGGAAGTTGGAGTTGGAGGTTGGAGCGAAACCTCTCAAATTGGTGGGTTCAAATCACATCTGCGCAGACAAGTTGGAGCGTGTGGACAGGAGATCGCCGCAAATCTGGCGCGAAACAGCTGTTTGCTTAGTCTAGTGTTTGTATTTGTGCGTACAGGGCATTAAAATGGCTGATACTCGTCAGTGTTCTCGGGAGTTTGTAAGTGAATTCATTGAAATATATAGAAACCACCCATGTTTGTGGAAGATTAAAGTAAAGAATATAGTGACACAGGCAAAAAGACAGCAGCATACAGTGCTCTAATTGAAAAATTGCGGGTATTATTTCACTCAACTCTTGTTGCGATATTGCAGTTGAAAATTCCAAATCCTTGTAGCTCCTTCCTGTTGCTAGGAATCTTAATGTTACCGCCAGCCGTTCATGAGGAGAAATTGCCCTTCTCTATACAAGTATTTTTTCTCATAATATGAGGGGTTACAAGCTTTAAGAGATAATTATAATCTTCGACATCCATCCGCAAATAATTTCGCCAGTCACTAGGTTCGCCCTGCAACTCCCGCAGTAAATTTACGTGAGAAAACTGCTTTCGCTTTAGCAGCCACTGTCTACACCATTTTGACCGCTTTCTCTGTTTCCTGCGGTTGGTCTGGATGTTTTTTGCAACATAAGTTGCGAACACAGACCACAACAGAACTTCCTCCGTTTCTATATTTAAAAATAACTGAATTAAATTTTTGACGTTCACGGGGAGCGTAGTCGCTTGCCACTGATATTTCTTTTCTATACCGACAGATGGCGGGCGAGTAGTAGATTGGGGTTTGTGTCGTGTGAACACACCACATTTGCAGCGATCTTTTGCATGTACGGACATCTGCGCCGATGTCTGCGCAGACAGATCGTTGCGTGTGGACCAGGCTTTATACCAATAATAATAGCTCTATTCAACCAACGAGCGTTCAAGACCAATCTGACACTCCCGTCTCTTTTTGGTACAACAACAAGAGGATTAATGTACTCACTGACCACTTTTTCAATCACACCCCAATCTAGCATTCTCTGTATCTCCTTTCAAACCGCCTCCTTCCTAGCTACATGTATTTGGTATGGCTTCCTGAAAAACACTTGGCCATGTTTCACCTTTAATTGACATTCATAATCTTTGACCACGCCAGGTCGATTTGAAAATACCTTATGATGCCTTTTTAAAACCTGTCTCAGTTCTTCCTTCCGATTGGCTGAAATTTTATCGATTTCCTGCAATTTAGCTTCTATTTTGTCCAAAATAATTGCTTCTTCTTCTTCTGTGTTTAGCTTACTTTTACTAAGACTAACACCTTCGTCCCAGTATCTCCTATTTTTCATAACTCAATAGGCAGCTCCCAAGTTTCATCATTAGTTACTACATGTTCATCAATAAAAGGTACCGTAATTACTCCGGTTATCAGCAAGACCATTTTTAACTGGCTTCTTTCAAAGTCAACAACACTCTGATATTTCGGCAAGAAATCTATGCCAATTAAAATCTCAATACTGAGATTTTTTACAATTAAGCATGGATGATCAATTAAATTACCATTAATGTCAAAGGGCAGCAAAGCTTCTTGCTTTACCATTTTTGACCCCTTGCCAGTAGCACCAATTATTCTTATCCTGATACCCTCATTATGGTAAGCTTGTCTTTACTAGGTAATGCATCAAAGAAGGACTGAGATATCGCACTCACCTCACTTCCACTGTCTAAGAGACAATGTACATTGATACCCAACATATTCACTATTATTATAGGGTGGCTTATTCTAGTTTGTACAGGTGGTTCCTCAAACTCATCCAAT
This sequence comes from Schistocerca serialis cubense, assembly GCF_023864345.2. Lineage (NCBI taxonomy): Eukaryota > Metazoa > Arthropoda > Insecta > Orthoptera > Acrididae > Schistocerca > Schistocerca serialis. The sequence continues at coordinate 268,145,393 of NC_064641.1, forward strand.
CGTTCCTTTTGGATTTGTCTCCAACTAAAGTGATCGACATCTGTCTTCATTACATTTAGGTCAAAGTGTGTAGGGGTTTCCTGAATTACATTTTCAGCTGCCTTTTCCAGTCGGTCTATTAATTTCAAATTGAAACACCGCACAACTTCATTACATTTAGTTTGCTGACCATGACCCAAATTACTGTAGTCTGAGCGATTCTGCGCCTCCAGACCGGGCATAACACTAGTTACAGCTAAACCACTTTCACTATTATCGTCGGGTTCCTTCTCAAGTGACAACTGGTCACAGCTACTGGGTTCATCGACCCCCAACAGGCTATCCTCTACATTCTCACTTACCTCCTGTCCTAAATCTATTAGTACAGTATCAACATCCTGCACAGGCACTTTAGATAAGAGCACATCATCCTCATCGTAAATATAAGCATGCATTTCTTCTGCTTCTCCACCTGACAATTCAGTATTTTGTAGCTCTTCCCTACCATTACACTGCTGCGCCTTCTCTTTCTCTTCCCACTTAGAAAGCGTCTCTAACACGGTATCTATCAAATACTGTGAGTGATCTGATATTTCTGCTGTATCCTTAGATGCTACCGACCCCTCATCCACATGTTCAGTCTGAGTATTCTGATCTGTCTTACCAATTGCTGTAATTACTGGCTTAGAAAAAGTAACCGCCTGGTGAGCGCCAGTGTCCTCATAGATGGGAACTAGTTTTCCTGCCTCGGCCTACTACTGTTTCCTTTATTTCCTTTATAATTAACTGGCACAGCATTGCTTTCCGCTCTGTTGTTTACCTGCATAATTTTGTTCGGAACAAAATTACTATCATTTGGATGCCATTGTTGGTTCTGATAATTATTTTTCCAATTCCTACCTCTCTTAGGATGGCGATCACCTACTGTTCTGATGTTTACATTGCCATTCTGCTCGTTCTTAAAATTACTATTAGTGTTATTAGCATTTCTGTTATTACGTGCTTGCTCCTCATTGGCAGCCACTCGCTCTACACGTTCCGAATATTCAATGAAACCATCCAGATTGTCTCTAGGGGCAGATATAATTCTAGTTTGCCAATACCATGGCAGTTTGGCTTCAAGACCCAGTATTATCATTTCAGGTTTTAGCTTCTCGGCCAAATGTGACAAACGTGAGATCCATGACCTGACAAACTCTTTAATAGATTCCTTGCCTGCATTGAAGCGTTTTCAACTCCAAAATTCTCGCAACACTTCATTTTGCTTATTGCTAGACCAATACTCATTAATGAAAGCTGTTTTAAATTCCGCTAATGTTTTACACTTCAACATGACATCAGCTGACCAACGCATGGCGTCACCTGCTAAATGGCTTCTAATAAATGAGATTTTCTCTCGTTCAGACCAAGTTGGTGGAGTCACATCTTCAAAATCATTCCAGAAATCTAGCGGGTGGATATTTTTATCTGGATTGAACCGCAAGAACTGCCGACACTCGATAATAGCGGCGTTTGCAGCTACAACTTGTTGCATACTACCATTACCAGAAGTTACTAAAGCTACTTTACTCTCAATGTCAGCAATGTTAGTACTAATATTTTCTACTCTCATTTCAACATTATCTACACTTTGCACAATATGAGTAGTATCAGTTTTGATTGCATCTACTTCTGCTTGACATATGTTTACTTTTATATTAACATCTTTAAACCTATCTGAGCACAGTTCAGATTCCGCCTCGATCTTTTCTGTTAACTTGTCCTCCAGCTTCGCATCCTCCATTTGGAAGTCTCTGCGAACCTCAGCAACTTCGGATTTTACTGTTTTACACGTTTCAGAAAATTGTTGAGCAACCTTTTTCTTAATATCCTCGTGATTGTAATCAATTTTATAATTCAAACCGTCCAGATCCTCTTTCAACTTATTGCAACCAGCCTTGAAGGTATTGTCCATTACCTCCAATCGTTTATTAAAATTAGTTTGGTTGGCCACAATCTCATACTTTAACTCAGCATTACTGGCTGACAATTTTGCATTACTGGCAGCTATAGCTTGTAATATAACATTTAAATCAATAGCCCCAGTATCTTTGGGTTGCTCACTAGCTGGCTTTTTATCACACTCAGGTGACGAAAAACTAGCTCCAGTACCAGAATCATCAAAACTAAATGAAACTTCTGATTGATCAGTCATATCTAACTTATCCTTTTTAAACTCTGCCACCTCTGTTGACTGTTTCGTTTTGAACTCATCAGGTAAACTATCATCCAATAAATTAACAATTTCTGATTTCTGCTTTACTACAGGGGTTTCTATTATTGAATCATTGCCGCTTTTCACACTACTGTCAGGAGACAATACTTCATATTTCACTTTAACATTACTATTTTCATGCATATTTCCACTTGAACCGTTGTCTGGATTTACAGTTCCCTCAACAGACATAGGTTCTGATTTAAGTTTAACCTCAGTTTCTTCTGGCGGTTTCATCGCCGACAGTCTTTTAGTGCAGGTTAGTAAATTTTTTTAACAGCTTTTCACTTAACTTAGTTCCTTCTGCACGACGTATGCCGTTGCCGGCGTGGCGTACCAGGATTACTGATGCGACGCGGCGCGTTGAACTGCAGGCGGCACTTCGACGGCTGCTGTGTGTTTGTGTGTCCCGCAACAGCAGGCGCGGCTCCGGTTGCTCTGGCGGATGACTGCGGTGAGGCGAAACTGGCTTCTCGTGATGCAGGCAGTGCCACTAGACTCAGTGCCAGCTTTGTCAATCCAGATGCGTTGTTAATCCAATTGTGTCGTCCACATGCACACGTAACACTATCACTGTTCTATTACTCAGTTGCGTATCGCATTTCACACCCGAATCCGAATATTTAAAAATCACTTTCACTTTTACTCAGTTTCTTTCCCGACTGATGCACCATATGTGGGGCGGCGGGTGGAATAATTGTTATAAATGTTTTGTATTTCCCCACCGATTAGCAACATATGTGGGGTGGCAGCTGGAATAATTGTTATTAAATGTTCCTATTATTTATTTAAAGCTGTTGTTTGCCATTCTCAACACTGGCTCTCTAACTACAATATTGGCAACCAGAAAGTGATTAGCAAAACGTGAAGCCCGTAATTAGAATTCCTAGTGCCCACTTCATCTGAGAAATACATTTATAGCTACAGTTTATAGTTCTGAGGAATTAGGAGATTGTCTGGGATTCATAATCAAAAACCATTCTCTCTAAAATGTTCACTATATTCTGAAAGTCCAAAAAAAGAATCCACAAAAAAAGAATCCACACAACCCAACTACCAGAGCAGTTCAGGGTCTAATACGCTGATGCAACTATAACTGTTCAAATTAAATGTTTAAGTGAATGCTCGCCATAATTTGATGATAATGTTCATCAAACGCCATGCTAAATAATGGTAGAATGTCTGTCCCGCGGCGGCACGTGAAAATACGACATACGCAAACTGAAGATAGATCATTAAAGTCATCCCAGAATTAACACTTCACTCGAAAACGATTTCATGGTTACGCGTATCCCGAGTAACTTATTACGGCATCCGAGGCTGTTTATAGCAATGATACCGACGCGACGCGACTCACGGCACAGGTGGTTAGCTAATCAGCATCTGGAAAGAACTGGGGCCTTCCTTGCGCAGCATTCTTACATATAAAGCCGCGGCGCGAACGGCTAAGGGAATGCCTGATCAAATCCGCTCTCCCGACTAGCCGCTGGGCTAGTAATGCACCACTTTAAGTTATCGAATAAATCATTGCTTCCTTTGCTGATGGCCGATGAAGCTCTCAATTTAAATGTGCAATCAGCACACAGGTAAGTAATCATAATAAAAGTCTGACGTGGCTCAGTCAAATATTTTGGGCGAGAGAATTAATTTAATTACACTACACGCAGTAGACGAGCTTTGAACTTGCTGTTTGGAGATACGCTATCCCTATAGTTTTATAGTTGTTCTGTTGAAACTTCTCACATCTTTATGATTATAGCGGATCTCCCTTCTACTTAAATTTAAATATCCTAGCTCTATTTATTCGCCTACTTAATCTACCTTGCTTCCTTAATTCTTAAGACAAAAACCAGAAAATCATGAATTTCAACTAAAATTTTAATTTGTGAGATCCAGAATACTTTTTCTACTAAATTATTATGAAAAAGGAATCTAAATATAAATTTTTAAGTTTCTAGCTCTTTTCTGTTGCGCCAATGATTTTTACAGAAAAACATCCAAATTTCGAAAATGGTTAAAGTTATTGAAAGATTTTAAACATGGCTGCAGCAGCAACTGTTAAAATTCTTCACAATAAAGGATGGCATGCCCTCTCTCGGCGAAACAATCTGCCTTAGTGCCTTCACACTCGTGTCTCAACAGTTCATAGGCGAAGTAACATTGTTAAACTGTTCGCTTTGATCCTGTGCCCATTACACATATTGTACAAATGGAGATGATATTTTAATTACTGACGACGCCTTTTGGCATAATTGTTTTATTATTCTCCAGTGCATGATGTAATTTTAGTAAGTACTAAAGATTGTGTGCCTGTATTACTTTAGCAATTTCACCGTTATTTAAGCTTCTGTTTCTCACTTTCGTTGATATGGCTTTTCTAATGAATGTGTCTTTCTATTCAGGAAGTTTTACTTCTGATGAAGGTATATTTATATGTACCGAAACCTTGGTCAAGAATTTTAATAAAAAAAAATTCTATCCTGCAACTGTTTTTGGCTGCCATCCTTTATTGTGAATAAAGTTATTGAACTGATATTCAACACATATTGATTTAATATTACTCCTGACATGCTAGAAATGTTTCAGGTTATTTACTTGATTTTTAAAGTATTGCGCAACATTTATGACGTCAGAGCTAGTTACAGCGGACTAGGCTGGCACACAATGGAAAGACTGATGTGAATTTTATAAAGCGTGAGTATGCTGCTTCCCTACACCTGCATTTCCCTTTTCAGATATTCTAGCTTTCCTACCATGTTCAAAACTTCTGACATTCCATGCCCCAACTCCTAGAACATTATCCTGTCATTCGTTGTTCAGTCTTTTTCTCATGGTCATCTCCTTCTTGGCAGTTCCCTTCCAGAGATCTGAATGGGGGACTATTCCGGAAACTTTTGCCAGTGGAGAGATCATCGAGCCACTTTTGCAATTACAGGCCACATGCCCTGCGGATACACATTATGTGTTTTTAATGCAGTGGTTTCCATTGCTTTCTGTATCCTCATGCCATTGATTATATCTGATTCTTCCACTTTACGGGCAGTTTCCCACCCCAATGGCATTATAGTGCCCTGAACCTCTGTCTGCTCATCCAGTCTGTTTGACAAGATCATTGCAGAATGAGGGTGACTTCTTATGCTGGAGGTGTTTTGCCACCAATGCTGATGATTTTTATTTCAAATTTAAGCAATGGCAGGGTTCACACCCAGTCACTCAGTCCCCCCCACCCTCCCCCTACCATCCCTGCCCCCCAGAGCCCTAGACCACAGATCTCCATATAGCACTCAATGAGTCAAATGTACACTCTGCAGTGGCATACCAAGAGGTGGGTTTTTACAGGTTGGAATGGTGGCACTTTAGGTTGAGAGTTGAATCTGTGAGGTAGATAATGGCTGTGATGTGGTGCAGTTGCAGTCAGCCAAGCTGGTAATGGTGAGGAGAGAATTTGCTGGAATCACAGTGTGGTAACAAATGTGGCTCCTAGTACGCCATAGTACCAGACCAGCTGTGTAGGTATGTGATGTGTACAGGTTGTGCAGGTAGAATGGCTCATGCAAGTCATACTAGGTTTAGGTATTGTGAGGTAGACGGAGGAACTGTGACAGTGCAAACAAATTAGTGACATGCACATATACAATTTATTGTACTGCTATTTTTAACTAAAATTGTATGGAAATTCGCTGGATGTGCTTCAGGACAGCTACAACTAAGTAGTGGCCTGTCAAGGTGTGCGTTACTGAATACAGTCTCAACAAGACTATGTGCATCCTGAGTGCACTGTCAATCACTGTAGCAAACACTTGTCCCTATGCAAAGGCTATAGGTGACTCTGCTTGTAGATTAAGTCTCGCAGGGTGATCTCCAGTACGAACTGCAACCTTGGAACTCCATACTAGAACTGTCATATTCCAACGCTGAACATGAATCACCCATTGCTACATGAGCTGCCACTTACCACAATACAGAAATCCATCTCATTGGCAGTTGTGTGGAGGTTGCTGATTGGGCCGTGATTGTGGTTGGTGGTGAACTTCAAAGTGCTGTCCATGGCACCAGTTCAGAAACTGTCTCGGCATGCCGGCTCCAATGTATCAACTGGCAAGGACACAACAGTATGTGTGAAGTGGGTAGATATCCAGTCACATTACATGGTGTGGGTGACATGGCTGACTCATGGGGCATATCACAGTTTGAAGTAGGTTTCACTTGGTGATTGTATGCCCACTGTTGTGAGTTTTCAGTTGATTCCTGCTCATTTCTGCTCAGAGTCTAGCAACAAGTTGTCTGTTGCCTGCCATTGCTGCGACATAGTAGGAGTTTTGTTGGTTGGTACCATAGCATTCATAGCTGCGGGACACTCACATTTTATCATAGGTTGATATCCGCACAAAGATTGCACTGTTAGTACACTTCAGATGCATTAATTGCATTTTTGATGTTCCATGGAGCTGGCAGAACTGTATTCAAAACAAAATATGGCTGCATTGTTATTGCACAATGAGATGTTTGACACAAAAATGCATACAACATGTTTTGCAGTTGACGAAGGGTCACCACTGTGGTTGAATTCTCTACCAGGTGACAGGGAATGTCCAAATGGTGAGTTGAAACTATGATCATATAAATTATTTATTTACAAAGCATGAAACAATGACACATCCATGTTGGGTCATGGCTTAGAAGCACTGAAGACTTTTCTCTGCCCACAGATATACCTCTCTTTGCTTGCCAGTGATGTGCATCACTATCAATATCCCCATAGTCATCTTCTCCCTCTAAAATGCTGAAGTACTATTTTTCACTCTACAGACTCATACTTAAATCTAAAGCCTTCTCATTCCCTGTCAGACTAGCCAGTAAAACGTGTCCAGTTCTTAGTAGGACCAGAACTTTGGGGTTCTCAGCAAGATCCTTTGCTGATGTAATGGTGTAAGTTGTATGCTTTGCACACTGATTTTTCTCTGCTAACTCTTGCCTGCCAACATTTTCTATCACTGTACTATTGCTTGTTCTAAAACTATCACTTCCACTTTTTTGTGTATACTCTTGCTCAATGCAAATGCCACCCTTCCTGTCATTTCTCTCTTCATCAATGATGTCTCATCTCTGCACTGCCAGCGCTACAGAAGCTTCTACACAATGTTTTTGTTGCATATCAACATCTGCAAAATGTTGAAAAATTGCACTCATTTTTGCATGAGAGTGTCATTCTTAAGTACCAGTATCTGCACTTTATCAACCTTTATCAATTATAAATGGAACTGTGTACCCACTGGCACACTTTCCCTCTGAGAATACAGAGCTAAGTAAAGGAAGCCTCAATGTCACCTTCACATCCTTCTGACTTTGTTGGCATTATTCATTTAGTGAATGAATGGCACCAGTTTCTGACCCTTTTTTGCAGCAGTGTCTTTTTCAGCTCAACTGACTTCTGACACTACTAATGAGTAATGACAAGCCACAATACAAAACGAAATATAACAACAAACTTTTGCACATCCACAGTCATACAAATTTGGTGAATTAGGTACTAAGGTGCTGGGTTGCCAAAGGTTGCTTTCAATCACTGCGCATCTACAGTAGCTCATAGTATAGACTGACTGACAGTACCTCAGCTGGCTGGCTGCTGGCTGGCAAAAATCCTTTTGAAATGACTAAAAGAAGAAAGTATAAAATATCAAAACTTGTACATTTCAATTAATTAAACTTTTTATGTATTTAACACTTGTATAGGGAGGTAAAATAAAAGCTATCCAACTCAAAAAACGTTTTAAGACACTTAATTCTTTTAGTAATGAATGTGCTTTAAATACTTATATTATCATCATATGAAACTAACCAAAAACATTTTAAGCATTTCAAAATGAGTGCAGCAGCTCAGTTAGTATACAAGGTCCAACAAAAAGCAGTGTGTTTCATCATGGGATTGTGTAGCCAGCGTGTGAGTGTTCAGAGATGTCCAACAACCTCCTTTGTTAGATGTTACAAGAGGGGCATTCTGCATCATGGAGAGATTTACTACTGATATTTTGAGAGAGCACTTTCTGGGTAGAGGTAGACAACATATTACTTTCCCATAGATACATCTTGCCAATTGTCTTAGAGCCAATACAGCAGTTACACAGTATGGTCCAAAGATGGTCCACACTGGGTTGAAGCTGGTTACCATTTAAGGATAAAAGTGTCTCTATGCTTTCAAGGCTGTTCTATATAATATTTTATTAATTATCTGGGAACTTAATACCTATGAGCAGACCTTCATTAACATGGTACAGAGGAGCACCATGTCAAATGCTGTACAGAAATCTAGGAGTATGGACTCTTTCTGTTGGCTTCATCAATGATACACAGGATATTGTGCTAGAAAAGAGCAAGTTGAGTTTCACATGAGTGGTGTTTTCTAAATCTGTGCTGCTTTGTGGACACTTAATTCTGTCTTCAAGGAAATGTATTACATTCAAGCTTAGAATATTTTCAAGAATCCTGCTGTGAATGTGTTAAGGATGTGTATCTGTAATTTCATGGGACCATTCTTTTACCGAACTTATACTAAGGAGTCGCCTGTGCTTTTTTCCAGCTGCTTGCGATTTTGCGTTGGCTGTGGTATTCGGCATAAATGCAAGCTAAGTAAAGGGCCAATGCCCTCTGTATAACAGAATTGGGATTCATTCTGTACCTGGCGACTTATTTGTTTTCAACTCTCTCTGTTGCTTCTTAACATCAGGGATGCCTACTTCTGTGCCCTCCATATGGGAGTTTGTGTGACTGTCAAACAATATTATGTCTGTACAATCATCTTGCATGAATGATTTCTGAAATGTGAAACTTAAACCTTCAGTTTTCGTTTTGCTGTCTTATATTACCACACCAGACTGGTTGACAAGCAACTGGATAGAAGTCCTTGACTCACTTAGTGATCTTATTAGGACCAGAACTTTGGGGTTCTCGGCAAGATCCTTTGCTAATGTAGTGGTGGAAGTTGTGTGCTTTGCACATTGATTTTTTTCTACTAACTCTTGCCTGCCAACATTTTCACATCCTTTTTTGACCAGAGTGTGCAACAGTCTCTGCTACTTCAGCATTTTCTGACTTTTGTTATTAAAGCATATTGGGTCTTTTCCATTCCTAATCCACTTCCTTGGCACATACCTCTTCAGAGTGCAATTTGCAATCAGTTTAAAGTTTGCCCATAACTCCTCTACATATATCATTCTGAAACTAGACTATGTCTGTCCACCGTCTAAGTAGGATGCTAACAGCTATTTATCTGCTCTTTCCAGCATAAATATGCTTCTAGCTCTCCTGATGGATTTATTAACTTTAGTAACTGTTTTTCCTATGACATCATCATGGTCTGTAATCTCTGTCTCTACACTGATACTGTCAATAATGTCACACCTGTTTGTAGTTACAAGGTCTAAAATATCTCCGTTTTGCATGGGTTGACTAACTACTCTGAAAATTTTTGGAAAATGTGTTCAGAGCTATTTCATGAGACTGTCTGCAATGAATCCATAGAAGTTCCAGCCTAAATTCGGTAGGTTAAACTCACCTCCAACCAGTGCTTTTTTTCTAGAAAGAAGTTTGTGGGTACTCCGACACTGGATATAATGCAATGAAAATTACTTATAACTGAAGCATGAGAGACCACCCGTCTGCTTTCAGCCATGACGTCATCAACATGTCGACATACAAGAAAAAAAATGGTATCGGACTCTTCAGTTGACTTTACTACAGTTAAAATGAAGCAGGCGATACCGAGAAACACCCAAACATACAAGAGAATGTGGTATAGAACACTTCAGTTTACATCACCTCAAATGAAGCATGCGATTCCCATCAACCCCTGAACAATAAAAGAAAATGGTAGAGTACACTTCAATTGACCTATAATACACTTCAAATGAAACAGGTGAGTCCAATCAACCCTCCGACATACAAAACAATACAAGGAAATATTACCAAACACATATTTTAAGCTACAAAACGCCACTAAAAGACACAATACAACAAAAACCATCCACACCTATCATCAACAACAATAGAAACTACACTACAACTATCTTTTGTAACCTTGTTTGGCTTCCGAAATGGCATAGATGATGGGTGGTATCCCGTGCTTCAACTGACCCAATTTTTAATACAGTGTAACTTACATTAATAGCATTACAACAGTTTCCAAAATGGCTTTAGTTCATGGCTGCTGTAGTCTTCATGCCGTCTTACTTTACTCTTGCTATCAGTAGCAAGATGTCCGCTGAATGTTTGAGCGTACGCATATCCGTTTAGCATTACCATCGACCACTATTAGTGGGTGAGAGCACTACATGCTTGTCAAACTGGTTGCCAGCGATTCAGTTGTCGAGAACGGTTGCCGCAGCTTCGAAATGCTTGAAACAGTCAATGACATCGCTTTTCCTATAAAAAACTGCACTGGTGTCATTGGTATCGCAATTACCAACATGAAAAAATGAAATAAATAATTTACATCCGTGAAATAAATCTTTGGCACTCTTCCAAGTTCTCAACATCATAAAAAAATTACTCTATCGACGAAAAAGTTTAGAGGTACGCATCCCCCAGCGTTCCCCCAGAAAAACAGCACTGCCTCCAACTAACATTGCATGATCAGGGTATTTCCGCTCTACTGGGTGTCGATTTTCTTTTAATGTTTCTACAACATGTATGCCAGAATGAAGTGGCTGGCATAAATATTTGACAATGAACTTGAGTTCACCTAGGCCAGTTATGTGTGTCCTGATACCTTCACAGACTCAATTTCAACTTCCATAGAGAAAATATTTTTGTCTACTGTACTGCACTCTCCCTGCTATGAAGTATAACCTCTCTTTTTGATATACTTTGCATGCCTCATTAGATATTTCAGAGCTTTCTACTTCGGGTTTCATCTCGGTCTCAATTCTGAGAATAAATTGAATATGACAATTTCCTAGAGGGCAGTAAATTAAGGAAATTTCTTATGAATGCTTTAGCAGTTTGCTATCAAAATTTGACAGCCAAAGTGTTGCTATTATGTATGTTATCTGATTTACAGGCACTTCACATTTTATAACAAGTGGAGCTAGTCACTGGTATGAAGGCAAAATTATGCCATTGCTGATGCTTTGTATAATACCAACACTAGTTGTTTTAAAATGTTTGTTAAAACCTTCTACTCTTTCATTAACTAACTTTCAAGCCATGAAGACACATCTTCAGATGGTATTTACGGACGCTTCACATTTTATACCAAGTGCAGCTATTGTGGGATTGTAAGTATAGTACTTTGTAAGTATAGCACCCATTAAACATCAGCATGGGGAACACAGCATAAAGATGCATTTGGTTTAACAAGTAATTGTGAAACAATTACTTGTTGTACAAAGTGCATTTTAATTACAATACTATATTCCTTCCTGGATTTTCCAAATGCATTTTAGCACTCTGTTTTCCTTGCTGACGCTTGTACTGTTTAATGTTCTTAAACATATTATAAAGTGACTGGTCACAACATTAATTAACTGCTATTTTAACCACAGTTGCAGGTTCAATTTCTGTAATAGATAAGATTAATGCACTTCAGATTACACAAGCTGCTCTCTCAGTATGAGTATGAACACTGGGTGCCACAACAGTGTGGACGAGTAGTGACGCTTCATGAAAGTTCGTTGACAATAGCAGCTGCAATCCACACAGTGGTTATGAATGTCAGATTTTCAGGAACTGCAGAAAAGTTGTTTCTTCGGATGAAACCCAAATCTAATGCATCAAGGTAGTGGTCTTTGGCACATACTGTGCTCACTTTTGGGACATCAGTACTTAATACAGGGATTAGCAAAATACAAGATGATGGTAGTGCCTAGTTCCTTGATACAAGTGTAAACAGTGTCTCATGGTTACCATTCACCTTCACATATTTGCTTTCTTCCATGATAGCAATGCACAGTCCATCACAACAGCGTGACCTGAAATTCTGTAAATAATGTCAAAGATTGCCCTGGACACTGTTTATTTTACCAAAACTCTTTGCCTTTTGACATCATCATACATCTTTGATCTCAGTTAAACAGACATAGCTCCATCATACATATTGAAATAGTTCCTCTGTACCAATGCATCTGGCTCGCAGAATCTTACTGTTTCCATAGTACGGTGTTTAATTGTTGTTAGTAATTCAAAATGAGGTTTTTCTGCTTACTAGGTACGCAGTTGTATTAATAGCATCAAACTGTGTGAAAGTACTAAGCCAAGTGTTGAAGACGTTTGGAATCATCAGAGTCTACACCATGGAGCTTGCTATCACATGGCCACAGGTCACACGTCACACAGTCCACTGACAGCAGTTTCTGGCTCATGCGCAGTGTCGCTCAGCTGGGTTGTGCTGGCACAGTGTGCTGTGTCAAAATCACGGATTTCATTCGCCATTACAATTGCTGAGCATCCAATCTGCTAAATGGCCAATAAAACCCGATAAGTACAATAAGCATATATGTGTAAAGCATTAAAAGGCAATAAAACATGTTCTAGATGATCCGAGCATGCCACAGAGAAAACAGGTGGTGAACGCATGTGGCTTCAGTGAGGTAACAGCTCACCATCACTAAGTCCAGAGATGCTGAGTCAGTGATGTGATGCAGCCAGCTGCTATCGAATTTAACTGTCAAAAGTTGGTGTGGCATTGCATGTTTGTTCATGTGAATGGTTCCCCAGTAGACCTCTTACCGATAAAGTTAATCTCAGGGTAGGTCTAGGTCGGATATAGTATCGACCCAATGCGTGTTGTAGAGAGGCATCGCAGTTGGAGAGGTGGAGTTTGGCTGGTGAAGCCAGTGTAGTATTTTGTGCAATTTATGGAGACAGTGTGGCAACTTTGTCATTTAGCCCCTGTTGATAGATGTAGCTGTGACTGTAGTTTTCCTCCCAAGTCCGAGCTATGGAATATATGTAGGTTCCGGGACTTTGAAGTAGTCGCGGATTAGACACTGGTTTGGCAAAATTGTGTTTTTGGGTGGTCAATTGGTTGTCATCCTATGGACAGTTCGGGAGGAAGGAATGGTTATTTTGCTGTAGATACAGCGTGAACCGTGTTAGAGAGAGAGAGCTTTACAGTTGATGATTTTTAGGGAATGGGTAGAACCCGATATCCTGTTCGTGTTGTATGATTAGTGGTTGCGTTCACCCAGAGGTAATTGGACTCTTAGTTGTTTTTGGGAGCGGTTTGGTAGTGACTGGTGTGTATCAAGGAGGGAGTGCCTTGAACACATTTTTGGTTGTTGTTTGGATGTTTGAACTGTTTCACCTTGATATGAGAGATTCCACCAGCAGGTGGAGTTAGTACGCAATGGGAACAAAAAGGAACCATTTACAAGCAACACGTAACTAAACAAAAAAAACTTGGTTAGTAGAAGTGGCGAGGGGCCTGATTTAATTTAGGGAACTTTAGTGAGTTGTGTTGTGCTAACGCCTGAAGGGGCTCAGTTTTGTTTGAATTGTTAATTAAGGTTAAGGCAAAAGAGGTGGTGGCTCCTAGGTTTTTTGTTTATATTTTTGTTTGTTCTTGAATTTCCGTTTCTGTGAGGAGGGTGTAGTCTTTGCTGGCATTTGACCACTTAGGAGATTTCAACTTGTATTGAGATACCTAATTGCAAGTTTAAGTGTCACCCTAAAAGTGACGTGTTGGAAGGATATTTAATTTCAAAGTGCAAGGGAAACTTATTTGGTTGAAATTGAGTGATGAATAATCTCAGAAAACAGTATTATTACATAAATCTGCATCAGTAGAAACTCTTACAAAATGATGAAAGCAAAGGTTTAAGTTTCAGAGATATTACTAGCTTCTTGTGTAGCATAACCTCGAATTGGTATTAGGAAGTTTTGGTTTCAGTGAAAAATCACTTAATTGTTTTGGTACATGCAAACTACACAAGAGTCCAATACTAATAAAAGCTAACAAGATTACATTTACGTAAGAAAAGTTCTAAGTGACAGAAAATCAGAACTGAAGTTATTTGAAGTTGTTACGAAAAGTCAGCGATCATATTCACGAAGATGGTGTGGTTAATCTGAAGGATACATTGTATATCATTATTTACATAGCAACATTAGACTACACAGAAAGAAATAAAATTCTCTCTTCAGTTATCTTTATCCTGGTATAAACATTGTCCCAATACGAGTTTAATATGAATCGGTCTTTGCACTCACTCCATATTTGAGATGAATGCTTAAAGTTATTAAAAGATTATGAGGCAGTTCCAGAGAAATTGTTCTGCATTGGAAAGAAGTTGTTGCTTGTGAGGAGAATTGCACGCTGGCTTTACGATTTAGCTTGACATAATATAAACAGGTATCGTACTGAATAATTTTGGTGTCTTGTTTTGGATGATAGGGAGATAACGTGTGTTGTCGCTGTATTCTGCTAGTCTCATCATTGCTGGTAGATAGCGATTGTCAATGTCATTTGGATATTTGAGTTTATCTATTTGTGGTGTAGAATTGCTGTACAACCTCGAATTTTGCATATAGTGAAAATGCTGTTTGTTATTATATAACATTTGAGTTGACTGTCTCATAGGTGTGTATTATCATTGCAGTTGCCAATCACCAAAGGGTTGATCCATCCTCAGTCTGTTGTCTAAGAGTGCAACTACTGTACTGGCTAGGCATGAAGTGTTTGCGAGACACTCAGCTACTACTGGACTTACTTTTCTTTACTTTTTTGTGTCCGGTTTTGCTTTTCCGGTGTTGGAAGGATTGGCCGTTGTCTTTTATTGCAACGTTTCCGGGGGAAGCCAGCATTATCTGACAGATGATTCTCGGTCTCTTATCTCAGATAATGCATGCGTGGAGGCTCCTTCCTTGTCCCCCGTTGCTACTGGAATCTTCTATGATCAGACAGCGATCCACAGTCATAGCAACAACTGCCAATACTAAAACTACATAATTCATGCCGTAGTAGTCGATTGGTTTGCTCAAGCAATTTTGCATGGCAGAAAGCCGTACATCAGCAGCACAGTACGACCCCTTGTCATTTTGAGTTACATCTTGACCCGCCAGTCAGCGTGTTACAAAGGCCCTGTATACGCATTACTGGCCATTAAAATTGCTACATCACGAAGATGACGTGCTACAGATGCAAAATTTAACCAACAGGAAGAAGATGCTGTGATATGCAAATGATTAACTTTTTAGAGCATTCACACAAGGTTGGCGCCAGTGGTGACACCTACAACATGCTGACATGAGGAAAGTTTCCAACCGATTTCTCATACATAAACAGCAGTTGTCTGGTGAAACATTGTTGTGATGCCTCATGTAAGGAGGAGAAATGCGTACCATCACGTTGCCTACTTTGATAAAGGTCGGATTGTAGCCTATCGCGATTGCGGTTTATCGTATCACGACATTGCTGCTCACATTGATCGAGATCCAATGACTGTTGGCAGAATATGGAATCGGTGGGCTCAGGGGGTAATACGGAACACTGTGCTGGATCCCAACAGCCTCGTATCACTAGCAGTCGAGATGACAGGCATCTTATCCGTATGGTTGTAACGGATCGTGCAGCCACGTCTCGATCCCTGAGTCAGCAGATGGGGACGTTTGCAAGACAACAACCATCTGCACAAACAGTTCGACGATGTTTGCAGCAGCATGGACTATCAGCTTGAAGACCATGGCTGCGGTTGCCCTTGACACTGCATCGTAGACAGGAGTGCCTGCGATGGTGTACTCAATGACGAACCTGGGTGCATGAATGGCATTTTTTCGGATGTATCCAGGTTCTGTTTACAGCATCATGATGGTCGCATCCATGTTTGGTGACATCACGGTGAATGCACATTGGAAGCGTGTATTAGTCATCGCCATACTGGCGTATCACCCGGCGTGATGGTATGGGGTGCCATTGGTTACACGTCTCGGTCACCTCTTGTTCGCATTGACAGCACTTTGAACAGTGGACATTATATTTCAGATGTGCTACGACCCGTGGCTCTGCCCTTCATTCGATCCCTGCAAAACCCTACATTTCAGCAGGATAATGCACGACCACATGTTGCAGGTCCTGTACGGGCCTTTCTGAATACAGAAAATGTTCGACTCATGCCCTGGCCAGCACATTCTCCAGATCTCTCACCAATTGAAAACGTCTGGTCAATGGTGGCCGAGCAACTGGCTCGTCACAATACGCCAGTGACTACTCTTGATGAACTGTGGTATTGTGTTGAAGCTGCATGAGCAGCTGTACCTGTACACGCCATCCAAGCTCTGTTTGACTCAATGCCCAGGCGTATCAAGGCCGTTATTACGGCCAGAGGTGGTTGTTCTGGGTACTGATTTCTTAGGATCTATGCACCCAAACTGCGTGAAAATGTAATCGCATGTCAGTTCTAGTATAGTATATTTGTCCAATGAATACCTGTTTGTCATCTGCATTTCTTCTTGGTGTAGCAGTTTTAATGGCCAGTAGTGTAGTTGCCTCTGCAGTATCACAGCGGCCCTGGGCAGCATACAATCATGAAACAGCTACACGCTAATGCCGTTCCAATCACGTTGTGGCATGCCAGAGCACTCACTGCCAGCAATCATATCCATAGGCTGCCAGGGCCCTACAAGTGCATGTGGCACCACACACTGGCAGTATCACCCTACACTATGCTACCTCTGCTGCCTCACCACTCAGATCGACCTCGTCTGGATTTTTACTCAGATTGGTACTGGACTGACTTTCTTGGGATTTCTACTATATTGCAACCTGACCGGATTCTTCCATGGAGTTTGCCACTTACTGTCCCAGTTTCAGCTCTCAGCCCAGCCACTGAACTTATGTACATTTTTTTCTGTCTTTGCTTGCAGAGAAATAAACTGTGTTGCTTGCTCATGCCTTCTATTATTTATTGTACTTTCATTCATGAATACAACAGAAGGGATGGTTCCCAAAGTAAAATGGATGGAGGAATCAAGATTATGGTTTAACTTTTTATAGAGGTAAATCATAAGCTCGGATTGGGTAGGAAATTGTACATTACCTTTTCACAGATATCATCACTATGTTTAACACAAGTGATTTTGAAAAATCATGGAAAACCTAAATACGAATGGTTGGATGGGGATTTGAAGCACTCTCCTCCCTATTGAGAGTGTAGTGACTAAACCATTGCTCCAGTTTTCACTGTGAATAGGACTGAATTAAAAAAATGGAAACACTGGTGAAGATATGACACTGCACATTTTTAAGTAATTACATGTACATGAAGGATTCAACATCAAGGAAATGTGTGTGTTGTAGCTGAACTTTTCTGTGGTTTCATTAGCATCAGCTGTTAAACGTTGCTCACATTGTCCAAGCTGAGAAAACTGAATGTTATGATTTAGACAACTGGAACCCCTTCAGATGAAATGCATCAGTGAAAGAATTTTGGGAGTAAAAATAGTAAATGAGATAAAACAACTGCTGCAATTTTTAATCCTGTTATTCTACCATCTGTATTGACTGTGTAGTTACTGACTATGGTATCTCAACTCTTTTGTTGTGTTATTAATTCCCCTGCCCCAGAAGCACAGAACATTTTAGAAGTAGTTTCAGGAATAAAGTTACATCCAATTTATTCATGTACTGTTCTTTACTTCTAGTACTTCTATATCCTTTTCAAAGTTTGAATTGTGATGTCAGCAAAGCTACAAATGACATTACTTGCATTTTTCACAGGGAGTTTTCTACTGCTCAGAAAACTATAGGTCTATAATATTTATTTATGCTCTATGTGTCTAACAGACAGAATTATGGCAGCTTCAGAAGGAAGGAGGATTAGGATTTACCATCTTGTCAACAATGAGATCAAGTTTGAATTGGGAAGAAAATTGGCCATGCGTTTTCAAACTAACCATCACAGCATTTGCTTTAAGCAATTTTGGAAAATCATGGAAAATATAAATCTACACAGACAGATAAGGTCTGAACTGTGGTCCTTGGGAATGCAATTAATATGGGCTAACCACACCACCACCTCACCCATTGTGGCAGCTTTCATAAATAAAGCAAAATTAAAGCAGCATTAGCTGAATCTTTTGCGTTGAAACCATAACCACCCAACAGCATAACTTATGTTCTCTCACAAGTTATAATAGAAAGGGTTTATCAAAAAGAAAAGGCAATTGGTTAACAAAAATTCTGCAGAAATCAGCTTGCTCTTGTGCAGTGTTATAGGGGTAGGTAATGCAACATGGGCATAGATACGAGGGTGGAGAGGGGGGGGGGGGGGAGCTTAGGGGGTTCAACAAACCCCCAGCCCTCGCTCCCCTCACATGTTAACAAATATCCTCTTTATTTCAAAATTACTGCGTTTTTCAAACCACAGCTATTGCCAGCGTGACATAGTGTACGAGGAGAATACAGCACCGATGCGCCAGCAATGGCAAAAATATTGGCACCAATGTGTGGACTGAGCCACAAAGGAATGCGGTTTGTCTGGAGTCCAGGAAAGCCCAGGTAGAACTGCCCTTGCATGAGGATTACCCTAATTGTCACAGAAATTCATTCACACAGCAGCAGCTTAAAACTACTGTCGTCGTTGCACTTCCTGGAAACTGTGGAAATGTAATTATCATGTTGAGTATTTTTTTAAGCATTTATTTTAAATAATGTTATGTACGATGGAAGAATGGCTAGTTTGCTCCATATGATAAACTCAGTTTTTTATGTTTACTTTTCTACTTTTACATATATGAGAACTGGCCAATTTGATGCAAAATTGTCCAAAGAGAAAAGTAGTACAGCACCAAAGCAGGTTTACAAAAAGTCTCAGAAAGTGACAAAAGCTTATCTGGTAAGTACATATCACCATTTAACAATGTAATACAAATCACATGCATCGAGATAATACTTCGATGTGCAAAAAGTAACTTTTGCACGATGTGTCACTGCCGTATAATATACCTCGTTGAAACTTGGACTATACATAGAAAGAACTGCTACAATATAGTACAGGAGTAACTGGAAGAAACATGCAATTAGAGAAACAGAAATGAATTTTTTTTTATTCAGAAGCTATAATTACACTGACACCCCCTCCCCTTCCATGAACCATGGACCTTGTCATTGGTGGGGTGGCTTGAGTACAAACAGTCATACTGCAGGTGCAACCACATTGGAGGGGTATCTGTTGAGAAGTCAGACAAATGTGTGGCTCCTGAAGAGGGGCTACAGCCTTCATTAGTCACAGGGGAAACAGTCTGGATGGTTGACTGATGTGGCCTTGTTACATCAGCCAAAACAGCTTTGCTGTGCTGGTACTGTGAAACGGCTGACAGCAAGGGGAAACTACAGCCATAACTTCTCCCCACAACATGCAGCTCTACTGCATGGTTAAATGATGGCATACTCTTGGGTAAAATAGTCCCCTATTCCAATCTCCAGGTCAGACTACTCAGAAGGATGTGATTATCAGGAGAAACAAAACTAACTTTCAACGGATCGGAGTGTGGAATGTCAGATCCCATAATTTGGGGGGGACTGATGACCTCAGATGTTAAGTCCCATAGTGCTCAGAGCCATTTGAGCCTTAATAGGGCAGATAGGTTAGAAATAGAAATGGATACGTTAAAGTAAGATATAGTACGAATTAGTGAAGCTCAGTTGCATGAGGAACAGGATTACTGGCCAGGTAAATACAGGGTTATAAATACGAAGTCAAGTAGGGGTAATGCAGGAGCGGGTTTAATACTGAATAAGCAAATAGGGATGCTGGTAAGCTACTATGAACAGCATAGTGAATGCATTATAACAGCCAAGATACACACGAAGCCCGCCTCTACCACAGTAGTACAACTTTATATGTCAACTAGCTCCACAGATGATGAAGAGATTGAAGAAATTTATGATAAGATAAAAGAAATTATTCAGACAATTGGAAGAGACATAAATTTAATTGTGATGGGGGACTGAAATTCAATAGTAGGGAAAAGAAGAGAAGTAAAAATAGTTGGTAAATGAGGACTAGGGAAAAGGAGTGAATTTCATAATTGCTGAAACTTGGGTTAAGACTGTATATGTGGAAGAGACCTGGAGACACCAGAAGGTTTCAGATTCATTATGTGTAAGACAGAGATGTAGAAACCAGATTTTAAATTGTAAGACAGTTCCAGGGCAGATGTAGACTCTGATCATTTATTGGTTATGAACTGATGAAACTGATGAAACTGCAAAAGGATATTAGGCAACAGATGATTACAACAGGGGAGAGGAATACAGCAGAAGACAGATGGGTAGCTTTAAGAGATGAAATAGTGAAGGTGGCAGAGGATCAAATAGGTAAAAAGACAAGTATGAGTAGAAATCATTGGATAACACAAGAGATATTGAATTTAATCAGTGAAAGGAAGAAAAATAAAAAGGCAATAAATGAAGCAGGGCAAAAGGAATACGAACATCTAAAAAATAAGATCGACAGGAAGTGCAAAATGGCTAAGCAGACAAATGTCAGGATGTAGAACAAGTGGTAAGATAGATGCTACCTACAGGAAAATTAAAGAGTCCTTTGAACAAAAGAGAAGCACTGTATTAATATCAAGAGCTCAAATGGAAAACCAGTTCCAAGCAAAGAAGGGAAACCAGAAAAGTGGAAGGAATATATAGAGGGACTGTACAAGGGAAATGGAATTGAGGTAAATATTATGGAAATGGAAGAGTACATAGATGAATAATGAGAAGGGAGATGTGATACTGTGTGAAGAATTTGACAAAGCATCGAAAGACTTAAGTCAAAACAAGGCCCTGGAAGTAGACAACATTTCGTTAGAGCCAGTGATAGCCTCGGGAGAGCCACCCATGACAAAAGTCTTCCATATGGTGTATAAGTTGTATAAGACAGATGAAATACACAATAATTCCAGTTTCAAAGAAAGCAGTTGCTGACAGATGAGAGACCGGCCAAACTATCAGTTTAGTAAGTCATGGTTGCAAAATACTAACACAAATTCTTTACAAAGAATGAAAAACTGGTAGAAGGCACCTCAGGGATGACAGGTTTGGATTCTGGGTAAATGTAGGTACATGCAAAGCAACACTGACCCTACGACTTATCCTAGAAGATAGGTTAGGGAAAGGCAAACCTACGTTTATAGTATAGTGAAGTTTTTGACAATAATGAATGGAGTACCCTCTTTGAAATTCTGAAGGTGGCAGGAGTAACATTCAGGAAGCCAAAGGCTATTTACAACTTGTACAGAAACCAGATGTCAATTATGAGTCGGGGAAGCAGTGGTTGAGGAGTGAGACAAGGTTGGAGCATATCCCCGATGTTATCCAATCTGTACATTGAACAAGCAGTAAAGGAAACAAAAAGAAAAATTTTGAGAAGGAAATAAAGTTCAAGGAGAAGAAATAAAGTTCGGGGAGAAGAAATAAAAACTTTAAGGTTTGCTGATGACACTGTAATTCTGTCAGAAACAGCAAAGGATTTGGAAGAGGAGAATGGACAGTGTCTTGAAAGGAGGATGTAAAATGAAAATCAACAAAAGCGAAACAAAGACAATGGTTGGTCAGTTGGTTTCGGGGTAGGGGGGGGACTAACAGTGACGTCATCGGTCCCATTGGACTACGGAATGATGGGGAAGGAAATCAGCAGTGCTCTTTCAAAGGAACTATTCCAGCACTTGCCTGAGGTGATTTTAGGGAATTCGTAGAAAACCTAAATCAGGATGGTCAGACACAGGTTTGAACTGTCATTCTCCCAAATGCGAGTTCATGTGTGCCCTGTGTGCACCACCACACTTGGTAAACAAGGATAATGCAATGTAGCCAAATTGAAGGGAATGAGATAATGAAACAAGACACTTAAAGTAGTAGATGAGTTTTGCTATTTGGGTGGCAAAATAATTGATGACGGCCAAAGTAGAGAGAATATAAAATGTAGACTGGCAATGGCAAGAAAAGAGTTTCTGAAGAAGAGACGTTTGTTAAGACTGAATAGAGATTTAAGTGTTAGGAAATCTTTTCTGAAGGTATTTGTCTGGAGTGTAGCCATGCTTGGAAGTGAACACGGACGATAAACAGTTTAGACAAAAAGAGAATAGAAGCTTTCAAAATGTTGACCACATAACTATCGAGGAGGAACTGAACAGAACTGGGAGAGACAAGAAATTTGTGACACAACCTGACCAAAAGGAGGAACAATTGGTAGTACACATTCTGAGGCATCAAGGGATCACCAATTTAGTATTATAGGGAAATGTTGGCGGTAAAAATCATAGAGGGAGACCAAGAAATGAGTACAGTCAGCAGACTGAGGAGGATGTAGATTGCAGTAGTTATTATGAGCTGAAAAGGCTCACAGAGGATAGAGTAGCATAAAAAGTCAAACCAGTCTTCAGACTGAAAACAACAATAACAACAACAACAATCACAATAAAGTCACCACATTCATGTTGGTCCTCTGGACATAGCAAAAGGTGGGACATGGTTCTTAAAAGTGTTTGTGATCACCACAGAAGAGAATGCATGCTCTGCAATGTGCTCCCACACTGGCCACAAGGTTCCTCCAACAGCGTTGTTGACAACCACTCGATAGCTGTTGGTGCATGCGGACATGCTGCAGTATGCCTTCACAACACATCCCACACTTGCTTGATGGGATTTAAATTAGAGGAATGGCCAGACCAGTCCATTCATCAAATATTCTCGCATTCCTAAAAGCTTCTCCACCAGCACCGTTCAATGCAGTTGCAAATTTTCATCCATTTAAAAAAAGAGAGAGAGAGAGAGAGAGAGAGAAAAGAAGGCCAAATGCAGCTTTGAAAAGGTTCACGCACATAGGGAAGGAGTACAGAGTCATAATAAAGTTGACCAGTGAGTGTGTCATGTTCAAAGATTTGGAGGTCAGTACGCCCATGCAACATTATGCCTGGACCACCACAACCTAACACCTGGACCACAAAAATGATGATGATCAACAATGCTGGACATCCCTCATATAGTGAGAGGTGAGAACACCCAGGAAAATCGTCAAACACGACCATTTTCGATGTCCAGGAGTTAGGTTGTGGTGTTCCAGACATAATGTTGCATGGGCGCACTGGCCTCAAGATCTTTTATCACGGAACAATTCGTTGAATGCAAACTGGAAAAAAGAATTGCTTAAGAGATTTCTACTGCTTTCTGCATACTGAATACTTCAAACTGTCTGATGTTGTTGGGTTTATTCAAAAGCTGACAGCACATCTGCAACATCTCTTTATCCATATTTTTTGTATGTAATTTTCTGAAGATTTAGTAGTGTATTAGAAACATAGCTCTTTGTCTTACAGCTAAAATAACAGAATCTGAAAGGCAACCGATTGTCTTCTTTAGCTTTGAATGGTCTCCTTTGTTTTTTTGGATGGATGATCATTCTGAAAGGTAATATAAGTGAATCTGAATATTACTTTCAACTTTATCCAGAATTTGTCTGAAGGGGGATATGTCTCCACTTTATAAACTTGTGAGCTAATGTCCTCCAGGATTACAGCAGCAGTGTCAGTATTTCAGATGAGTTCCTGTTGCTCTTTTTGCACAATTACCATGGTATGTACCTTCAACAACAAGATTTTCAATATGCCCTCTCAAAATTTCACAAGTGCCCAAGTCATTTTTTTCCAATTACTGATCTGAAAATTTCTTTGTAACATCACAGACAACTTTTTAAAAAAATTGGTTTCTTCACCTCATATTTGATGTAATCCCATGATGTGCTTTCCCCACAAAATATGCCTTTTGTTTAAGGTAAAATTTTTGAACAGATGGACAATAAATGTGGGACTCATTTAACACTGTACTGGTTGTAGCAAACTGATCCGTCTAATAGGATTTACTGCACTTTTCGTGAACAGTGACTGCAGTACAGTTAACCCAAAACTGCATGTTTATCATTGTTTCACATCTTAATCCCCTTAATAAGCCTTTTTTTCTTCACTGTATCAGACCTACCCCATCCCTAACACTTCCACCACAAATAAAACATTCCGATGTTGTGCCGACTTCCACTGATGAATGTAACCAAACAGTGGTCAGTTGATGAGTGATGCCTCCTCCAGTGCCAGATTTAGCAGTGGCCAATAGAACAGCTTGCAGGAAACAAATGTTTTCCACAGCAGAGCAACAAAATCCAGACAATGATTGTACTGATAAGTAAATGATACACCAAAGTAGAAAAAATAAACCACTGAATGGAAAGTAAAAGACTGATTGTCATTAACCATCAATTTCCATAAAACTGATAAATGATTATATTTACTAGCCAACTAGGTTCTTTGACACTTCTCTGAATTTTTGAAAACACATTTTAATGCTATACAACTTTTCTCTTTGAATTTTTTTTTGTCAAGTTCACCAATTGCTAGATATTTGCAAGTTTTATGGCACTGCAACTCAAGGATAAAAAGAAATCTTGCCTGATATGCTATAACTGACTCTTGCAGAAAAACGATTACACTAAATAATACAGACTGGGGGAAAGGTTTAACACGAGTTCATAATTGTTAAATAACATAAAAAATTTAGTAAATTTATTTTTAGAGTATTATTCAGAATTGGCTGAAGATTTCTGCAGCTCACCTGAGCAGAGTTTTCATTTGTTGGAAGTTGGGTATATTACAGTTGAGTTGGTACCTACATGAGAACAACGACAATGCAACCAATACATAGATAATAATGTTCATAATCTGGCTGCATGGATGACAGATACCTCTGCAAGACTTCGTTATGTCTGAACTCACTGCACCAAAACATGAGATTCACAGCACGTATAGAAGAAAATAATCAACTTCCATTTTTGGACATTCTCTATTTACATTATCTCTTGCAACAAGAAGTCCTCTAAAAGCACTACTGCATCGAGACCATAAAATCACTGACTTACAACAGTTTAGCAGTGGAGCTACAGCATCTACAGACTTTTCTGTAACACCAGTTACAGTGACCACCAGATCCAATGCACCACGAAGCAGAAGAAGCCTAGGTAACATAATCTAAAGAGAGAAGAAAAAGCTGCTGTGATAGTATGTATACCTTATGCCAGTGAACATATCAGAGAAAATCGGAAGAATTCTCCAGAAAAAATTATAATGTCAAGTGTATATTTCACCTGCCATCTACAATGAAAGCTTTGTTGGGGTCTGTTAACGATAGCATAGTACTCCAGAAACCAACATATCTAGAGGATATATAATGAATTATAACAGAATTACAACAGGCTAACACATTTTGGGATTGAATCTTCAAAGGATCCATAGAGATCCGGCTGTACAATAAATTTATAAATAAATAAAAAAATTTAAAAAAAAATCTTTCCAACCAAGCAAGGCTTGGGATCCAGCCTTGGACTTGTTGAAAGTGGGAAGATCCACTTACATCTGGCAAACTGAAGTGTTAAGGCCAAACACTGTAGATATGCCTCTGCATTAGCAGCGTTATGGGCCTGGTGGTAGAAGAAAAACAGTACATTACCAACACCGTCTTGTCAGTGGTGTCATGCCTGTGACTGCCAACGCATGAGCGACATCAGGAGGGAGGAGTATGAAGAACTTCATGAACTTGAGCACCCATCTGATAAAGTCATAATACAACTGCTTTTGTAATATGCACAAATAGTTCATTTTGTTGAACTTGTGAAAGTCTGAAAATACTATTTGTGTCTTTATAGCCTATGATGAGATCTCTAGCATTAAGAGAAGAGAAGTTAACCACTGAAAGGTGCTTTGGACGACAACCTTAATGCCCATAAAACAAAAATCATCAGTGATAGAAATCATCTGTTCAGTTCATCGGATGTAAAGAACACTCCACAGTAAAAACAAAATGAGGCAATGTAATAAGAGTAAACTGAAGTACAAATACTTTTTTGTTGACAGTGACACCCACTGGCTTCTTACAACTTTATTTTTATTATTCATGTCACTACAGGAGTGATGCATATAGGTTGCAAGAACAATTTTTATGTTGCCTGAAAATAATCAGAGAGATTGAACCTAGTAGCAAAATAAAGGCTTGTTTATAAGTTGTTCATTCTGATACATAAAAATAACTTTCTTTAAATTTTTATGAGCTGTGGGGCAATGCCTGCAAAACCCAAAAAATTACTTTGTTTTGTACTTGTTCATACACTTATTCTCAGTCTGTAATGGAAGACTGACCACTATGGTAAAATATTCATTGCATAAATTAGCAAATTGACATTATTTTTCAACTATAGCTAGTCTAAGAATGCAATTATTTTGCCATCTAAAAACATAAATTATTTTGAGGGTGATCACATAGTTACTAATCTAACCACCAATACAAATCATCAATTTTATTTCATTAGCTCCTTTTCTACATTTTACTCTGCGAATAAAAGAAACCTTTATATATAACACAGTACTAGCAGAATTCTCTAATTAAACACAAATCTGAGTTTGCACAAAGTGTGGCTGCTTCAGTTTCACAGATGGAAGGGCTGCCACAAAGTATCACTTAAAACAATTAATATAACAATGATGTGTAGAATTAATACACAAATATTCTCCAACAACTATTTCTCACATGATATTTCTTATTCCAAATAAATCCAGAAAATTTTATAAATGATTGTCTATTGAAACAAATTGATCTGTAATGAAAACTGTTGCCAATGTTCTCTGACCATGGCATGAAATCAAGATCTACGTTGCCTCTTTTCCGAAGATCCCTCGTGGTTTTCTATTGATTTTCTCTTTCTTGATTTTGAGTCAGACTGTTCATCATTGTAGGTTGGGTGTCTTTTATCTTCAAATTTTCTGTTTTCATGATAATGTTTCGACTTTGATTTTCCTTTTGAGTTTTCCTCTGCTTCACTTTCACTACTACTGTCTTCACTACTACTGCTTGAGCTTGAGGTAGAAGATGACGATTGTTCATTATGGTTGTGCTGCTTTTTCTTCTGTTTCTTCTTGTCCTTATCAGTATGTTTCTTGCTTGATGTTTTCTTTGATTTCTTTTTCTTGTTCTTATGCTTTTGTTCTCCATCTGAATTAGAACTATCTGTATTATCCTCTTTCTTGTGTTTTGAATGGCTTTTGTGTTTCTTCCTCTTTTCCTTTGAATGTCCGTTTTCCATTTTTTCCAACTTAAGTAAAGCTCTGAAAACGAAACAAAAAGAGCTACAGAAACACCATACTTAACAATTAAAATGCAGCACTAGAAATTATGAAACAACTCTTTACATAGTCAATCAGCAGTAATGACTGTAACTGGATGTCATTGAGTATACTCCCTCCTCCTCTTTTACACACACACACACACACACACACACACACACACACACACACACACACACACAGACAGAGAGAGAGAGAGAGAGAGAGAGAGAGAGAGAGAGAGAATTTTAACACATCTATCAGTCTTACTTCTTCCTTTCTTGCCAACTCATCTGTTTACCCATATTCTAGATTCATCTTTCAGCATTATTTGTATCTTTTTTCACCTGCACACAAAATTGTGGATTAAATCAGCTTTTGGCATATTATCGTATGCCAATGTCCAACAATAAAATCTTATTTTCTGAAAGAAACCTATCATAATGAAAATAATTGTCTACAATTAATGCTTCAGTTCACTAGCAGATTTAGCCATAATAATTCATTGTTAAAAAGACTGATTAAGCCTCGTGTGTCTTTGTCACTGATGATAAATATTCTTTTACTGAATATCATACCAGTCTAATCATAGCTGCTCCAACAACTGGGTGTTTAAAATTACACTTAAGGAAAGTTACTTTATAATGAAAACCAAGAAGACATTTTTGGTACACTATTGGCATTGAGATGAAATACCCCATACCTACATTACTACAAAATTGGCAGTACCTTCAGAAAGACCAAAGAAAAGGCATCTGGTGACTCTTAGGAAAGACATACAGTATTTTTCCTCAGAGGTTTCCTTTGTGGGGAACTACTGTCATGAAGAACTTTTTGAAAGAAATTTCCACCACATGACTGTAAATTACTACTCATTTATTTCACACAATCATGATCTTGGCTTTATAGCCATTCTCAAGTGAAAGCTGAAATGTCACAAAATGTCATACATGCCTAAATTACATGTCATCATCAAAATAACATCTATTATCTGCTCTTATACACCAGTCACTGTATTACAGGATACAAGTACATATCAAAGATACCAAATAAGGCTGACACTGTGCACAGTAAATAAACACTGTCAAACTGTAATGTGTATCTGTCAGCCATTGTTATGACCTGCATTAATCCTGTCCTTACATCAACTGACAGAATTTGTCAAAACAACCTAAGATTTTCTTATCACGGTTTCTGCAACAAGTAACCAAATTGATTTGAATTACCTTGGTGAACATCCTTGTCTCTCAGTAAATTACAGATAATTCTGTTTTCATTTCAGTACCCTAACTAAAAATATTTTTTTACTTTTCAGGGGCTATCAGCTGCTCATTTGTTTACTTCATCATCATTTCCTTCAAAAACAAACTTCTGAATCCTTAAGACATTTCTTCTCCTGTCAAATGTAGAGCCATCTGTGAAAGCAGCCATGTCATATCAGCTGTGCTGCTAATATTATCCAGCATTCAACTCGAGTATGACAACTAAACAGCTGCCTAACTACATGAGTGACCATCGACAAACTGTAGCTAACTAGAAACTCTACCATCCACTTGATCAACAAGTTGCAAATTGCTACATGCTTCATCAATGGCTTCAGCAGCTATTCAGTACCTGTACTATTTGGATTTCTACCCTACACTTCTTGTCAGCCTGAGCACCCACTCATTAAACAGGTGCAAAAACTGATGTGTGAGTTTCTTCCAATTGTACAGGGTGATTCAAAAAGAATACCACAACTTTAAAAATGTGTATTTAATGAAAGAAACATAATATAACCTTCTGTTATACATCATTACAAAGAGTATTTAAAAAGGTTTTTTTTTCACTCAAAAACAAGTTCAGAGATGTTCAATATGGCCCCCTCCAGACACTCGAGCAATATCAACCCGATACTCCAACTCGTTCCACACTCTCTGTAGCATATCAGGCGTAACAGTTTGGATAGCTGCTGTTATTTCTCGTTTCAAATCATCAATGGTGGCTGGGAGAGGTGGCCGAAACACCATATCCTTAACATACCCCCATAAGAAAAAATCGCAGGGGGTAAGATCAGGGCTTCTTGGAGGCCAGTGATGAAGTGCTCTGTCACGGGCTGCCTGGCGGCCGATCCATCGCCTCGGGTAGTTGACGTTCAGGTTTCATAACTAACCTTTTTTGTAGGACTCTCCATACAGTTGACTGTGGAATTTGCAGCTCTCTGCAAGCTCTGCGAGTCGATTTTCCTGGGCTGCGAACAAATGCTTGCTGGATGCGTGCTACATTTTCATCACTCGTTCTCGGTCGTCCAGAACTTTTCCCTTTGCACAAACACCCATTCTCTGTAAACTGTTTATAGCAACGTTTAATATACCACCTATCAGGAGGTTTAACACCATACTTCGTTCGAAATGCACGCTGAACAACTGTCGTCGATTCACTTCTGCCGTACTCAATAACACAAAAAGCTTTCTGTTGAGCGGTCGCCATCTTAGCATCAACTGACGCTGACGCCTAGTCAACAGCACCTCAAGCGAACAAATGTACAACTAAATGAAACTTTATAGCTCCCTTAATTCGCAGACAGATAGTGCTTAGCTCTGCCTTTTGTCGTTGCAGAGTTTTAAATTCCTAAAGTTGGGGTATTCTTTTTGAATCACCCTGTATTAACATAGCTCTACAGGTGTGTCTGTATGACTTAGAGGAGCCATATGAGATGTATATGAATAAAAATACATACCAAAGTCAAATTTAACAATTAACTAACTAGGTTGAAACTGCAGGGAGAGTATAATGCCTTGGTCTACACACAGGGCACATAGCTGTCATTTTAATTCATTGATACACATGTAACACTGTAAAATATGTCTCCAAATTTATTACAACCAACTAAATACACTTTTAGTACTTGGTTCAAGTACATAAGCATCCACATTTTAGCAGTCACACCAAAGTTCACAGCTGCTGCTGATGTATGAAAACAAATACACTATGTGATCAACAGTATCCAAACACCTGGCTGAAAATGACTTAAAAGTTCGTGGAATTCAACATGGTGTTGGCCCACTCTCAGCC
The DNA here is from genome assembly GCF_023864345.2 of Schistocerca serialis cubense. NCBI lineage: Eukaryota > Metazoa > Arthropoda > Insecta > Orthoptera > Acrididae > Schistocerca > Schistocerca serialis. Next base: position 268,175,805 of record NC_064641.1, read on the forward strand.
TTGATGACAGCTTCCACTCTTGCAGGCATACGTTCAATCAGGTTTCTTGGGGACTGGCAGCCCATTCTTCATGGAGTGCTGCACTGAGGAGAGGTATCGATGTCAGATGGTGAGACCCGGCACAAAGTCTACATTCCAAAACACCCCAAAGGTGTTCTATAGGATTCAAGTCAGGACTCTGTGCAGGCCGGTCCATTACAGGGATGTTACTGTCATGTAACCACTCCACCACAGGCCGTGCATTATGAACAGGTGCTTGATTGTGTTGAAAGATTCAATCGCCATCTCCGAATTGCTCTTCAACAGTGGTAAGCAAGAAGGTGCTTAAAACATCAGTGTAAGCCTGTGCTGTGATAGAGCCATGCAAAACAACAAGAGGGGCAAGCCCCCTCCATGAAAAACACGACCACACCATAACACCACCATCTCAGATTTTTACTGTTGGCAGTACTCATGCCGGCAGATGACGTTCATTGAGCATTCGCCATACCCACACCTTGCCATCTGATTGCCACATTGTGTACCGTGATTCGTCACTCCACAAAATGTTTTTCCACTGATCAATCGTCAATGTTTACGCTTCTTACACCACCGTGGCATCATTTGGCATTTACCGGCGTGATGTGTGGCTTATGAGCAGCCACTCGACCATGAAGTCGAAGTTTTCTCACCTCCTGCCTAACTGTCATAATACTTGCAGTAGATTCTGATGCAGTTTGAAATTCCTGTGCGATGATCTGAATAGCTGCCTGCCTATTACACATTACGACCCTCTTCAACTGTCGGAGGTGTCTGTCAGTCAACAGAATGAGGTCAGCCAGCACGCTTTTGTGCTGTACGTGTCTCTTCATGTTTCCACTTTACTATCACATCAGAAACAGTGGACCTACGGATGTTTATGAGTGCGGAAATTTTGCATACAGACATATGACACACGTGACACTCAATCACCTGACTGCGTTTGAAGCCATGAGTTCCGTGGAGCACCCCAGTCTGCTTTCTCATGATGTCTAATGACTACTGAGGCCGCTGATATGGAGTACCTGGCAGTAGGTGGCAGCAAAAAGCAGCTAATATGAAAAAGTATGTTTTTGGGAGTGTCTGGATACTTTTGATCACGTAGTGTACTTATTCAGGTGGGTTAATACATTACACAGACAGCAGTAAGAAAAATCTTACAATTCTAAATTCAATGATCAATTTTCACCCTGCATTTGGAACACAACATAATGCTATCAGCAAAGTAACTCGATATTTCTTACCTCAAAAGCTTTTTCTTCTGCTTTTTTGACAGGGATTTCAGCATCTCAATATCTGATGCCTTCAGCTTATCGTCATCTGACTCCACTTTCACTGACCTCTGGAAACAAAAGCCATAACTGTAATGTAAAAATATAAATTTCATCTCATTTGCAAATCTAGTAATAATACGTAGGGGTTTCCAGAAATGACTAATTTCAAATTTTCTTCTACAACTAAATACTTTATTCAACAAATGATATGAAAAGAACCACAGCTTTTATCTGGTTAAGGCACACAGTGTTGCAGCTTTAATCACCTACTCTAAAGGAGACTTACCAGATGAGATGAGAAGGAAAGTCTGTCCTTCTCATCCCGTCTGGTAAGTCTCCCCTGACCCACAGCTCTGGGTGACTTTCCCAAAATCCACCCTTCTCCTAGACCTCTCCAATTCTTTTCCTTCACCCCTCTTCCCTCCCCTACAACCCTTCTGTCTGAAGAGGGAGTCACTGGCTTCGGAAACTTCTCTAATTATAATCTTTTGTGTGTGTGTTCCGCTGCTGCTTGGTGGGAAGATATTATCTATCCGCTTACCTGATTTTGTCAAAAATTGATTGCTTTTGCTGTTACATCAAGCAATTATGATGTTTGAAACTAATTACGTATTAAGTATTTTTTCAGACAATGGTAAACAGATTGCCCTTACATCCTCTTACCCAGGTTTAAACTTTGCTGGATGCTTCATCAGTTTCCACATTTTGCTACAAATTATTAACATCACCGGCAAACACATGCAAAAGAGTGGAAATTTTGTGACATCTCTCTCTCTCTCTCTCTCTCTCTCTCTCTCTCTCACACACACACACACACACACACACACACACACACACACACACCTACTTTGCGCTGGATGGTGTGTCCATCCTGAACTTTCCTTACTGTATTTATAATCTAAACGGTAATATCTTTCAGAGACATAATGAAGTTCAAAACAATAATGGAAATTCCTGGATGGAGCAATATTTACAATAATGGAAAGGCAGTCAATCACCTACAGCAGGCCGTTGCATGGAGCACAGAAACACATAGCAAAAAAAAATGGTTCAAATGGCTCTGAGCACTATGGGACTTAACATCTGTGGTCATCAGTCCCCTAGAACTTAGAACTACTTAAACCTAACTAACCTAAGGACATCACAAACATCCATGACCGAGGCAGGATTCGAACCTGGGACCGTAGCAGTCGCGCGGTTCCGGACTGCGCGCCTAGAACCGCTAGACCACCGCGGCCGGCAAACACATAGCAGGAAAAAGCGTTTACACTATAATCCGTTCATCATAAGAATAAACCCGATGTAAACGAACACAAACACAATGAATGGTCAGAAGCTGTAGCACACGTACACTGGTATTGTTATGCTCTTGGAAGTAGGTCCTACTTATGTATTAGATATTACTAAGTTATATTAAATGAAACTTAAATATATTCAAATGTATTAACAGCCATCAACATTTTCTTAATCACACTTTAGCTATGTAGTTTTTATTTCAAAAATCGTGAATAGTCACAGTCTCTGCAGCTTTGTGCTCTGATTGTCGCGTTGTTAATGCGCAGTATGAAAATGGCTGAGGCTGCTTTCTGTTCCATAGTGAAACACATATGTGGAACATGGTTAAAAAGTGCCGAGAAATAGGTTGTGTTCTTAATGTTTTTCACAAATTTACAGAGATAATCGGCTTTGAAGTTTTCCCAGTGCTGTATATAATGCAGTTGATACACAAATCCACAACGAATGTGTAGTGCTGTCGGTAGCATAATGGAATGTGAACCAACTGCAGTTATTCATGTGTTGGTTCAAACCTCCCCAGTAACATTTTTTTTTCTCATTCAATTTGAAATACCTAAATCTCGTAATTATAAAATTCATCATAATTTTTTATGAATAATGCACATCATCTTGTTTCTAATTACATATTGGACAAAAAATTTGTTTCCATTTAAAATACAAATTTTTAATTAATTTATCGTGTTTTACGAAAGACTGTTCATAAAAGTTGTTTAAATTAAGAAAACATAGCAATTTAATTTTTTAAGGCATAAATGAAAAACCAAATCCTCTTTATTTGGAGTATGTCCATTGTTTTATAAAATACCGTAAAACATGAGAAACAATCATTTTCACAGCATCCAGCACAACATACAAATGCGGCATTTTTACATTTGCTACTGTACCATTACAATACGAACCCAACAGAACCCAGGCTGGAGCCAAGCCACAGGATTTGACCCGAGAAGTAACAAGACTGTTAAGCTGCCAGACATACTGGAACTAACGCACGCGGCTTTTTCACGTGTCATTGCTGAATGCTGGCAGAATACATAACGGCTCATCTTAAAAGAAGAAGAGAAAATGCTGCGCCAGGTTGGCTTCGTGAATTCTATTGTTGACAGGCTCGTTATCAATGTAGCAGGTGACACTTCCAGAACTGAAATGTATTTTTGGATTCAGATGAGGAAGGAGCTAAGAGATTACGAGACAACTGACTGTAAGTAATACCTTCAGTGGCTTCAATATTTAACTATACAGTGAAATCCTTCAATACTCTCTTACATTACACACAGCTTATGCAGAAAAATTACCCTATGGTTAAGTCTCAGGAATTTTCATCATTCTTGTTTTTAATTACAATAGTACGTTAGCTAAAAACTATAACATGTCGCGGTTTTCATCTAGTCATCTAAGGAGTGTATTGTGGGAGATTTACAGTGTATTATTTCAAACTGCTCAAAAATTAAATGACATTCAAAGCTGTACTCCTCCTCTGCTCGTCTCTCTTTAGTGGGAACTGCAGTTGGCCATGTCACTGTAGGCTAGCTGTACCAGCTGACCGGCCAGTGCTGTCCAAGTTAAATGCGCTGGTAAATCTGTTGTCCTGTATTATCACTAAGTCAATGTGCGCACTACACACAGCACAAAACGTACCCTTATTATCGTACTTGAGAGACTCGAGACAGCCTGGCTGCAGCCCCACGTGAAACGGAAATCTAATGAGGTTCCAGAAAATGCGGAAGAATACATAGTGAAATGTTTATCAGGTTTATTCTTACGATGAAAAGATTACAGCTTTCGAGCAATAGCTCTTTTTCTAGCAAATGTACACACATTCATGCACACAACCACACAGATACCCAAACACAATGACTATTGTTTGAAAGCAATTTATAAAGTGGTGCTGGAAAATAGAGTGTTGACAAAGTTAATGAGAATGGAGACTTGAGTATAGGAAGTCAGCTAAACAATCCCAGCACTTATGAGTTTGAAATGCAAGCAGTGAGTACAAGGGAAGATGAGACAAGACACTGTACAGCAAAAAGTACTGCTTCTTTATCTATGGTGTCTTGATTATATTCCATCATCACTGCAGGAGTTCATCTGATAATGTAGTTAATCAGCACACACAAAATTATTAAAACAGACAAGCTTAAAGAGCACATCCTAAAACTTTCATAAATCTTAATTAAAGATAACCCTGACCAGTGAACTCAGTACAAAGAGTAGTTTCCAAACATGATGCAAGAAGAGGAGATCATTAAGGAAATTGTTTGGCCTGATAAGGTTTAGTTTAAGCCGTAAGAAAAAGTAAACATACTGAACTAAGTGAATTATTACACAAGTAATATACACGCGTTAGAGGAAAAGAAAGTCATAATACCAAGAATTAAAGTGATTTAGATGTCGTCTCAAGGTCTTACATGGGCCACTGTTTCATATATGTGCAAGTAGTACTCGTCACTTGTATCTGACCACACATCTCTTTGGCATGCTACGAGGGTGGTTTGAAAAGTTCTTGGAACGGAATAGATAAAAAGTACTTAGATCACTGAAACTTATTTTTTTCAATGTAGTCTCCTTGTAGATTAATGTACTTGTCCGATATTCAAGTGCCTTGATCCCATCTAGAAAATGAGTTTCCTCGAGGCCTGTAAAATAGTTGTCAGCTCTGGCTATCAATTCTTCGTTTGAAGTGAATCTTTGTCCACCTAGAAAACATTTCAATTTTGGGAAGAGATGGGAGTCTGATAAGAGTCATATCAGGTGAATAGGGGGGGGGGGGGGGGGAGCAGGTTGGCAACAATTCATACCTTAGTTCATGTAATCTTGCCATGGCAACAGCACGTTTTTGATCCAGCATCAAAAGTTGTCATCCATCTTGCAGATAATTTTTTCATTTCTAATTCTTCAGTTAAAATGTGATATACCCTATCAGATGACATCTGGCAAGAGTGACCAATTTCACGCACTTTCAATTGGAGATCCTCCATGAGCATCTTGTGCACTTTTGCAATGATTTCTGGAATAGTGACACATCTTGGTCGAACACTGCTCGGATCATCATCTAAGCTCTCCTGACCAAATTTAAATTCATTTGTCCACTTGGCAATAGTTGAATATGAAGGAGCAGAGTCCCCCAGTGTATTCTGGAAATCAGCATGAACGTCGTTTGCTTTCATTCCCTTCTTTACGAAGTACTTAATCACTGCTCAAATCTCAATTTTTTCCATCTTTGCAAATCACTACCCAGAAAAGACAACACAGCCATGTCACTGCCACAGCTCTCTTGGAAGAGCACTGACATGGCATGTGTTTACAGGCAACAGTCCAATGAATATCATCTGAACAACTCTTGCGATAGTGCAGACCTCTTGTGGTGATTCCGAGAACTTTTCAAACCACCCTCGTATTTGTGTGCTCCATGATAGTGACAACAGCAGATATTACTAATGATATATGAGATTGCCTTGAGTAAAGGGTAAGACTGAAAGGAGGATTGGGTTTTCCCACATTCTTCACATTTAGTATCACTAGACTTTATCGATTGGAATCCCAAACCATGTTGTGCAACATAGGTAACTAACCACATACGCACAATGTCAGGAAAAAAAGTGAAAAGCAATATGTGACAATCACAAGAGATACGTTGAGAAATCTTTACCAAAGAACATTTCATGTTACAAAAGAACATTTCACGTTCATCAAAAGTGACAACACTGATGATGACCTATTGTGTCACAAGTAATTGCTGGAGGTAATCAGGATTCATCATCTTATGTCTGTACCAGTTTAGAGTTATATTTAAACTGTCTCATCCCTCAATCCCCTGGGAATGTCTACACATTTTATGGAAACCTTTGTATTCAACACGAGATTCCAACTTTCAAGGACAAATTTAAACAGGCTCTGTTAATGATTTATCTTCTAATGAAACAAACCTGCGATGTCTGCTGCTGGAGAGAAAGTGCACTCTTTTTCATTGCAAGTCCATCCTCCCTCATCTGCTGTAGCAACAAATGAGTATCAAGACTGGAAGCTGTGTTTTCAGCACTTGATGACTGATTATACATAGGACATTCCTTATCTGAAATAAAAGAGAACTGGTAAGATGATTAACGTCACGCCAATGAGTGACAGGAAATGCGATTCCCAACAGGCAAATTAAACGATACATATTTATTTACCATGCATGTACTTTAATCCAAACAGAGATTAATTTACATATTTAATCTTACATTTAGTAAAAATCCCATAGAAACTGAGTACCACGGCAGTGAATTTAAAAAGTAAACTTCACTGTAAAATAATTTATTACACGCCATACAGGAGCAAATTATGTCATAACACAGCAACTTGAAGTCATGACCAATATGAAGTAGTGCAGAATCACAGGTCTCAAAATGTTTTGCATTTTCCTTCCTCCTTACTGGTAGATGGAAACTAATACTAAAACAGATGCTGAAAGAATGATGAGCAATCAGGAGAGCTACTGTGATTTAGTCATTCTAAAGTCACAATTTACTATGAAGTGCCTATAATAATTGCTACTGAATTCTTGACATCTGTGCACATGTCCACCGCACATCCATCGTGTGTGACATCCGGCAACTAGAGTTCTATGAATGTGCTGGGTGACACTTCCAAAAACTCCATCTGTAATGTCACACACTATCTTACATACCATCTATTCCATTAAATTTATATCAGAAGAAGAACCACAAGGAAGTAAAAATCTCATTACAAATGTGCTTAAGAGGATTGCAGGAACCACAAGCTGTTCCAGTTGCACAATAAAGAGAATAAAGGGGGGGGGGGGGGGGGGGGGACTGTTTCCTAAAGCTTTACAATTTCAAGAAAGACATGGAGTCACGGGAAGGAAACTTTATATTTAGGTAATATTAATGAACTGGTTGTCATGGGACAGATTGTCAGGGGGCTGACACATAATTTGTATGTGATACATGTTCTTTATTTTACATTTCTAGAATTGTAATAATCAACATTGTGTCCAATACTAACACGAGTTCTTTACAGACGAATGGAAAAACTGGTAGAAGCCGACATCGGGGAAGTTCAGTTTGGATTCCGCAGAAATGTTGGAACACGTGAGGCAATACCGACCTTACGACTTATCTTAGAAGAAAGATTAAGGAAAGGCAAACCTACATTTCTAGCATTTGTAGACTTAGAGAAAGCTTTTGACAATGTTGACCGGAATACTCTCTTTCAAATTCTAAAGGTGGCAGGGGTAAAATACAGGGAGCGAAAGGCTATTTACAATTTGTACAGAAATCAGATGGCAGTTATAAGAGTCGAGGGGCACGAAAGGGAAACAGTGGTTGGTAAGGGAGTGAGACAGTGTTGTAGCCTCTCCCTGATGTTATTCAATCTGTATATTTAGCAAGCAGTACGGGAAACAAAAGAAAAATTCAGATTAGGTATTAAAATCCATGGAGAAGAAATAAAAACTTTGAGGTTCGCTGATGACATTGTAATCTGTCAGACACAGCAAAGGACTTGGAAGAGCAGTTGAATGGAATGGACAGTGTCTTGAAAGGAGGATATAAGATGAACATCAACAAAAGCAAAATGAGGATAATGGAATGTAGTCGAATTAAGTCAGGTGATGCTGTGGGAATTAGATTAGGAAATGAGACACTTAAAGTAGTAAATGAGTTTTGCTATTTGGGGTTCAAAATAACTGATGATAGTCGAAGTAGAGAGAATATAAAATGTAGACTGGCAATGGCAAGGAAAGCATTTCTGAAGAAGAGAAATTTGTTAACATCAAGTATAGATTTAAGTGTCAGGAAGTCGTTTCTGAAAGTATTTGTATGGAGTGTAGCCATGTGTGGAAGCGAAACGTGGACGATAAATAGTTCGGACAAGAAGAGAATAGAAGCTTTCTAAATGTGGTGCTACAGAAGAATGCTGAAGATTAGATGGGTAGATCACATAACTAATGAGGAGGTATTGAATAGAATTGGGGAGAAGTGGAGTTTGTGACACAACTTGACAAGAAGAAGGGACCAGTTGGTAGGAAATGTTCTGAGGTATCAGGGTATCACAAATTTAGCATTGGAGGGCAGCGTGGAGGGTAAAAATCATAGAGGGAGACCAAGAGATGAATACACTAAGCATATTCACAAGGATGTAGGTTGCAATAAGTACTGGGAGACGAAGAAGCTTGCACAGGATAGAGTAGCATGGAGAGCTGCATCAAACCAGTCTCAGGACTGAAGACCACAACAACAACATGACATTTCTTCCTCATATCTTGTAGCTGGACTTGTTTTGCTTTGGTTGATCTTTTGTCTATGTGGCTATTTCTTGTCAAATTGCTTGTCATACTGACAATCATTTAATAAAGCTGTTTGCAGACTTACTAGCTGTTATGGAAGATACGTGTTTGTGAGCAGGCTGCAGCTGTTGAACTGGATCTCACCTATCACAGAGTACTCATTCGCAATTGAGCCCCCACCACTACCAATGTTCCTACCACACAATCTGCGGGAAGTACTCTAAAACATTTGAATAGTCTATAGTGCAGCACGTCTCATCAACTAATTGGAGCCCAGGCAAGGAATGCATACAAGAACACTGCTTGGAGAAGTCAAAGAAGATGAGCAGGTCAGTCCCTGAAATATTATGCACAAAATTGAATTTTCAATTCAGTTGAAAACCTGAAAATATAACTCCAGCCAATCGCCCTGAATGAATTTCAGCCATCACTTTACATCATCTATGGCAATGAGCTCTGCCAGAAGAAAAGCTGACTTGGGCAAATTCTCAGCATCCTAATCTTCCAAACAAGATGTGGAAATGAACAAGTACTACCAAAAATCCAACACCAGCAGTTCGCAGGATTAACTGCCATGCAAGCCTGAGATGATTTTTAATACCTGTGACTGATAAGATGTCACATCATCAACGGGGTTATTTCATTCCCATCTTTACATGCAGCTTCACTGCTTATTCTTGACAGCGAGTCCCAAGCTGAATCCATTAAGTGGAGAACTTCTGCATGGCAGAAACAAAAACATTCGATCACTTGCAGAAGAGGCCAGAACAAGTAGCAGGAAGTTTTACAATAATTAACACCACTGAGAACTAATTTGGCAAAGAGCTCACTCCACAAGTGCTGCCAATATCACATAAAATCAACTCAATGGAGCATGTTGGAGCTCGACTCGCACAGGAAATGACAGTAGAGGATAGCAGCAAAACCTGCAGACTGCTTACCTAAGTCTCAACATTTAATTCTAATAATGATTAACAAGTCGAAAAAAAAAAAAAAAATCAAGATGAAAAAGAAGCTGTAAAATTATAACTTGTTAAAGGTTAGGCTGGTAATGCATTGTACAATAAGATTATCAATTATTTTTTTCATAAAATATTTAATGTGTACTGAAGTGCTTTTATCACTGATCTAAGATATTTGGCAAGGTAATATGGGCCTTTGTGATTAAGGAAAAGGAACTTAATGTGATAGGCATTTTTGTAGGGCACTCAAGGAACCATCAATGCTAATAGTGGCTACTACGGTAATAGTAAGAGCAATAATTTAAGCAGTCAGTCACTGTACAGTATATTAAGTAATGACAAAACAAAATATAGTTGGTGTTTCAAGCCTCAGTAATGATCCAAGAAATGTACTTAATGATTCCAACCTTCCCAATACAACTGAGGGACAACTTAACCTAATTTCTCTTGAGATTACTTCTAATTAAGAAATTTTACCAAACATAGTCTACAGAGGTCTGTAAGTAGTATAAACACATTTGCCCACAATTAAAATCTAATGAAAAACATATGAATCTAAAGCAATGGAATATGAAGCTCACACAATGGAATAAGAAAAATCATCACTGCATTTGTGTGTTCATCCATCCGTACATCATATTCTGTGGATCCTACCCCATCAAAGAGAGAAACCTTTAGGGATACAGAGCCAGTCAATAATAAAAGATCCAGATGTGTCATAAATTTAATAAGTACACCATTTTAAGAATAAACTATCACTACACTGTGTAATACTGTTAGTGCTCATGGCAGTTAAAAAGAAACTATGAAATGACACAGAAAGCTGCTACTCCACAAGAAGTTGCTGCTTACTCAGTTGTATATTAAATATCTGCTGTTATCTCCCACTGGTAGTTTAATATTTATCTACTTGACTGCTCTGTAATTTTCAAAGACTGAATGCTATAAATACGGAGTCCTCTTTACAACATATCACTACATTAGTGTTCAAAATTAAAGCAACAAACTGCTATTTCCCCATCCTTTCCTAATTCACAATATAACCACACACAGTCAGCAGATGTCCATATGACCGTGTTCTGCATGGAAGATGGCATTCCGGGCAATGGGCAACCATGCCAACGATGACATCATGGCACCTATCAAATGGAGTAGTGTTCCCGGGTAACCCCACATCCAGAATCACTGTGTGCACAGTCACAGACAGTGCCTATCAGACACTCAGCGGTGGATGGCCACAGGAAGAATGGAAGCATGACAGCCGCAAACTGATTTTGCCCCATGGCTGAACGTGAAACATTCTGTTGTTTCTTGGATGTGGCGACAGTTTATGGAGAACAAAACTGTATCCAGAAGACCAGGGCTGAGCCAACCATGTGTGACATCAGAAAGAGAGTACTGTTATTTGGCTGTAAGAACATAATGATACCATGTTAGTACTGCACGGCAACTAGCATCTGACATCTGACCTCGAAGCAGCCACCGGACGTGCTGTATTGAGGCAAAAGATGTACAGAAGGCTTCAGCAGAGTGGTCTTTATTGTCAGAGACCTGCTGTATGTGTACCTCTAGTATCTTCACAGAAGGGAGTGTCTAGAATAGAGTAGTCGACATGCCACTTTGATGGTTGAACAGTGGGCCAATGTTCTTTTCATAGGTGAGTCCAGACTTGCTCTTATCTTGATGAGATCTTGGGGCCTCACTTGTGGTTGTTACAAGGTGCTGTGGACCCAGACTTTGTACTGATGGATGATAATGCTCAACCTCATACAGCTCAGGTGCTTGAAGTTTTCTTGGAAACAGAAGATATTGCACACATGGCATGGCCTGCTCACTCTCCCAATTTATGCAATACCATAGAGCAAGTATGGGATGCACTAGGGAGACGGGTTGCATCATGTCAGCATCCACCAACCACTCTACAAGACCTACAAGCAGTTCTGCAAGATGAAGGGCATTATTGCCTCCACATGAGATTGATGACGTCATTCATGGCATGCCCTGACATTGTCAGCCTTACTGCTGCCAGAGGTCGCCACACCCCATATTGAGCACATTAACCAGTTGCCGAAATGTGTGTGCTTTTCCATTGAATTTAGAAAAAATAAAGAACATTTTTGTCTACCATTATGCATTTGCAGTTATTTACGTTCTTTATTTTTTTACATTGTTCTACTTTACTATTACCTATTTATACTGTTTTGTGGCAAAATAAATGCAACCTTGCAAAATTTCCATTTGTTGCTTTAATTTTGGTCACCAATGTCTTTGTCAAGCAGTTTTACAATGAACTGCTCTCAGCCACATAACAACAAAATTTTTCAATCCTTAACTCTAGATCACTGGTTCTCAACCTTTCTGCGACAGTTACGCAAACCAATATACCCGAGTCTACTATCTAACAAAAGTTTGGATCCGAAAAGATTGTTTGAGCATTCCTGTTTTTAAATTATGGCACAACACACTATGTTTCATTGACATTCAATAAAGAAAACACAAAATTTTAGATGGTTTTACATTAAACAAGAAATAATGAGTCAGTGAGATGTTTCGTACTGCTTATATGTAACAATCTCTCTTACATTCAGTTTGGACTCTGGCAATGCTCATTGTAAATCCGATTCCAAATTCAATCAGTTCCTTGCTTTTGTTTTCATTGCTGCCATAGTCACAAATCCACTTTCAAACTATAAGTTTTTGGGAAAGGAATCAGCAATCTTACTGCTTTTTCTGACAATAGTGGCTACTCAGCACCAGTTTTTCTCTAAAATTTGCTAGTTCTGTGTTAGAGAAATTTATTTTCAGATTGTTGCCTTGACACTGTGCAAAAATTTCTCCTTTGCATTGAACTTCACAGTCTAAAAATATTCCTTCACTCATGGAAAACAGTCTTAAAACTCTGGCATTTACTTGTCATTTCCACAGTTCAAGAAAACAGTTAGTGACAGAATTTATAAAGGTAAGTGCTGACTTATATGTGAATGCACATTTTCACTGCTCGTGTCAAACATCACTATTAGTTCTGACAACATCTTGAACTTCAAGCATGTATTGTTGATACTGTACTCAAACTCATGTCTTCGATACGACTTCTGATTCTGTTGTAAGAAAGATGTGACTAGTTTAACTTTTCAACATGTTGATCTCTTAAGACTTCATGACATCCTCTCCTACCATATGAGGTTTCTTGGTTTCAACAATTTGAAGACACATTCAATATGAAGTTCTAGATGGCTTCTGTTAACTGGAAAAAATAGCCTGATGAATCCATGCGCGAACTTAATCTCCAGATGACTTCTTTCAAGCATTCTTTTAATTTTCTAGGTTTCATACTCTCTGCTGTTAGCATTTTACTGCACAGAACACACTGATGATTTTCATTAGCTTTAGCAACTATCATAGTAAAACCCCACTGCAGAAAAGCTACTCTGTATGGCACTGTTTCTGGGAGAAGGAAAAATTGTCGAAAAGTATGAGTATTTAACCACAAGAAGTGCACCATAATGCATTTCTGATAAAAGTGTCATGAAAATATAACATTATTAGTGAAGAACATAATCCAATAGATGTTTACTAAATTTATGAGTTTGAGGTTGCATCTATTTGCAACTGAACTACAGTGATTTATATTTTGCCCTACACATTTCATTTCAATTTATTTAGCTCGATCTTCAGTAGCCTCAACTATACGCAATTTCGCGTGCTGCTCATGCCCCTTATTTTAACTGCAAATTGATGTAATCTCAAAATCAGCAACTGGATGTAATCTCAAAACCATCAACATAATATTGCTTTGTTCATCTTAAGTCTGATATAGATGTCAACATTGGTTTGTATTACCTGGCAAAGGAAAGAGAACACCTGGGCAGGGTGTGAGCACCACGTTTACATCCAAGAAAGATATACAGAGATAATAAATGTGCAGCTGCAGCAGTCTTAAGCCAAGTATGCACTGGGATGCAAAGCTGCAAATCATTGTAGCACAGCTGCACCCAAACAGTAACTCAAATGAGTTCATGACTTATGTCTTCAGTTTGTGACATTGCATCTTGAATCTGGTGCTTGCGGGACAATTTGCAGGCATTTTGAATCCTATCCAAAATAAGATTTTCAGACTTAATGTTACAGAACATTGCTAGTGTGGACGTAAGTCAGTGACAAGTGAATCTCAACTATGCTGCTACACAGAATATCATGTAGTAAGTCACAACACCACATGTTTCATAAACAGATTTCTATTTGCTCATGAAGTGACCTCTTGACCGACTGTACTGTTGTTGCCGCAGTGTGTTCTCATTAAGTATGGAGTGAAAATGTGAAGAAACCAAGCAACTTCTAGATCCTTGTAGAGAAAAATGGCGAGTTGTGACACCCCAAGGACAATAATTATCACGTAAAAACAAAATGATGTTTGGCAATGGGTTACAAAGTGGTGTCAGTGCAAAATCAATGAAGCAAACAAGAGTAACCAAACTCTGATGATGTTTTGTTGATATATTTTGTACCCCTTGAACAAATGCAACAAACTCATAAAGCAATCTCCAGTCATCAGAAAACACAAAATACTTAAATATCTTCTGTAGTCATCCTCAAGGAATTTCTGAATCCTATTGTGTCCTCCACTTTTAAAGGTGTCAACAAGATCATGCCCATGTCTGTTTCCTTCTTTGAGCAACTTTTGAATCCATCAATGTAAATGAGCAGTGCTTCCGCTTTTCAGTTGGTGCATTTTAGGTTATACATTCCTGTGTACAAAATGTAGCTAACATATCAAAATACGTTTTTTATAATCATAAAAGACCTGTTTTTCTTTCTCACCAGAAAAGATATATTTACCAGTCTTATGTGTAATAGCTACAGAATATGTTTAAATGCATCCACACTGAGCATGCCACACTATATGCGTTCCTCCTGTTGTAACATCAGAGGAAGCAGGGCACCCATACGGGTTCAATTTGGATGGCTGTCGGCCTGAACCTGCCAGTAGAGGTAAGCGACCAGTATTATTAATATACATGACTGGATTTTAGAAAAGCTGAATAGTTGCAAACAAACAGGTACTGGTTGTTTTTTGGTGCATTTATTCCAAATGACATGTTTCAGGCTCTGACAGTCATCAGATTTCCTGGTGAAAACAATATAACACTCATACATTTTTTAACATCAAATGTTAAAAATAAAGTGCAAAATCAAACTAAGTGTCAGAACCAAAAAATACCATTTCATAGCAAAAATAACTTGACATCTTGTTCCTTACTCATACATTCATGAACCGAAAGGTGTGCCATATAATTTAAACTTGGAAAATGGTAATGTTCATCATGAGAAGGACTACAAAAAACTGCTGCTTCAGTGTGCTTGCACTTGCTAGGTAAACCACACGGTGTAAGGGGGCACCACTTTATGGAATTGCGGCTGTGCAAATGCCGATATGTTTACTAAAAATTAAAACCGTAACCAACAACAACTAAAAGTACATGTTGTGTGTCTACGCCTTGGCACATTAACACACACCTTGTAGTAGTACAAAGTACAACAAAGTCCATTATAAAATTGCAGAAAAAATATTTTGTCTAGAAAAGGCATGACTTGCCGAAGATTCCAAAAGGATCTGTTCAGATTTGCAATTGCACTTTTTGACTATTCATCAAACATAAAATCTTAAGACATTTGTCCCATCCCGTGGTTTACTATTGGGGCTATCAATATGCCAAACTGTTTACTGCATGTTAAAGTTTTGTAAGACAAGAGTACATAAAATAAAGGTTGCATCATGTGAATGTTTTTATGTGGGACAAACAGGGTGAGAGTTCAAAAAGAGGTTTAAAGAACACGGGTATGCGAGCAAAGTAGCACATTAGGTTCCCATTTAAAAGATAAAAGCCATATGCTGACAGAATTAGAAAGCAGCATGACAATTCTGCACACAGTGTGTCAGGGAAACAATTTGGACATCTTGGCGGAATTGAAAATACATGCATTCAGTCAAATGGCTCCAGAACTGCTAATCAAGGAGCAAATCAGTAGTGGTAAAAAATTGGTTTTAGTCTTTTTGATAATTTGTTGTAAGAGAGGAATGTAACTTCTGTGATAATTTTTGTAACCACTTTTCTTAAGTTGGGTATATAGATAACCACCACCTTTCCCTTTACTATTTTTTTGTGTCCTACAGTGGTGAGTATCAGGTCCTTTAAAAAAGAGGAAAAAGCCACCGTCAGTCAGTAACACCAGTGTTAAGAATAAGAGAATGTATGGTGGAAAAAATTACGCAAACCCCTAAAAAAACACGCACACCGTAAGTAAACTCTGTCCGAACAGGCCAGGAAGGCCCAAAGTACTGACCGGCCACCGTGTCATCCTCAGCCCACAGACATCACTAGATGCGGACATGGAGGGGCATGTGGTCAGCACACCACTCTCCTGGCCATATGTCAATTTACGAGACTGGAGCCGCTACTTCTCAATCAAGTAGCTCCTCAGTTTGCCTCACAAGGACTGAGTGCACCCCGCTTGTCAACAGTGCTCAGCAGACCTGATGGTCACCCATCCAAGTGCCAGCCCAGCCTGCCAGCACTTAACTTCAGTGATCTGACGGGAACTGGTGTTAATACTGCAGCAAGGCCTTTGGCCATGTGAATCCCTAATCTACAGATTTAATTTTTTATGCAGAAGTCAAACATTTTCCGAGAAACTACTTCAGCATGAGATGCAGATTTGGTTCCTTTACACAAAGAAACCTTTTAAACAGCACAGATGATGATTCAACAGCCAGTTATCTCCTTTCCTTCAACCACACCTACATACAGACATTATTCTTTGTGTTACAGGGCTAAAAAGTCTACCACAAAGTGTACATGACAAAGAAATGGGCACTGAATCTGAATAATGAGTCAGTGTTTGTTACGCTTTACACGAGGAGTGTTGTCACAGGCTACACGTCTGGATCAGCTCTGCCCAGGAGGTGGCTTGGGGAGCTCGAGCATCATAATAAAGGTGAGAGCAGACACTGGTACATAGCGTAAACTGTGTGCTATCTTTCGAGGCATGATTAGATGTCATGATTGCAGGCCAAGTCACTCACTGCATCAAGATGATAGTCAACATAGTCTCTTTTTACGTTAGTGATCGTATTGTAACAAAATAGTTCACGCAGATTTCTTTATGTATTTTACTCTCTCTTTATCTCCAGCTTGCAACTACAATTATGGCCATATTTGAAATCATAGACATGTGCGTGTGTGTGCACGCGCAACTTTTGTTCTGTAGTTAAAAAGCCAGCTTGAAGCATAAGTGAAAAGCAATTCTGTCTACTATGAAGTAATTTTTAGATAATAACTGTGAATGTCATTTATGGTGATCTTTTTATGATTACTGCTCACAAGAAGACAGTACAAACTTCCCCTCACCAATTTGATTCATACTAACAGTGTGTGTAGGGCACAACTGGGACTTTAACATACATAAACAGGAACAGGCAACTTTCAAGCAGTTTTGAGAAAATTGAGTTCGAAAATTATAGGCATGCTTATACTGTAAGCTTTGTAGGACCACCAGTGTTCATGAGATCTGCAGCCGAGCAAGTAAGCACTTAGTTTCATATATGTGAGGTCCCTGGATCAAATCTCGATGCTGGCAGTTTATTTTTCAATCCCATATAATTCTAACAACAAATTTATTAAGACAATAAAAAGTATCAATATTTAATCACTCATTTATTTTTTTATAATATTTTACATGAAAAAAATTAGAAAAATTTTTTTTCTTCAAGGAGATTGAAAATCAAAAAAAGGATACACGAGGACTTTCAATCAAATCAGTGTAGTCATTTTATTTACATTATTACATCTACATTTGTGAAGATTATAATGTGTATCCTATTCAGCACTGCTTGAATCAGGACGATACTGACTGTAGAAACATGGAAAACTATATTTATTGCAACATACATCACATGTAAGGTACATCAATTTTTTCATGTGCATGATTTTTTCAATATATCTATTTTCAAAAGAAACTTGATTTACATTTATAAACGGTCACTGATCACCACACAAATTTGCGGCATACCATGCCCATCGAAGCACAGTATTAAGTACTGGTGCAGATAACTCATAAAAAGATAGAGTACTGGCAGTGAGATTCGATACAGAAACCTCATGCTTATAAAACTAAGTGCAAGGAAGTAATACCAGCAGCAAGATTCAATCCAGACCTCGGCATATGAAACTAAGTGCTTATTTGCTCAGCTATGGACTTGTTGCATATTAGCAACCATACAAAATATATACACATGCCTAAAATTTTCAAACACAATTATGGTTGTGAGTTGTGTCTTTCTACTTATATATGTTGAAGTCCTATCCATATCCTGCACACCCTGTCAATATGAATCAAGTTGGTGAAGGGAAGTTCATGTGGTCCCCTTGTCAGTGGCACCACAACTACAAATAAAAAAATCTTCCACATCCACTGACACCTTATCAATTCTGCTATTTATGTGCAATAATAAATGAAAGGAAGTGTTGTAAATTAGCAATTTCTTACACAACAGTTGGCACTTGAATAGCAAAATTTCACTCATTTTCTTCTATGTTTCTTCTAACAATCTGAAATACATTGACTAAGCATTCAAATCAGATGCATTAACTTCATGTATTCCACTGACTTGGTTGGTGAACAAATGACTGACTTCTGAACGAAGTACAATGAGTGACCCAATAACTCATTGGAGCCTATAACGAACATGCCCCCCGAAACAAGTAGCCAGTTGAAGATAGCTATCATTGCCGACTACACGTGAATTTCATATGTCATTAACACATCCGCTGTGGTCTCTGCCACATCATGTTGTATATTTATGCCCTTTGTTGATAATTTTAGAATTAGCTACCTGTCTAAAAATTATCAGTCTAATGAAGTAGTGACGTAAATTTTTTAAAACTATGTGGGTTCTGTGAGTGAACAATAATTGAACTTTTTCTATTTTTAGCCCTAGATTATTTCATTTCACTTCTTTAGGTGTAATTACCTCACATATGGAACTATTGATTTAGACAGTCACATTAGCTGGCAAGTAATCAGAGAGGTAAGTTTTTGATTTTCTTTTGAGTGGGGTGGGCTTCTCAGTTGCTTGCTTTATGATACGTGGGATCTTAATGAATATCTTTGCACCAAAAGCACATAGCTCCACCATGAACCCCAGGCAAGGAGGCAAAGTCTATATTAAAATTATATTTTTATCTGGTATTGTGATTATGTTGATCACAGTTCCACTGAAATGATTCCTATTGTCAGCAACAAAAACAATTTAGGAATGCAGCAATCATTGATAGCATTCAACCATATTCTGTTCTATACGCAGCTCAATAACGTGTTTTGACGGACAATTATCATCATCATCATCATCATCATCATCATCATCATCATCATCTAGTTGTAAAAAATAGCTTCTAAAGATAAAATGCTAAAATATCAACTGCAGTGTACAGAAGATAAAATAGGCTCTGGGCTCTTTTCTTAGATTAAAATCTTCGACATCTATCAGTGGTTCCCCATCTCACACTGCACATTACACCAGGCCACTCTGTTCTATTGTGAGCTCCAAAAGTGTCAAGTTGACACTTCTGTACGGATCTGAAGGTTAATGTGAACTGACATGTCCACAGCATTACTGTATAACTGCAGCTTATTGGCTAAACCATAATGCTCTTCAATTAGCCACCTACTTTTCCCCATTTCCTAAGCTGACGATCATCAGCCTCTAGCTATTCCATCAAAGAGGTATCAAAAATATATAATCATGTTTTGGCCCTAAAAATAATTCTACAAAGCCATTAAGAAATATCATTTCGTTCCAGAATGAGATTTTCACTCTGCAGCGGAGTGTGCGCTGATATGAAACTTCCTGGCAGATTAACACTGTGTGCCAGACAGAGACTCAAACTCGGGACCCTGAGAGCACTTGCCCACAAAAGACAAAGGTCCCGAGTTTGAGTCTCTGTCCGGCACACAGTGTTAATCTGCCAGGAAGTTTCATATCATTTCATTGTCTTTCATTTGTGCCTTCAGAATATTGCCATGCTTCTCTTTGCAAATGGCAATCTCCAGTTCTTCTAACAAGTCAAATTTCCTCTCATTCTTTTCTATGAGCAAGTTTTGTAAGTCGTCGTCTTAATGGGACGACCTGTCTTGTATACATGATTCACAACAACTGATTTGTCACAAGTACTTAATCTGACTGCAACTTTCTCTTACTTGTGCCTGATCCATTGTTCTTCCTGTTTGTCCAATATACCCTGCATCAAGGGTGTGCATTGAATTTCATAAACTTGAACTTATTTATCTTTGTACCAACATCATGCTTGAAGTTATACTTAATTAGATTGTTTGTCAGGAACACTATTTTAATACTGTGGGTTTAAAAATGTTCATGGTCTTTTGTGGGCACAGAATCATGACCATTTTCATTTAATCTCAGTTAAATCTATTCCTTCGGTGCTTATTACCTTTATGCAGCAATTTATTAATAATATATGCTTTGTAACTAGTGTTAACTGCTATCTTTTTAATGATGTTTAGTCCCGTGTCTCTACCTTCTTGATCTTGGTGTAGTGCACACTGTAGTCAGTAAACTGCACTTCGCACTACACCATGGAAGGAAGGTTATTTATAAGACTGCGGATGGCACAAATCACTAGTAATCACAGCATCAGTTGTTGCTTTTCTGCAAATGGTAAATGTGTGCTTACTGCCCTGCTTTTTAACATTCAAATTAAGGAATGACCTTGTGGATAACATCAGAAGTTCACTGAAGCTTTTTGCGGATGATGCTGTAGTATATCGAGAGGTTGTAACCATGAAAAATTGTACTGAAATGCAGGAGGATCTGCAACGAATTGACGCATGGTGCAGGGAATGGCAATTGAATCTCAATGTAGACAAGTGTAATGTGCTGCAAATACATAGGAAGAAAGATCCATTATCATTTAGCTACAATTTAGCAGGTCAGCAACTGGAAGCAGTTAATTCCATAAATTATCTGGGATAGGCATTAGGTGATTTAAAATGGAATGATCATATAAAGATCAGTAAAGCAGATGCCAGACCGAGATTCATTGGAAGAATCCTAAGGAAATGCAATCCGAAAACAAAGGAAGTAGGTTACAGTACACTTGTTCACCCATTGCTTGAATATTGCTCAGCAGTGTGGGATCCGTACCAGATATGGTTGACAGAAGAGGTAGAAAAGATCCAATGGAGAGCAGCGTGCTTCGTTACAGGATCATTTAGTAATCACGAAAGCATTACGGAGATGATAGATAAACTCCAGTGCAGGAGAGACACTCAGTAGCTCGGTATGGGCTTTTGTTGAAGTTTCGAGAACATATCTTCACCAAGGAGTCATGCAGTATATTGCTCCCTCCTACGTATATCTCGTGAAGAGACCATGAGGATAAAATCAGAGAGATAAGAGCCCACATGGGGGCATACTGACAATCTTTCTTTCCACGAACAATACGAGACTGGAATAGAAGGGAGAACTGATACATGCACTCAAAGTACCCTCCACCACGCACCGTCGGGTGGCTTGCAGAGTATGGATGCAGATGTAGATGTAGAAGGAATTGAAAAATGCTGTCAATTTCATGGTCCACAGTAAACTTAACTTTGATATGGGTGTCACTGAACTTTTTTACTGTTTCATCAATACCTCATCAGAACGGCCAACAAGCAACAAAGTATTGTCTACATAAAATTTATAATAAACAATTGTACCCTTAATGGTTAGGTTAGACTAAAGATTTGTCTTCTACATCATTGCTAAAAATGTCAGGCATAGTCCATGCCTGTGAAAGTTCAATAGTTCAATTAAATCGCTGGTCTCTTGTCTTGAAAGTTTACTGTATTTAAGGTCATTTCTTCTGATTATCTCTACAGTTTCATGACCAAAACACCGGAGTATGTATTCTTAACATCTAGCGAAACCAAATGGGAATCATCAGTGACTGGCTTCTCCTTCATGTTGTCAATTAGAGCCATACTATCATACACTGAACAGTTGTTCTCATACATGTAACAAGAATTTTGTTGTGCAATCTAGATATATACTCAGTGAACAGAACAGCACTTACAAATCTTGCACATAGAAAACAAAGGGAACAAACTTGACATGCTAGAAGAATTGGATATTGTTATTCATGAAAAGAAACATAGAAATATTATGAATACACAAGTGAAAGACAATGAAATGACATTTCTTAGCATCTTCGTAGAATTATTTTTAGGGCAGATTTATGATTATAAATGGTAATACCTCGTTGACAGAGTAGTTAGTGGCTGGCAATAGTATGATTAAGAAATGAAGAAAAGCAGGTACCAATAGAACAGCATTATGGTTGAGCCAATTGCTGCAGTTACACGTAATGCTGCAAACATGTCCATTCATAACAACTCCTTAATCTCTGCAGAAGTGTCAACTTGACACACTTGGAGCCCACAGCAGAGCAGTAAGACGCAGTGTGGTGTAGTATGTGGTGTGAGATGGGACAAAATATTGAACTGCATAAAGGAGTGAATGCATTGGGAAATGAGTGTAAGACTTCCAAGATCCTTAAGATTTTGACCATCATGTCGATCAAATGCCACATCAGACAACTGTAGGTGACACCCTTCACCCTCTGGCAGCCACGGTATTTTTGGAAATAAGACATCCTGCAGCCACTTCATTTTTAGTCAAACTTGGTAGCAGTGAAAGAAGCAAATATTTGTGAATTTCACACTTCTTTCAAAACCCTAGGACAGGTAAATACAAGTAACAGAACATGTTAGTCAGATGCAACTGATGTGGAGTTATAATGTTACATGTCACTTATGACTGGTACCTCGGTAGGTATCTAATGTCTAATATTTTTTGGAAGTTTTAACCTGATTTGTCAACAGGCACAGCCAATAATGTGGGTGTTACCTCAACAACAATGAGGTTGAGTGTAGATGGTAGGATTAGTTTGCTTCATACCTTTAGTGTGCGTAAGACGGCTGTTGAAAAGTTGAGTGAAGAAGTAGTGCATAGCATTTTACAAGTTATCAGTGATTAAGAGATTTCTTCTAATGACTATTCCATATCAGATATGGAATCCTGTGATTCAGATGATGAAGGATATACTAAGAACAAACGCAGCTGTTGTATTTCAGCAAACAGAAACAGAAGAAGAGGAAAGATTGGTAGACCCCATATGAACAAAAGTATTGTTGGCAGAAATAAAAGAAATCATTCAGATAGTGAAGGGAGACGAAAATTTAATAGTCATGGGTGACTGGAATTCGGTAGTAGGAAGATGGAGAGAAGGAAACGTAGTAGGTGAATAATGATTTTGGCTAAGAAATGAAAGAGGAAGCCGCCTGGTAGAATTTTGCACAGAGCATAACTTAATCATAGCTAACACTTGGTTCAAGAATCATGAAAGAAGGTTGTATACATGGAAGAAGCCTGGAGATACTAAAAGGTATCAGATAGATTATATAATGGTAAGACAGAGACTTAGGAACCAGGTATTATATTGTAAGACATTTCCAGGGGCAGATGTGGACTCTGACCACAATCTATTGGTTATGAACTGTAGATTAAAACTGAAGAAACTGCAAAAAGGTGGGAATTTAAGGAGATGGGACCTGGATAAACTGACTAAATCAGAGGTTGTACGGAGTTTCAGGGAGAGTGTAAGGGAACAAATGGCAGGAATGAGGGAAAGAAATACAGTAGAAGAAGAATGGGTAGCTTTGGGGGATGAAGTAGTGAAGGCAGCAGAGGATCAGGTAGGTAAAAACACTAGGGCTAGTAGAAATCCTTGGGTAGCAGAAGAAATATTGAATTTAATTGATGAAAGGAGAAAATATAAAAATGCAGTAAATGAAGCAGGCAAAAAGGAATACAAACGTCTAAAAAATGAGATCGACAGGAAGTGCAAAATGGCTAAGCAGGGATGGCTGGAGGACAAATGTAAGGATGTAGAGGCTTATCTCACTAGGGGTACGATACATACTGCCTACAGGAAAATTAAAGAGACCTTTGGAGAAAAGAGAACCACTTGTATGAATATCAAGAGCTCTCATGGAAACCCAGTTCTAAGCAAAGAAGGGAAAGCAGAAAGGTGGAAAGAGTATATAGAGGGTCTATACAAGGGCGATGTACTTGAGGACAATATTATGGAAATGGAAGAGGATGTAGATGAAGATGAAATGGGAGATATTATACTGCGTGAAGAGTTTGACAGAGCACTGAAAGAGCTGAGTCGAAACAAGGCCCCGGGAGTAGACAACATGTGGAGAGCAAGATGTATGAGACAGGCGAAATACCCTCAGACTTCAAGAAGAATATAATAATTCCAATCCCAAAGAAAGCAGGTGTTGACAGATGTGAAAATTACTGAACTATCAGTTTAATAAGCCACAGCTGCAAAATACTAACGCGAATTCTTTACAGACGAATGGAAAAACTAGTATAAGCCGACCTTGGGGACGATCAGTTTGGATTCCGTAGAAATATTGGAACACTGCAATACTGACCCTATGGCTTATCTTAGAAGCTACATTAAGGAAAGGCAAACCTACGTTTCTAGCATTTGTAGACTTAGAGAAAGCTTTTGACAATGTTGACTGGAATACTCTCTTTCAAATTTTGAAGGTGGCAGGTGTAAAGTATAGGGAGCGATAGGCTATTTACAATTTGTATAGAAACCAAATGGCAGTTATAAGAGTTAAGGGGCATGAAAGGGAAGCAGTGGTTGGGAAGGGAGTGAGACAGGGTTGTAGCCTCTCCCCGATGTTATTCAATCTGTATATTGAGCATGCAGCGAAGGCAACAAAAGAAAAGTTCGGAGTAGGTATTAAAATCCATGGAGAAGAAATAAAAACTTTGAGGTTCGCCGATGACATTGTAATTCTGTCAGAGACAGCAAAGGACTTGGAAGAGCAGTTGAACGGAATGGATAGTGTCTTGAAGGGATGATATAAGATGAAAATCAACAAAAGCAAAACGAGGATAATGGAATGTAGTGAAATTAATTTGTGTGATGTTGAGGGTATTAGATTACGAAATGAGACACTTAAAGTAGTAAAGGAGTTTTGCTATTTGGGGAGCAAAATAACTGATGATGGTCGAAGTAGGTAGGATATAAAATGTAGACTGGCAATGGGAAGGAAAGCGCTTCTGAAGAAGAGAAATTTGTTAACATCGAGTATAGATTTAAGTGTCAGGAAGTCGTTTCTGAAAGTATTTGTATGGAAGTGAAACATGGACAATAAATAGTTTAGATAAGAAGAGAATAGAAGCTTTCGAAATGTGGTGCTACAGAAGAGTGCTGAAGATTATATGGTTAGATCATATAATTAATGAGGAGGTACTGAATAGGATTGGGGAGAAGAGAAGTTTGTGGCACAACTTGACTAGAGGAAGGGATCGGTTGGTAGGACATGTTCTGAGGCATCAAGGGATCACCAATTTAGTATTGGAGGGCAGCGTGGAGGGTAAAAATCGTAGAGGGAGACCAAGAGATGAGTACACCAAGCAGATTCAGAAGGATGTACGTTTCAGTAGGTACTGGGAGATGAAGAAGCTTGCGCAGGATAGAGTAGCATGGCGAGCTGCATCAAACCAGTCTCAGGACTGAAGACCACAACAACAACAGATCGCTACTCACCATAAAGATGACACTTTGAGTTGCAGACAGGAGAGAAGATTAGATCACAACAGGCACAACGAAAAGACTGTTACACATTCAGCCTTTCATGTGTGTGGGCTGCTTCAGAAATCATCATCCGCATCACTACTTCCAAAAACAAAAAATGAGAAAAGGACAGACTGCTGCTAATCATAAAGGTTACAAGATGAGTTGCAGACAGGCACAATGAAAAGAGTGTTAGACATTGACAGTGGTCGGAGATAGCAAATGGGTGCATGAGGTTTACTCGCTTGTGTGTGTGTGTGTGTGTGTGTGTGTGTGTGTGTGTGTGTGTGTGTGGGCGCGCGCGCCTTTCTGAAGAAGGCTTTGGCTGCAGCTCAAAGTACCATCTTTACAGTGAGTAGCAATCTATCCTTTTTATGATATTGTTGGTAATCGAACCTGGACTTTCCACTTTTTCATACTAATAAACGTGTTATTTGTGAAGCACATATAGTAAATTTTGTGTCTGCTGTATTTAAGCCAATTTCTTCTGTTGTACACAAGGCCATGACCACTGTGTCCAAAGCTTCAGGAGAGGGGGACAGCCTTTGCCTGCACAATAAAATTGCACTTTATGTCAGCCTGATGAGAGTCACACAGTTTCTCTGAAATAAAGGGTGTCATCCACATCTGCCTGATGTGATCTAGCATGAAAATATTAGTGTCAATCACACTCAGCTGACTCACAATAAGTTGCCTGACATTTACTATGTTAAACAGGCCTCTTCAATAAACATGGTTGCCTACTTTATACAGTATTCTTATTATTTACTTCCATTGAATAAATACAATCTTTACTCTACATACAATTGCCCCAGAACATACTTCCACAAGACAACATGACATGAAATTACACAAAAATAAGCAAATAGTTTCTCTTTAGGTCAAGACAATGAGGATAAAACTTGCTGAACAGCCAACCACATTTTTGTTTCTCTTTATTTATGCCAAGGCACATTTTGAGCTTTTATCAATTTTCAGTTGCTTTAATATAGTTACTTCATCATCATTACAGCATCTATATGAACTACAGTTGGTTCAGTAATGTTTATGTCTGGTGCTAGCAGTCGTTTTTGCTTGGCTGAAATTGCATAAACTAATCTTTTTCAGATTAAGACAAACTATTTGCCCATTCAGCAGAGTTGCGTCTGGTTAAGGTTGAGCTTGGATCTTTCAGTAGCGCGATTCTGTCATCCGTAACATACAATTTTCTGACTCATCCATTAAGTCACTGGAAGATCATTTACAAGGGTTAAGTAAAGGAATTGTCCCAGTACCAATCCTTGTGGGATCCAACATTATGTTCCACCATTCTGAGGTTAGCTTCATGCTTGTTAACACAGCCTGTCAATGACACTCCTCTGCTTTCTGTTAAAACTTTGGCGACATGACAGCCAAGTGACAAGCATGATTACAGTGCTCATGAAAAAATAAGTTTTTATCATACTTTTTGATTGAATTTTTGTTCTTTTTTTGTTTGTTTCACATCATGAAAACGTTTTGCAGTACATTCAGTGGTTATTATATTGAAAGTTTATTGGTACACTGAATTTCTGACGGTCTTCACCCAGGTCTGATTTTTGTTTCCATACTAAACCAACACTTATTATAATATGTGCATGTTCCTCATGTATATACACAATTTTTGCTTTCAATAGCTACACTAGTGTCTTTTTTCTTGTCACAAAAGTAATTTGGTGTCTCTGCATAATGTTTAGAAAAATCTGGATGGCCAGATGGGATCTGAATCGTTGTTCTCCTGAATTTGAGTCCAGTGTGCTAACCACAGAGCCACCTCACTTGGTGAGAGAGCATACAAGCCCCATTAACAAAAAGTAATAAACTACTTCTTTAGTTAAGGCATTTTTCCCACATTATCTAAAACATGCATGTGTTGTACCCTTACTGAAGGAAGGTAACGCAGGATTGGAAACTACAGGCCAGTCTCACTACTGCCTGCATTATCAAAGATAATCAAATCAATCATGAAAGATAGGCAAATGAGTTACATCTTTAAGTTACAACTTTGAAATGATGCAAAGTTTGGTTTCCAAAGTGGACGAGGTACACTATTAGTTGTTATAAAGATCAAAGAAGTGGTACTTGCTCTTGACAAGAACAACTGTGTCACAGGTATATTCTTAGGCTTCTCTGACTCTTTTTCCAATATTGACCATAACATACCACTAAACAAACTAGAAGCACCAGTTATAAGAGGAACAACAAAGGAATGGTTTCAATCTTACCTGGAAAATAGGATGCAGAAGACGAAAAGTGTTCACATATCTGCTGGTGACAAATTTTCAGTAAAACAACTGTCAAGACAAGAAACCTATACATATAGGTGTTCCTCGGAGTAATATATTGGGTCAGTTATGATTTTAATACACAGGGTGATAACAATTAAAGCTGCAGAGCCAAAACAATGTAAACAACAAACCATTGCTCAAAATGACACCAAATTTGAATGAAATATTATTGAAGAAGGGGGAAACATTATGGATACAGAAAAAATTTAACAATAATTTTACTACCAGATGGTGCCATAAGTTGCAGAATATGTAAAACAAAAGATATGGCGTGAACAGCTGTTCGTCAGTTTGCATCTGAGCAGTGTTGTCAACATGTAAATGTTGATTCTTTTGATAAATATTTATCATGCAAGAATTTCTTCAAAGCTTCCAGACCAGGAGATGAGACAAGACTTTCAAAACATTTTCTCAAAAACGGTAAAATAGGTGAAGTATGTCAGTTGTCAGTGTGTTTCAGTTCAGTTCGTGAAATGCCTTTGAACAGGAGCTTGATTTGGTAGTGATTGACTATTACTTCCGGATGTTTCACATTAATTTTGTTCAATTTAAGTGCACTTGCTTGCTTGTTTTTCTATACAAGTTCGTTAATCTGTCTAGCTTACAAATGAATCGTGGGTATATTTCTATCAGCACAACATTTTGAATATTTTCATGCTTGCACTCGTGATGGTTGATACAGAGGTGATGTGAAAGTTCTTTTTAACTAATATTTTTACATTTATTCCATTCCCCAGGCAGTTGAGGTGATCTTTGAAACTCATTAAAAATTGTCTAAAGCTTGTTAATCTGGTTTAATTTGCACTGAATACCATTATATATTATTCAATATTGTATTATTTACATTACAGGTTGGATAGGACCTGATACAACTAATTGATGATCCGCGACTTGCAACTACTGTTGAATTACATTAAGAGTACACAAAAAAAAGGATCTCGTGAGTCACACAAAGACTGAAAAATGTAAGAAGGCTGTAGCATTTGACAAATCTGCAAAGTCACGCAAAACTTTGACTTCAACGTTCAAACCAGTTTTGTCAGAAACAACCAAGATAGCTGAACTGAAAATTGTTGCATTCATCGCAGAGCACAGTTCATTACAGACAGTGAACCACATGATCGAGATACTACCACAGCTACACCCTTCGGCATCTGCGATTTTGGATCTAAAACTCCATCGTACTAAATGTTTGATGCTAATTAAAAATGTGCTCAGTCCGTGCATGCTTCAGGATTTGGTAGAAGCAATTGATGATGGTCCATATTCAATCATAATTGATGAGAGCACTGATCTTTCGACACAAAAATTTGTGTGTTATGCTGTGCTTTTTCTGTGCAAAGAAAAAGGCACTGATCACAACTTTTTACTGATTGATAAAAATAATTATAATTGATACTAAGGCAAAAAGTATGCACGGTGCCACTGAAGCTCAATTAGAAGAAGATGATTTAGGAGTTGAAAATATGGTCGGGATTGGCGTCGATGGTGCGAATGTCATGGGTGGGAAACACAATTCAGTCACCGCTCTGTTTAAGAATGAAATAAGCGACATAATTGTCATGAGGTGCATTTGTCATTCACTCCATCTGTGTGCTGGTAAGGCATCGAAAACATTACTGTGTCAACTGGAATTCTTGGTACGGGAAATGCTTAGTTAGTTTTTCTACAGCCCTAAATGATCAGAAAAGTATAAGATATTGTACGAAACTATGAATGGTACTGGAAAAATAAAAAAG
This sequence comes from Schistocerca serialis cubense, assembly GCF_023864345.2. Taxonomy (NCBI): domain Eukaryota; kingdom Metazoa; phylum Arthropoda; class Insecta; order Orthoptera; family Acrididae; genus Schistocerca; species Schistocerca serialis. The sequence goes on from NC_064641.1 coordinate 268,205,408, forward strand.
ATTCAAGGCCTTAGTGGAACACGTTGGCTTGCATAGTCCAAGGCAGTTAATAGTTCAATGGGAAGAACTACAACTGCTATTTTCAATTGCTAAATCGGAAGATAAATGCTTTGTTGCTTTATGGCTGAACAGCTTTACGATATTATGACGAGATTACCATTCAAAGCTTTCCTGATCATCTTAAAATTTGTACTGAAAAGTGTAACACAACTGAATTTACTTTTCCAAAGTGATCACGTGGAACCTACTAAATTGCTCAAAGAATTATTTTCAAAAGTCTACTGCAAAAACTTGTTGTATCATCGAGCCTACAGAAAGTGAGTGACAGTGAATTATCAGATTTCGATTTCGAGACCCATCTAATGCATGCATCCGCAAAGTATTTTGGCCATGAGTTTCATTCCATTGCACAAAATATCGATGAGAAAGACTTACCCGATGTCAAAGAATGGTGCAAGAAATTTCTCTGTGCTTTGGAGCGAGAAATTCAAAAAAGATTGCCTGATAATTTGTCTATTCTGAAGACGATGGCCTATCTTCATCCTCAAGTTGCATTGTCTCAAATAAAACAGAGTGTGTCTGTCATTTTCACTAAAATTTACAGAACTCACTTATACGGTGACAAAAATGAAACAGAATAGGAATGGAATCAGTTGCAAAATCAGTCATGGTCGAATGTAACCATCTCTGTTGAATTTTATACTGAGGTATTTCAAGATTGCGATTCTGCTGGAGAAAAGCATTTTGGAAATGTAGCCAAAGTTTCTATGGCACTACTCACGCTACCAATATCAAACGCAAGCGTCAAACGTGCTTTTTTGACGTACAGTGTAATTAAAAATAAATTACACAATAATCTGTCTCTTGAAGTACTTCAAAGTATCATGATGGTAAGATTTACATTGCAAAGAGACTGTGGTTTGTGTGTCAAATTTGTTCCATCCACTCGTATGCTCGAAATATTCAACGTCACTATGTATGATCACAAACGCGCAGGAAATAGTAAAACGCAACATGATACTCAAGCCTTTACCGAAATATTCGATGTTTTATAAGTTGAAGTCAGAGTACATTTTTATTGTTCCTGAAATATTTTTGTTTCATGTTAAATTAGAAGAATTCGTACTGTGTGTTATTTTTTTTCCCCCTATCATTATTCTCTTAACTTTAAGATTTACTAACATCGAAGTATGTTAACAAACAGCATTACTAAGTTTTTCAAATAATAAATCAAACATCCTTACATAAAAATGTCTATTTTTATATCAATTAACATCATCACAACGCTTAAGAATTAGTCTAAAAAATTCGCCAGTGTCTGTTTATCATTATTTAGATTATAAGTGGCATTGTATAAAATACAACTATGTAAATAAAATCATCATTTCTTCCTACCCGAATGTTTTTTTATTAGTAGTTCAATGTTCCTATCAAACACAGGTGCCTCTTTGGAATTTTAGGTCATTCAAAGGAAAATTTAGGGGGATTTCGAATTGATCCTAAGGGGGAACGTTTTTTAGGAGTTGACAACACTGCATCTGAGATGCGTGACTGTCTCAATGTAGAATTGTGTGTTGTTGTTAAAGTCCTTTTACAAGAACATTGACTGTGTGCTAATAGTTCTGCAGAAGTTCTGGATACTAATGGATATGAAAAAAGGTGTTGGCCCGATGTTTGCCAAAGATCAGGAGAAAACTATTGGTAAATTCAAAAAGGCAGGTTCTTTTGATTTGCAGTGTTATAAAGGAAGGAAAGCAACTGATACGACATCAGTAGATGTGGGCACAGCACTGCTGGAGGGGTCAAGCAGAGGCAAACAAACATGTAGTAGACAGGCAATTGCCCAGACTTTAGCCAAGCCTGTGAACATGGTGCACAAAATTCTACGAAACATCCTGTATCATCCCATATTGCAGTCCACAACCGTGAACATCATGAGGAGATATCTGCTCCAAAGACGTTGCAGTCGACTTAGTAGTAGTATCAATACGAATTATTGCAACAGTCAACCAACACTAACCAACAGGGTTGTCAGTAACAGAAAAAGTAAAATCAAAACGACCTCCTCGAAAAACAGTCTGCCCTTTCAACACATCAACCAGCACGGACAAACTGATGTTCATGTTATACTCAGTCTCTACATCCAAAATAGATTTGTAAATAGTAGGCTTCCATCAGAACACACGATGTATCCTACGACGAGGCATGCTGCCGACTGTGTGTCAGCTACCGGAAACACGCTATTTATAGACGACACGTCACCCAAGGTCACGGACTTAGAATTATTTCGACTGCGGCGATGCACTTATCCAGCCGTCGCACATAGGAGCTCTAGAATGCGCGACGGCAACTGAGCGGGCGGCCTAACAACAAGGGGACCGAGCACATGAGTGATATCAAGATATTAGAGTGTGGAATGTTTAGGATGGGTCACATTCATACTGACCCAACAGGTTTCTTTTTTGCTGTCATGTCGTTTATTAAAACTAAGGGTACAGCTCTATGTCTACAGTTCAGAGGATGTACCACCACTTTATTACATACTATTATATACAGGTCTATCACCAACTATTTTACATTTCATATCAACACCTTTACCATGGACAGAGACACAAATATTATCATCATTAGAGAGTTTACAAGACCTGTGGGTCCTAACACACAATGGTTTATCAATAAAAAAAATTAGTCGATGTTTCACCAACACCACGAGCTTGAGACATGATTACCATGAACATCCGATAAAGAAGAACATCACGAGGAGGTATCTGCTCCAAAGATGTTGCAGTTGACTTAGTAGAAGTATCAACACTGCAACATCTTCCATCCCCAGTTTTCCAAACAGACTGGAGTTAGTGCGTGGGGTGTAGCAGCACATTCTGGGATCCAGAGTCTTCAGTGGAGCCCTTGACATGTGCAGCAATGAAGAATAAAACTGTGTTTATATGACAGAATGTTGTACAATAGTTACCACCTAAAAGAGGCAGTGCAGTTGTTAAGAAGCTGGCTTTACATTTGGGAGGATGGAGTTGGCTCTGCCCAGAAACCTTGCTTTTGGTTTCCTGTGGTTCAGGCAAATGCCAGGATGATTTGTTCAAGGGCTTGGCCAACCATCTGTCCCATTCTCCAAACCCATAGATACATATTATGTTTACAACACTGTAAGATGAATAAATAAATAACTAAATACATACTATGACTGTTTCCATACTACAGGAATTCCAACCAATGGCTTAATATTTTAGTTTGTCAAGTCAATTTGTGATCCACGTACTCTGAGGCTTTGGCAAGATCGCACAATATACCACCAGGATAATTTTTCTTGTTTATCTCTTGCAAGACTTCGTACATGAATTCTTGTATTGCTTCCTCTGTAGAGGACCCCATGCAATAACCAAATTGAGAGACAGATAATAAGGTCTACACAGATATGTGAATCAGTGTCGTATCTTAGGCCACTTTCTCAAAAAAATTTGAACAGACAGGAAGGAGTGAAATGGGTCAGTAATTCAAATGATTTGCTTGTTGTTGTTGTTGTTGCAGTCTTCAGTCCTGAGACTGGTTTGATGCAGCTCCATGCTACTCTATCCTGCGCAAGCTTCTTCATCTCCCAGTACCTACTGCAACGTACATCCTTCTGAATCTGCTTGGTGTACTCATCTCTTGGTCTCCCTCTACGATTTTTACCCTCCACGCTGCCCTCCAATACTAAATTGGTGATCCCTTGATGCCTCAGAACATGTCCTACCAACCGATCCCTTCTTCTAGTCATGTTGTGCCACAAACTTCTCTTCTCCCCAATCCTATTCAACACCTCCTCATTAGTTATGTGATCTACCCATCTAATCTTCAGCATTCTTCTGTAGCACCACATTTCGAAAGCTTCTATTCTCTTCTTGTCTAACCTATTTATCGTCCATGTTTCACTTCCATACATGGCTACACTCCATACAAATACTTTCAGAAACGACTTCCTGACACTTAAATCTATACTCGATATTAACAAATTTCTCTTCTTCAGAAATGCTTTTCTCCCCACTGCCAGTCTACATTTTATATCCTCTCTACTTCAACCATCATCAGTTATTTTGCTCCCCAAATAGCAAAACTCCTTTACTACTTTAAGTGTTTCATTTCCTAATCTAATACCCTCAACATCACCCAAATTAATTCGACTACATTCCATTATCCTCGTTTTGCTTTTGTTGATTTTCATCTTATATCCTCCCTTCAAGACACTATCCATTCCGTTCAACTGCTCTTCCAAGTCCTTTGCTGTCTCTGACAGAATTACAATATCATCGGCGAACCTCAAAGTTTTTATTTCTTCTCCATGGATTTTAGTACCTACTCCGAACTTTTCTTTTGTTTCCCTCACTGCATGCTCAATATACAGATTGAATAACATCGGGGAGAGGCTACAACCCTGTCTCACTCACTTCCCAACCACTGCTTCCCTTTCATGCCCCTTAACTCTTATAACTGCCATTTGGTTTCTATACAAATTGTAAATAGCCTATCACTTCCTATATTTTACACCTGCCACCTTCAAAATTTGAAAGAGAGTATTCCAGTCAACATTGTCAAAAGCTTTCTCTAAGTCTACAAATGCTAGAAACGTAGGTTTGCCTTTCCTTAATGTAGCTTCTAAGATAAGCCATAGGGTCAGTATTGCCTCATGTGTTCCAATATTTCTACGGAATCCAAACTGATCTTCTCCAAGGTCGGCTTATACTAGTTTTTCCATTCGTCTGTAAAGAATTTGCGTTAGTATTTTGCAGCCATGACTTATTAAACTGATAGTTCAGTAATTTTCACATCTGTCAACACCTGCTTTCTTTGGGATTGGAATTATTATATTCTTCTTGAAGTCTGAGGGTATTTCGCCTGTCTCATACATCTTGCTCTCCACATGGTAGAGTTTTGTCAGGACTGGCTATCCCAAGGCCGTCAGTAGTTCCAATGGAATGTTGTCTACTCCCGGGGCCTTGTTTCGGCTTAGGTCTTTCAGTGCTCTGTCAAACTCTTCATGCAGTATCATATCTCCCATTTCATCTTCATCTACATCCTCTTCCATTTCCATAATATTGTCCTCAAGTACATCGCCCTTGTATAGACCCTCTATATACTCTTTCCACCTTTCTGCTTTCCCTTCTTTGCTTAGAACTGGGTTTCCATGAGAGCTCTTGATATTCATACAAGTGGTTCTCTTTTCTCCAAAGGTCTCTTTAATTTTCCTGTAGGCAGTATCTATCTTACCCCTAGTGAGATAAGCCTCTACATCCTTACATTTGTCCTCCAGCCATCCCTGCTTAGCCATTTTGCACTTCCTGTTGATCTCATTTTTTAGACGTTTGTATTCCTTTTTGCCTGCTTCATTTACTGTATTTTTATATTTTCTCCTTTCATCAATTAAATTCAGTATTTCTTCTGTTACCCAAGGATTTCTACTAGCCCTCGTCTTTTTACCTACTTGATCCTCTGCTGCCTTCACTACTTCATTCCTCAAAGCTACCCATTTTTCTTCTATTGTATTTCTTTCCCCCATTCGTGCCATTTGTTCCCTTATGCTCTCCCTGAAACTCTGTACAACCTCTGGTTTAGTCAGTTTATCCAGGTCCCATCTCCTTAAATTCCCACCTTTTTGCAGTTTCTTCAGTTTTAATCTACAGTTCATAACCAATAGATTGTGGTCAGAGTCCACATCTGCCCCTTACAATTTAAAACCTGGTTCCTAAATCTCCGTCTTACCATTATATAATCTATCTGAAATCTGTCAGTATCTCCAGGCTTCTTCCATGTATACAACCTTCTTTTATGATTCTTGAACCAAGTGTTAGCTATGATTAAGTTGTGCTCTGTGCAAAATTCTACCAGGTGGCTTCCTCTTTCATTTCTTAGCCAAAATCATTATTCACCTACTACGTTTCCTTCTCTCCCTTTTCCTACTACCGAATTCCAGTCACCCATGACTATTAAATTTTCATCTCCCTTCAATATCTGAATAATTTCTTTTATTTCATCATACATTTCTTCAATTTCTTCGTCATCTGTAGAGCTAGTTGGCATATAAACTTGTACTACTGTAGTAGGCATGGCTTCGTGTCTATCTTGGCCACAATAATGGGTTCACTATGCTGTTTGTAGTAGCTTACCCACATTCCTAATTTTTTATTCATTATTAAACCTACTCCTGCTTTACCCCTATTTGATTTTGTATTTATAACCCTGTATTCGCCTGACCAAAAGTTATGTTCCTCCTGCCACCGAGCTTCACTAATTCCCACTATATCTAACTTTAACCTGTCCATTTCCCTTTTTAAATTTTCTAACCTACCTGCCCGATTAAGGGATCTGACATTCCACACTCCGATCCGTGGAACGCCAGTTTTCTTTCTCCTGATAACGACGTCCTCTTGAGTAGTCCTCACCTGGAGATCCGAATGGGGGACTATTTTACCTCCGGAATATTTTACCCAAGAGGACGCCATCATCATTAACCATACAGTAAAGCTGCATGCCCTTGGGTAAAATTACGGCTGTAGTTTTCCCTTGCTTTCAACCACTCGCAGTACCAGCACAGCAAGGCCGTTTTGGTTAGTGTTACAAGGCTAGATCAGTCAATCATCCAGACTGTTGCCCCTGCAACTACTGAAAAGGCTGCTGCCCCTCTTCAGGAACCACGCGTTTGTCTGGCCTCTCAACAGATACCCCTCCGTTGTGGTTGCACCAACGATATGGCTATCTGTATCGCTGAGGCACGCAAGCCTCCCCTTCAACGGCAAGGTCCATGGTTCATGGGGGGACGATTTGCTTATCTCTAGTTTTATACTGTGGCTGTTGTCTTCAGTCTAGAGACTGGTTTGATGCAGCTCTCCAAGCTACTCTATCCTGTGCAAGCTTCTTCATCTCCCAGTACCTACTGCAACCTACATCCTTCTGAATCTGCTTGGTGTACTCATCTCTTGGTCTCCCTCTACGATTTTTACCCTCCACGCTGCCCTCCAATACTAAACTGGTGATCCCTTGATGCCTCAGAACATGTCCTACTAACCGATCCCTTCTTCCAGTCAAGTTGGGCCACAAATTTCTCTTCTCCCCAATTCTATTCAATACCTCCTCATTAGTTATGTGATCTACCCATCTAATCTTCAGCATTCTTCTGTAGCACCACATTTAGAAAGCTTCTACTCTTTTTGTCTAAACCATTTATTGTTCACATTTCACTTCCATACATGGGTACACTACGTACAAATACCTTAAGAAAAGAATTCCTGTCACTTAAATCTATACTCGATGTTAACAAATTTCTCTTCTTCAGAAGCGCTTTCCTTGCCACTGCCAGTCTACATTTTATATCCTCTCTACTTCGACCATCATCAGTTATTTTGCTCCCCAAATAGCAAAACTCCTTTACTACTTTAAGTGTCTCTTTTCCTAATCTAATACCCTCAGCATCATCTGATTGAATTAGACTACATTCCATTATCCTCGTTTTGCTTTTGTTGATGTTCATCTTATATCTTCCTTTCAAGATACTGTGCATTCCGTTCAGCTGCGCTTCCAGGTCCTTTATACTATATATAGTGTACACTACATAAGTAAGTCAATTAGCAACCAAACCCAGAACCAATGACCATTTAGAAAAATAGATCAATGGTAGTTTATCAAGTCCATGTAAAATTTTAATATTCTGCTAGGAAGACTATTATAGCCAGCATAATTATTACAACTGATGTATCTTGTAATCTCTTTAGGAATGATATTTTTGAAACTGGCGGTGCATTCAGTGTCAGCTGATGTAAACATAACTCATCTATGATGAACAGTAGGAAAGACAAACAACTGTGCAAAACATTAAGATTACACATTACACAACTTAACATGAATAAAATACAGCAGTTCTCAGTTTTGGCTAATTAACACCACACTGAATGGTGTAGTATGATATTACGTAGCCACATAAAAAAATAAAAACAGAAGTACCTGTGTTGATGTGTCCCCACTTGTGACATTTAATGCAGCGAACATTACGCACTTGTATACCAAATGGTTGGTCCCGAATTTCTGAATCACCTTTACAGTAGCTAGAAGAAAGAACATCAATGCTAACACAACTTTTATTAGCAAAAGTTTTTAAGAAAAAAGAAGCAGCCAGTTCTAAACTAATATCATTATTTCAATAATATGAAATCTTGAATGGGAGAGTGCATTTTTTCTGTATGATGATTAACTCTGAAAGAGAAAGTGATAAAATCAATTTTTCAAACTGTGATATTCAAGTTAATGACCGAAGGTACACAAAAATTTTCCAGTAAAACATACATGCTTGGCAAATATTTAAAGACAAAGACTGTGTAATGGTATGTAAAATAAGTGAAAGGCAACTGCTCACACATAGAGGACTGGCAAGTGGCACATAAAAATACACAACAAAAGACAGTTAACACTAGCTTCCAAGCTTTTGCTCTCTCTCTCTTTCTTTCTTTTCTTCTTTTTTTAGTAAGAACACACACACACACACACACACACACACACACACACACACACACAAATGTACGTACAATACAAGGAGGGGTAGCCAGATGACTCAGCAGCTGCACGACAAGACAAACAGAATTCCGAGGGTAGGGCTTATAAGGGATACAGAGAGGTAGAGGGGAGGGGAGGGGAGGGGAGGGGAGGAAGATGGTGATGAAGATGGAGACAAGGAGGGGGAGGGAGAGCAAGGGAAAAAGGGCGGAGAAAAATGAAGGTGGGCAATGGAAAAAAAGAAAATGTTCCATGGCCTACATCCTGCATTCAAGACACACCATCCTACACTCAAGACACTCCTCACTTCCTTCACTGTTTTTCCACAGTTCCTGTCAAATTAACAGACTGCTTGTTACTCACTGTTGATGTAATGTCCTTATACACCAACACCCTCCTTGTCCTTCTCAACTTTAGAGCCACCATCCTAGATGCTGATCTCCACCTCTCAGATGGCTCCATAATACATTATTCATATCAAGTGCACCAACCTCCAACACTATTTTCATTCTGACAGCTGTCACCAGTTCATATTAAAAAGTCCCTACCATACAGTCTCACCACCCATGGAAAATAAATCTGCAGTGGAAAGTTGTCAAAATATACCAATAGCCTTACCAGAGCTTTTATTGAGAGACAATAGCCTTTCCCACATCCATAATCACATGCCCCGTGTCATCTCCTCCTCTGATACAAGTAACCCTGCTAATCAGGCATCAACCAGCACTCCTCTAATCACTGAGTGTCACCATCACCTTGAAAAGCTCAACCACAACCTCCACCAGTGTTTTGATTACCTCCTGTCATGCCCACATGAGGGATATCCAACCCAAAATCCTACCCCCCCCCCCCCCCCCCCCCCAAAAAAATCACCCAAAGTAGTGTTCCACCACCCACCCAACCTACAGAATATTCTTGTCCATTCCTATTCCAATCCTGCTCACAATCCTGCACTCCATGTGTCAGTTGCATGTGGTTGACTCAGGTGCAATACCCATCCCACACAGCCACCCACAACCTCCTACTGCAGTAGACAGACAGGCATCTGCCACCAAAAAAAAAGTGTGGCCATGTTTGAAAGCAGCCGTATTATATATTAGCTATGCTGCAATTACTGTACAGCATTGCATGTGGACATAAAAGTATCCAATTACCCAATTGTTCACTAGTGTGAATGGCAGTTCCAAAACTGTGGCAAACTGCAAATTTTACCATACAGTTGCCAAACTTGCAGTGCACAACTCTTAAACATGCATATCTTGAGCTCTCGCATTCTCCCTGGTCTAAACCTCTGGTAACTTGTTTCCCACTGCCTCATCTTACCGTTTTATTTCTCTCTTCTATTCTTCTATCCACACTATTCCTTCCCCATCCCCATCATGTCCAGCCTTCCTTCACCACTCTTCCCCCCTTCCCTATGTGAGTTCTCTCTCTCTCTCTCTCTCTCTCTCTCTCTCTCTCTCTCTATTTCCCATTTTTCTCCCTCTCCTCCCTTTTTTCCACCCATCTCCCTTACTCTCTCCTCTCCTTGTGTCTCTCTTCATCATCACCACCATCATCATCTTCTCCTTTTCTCCCCTCCCCTCCCTCTCTTTCTAACCCTTCTATATGCTGCCCTCTGAACTCCGTTCACCTTGTGCACTGCTTACTCAACTGGCGAAAGACCTGCCTTGCATTATTCTGTTACTCTCTCCTTGCCATTTATGTCCTTCCCTACACCCTCCCTGCTTCCATCTACCCAGGTAACTGCTTTCAATAACTGACATTCAATAATCAGTCCGTCTCTACCATAAGAATGTACATTTGACTGTCTGTGTGGTTATGTGTGTGAATGTACATACTCTTACAAGCAAAATGGCAAGGGTTCGAAAGCTAGTGTTAACCATTTTCTATAACATGTTTCTATGTATGACACATCAATTCTCTACAGGTAAGTGGTTGACTTTCCCTATTTTATTTATTTTTCCATCCAGAAATTTCCATTACTGTTATAGTGCGTAAACAATGATATCTTAAGATGCACCACAGGAATACTTTATAGCATTGACACAAAAGGCAGATTTAACTCAAGTATCACAAATTTAGGCAGGAAAATTGTACATTATCTTACAGTACATCTGAAGCAAGCAATCTGAAGGACAAGCTTGGCTAACTGTCTAGTTAATAAATCAATTTGTGCAAATAGCTTCTAATAAGGGAAATATTCTCCTTCAACAGAAAACATACGATAAAATCCAAATACAACATAGAGTGTCAACTATTTTGGGTGCGTGGACAAGCAGAAGCATTAAAAATAATGCATTTACATTTATAAGTACTCACTCCTCTCTTGGGGCATTGAATTTCCGCTGCCATTCAAATTTATACTCTGGCTCATCGTCTTCTCTTTCACGTTCTTTTTTAGTTCCTGGAGGTGGTTCATACATAAAATTGACACTAAGTTTGTCCTTGCTCTCCTTGCTCAGCAACGCCCTAGTAACAAAAAAAATTATTAACAAAAGAATACACAAATATTAACTTACATATCAGTGTCAAATCACAAAATCCCCGATGAAACTAAATCTTCGAACTATTTGGTAACAAGATTAACATAATACATCAAGACAACAATTTCAGCGAAGTGAACTAATTCACCAACCATCTAAATTCACACACTAAAATGTAATGCAATGAACTGCATGCATGCAAACTGGCAATACATTGTGGTGTCATATTATTATGACCACATGCTAACATACATATCAGTCATTTGTAGTACGTAGAACATCTAGACAAGCTAAAACCACATTGTTATTTGACATGTTGATGTCCATACATTGTACACAATCACAGTCAACCTCTCTCCTTGAAAAAAAAAAAAAAAATGGTAATTTAGATTGATGTCATTAGTAGTCCCTTGCAATAGACTTTCACTTATAGAATCAGCTGTGCACCATAAATTTCACATATAAGAGGAGTTCAATATATTATTCAACAGTTCAGTAAAAAAACTGGACTAATTTATCACCAAACACTGAAGAATTACCCTAACACTCACGTCAATAACAATCAGAAGCAGACATTTATAGTTCAGATACAAGGACAATATAACTATAAAAAAATTGATAAGCTTCATGGGTTGGAAGATAATAGAAATGAATGTTACAGAGAGTCAACCAAAATTGATATGTCATGTTCAACAGCACTGTCATTTTTTTTTCTTTTTGTTGTGGTTTTAGGGCACACAACTTCAACGGTCATTAGCGCCAAGACTACGTTAGGAATGCACCGTGAGTCACAAGTTTAAAACAGCAACGAAACGGAAAACACGATAAAAGACAGACTGACAGGCATAAGATTAAAAAAACAGCATAATCAAATGTCCTTAGAGAGGGTTGTCAAGTTGATAAAATGAAGAACGCGAGCAGCTGCTCGTGGGACATCCGCTAAAATGGCATCTAGAGTACATGGCAGGCCAAGATCAAGACGTAGTGTGTTAAAATCTGGACAGGACGTTAAAATGTGGCGGACCGTCAGCAATTGCCCTCATGGGCAGAACGGCGCCGGCGCAGCCGTCAGCAGATGGCGATGGCTGAACCGGCAGTGTCCAATTCGTAACCGGGCCGAAACTACCTCCTCCCGCCGAGAAGGGCGTGAGGAGGACGTCCACGCCGCGGGAAGAGGTTTCAAGGCCCGAAGCTTGTTGTCTGTAAGTGCAGCCCAATCAGCATGCCACAGCGATAAAATGCGCCGACAAATGACCCTGCTACAATCTGACGAAGGGACACAACAAGAAGCTGTCCGAGGCTGGAGGACCGCAGCCTTGGCCGCGGAATCTGCAGCTTCGTTCCCAGGGATACCGACATGGCCAGGAACCCACATAAAGCTAACCGGAGAACCGACGTCCACCAGCTGCTGAAGAGAGCGTTGGATCCAATGCACGAAAGGGTGAACCGGGTACGGATCACTGAGGCTCTGGATGGCGCTCAGGGAATCTGAGCAGATGACATAAGCAGAATGTCGGTGGCGGCAGATGTAAAGAACAGCTTGGTAGAGGGCAAAGAGCTCAGCTGTGAAGACCGAACAATGGCCATGGAGCCGGTATTTGAAACTTTGTGCCCCGACAATAAAAGAACACCCGACCCCGTCATTGGTCTTAGAGCCATCTGTATAAATGAAGGTCATATCAATGAACTTCAAACGAAGTTCGACAAAACGGGAGTGGTAGACCGAACTGGGGGTAACCTCCTTTGGGAGCAAGCTGAGGTCAAGGTGAACGCGAACCTGAGCCTGGAGCCAAGGTGGCGTGTGGCTCTCGCCCACTCGAAAGGTTGCAGGGAGAGAAAAATTAAGGTGTTGAAGGAGGCGACGAAAGCGAACTCCAGGGGGTAGCAGGGCAGAGACATACAACCCATATTGACGGTCGAGAGAGTCGTCAAAAAAGGAACAATAAGACGGGTGGTCGGGCATTGCCAGTAGCCGACAGGCATACCGACAAAGCAGTATATCGCGCCCGTAGGTGAGTGGCAATTCACCAGCATCAGCATGAAGACTCTCGACGGGACTAGTATAAAACGCTCCGATCGCAAGTCGTAAACCCCGATGTTGTATGGAGTTGAGGCAGCGTAAGATGGATGGCCGTGCAGAGGAGTATATGAAGCTCCCATAATCCAGCTTGGAGCGGACGATCGACCGATATAGGCGAAGTAGGACGGTTCGATCCGCTCCCCACGACATACCACTGAGAACATGGAGGACATTTAGAGAACGGGTACAACGGGCAGCCAAATATGACACATGTGGAGACCAGCTAAGTTTCCTGTCAAATGTAAGACCTAAAAATTTTGTTGTCTCCACGAATGGGAGAGCAACGGGACCGAGCCGTAAGGACGGTGGGAGAAACTCTTTGTAGCGTCAGAAGTTAATACAGACCGTCTTCTCGGCAGAAAAATGGAAGCCATTGGCGACACTCCAGGAGTAAAGACGGTCAAGAGAACGCTGAAGACAGCACTCCAGGAAACATTGTACGCTGCGCGCCGCAATAGATGGTAAAATCGTCCACGAAAAGGGAGCCTGATACATCAGCTGGGAGGCAATCCATTATTGGATTGATCGCTATGGCGAAGAGAGCGACGCTCAAAACTGAGCCCTGTGGCACCCCATTCTCCTGGTGAAAGGTGTCTGACAGGACAGAACCCACACGTACCCTGAACTGTTGATCCATTAAAAAGGAACGAATAAAAAGAGGGAGGCGACTGCGAAGGCCCCATGTATGCATGGTGTGGAGAATGCCCGCCCTCCAACAGGTGTCGTAAGCCTTCTCCAAATCAAAGAACACAGCCGCGGTCGGGCGCTTCCGCAAGAAGTTATTCATAATGAAGGTCGACAAGGTAACCAGATGGTCAACAGCAGAGCGGCGCCTACGAAATCCACATTGTACATTGGTAAGTAGGCGTCGAGACTCTAGCAGCCAAACCAAACGAGAGTTAACCATTCGCTCCATCACTTTACAGACACAGCTGGTAAGCGAGATGGGTCGATAACTGGAAGGCAAGTGCTTGTCCTTCCCCGGCTTAGGGATCGGGACAATAGACTCGCACCAGCATGCAGGAACATGTCCCTCAATCCAGATGCGATTGTAAGTACGAAGAAGAAAACCTTTACCCGCAGGAGAAAGGTTCTTCAGAATCTGAATATGAATAGAATCAGGCCCTGGAGCGGAGGACCGTGACCGGCCAAGTGCGTTTTCGAGTTCCCGCATGGTGAATGGGGCATTATAACTTTCACGAATCGAGGAGCGGAAGTTAGGTGGCCTAGCCTCCTCTGCCTGTTTGCGGGGGAGGAAGGCAGGGTGGTAATGAGCGGAGCTCGAAACCTCTGCGAAAAAGCGGCCGAAGGCATTGGAGACATCCTCAGGGGCCACAAGGACGTCATTCGCGACCGTCAAGCCAGAAACTGGTGAGTGGACCTTAGTGCCAGATAGCCGGCGCAGGTTACCCCAGACAACAGAAGAAGGAGTAAAACTGTTGAAGGTGCTTGTGAAAGCAGCCCAGCTGGCTTTCTTGCTTTCTTTAATAATACGACGACACTGTGCACGTAATCGTTTATAATTGATACAATTCGCCACTGTAGGGTGGCGTTTAAAGGTGCGTAAAGCACGTCGACGAGCACGTAAAGCGTCTCTACATGTTGTGGTCCACCAGGGGACCGGTACGCGACATGGAGAAGAAGTAGGGTGAGGGATGGAATATTCAGCAGCAGTGAGAATGACTTCCGTGAGGTGTGCGACCTGACGATCGCAGCTTGTGAAAGTTTGATCCTGAAAGGCCACCCTGGAAGAGAAGAGCCCCCAGTCTGCTTTGGGGATGGTCCAACTAGATGAGCACAGAGAGGGGGTATACTGCAGGAGATGGATAACACACGGGAAGTGGTCGCTCGAATATGTATCAGAAAGTGCATACCACTCAAACCAGCGTGCAAGTTGGGTAGTACATATAGAGAGGTCTAAATGGGAATAGGTGTGAGATGTGTCCGAAAGAAAAGTAGGGGCGCCAGTATTGAGGCAGACAAGATTGAGCTGGTTGAAAAGGTCTGCTAACAGGGAGCCCCTCGGACAGGATGCTGGAGAGCCCCAAAGGGGATGATGGGCATTAAAGTCTACAGTTAACAAAAATGGTGCAGGTAGCTGAGCAATAATTTGCATCATGTCTGCCCTGGTAACGGCAGACGACGATGGAGTGTAAACGGTACAAAAGGAAAATGTAAAAGTGGGGAGAGTAATTCGGATGGCAACTGCCTGCAGGCCGGTGTGCAACGTGATGGGATCATAGTAAATATCATCCCGGACCAGCAACATAACCCCTCCATGAGCCGGGATACCTACCACAGGGGGTAGGTCAAAACGCACAGAGGTGTAGTGTGCCAAGGCAATTTGATCGCATGGGTGTAGCTTCGTTTCCTGGAGGGCTACGACGAGCGGACGGTGCAAGCGGAGCAGCAACTTCAAGTCCTCTCGGTTGGAGCGAATGCTGCAAATATTCCAGTGAATAAGTGCCATCGTAAGAAGAAAAGGAAGATGAAAGAAGGGGTCACCTCGAAGGCCGCTGAGGGCCTGGCTTCGAGCGAGCACTGCCGCCGCTATCAGTAGGCGGACAGTCATCGTCCATTGGTTCTATAGGTTCATCGGCCATCTTGGTAAGTTGGCCGGGAGGGGGAGCTTCCTCCGCCGGTGAACGGCCAGATGTTCCGCTACCAGCGGTGCGGCCAGGCGAAACGGATGACGGCCTGGGGCAGCAACCGCTGGGTGGCGCAGGAGAAGAAATGCGCAGTGGCGGAGAAGGAGAACTGTGCTTCCTATGAGCCTTCTTGGAAGGTCGTTTGGTGGAGGTACCGGTCGATGGCTGGGAGGTCGAGGTACATAGGAAGTCTGCACGGGATGGTTCCTTCTTGAAGGCCCGTGCATCTGACTTCTGGGTCTTCGTCTTAGCAGAAGCTGAAGAAGGGGCTGGTGTCTGTGGGGTGATGGGAGGAAGAGGAGACGTCGACCGCGCGATCTTAGCACTGGCCGAACAGACGACCGTGGTGCTGAAGGTCAGATCGCATGTCTGGGTTGCCACCTCCCTGGTAGTCCGAGGAGAGGCGAGGACAGTACTGTATTTCCCCGCTGGGAGCAGCGTGGGCTTCCAACTAGCCAATAGCTTGCGAGCAGCCGAGGTGGACATTTTCTCTTTGACCCGAATTTCTTGGATACAGTGTTCTTCCTTATAGACGGGACAGTCGCGGGAGGATGCTGCATGGTCACCCTGACAGTTCACACAACGAGGAGACTGAGGTGGACAGTCACCCTCATGGGCATCCGTGCCACAAGTGACACATTTAGCCGCATTGGAACAAGACTGTCGAGTGTGATTGAAATGCTGACACTGGTAGCAGCGCGTAGGTGTCGGGACATAGGAGCGAACAGAAATAACCTCGTAGCCCGCTTTGATGCGCGATGGCAGCTTAACACTATCAAAGGTCAAGAAAAGTGTCCGGGTCGGTACAAGGTCATTGTTGACCTTTTTCATGACCCTATGGACAGCCGTCACGCCCTGCTCAGCGAGGAAAGACTGAATCTCCTCGTCAGTCAATCCGTCGAGGGATCTAGTATAGACCACACCACGAGACAAATTCAAAGTTCGGTGAGCCTCCACCCGGACAGGGAACGTGTACAGGAGTGTGGCTCGAAGCAGTTTCTGTGCCTGAAAGGCGCTCTCAGTTTCTAGTAACAAGGTACCATTACGCAACCTCATACAAGACTTAACAGTACCGGCTATGGCATCTACGCCCTTCTGGATAATGAAAGGGTTGACAGAGGAAAAATCCTTTCCGTCCTCAGATCGAGAAATGACGAGGAACTGTGGGGTAGGTGGTAGTACTTTTGTCACTGGGGGCTGGTCATGTTTCCGTTTGTGGGCAGAAGTCGAGAGAGAAGAAGAGAAATCCATTGCGGAGGAATCCCCCATGATTGCCAGCGTCTCCGATGGCGCGCTCCTTCCTTACGGGGACCCTCTCAGAGGGCACTCCCGCCTTAGGTGAATGTTTACACCTCAGGTCACACCTCCCGAGAAACAGACGGAGGGACCAATCGGCATGGTCAGAAGATATCAGCTCAGGCAATCACCCCTCCCTGGGCCTGGCCTTTACCAGGGGGTACGTGCGTGCCTTACTTGTCTACCCAGGGCGGGGAATTACGCGTTACCCCGTCACCGGCTACATGTGCGAACGCGTGGGTCGGCCTTCAGGCGCGCACAGGGAGGAAGGAAGAAGAGGAAAAGGAAGAGAGAGAGAGGACAGACTGACTCAAATGCCGAAGCGGAGACCAGAGAAGGCAAGGAGAAGAAGGCAAGGAGAAGAAGGCAAGGAGAAGAAGGCAAGGAGAAGAAGGCAAGGAAGACAGTGAGATTGAGAAGAACAAAGAAAGGAACCAACCAAAGAAGGAAGAAACGAGAAGTGAAAAACCAAAAAGACCACAAATATAGGTCGTGGGACCGTCCGTCTCCGGACGCAGGCGCTAACTACCCCCTTGAGGGGGATGGACTCCTTTTAGTCGCCTCTTACAACAGGCAGGAAGACCTCGGGCCTATTCTAACCCCCGGACCCGCAGGGGGTAGCACTGTCATTGAAAAATTGAGAGAGAAAAGGGTGTCAAATTTTGGTTACATTATAAAGTTTGCCACCTACCCCTTTTGTCCTCTCATCACAACACCTGACATAACCCTTCATTGACCAACAGATTAGCAATGTTTGCAGTCTTGTTTATGCTCCCGACAGCTCCTCAGTACCTTAGGTATACAATAAATGGTCACCTTTACTCTTTCCATCATTTGTATTCTACCTGGGCTTTCCAGTAACATCTTTAATTTAAATATGTACTTTACTTTACACATAAATTCTTTGTTTCAAGAGTAAAGGTCAATATTCCTCAACTCACAAAAAAGATAACTTGAAGAAAAAAAGTTCAAATACACATCTGTTCTATTCTCAATTGATTCAGAGTCAAGACATATTTCATAGACTTTCGATTAATTTATATTTTCCCTGGTGATGTACCATTCCCATATTGTCCAACTACTCCTTACCCTATTGTCCAACTACTCCTTACTTCTTTGCTCTGAACAATCTTGGTCTGAATATCTTTGCAGTTATGAAACAGTGTGTTGAATTTGTATTTCGTTTGTTGGGACTCGTACATGTAAGTGATTCAAAGTGCATCCCAGGGAAACATCAGGTAACTGTTTCTTTGGGAATCAATACTGTAACCAAAGCAGAACCAATGTCATAGCATTCTCATGTGATGCTAGTTAATTCTAAGAACAAATACCAGTTGATAAGTTAACCACTTTGAGTTTTTCTGCTGTTGAACATTTCACATTCAAAAAGTAAACAGTAATATAGGTTGGAAAATCTCAATAATGTATGATGTCAACACTTACAAGAAAGTACGGAAAAACAAGTAATGAATTCAATCAATCAACACAATGAAATTGGATAGAAAGTGATGGCAGGAGAACACACATATAAAAAAGGTATTGATTTTGCAAGTTTTTTGAGCCAGTGGCATTTGGTGGTGGTCATGCCAATGTAAAAGGACAAACAGTATTTACAAACAGTTGGTACACAATATGCCTTGTTTCAAAGG
Organism: Schistocerca serialis cubense; assembly: GCF_023864345.2. NCBI lineage: Eukaryota > Metazoa > Arthropoda > Insecta > Orthoptera > Acrididae > Schistocerca > Schistocerca serialis. The sequence continues at coordinate 268,224,099 of NC_064641.1, forward strand.
CAGCTCTCTCCTTGATCATATATGTTTTGTCAGATCCAGGGCTGGGACAGGTAGTGGTATAGGGCAAGTATTACATTGCGGCCAGTCACAAGGGAGGGTACCATAGGGTAGGGAAATGGGGGTAGAAGGAGCATTGGCTCTAACAAGGATATTGTGGAGATTGAGTGGGCAACAAAAAGCTATTCTAGGTGTGATGGGCAAAATGTCAGACAGAATAGACCTCATTTCAGAGCATGAATTTAGGAAGTCATAGCCTTATCAGAGCAAATGATTAATACATTGATTCATGAATGTAATGAGTTGCCTCTAAGATATTACACAATGAATATCAAAACAGACAATGACCAAAACCAATATGTGGAGATTAGGCCGCAATGAAAATCTGACAATCAGAGGTCTATAGAAACAAGTTATGGAGTTCTTACAAAGGACAACCAATGCAAGAGTATCTTAAAAAAATACCCCACCATCACCCAGGAGGAAGAAATAAATTTAGCAGATCAAACAGAAGATGGATCCATCATGCAAAACTGAAGCCAAAGAAGAAAATATATTTCAAAGCTCATTTCTGTAGCAATGAGCAGTGCGTCACCATAATTTATACAGGATGATCACAAAGTTACTCCCCTTTTTAACAGAGCCCCTGAGTTTTGATGCTCTGTGGAGAGAAGACCCCTTTATACCAACTGACATTGCTGGCTGTATAAACTTTAATGCAAGTCTAAATTACTTGAAGAGTCATAGTGAACACATTCCCACACTTATTTTTCTGTTGCTGGCAACTGTTGTAGTGGTGCCCTTCTTCTATGTTGATCTTTTTCATAAATTTAACATACCTGAGCTTGGTAAGTTAATGAAAGTTTGTCATTCAGTTTTTTTTGTTTTACATATCCATCTGTTTCCACCCAATGAAAGAACAGAAAAATAATTTATGTTATATCTAAATTGTAATTAGGGAGATAAAAATGACAGATTGGAGAAAGTTTAATTTTCTTTGATTTAATGGATTTGTACATTCCTTATTTAAACTAATTTTTAATTTTATCTGTATATTTCTCTGTAGTTACCTGCATTTCTCATCCTTTAAGGTGTCATTTAACAAATGGGACCAAAACATGAACATGTTCGTTCCCAGATTCAAGGTCTACATACCAGAGGAATGTCTTAACACAAAAATTGCTCAAACATCAAAAATTGTTAGACTTTGAGTTAACAAAGGAGATGGCAATGTCAGTGACAGTGAAGGAGCTGGAGGACCAAAAAAACACACATCAAACATTAAAAACAAAATCTGGTACTGGCGGAATTAAAGCTATGAGGACAGGTCGTGAGTCGTGCTTGGGTAGCTCATTTGGTAGAACAATTGCCCATGGAGGCAAAGGTCCCGAGTTCAAGTCTCAGTCCAGCACACAGTTTTAATCTACCAGGAAGTTTCAGCAAAGGATAAAATTGTCATTGGTACTTGGGCAGTTACCAAATGTCTAATGACTAGCAGCAGAGACAGAAGACCATCAATAGGACAACTATAACAGGCTTTACGCATAGATAATCCTGGGGAAAACATGCTTATGTCTAACCAACGAAACACACCTATCAGAAAAAAAACTTGTTGACTGTCATGCATTTTGTAAAAGAGTAATGTCTGGTGGTTTGTGCAATGTGAACCCTGAAGGAAAGAGCAAAAGTATGAACATTTCATTTACAGACGAGTCTTCAGGATAGCTTTATCCAAAGCACAACAAAAAAATTGTCAAATCTGCACAAATGAACCACAGAAAATTGGCCCAGCTCACAGAACAAAGCAAGGATTGCAGATAATGGGTACTGAGGGGCATCTGTGGCTATGGAAAAACTAAACTGCATGTGGTTGATGCAAAATCCAAAAAGGACCATCAATGGTCATTATTATTGGCAAAGAAATGTTCCTGTCTCTTCTTAAGCAGTTTAGAATGGCTTTTTCCAAATCTAGAAATGCTGTTCTTATGTAAGAGAGAGAAACAGTTCACATGGGTCAGACAACAGGATGTAGTCTGCAACAAACCTTGTTAACGTAGCAGAGACCAATTTATTATACATGTTCAGGAAGAATGGAACTCAAGTCACCTGTGAAAAGACGGCAGTGCTTGCAGAGAGTTTTGGCAGATGACTTAAAGAATGTCTCCATAATCAGGAACACCATATAAAAAATACTGTCAAGTGAACAAATGACTGTCCAAGTCATTCATTTAAATGCAGATACATGTTTTAATAGAAAAACTTCTGTGTAATAAAAATATTCTAAAAAATGTGAGGGAAAAACCAAAACTTTCCATCCACCTTGTATATCCATAGGTGTTGATGCACTTCTAAAAAGCAATGGAGCTCTTACAATACTAAGTATAGGAAGTTAAGAGTGCACAGAAATACTGTGGCTCAAGTTAAAAAAACAACAACAACAGTAGTTGACTATATGCTGGATAGTTATACATCTAGTAGACCAATTCATGATGGGAGGAACTCTTCATGGTATACAGTCACTGTAAAAAGACTTCTCAAGCAACAGCGACTTTTGCATAGTAGATGTAAGGCAAATCACGGGGCCCTAGGCAGAGAGATGTAGAACTAAACACGTTCAGATGTCAAGAGGGCTATGACTACCACAGCAGAACCTTATCAAGAGATCTGTCATAAAACCTAAAGAAATTCTGCTCACACGTAAAGGCTGCCAGTGATGCCAAAGTTTGTGTCCAGACATTCATAGATGACACCAACACAGACATTCATAGATGACACCAACACAGGAACTGAAATTGAGACCAGCAAAGTAAAAGCAGCAACAGTGCATTCTGTTTCAAATGTTCTTTTACTAATGAAGATACAGATGTATTGCCCCAGTTCACTTCTTGGAACACTGCAAAGATGATTAATGTAGATTTTAGTGTCGGTGGCATTGAAAAACAGCTAAATTTAACAAGGCTCTGGGGCCCAAATGGATCCCTATAATATTCTACACAGAGTTTGCTGTAGAATTAGCTCCAGTTTTAACCAAACACAGGTCACAGACAGCTACCAGGACAGTAACAGAAGTTATCCACAAAGCTTCCGTCCAATGGCAGTGACATCCTCCTGTTTAGAATCCAACAGGATATTCTGAACTCTAACACAGTAAGATATCTTGAACAGAACGATATCCTCCATACTAACCAGCATGGATTCCAAAAATAACGATCATGCAAAACCAAACTTGGCATTTTTCTCAAATGATATTCTGAAAGCTATGAATCTCAGCAGTCAGATGCAGTATTTCTTGACTTCCAAAAACAGTTTTACTCGGTATCACTCCAAAATTGATTAACAAAAGTGTGATCATCTGGGGTATCGAAATTTATGACTGCAACATGAATTAGAATATACAGCTTTTCACCACAGAGTGGAGGCACTGAGAGGCAGATGGGCCCATTAAAAGTACAATAAGCTTAGTTTACTTTTAATTGTAAAAAGTGCCTGTACAGTGCTGAACATCTTTATGTAGTAAGTAGTAATTTATATTTATTCAATTTGTTGTTATTGTATCCCAGATCTTCCACTGTTTGAAGATTAATGATTCTGTTGAGGATTACTTGGTAGGGAGGATGTAGCATGTTACCTTGGATGGAGAGTCAATGAAAGAAGTAACTTTAGGCGTGGCACCTGGACGCGTATTGGGGTCCTTTGTTGTTAATGTTGTAGAATAATGACCTAGCAGACAATATTAATAACAACATCAGTTGACATAGTTATCTATAATGAAGTAATGTATGAAGGGAACAGTAGAAATATTCAATCAGATCTTGATAAGCTTGCAAACTAGTGCAAAGATTGGCAACTTGCTTTAAATGTACAGAAAAGTAAAATTCTGCACTTCACAAAATGCAAAAATGTAATAGTTTATAACAAAATCAATGTGTCATAATTGGAACCAGTCACATCATACAAATACATGGTAGCAACAAAACAAGAACATAGGCTCACTAGTAGGTAAAGTAGGTGTTAGATTTCAGTTTATTGGTAGGATACTGGAAAACTGTAGAAAATCTATAATGGAGATGGCTTAAAAAATATTCCTCTCACCCATCTTAGAATATTACTCAATTGTGTGGGACTCATTCCAAAAATGAGTAACAGGAGATACTAAACTTATACAAAGAGGCCAAGTGAGGTGGCACAGTAGTAATACACTGGATTCTTATTCAGGAGAATGGCAGATCAAATCCTCATCTGCCCAAGCAGGTTAAATTTTTCTTTGAGTTTTTCAAATCACTTTAGGTGAATGCTAGGATGGTTCTTTCAGAGACTACAGCCAGTTTCCTTCCCCATCCTTCGTGCCGAGTTTGCTAATGAAGTTATGTCCGAAAAAGGCTGCATAAATATTCAGTCAAATCTTGATAAGATTTCAAAGTGGTACAAAGAATAGCATCTTACTTCATATATACAGAAATGTAAAATTATGCACTTTACAAAATGAAAAATGCAGTGGCCTAAGACTACAGCATCAATGATTCACAATTAGAATCAGTCAACTCCTTCAAATGCCTGGATGTAACAATTCATAGGGATATGAAATGGAATAATCACATAAGTCAGTCACAGGTAAGGCAGGTGCCGACTTCCGATCATAGCTAGGTTACTGGGAAAATGCTGCAGTCTACAAAGGAGACTGTTTACAAATCATTAGTGCATCTCATGTTAGAATATTGCTCGGGTGTGTGGGGCTCATATCAGATAGGACTACAGCAGGATGCTGAATGTATATGAAGAAGGGTGGTATGAATGATCCCAGTTTTGTTTGAACCATGGGAGACGGTCACAGAAATGTTGAAAAATATGAATATCGAGCCTCAGGAATATAGATGAAAAATATCTTGAGAAAGCCTAGTTCAATTTCAAGGAGCAGCAATTTAGTGAAGATTCTGGACATATTCTTCACCCTTCTAGTTATCAAACCTATAGGAACTAAGAAGATAAAATCTCACTAAATACCGCATGCACAGAAGGATTTAAGCTGTAATTCTTCCCGTGCTCCATAGTTGATTGGAATGAGAAGAAACCCCAACATGTGGTACCATGCTAAGTACACTCTGCTACGCACTTCACAATGGTTTGCAGAGCATGTATGAAGACATCACTCTTATTTTGTACAAATGAATTACAGGACAATTATATGTCTGTTTTGGAAAATGTGTTAACTGAACAACTAGATGAATTCTACTGCCCACGAGAATAGAAATTTACTTTCAGCACTCCCCATTCTACCATAATGCGAAACAGCATTTCCATTGCATTTAGCCCAACAGGCAGTGAAAGACAGAACACTTCCTCTATGGTACAGATGTCGGCAATACTTTAGTTGTGTGTGGCTTAAAGAGGAGAGGGGAGAGGGTCAGTGTAGAGTAATTGTAAGTAATAAATGAAAGGTGAAAAAAGAGGTGATTATTCTGAGTGCCGATATTGAAACGATTTGATATTATTCGTAGATTATTTCTTGTTACGGTGGGTCATGAAAAGTAGTAGCGAATACAGGTGTGATATTTTTATTTGTTACTTTTTTTAAACAAAGGTAGTTACAGGCTGATATGTAGCATTGTCCACGGCCTGGATTACTGTTTAGCTTCGAAAGTGGTGGTGAGTTGGTTCTGCACTAGTGAAGCCAACAAATGAGATGTCAGAAAAAACAGCTCACCTGTATTTACTGAACAATATAAGTAGTGATTCAGATGTATCTATCACATCACTTCACACCATAATTTCAGTGGTAAATCATGTGCCACAAATTGATTTTTACTGCTATGGTGAATAACTTGATAACTTTTGGGGTTAATGGTGGTTTTATTGAATACATGTGCATTCTGTGGTTACATTCACGCAAAGATTTGAAATAACTACTTCAACTAACTGTGAAACACACTGTTCCCCTCTTTTGGGTGTTTTGCTGACACATCCTCTTTCATATCTCCCTGCCTCATGCCCAGTGCAACCAACACTGCGCTGCAAAAGACTATGTAATGGCCCTGGGCCCATTCTAGTCGTATCTTTTCTGATCATCACACTCTCTTAGAACAACACACACACATTTTCAGATTTTTGGTTATAGGGACGAATGAAAGCAGAACAGTACACAGAATAGATATATCTGTGAGATCAACTGCTAGCTCGCCTCATGCACGCTGCTGTCCCCATACAGGAATATGGGTATGCAATAGCTAAGTGAGTCCAGTCTGATGTAGTGGTAACACAAGACCGCAAAAGGAAAGTTGGCGTTTTAAATATCACATCAAAAAATTACATATGGAGGATAATCACACAGACATACCATCATTTCACTGCCACATAAACTCCTGTTTAGTGAACATCCTAGGCATCCTTGGCATTGAAAAGGAGCTGAAAGAGTTGATAACAAATAAGTCATCACGTCCAGATGGAACACCAATTTGGTTTAACAGAGAGAACTCTTCAGTATTGGCCTTGTTGACTGGTATTTATTGCAAATCTCTCGTCCAGTCCCAAAAGACTAGGAAGAAAAACGCCAGTATATACGAAGACTAATTAGGAAAACTACAGATCAATATCCTTAACGTCTATTTGATGCAGAATTACTGAGCATATTCTAAGTATGAATACAATAAATTTGGTTGAGAGAGGAAGGCTTCTACCCACAAATCAACATGAACTTAGACAGCATCGCTCATGTACACAACTCAGCTTGCTCTTTTCTTGCACGATATCCTGTGGACCATGAATGAAGGGCAACAGGCAGATTCCATATTCCTTGATTTCTGGAAAACATTTGACATAGTTGTCATACTGCAGACTCTTAGCAAAGGTCCAAGCATATGGAATAGAGTCTCAGATTTGAGAGTGGCTAAAAAAAATCTGAGCAACAGTGAGTGTTGTAACTGCGACCAAAACGGTCGCAGCGTTGACGGAACAGAAAGCTTGGCGCGACCCATGGAGCGGCCTGCGAACAATGACACAAACGGGAGAGGACGGACACAACCAATGAAGGACCTAACTAACAACAACAAGATCGAAACAACAGAATCACAAGAAAACCATGTCCACTCATCTCGTACACAAAACAAGAAAGTAAAGAAGCTGTCTAAGGCAAGGCGATAAGTCCAGAGACGCACGCAAGATTAGACTGACTGGCTGAGCAAGAGGCAGGCGCTTAAATACGTGATTGGGGGTGCTGCTATTGGCCGCTAGGACCACGTGTTCCACTGTGGTGCCTTCACACTAACTGTGGGCCATGAGGCGCGCGCTGCCACGGCTTACGGCGCGATGATGCAGAGACCTCTAGGGGTCTTCGAGCTCCATGTCGTCTGGAGCGGATTCAAATTCTGCAATGCGCGGTACCAGAGTGAGTGTCCATGGAGACTAGGGGTGGGGTGGGAGATGGGTCCCTGTTTGAGTCCCAGTGTGGTCAATAACACTCCACTTCACATGGCACCTAGATATCTCTAGACTTGTGGACACTCATAGCATACTGTGGTCAGAAATGGTCCAATGAAGAGCTGACTTGGTAGCCTCTGCTGTGTGAGAGGACATCGTTAGTCACCATTTTGATGGTTTCCTTTGTTACACCCCAATATTTAACAATTATCACATTCAGCTCACATTAAATTATTGAAGCCTTAATTAGCGCATTTTGTCTCCCATGCGAAGAACTATCAAACCACAAGTAGCAGTACTTTGCAATACTCTCATGCCATGACTTACTTTTAGCATAGTGGGCATTTCTATGAGTATGAAGTGGGTGGTGGAAATAACAGTCTGCCATAGAAGAAGATATAAGGCAAACTACACATGCAGTGTTTTGAGAAAATTAAAATTTGAGAAGACATACCTGAGACTCAAGCATTTGTACATGTACATGTACATAGATGTCCTAGTTATGTAACCACATGATATGGACACCCTGGATGAATATTTCGGACACATCAGTGCCAATCGTGAGAAAATAAATTCACTATGGAAGTAGAGAATGATGGCTCTCTCCCAATTCTGGACATTTTGGTATGGAAGAATCAAGACGTCTTATTAGCTGACTCAACACAGGAAATGAAGCACAAAAACCTGTATTTTCATGCATCTAGCTCCTACCAGCCAGCCCAATATGACACTGTTTTTAGAATTCTTGTCCACACAGCTTGGGCCATAAATGACCTGGAAAGTCTGTCTAGCAAACTACAACATCTAAAGAGATCTTCTGAAGAAATGGTTACAGTGGTACACAAATTAAGAAGACAATGCAGACAACATGTAGGTCTTCAATAACACAGGAACAGAAAAAGCTTGTGGGATTTCTGCCACACTGACCGTCAACAAACTAGGTTACACTGATACTGCAGAAACAATATTAAAACATTCTTCGGTGGAAAATTAGCAATCTAGCTGATTCAAACAGGAGTCCAGTGAGACATCACACACTTGGTGCCTACAATATACTCTGTGAATTTAGGCTGTAGTATGCATGGCAGACACAACGCTGTTTACTGATTCTGCAGCACGTCTTTGACTGTGCCAGGTACATTTGCCCCAGGCAGAAAGATAAACTGACATTTGCTGAAAACAGCTTAGATGAAAGCTATACGTTTGAATTTTGAGCATGCCAGTGGATTTCAGAACTACATTGTAAGCAAGCCTGAGACATCAAAGTCACAACTAATAATGGCCTCATTAACAGAGAAAGCAGGTACCAAGAGAGCTCTGCTTGGGACAAGTTACGGGCCACAATATACAACAAATCCTTCCAGCTAAGAGACACCTAGACACATTAGATGAGCTGACCTATTACGCTGGGACTCACATGAGGGCTCTCCCTCGATCCTCATCCGCCTTGTGACACTGGTATGAGGTATTATCTATATAAGGTGCTGTTTTGGCACTTTGCCACAATATAACGGGAGTGACAGCCAACAAAAACTTGTGCTTTTCAACAAACTCATCCAGCTGGAAACCCAAGAATTTTATATTAGTTGTCAATCAATTATTCTGAGACAAATATAATGTATAAAAACAAATAACAAAACAAAAGCATTTCATGATGGTGATAAATATTTAAGAGCACTTATTTCAGGACTCAAACAAAAAGGTACTGTACAGTGAGTGTGTGTGTGTGTGTGTGTGTGTGTGTGTGTGTGTGTGTGTGTTTTCTGGTGTTGCCTTTATTATTATATTGATGAAGTATGTATAGCTTTGTGTGAGGCATATCACATATTAATCACTAAGAACAGTGTGTGATCCAAGAGTCATGACTAAAACAACATTCAACAGTTTTCAAAAGAAAATACGTAAATTATGAGCTGTATGTACAATTTCCAGTTTGTTTGCTATTGGCGAATTTCGACTTCATAATCATTACCAACCAACCAACAAAACATAGCAAACACAGTTAAAATAAAACACGTAATTTGTACAGACAAATCTACATAAAAACACACCAAATGGCAGAGTTGTCAACATACGATTTCATACTCGGTGGCCAAGTGAGATCCTGGCTCTGTCTCGAAAGTGTTGATATTGGATGCAGTCTAGTACTTAAATAGATATACTTCTATGCAACACCCACCAGCCTACATATGAAAACACTTAAAAAAATTAACATGATATGTATCAAATGGGAACAATGTTTACACTACATGTTGGATGGCCATGTAGAATACTAAGTATGTATTTAACATCCAACCACTGAAAATCCACATGCTTCCATACATCAACTTATTCTCTCAGTATGTCCACATGCAGACCAAACTCCAAAACAGCTGTTCTAATGTATAGCAAAGATATTACCAAAGACACTAGGGGTTTATATTTCATTGCGGCAGAAATTGGGATAATTACATGCCTCATTTCTGAAATATAATACATGTAACATTGATTACAAATTTATAGTTAAATAAACCTAATAACAAGAATGTCAACTGTGTATTCCATAAAGTGAGTATGAGGTGCCACATAAAAACCTCATTTGCATCATCAATTCTTGAACAATTACATGAACTGGACAAGTAAAAGTGCACTTACAGGGTCGGTGGCTGTTACACTGCATGTCAATGTTGGTAACACTTTGCCTGATGAATGGTGGGAACTGAATAAAATGAATCAGAATGCTTGTTTGCTACTATTCTATGTTTCATAAATAAAGTTGGCTGTTGTTTTGTTTTATCAAGATAGAATTTAATCACATCATCACAAATCAGGAATATGGCATATAAGTAAGTTATTGCAATGATGAGCCAATATGTTGGACTAAATCTACACATCAACCTACTGCTGCAATCAAATTTTCGTTTTGAGATTTGTTGGCTTCACCGAGACACAGCAAACTGTCACATTCCAACCTAACCTGGGCCTCAGTCTGTGCTTCAGGCCAATCTGTCAGCATGTCAGGTTTTCTTACCCCAATTGAAGTATTCGGTATCATATGTCTGCTTTGACCAGTGACATAACTGTGCCATGTTATAATACATCATGGTGGTGTGGCATATATGAATTGGATCATGTCTGCAGAGTGCATGTGGTGAGTTTGTGGTGGTATGCCCTGGTGTGGGAAGTGTGATGTTTGTTCCTATATTGTTTGTGAATGCTGTTAGTGATATAATGGACTTCATGAGTGGTATCTGTATGAATAATACTGAAAGAGATTGTGATGGGATATATGCTTTTGATGTAGACAATTATGGAAACATATTTGAAACTTCCCGGCAGATTTAAACTGTGTGCCAGAGGGAGACTCGAATTCGAGACATTTGCCTTTCGCTGGCAAGCGCTCTGTCAACTGAGCTGCCCAAGCACGACTCACAACCTGCCCTCACAGCTTCACTTCTACCAGTGCCTCGCCTCCTACCTTCCCAACTTCACAGAAGCTCTCCTGCAAACCTTGCAAGACTAGCACTTCTGGAAGAAAGGATATTGCGGAGACATGGCTTAGTCGCAGCCTGGCGGATGTTTCCAGAATGAAATTTTTACTGTGCAGCAGAATGTGCACTGATATGAAACTTCCTGGCAGATTAAAACTATGTGCCAGACCGACATCAGAACTCAGGAATTTTGCCTTTCACGGACAAGTACTCTAGCAACTGAGCTACCCAAATAGGTTAGGTTAAGTTAGACTCACGACCCGTTCTCACTGCTTCACTTCCATCAGTACCTCGTCTCCTACCTTCCCTTCCCATGGTAGGAGACAAGGTACTGGCAGACGTGAAGCTGTGAGGACAGGTCGTGAGTCATGCTTGGGTAGCTCAGTCGGTAAAGCACTTGCCCGCAGAAGGGAAAGATCCCAAGTTTGAGTCTCGGTCCAGCGCACAGTTTTAATCTGCCAGGAAGTTTCATATCGGCACAGACTCCGCTGCAGAGTGAAAATTTCGTCAGGGAAATATATTTGTTTTTGGGTTTGGCTTCAATAGTGTGGTGTGTTGTTTATGGAAGGAGATTTAATTTCATGTTTCAGTTTTTGTTAGTTGTGGATATGATAACAAAGTGGTCCTTGCATGCTGCGATGGAGGACACATTGAACACAATTAAAAAATTTGATTTAACTGCCATATGCGTTCATTTGAGCAGATGGTTTGAGACTGATCATCGTTTCTGCATTTTGGACTAGGAACCAATATTTGTTGCAATGTCAGCAGGACAATGCATGGCATTCTATCCAGAGGGAATCCTGGTTGCAGAGGTCTAGGCTGATCATTTGAGAGATTGCATTGATGGCATAGTATTTTTGCTATCATTAGATTGCTAGATTTCTACATCGTTGCCTTTGGTTGGTAAATATGTTTTCATGGTTTTATTTATTTTTTATTGCATGGTATGTGTGTTTACGTGCATAACTGGATGTTTCTTGTATTGTATATCAACATTGGTTTCAATGCAATTTTTAATGAATTTTTGGGCTGTGTTGTTAGTTATTGGTAATTATTTTGGATTGTGAGAAGTAGGTATCACGGAATTTGTTTTACCTACAGTGGTCAGGTTAGGTTTTCAACATTAATTATATGGAAGAGTTTTGTTCTTGTAGCACTGTGGATTTCGTTTTAGCCATATAGGTCAAGTGAACTATTAAATACTGAATTTGTCAAGTTGTATGTGGTTTTGTGCTAGTGTGGATTTTGTTTCTGCTATATAGGTCAATACAAATTTCCTGTACTGGCTATTGGAGCTATGTCTGAAGTCATGGCATTATACACTCCATTTGAGCTATACAGGCCCCGTGAAATTCTCGGTCCTATGTTTTGGAGTTATGTTTGGGTTCATGGACTTACTTTGAGCTGTACTGAATAAATGAAATTTCTGATACCAGTTTTTGATCAGATTTGTTATTGTTGTTTTGTTGTTTCCTGAGGGTTTAATTTGACTGATTTTTGTGTTAGTGTTTGTTCCAGTATGTCTTCAATATTAGGCGCTTGTCGTGTATTTAGTTCATCCCAGCCAATGAAGCCCTTAGTTTCGTATTATTTCTGCAATCACATTTCAGATTATTTGTGTCTGTTCACATGTGTAATGAGTGGTGATGTCGTCGTCATCATCCATACCACTGTATAAACACAAGTCATTGTTTACGGTTGCTACCAAAAATACCGAAAACTACTCGACTGATTTACCTACAAATTTAACACACTACTCTACTGAATATTTGGATGGACATATATTATACATATAATACATATAACATATAAAAATATATGTTATATATAAAGGAAAAACGTTTTTACCACAAATCTCAAAAAGAACTTGACTGATTTGTTTAAAATTTGTACACGATATCTAAGGAACATCTGAATAGACACAGATTAAATACTTTTTTAATCTATATAATATATAAATATACATGTCTGTGAAAGCTCATGGCCAATTAAGTTCAAATTTTTACATGATACTGTAATGAGCATTTGGTCAGACACAGGCAACATGTTTTTAACACACACACACACACACACACACACACACACACACACACACACACAGAGAGAGAGAGAGAGAGAGAGAGAGAGAGAGAGAGAGAGAGAGAGAGAGGGGGGGGGGGCTGCTGGGTGGGGGGGGGGGGGGGAAGAGAGAATAGACAGAGAGATTGCTTGGGGGGGGGGGGGGGGGGATGGACAGAGAGATGGGGTAGGAGGTGATGAGCAGAGAGAGGAGGGAAGAAGACGAAAGAGATGGTCGAAGATAGGGGGAGGAGGAAACCGGCAAGTGGGAGGGATGGTGGGGAGGGGGAAGTTTTCAGTGTATATCCAATTCCCATAATTATTAAGCAATGGTGAAGCATTGCTGGGTATATTAGTGTTATATAACCTTGAAATATGGTTACCCGTCATTTTCATGACATTACAGGGAAAAGATAACTGCAACAGTCAGTTTTGCCATTTTCTTCCATTCGCCAGTCTTACAATTTTCTTCCATTCACTGTGTTAGTTTTGCCCATAAATGACCAAACTGCCACTATGAACTTCATCTAGGCCTTGAGCTACACTACAGGTCAGTCTGTCAGCTCATCTAGTACGAAACTCCATAACCAACTATAAAATATTATATATAACGGGAAATGTGCTGACTGTTTGACTCATTGCCTAGCCCAAACTGCTAAAAACAGGAACTTTAAATTTGGAGAAGGTGTTGATCTTATGCCACAGGCATCATTTAATAAGGGATATAGCTGTTATTGGGGCAATTTTGAAGCTAGAACAACGAAAACTGGTTTTTGATTTCTTGTTAAAAAATGACAAAAAAATATGATTTAGTGTTTTGGAAATTCAACCCCTAGGCATTTTATGAAAGTATCTTATTGTGAAGGCATTTTCAAAACTAAATCTATGAAAATTTATATTTGGTTTCTCATAGAAACAACAAAAATTGGAAATTTAACCCCCAAGGTTGGGTGCAATGGGGATGAAAGTTTTCATGAAAATATTTCATTATCTCAATTAGAAATAAAGAAATATGTGTATAAGGGAATGCAAATTTCTATGGTAACATCACCACAAGAATTTAAAAAGGCAGGATTAACAAAAACTTTCAACTCCAGCTACCAGAATCACTTTGTTGGAGGAAGTATATTTGGAAAACACCATGCTTCTACAGCTTTAGCTAGACAATGCAGTCTACACGAGTGAAGCAGTGGGCACTACACCAGTTCATAATAATCATACCAGTAAAAGTTATTCTAGCACTCTGCATATCAAGAACAAATGTAACCAATTCATATCTTCTTAGAAAAGAAGATTCAGCGATTCTCATTGGCTACCAGATAGTATGACCTGTTTGCCTACAACCCACACGAACAAACTGCCACAACCAAGAGCCACAACCCAAGAGCCACTGACACTGTAAGTGTACATCAGCCTTTTCATTTGTATCTAAAATCAGCATTAAGTGAACATTGGTGTTACAAAACATGAAATCTCACCAATTCATCTAAGAAGATGTAATTAAAGAAATAAGAAACGATTAAATATTATTACAGCTGCATTCCAGAATTACAGTACATGTAATATTAGTCACAAAGCCATAGCCAAATAAACCTAATAACAAGAATGTCAGCTGTATATTACATACAATGAGTAGCATAAAACCACATACATTTCAGTAGCATTATCAGTGTTGTACAATTACATTAACAATATATAAATAAAAACAACATCATAACAATGAAAATAATCAATTTTTGACAATACAATGTAATTGGATGGATAAAAAACGTACTCCCCAGGCGGTGGCAAGAAAACACAAATATAAAAAAGGTTTTACATATGCAAACTTTCGGATCCAGTGGCTCCTTCCTCTGGCAGAAGGGTTGAAGGGGAAGGAAGAGGAGTGAAGGAAAAGGACTGGTGAGGTTTAGGAATAGGGACAGAGTTCAGAAATATCACCCAGAACCTTAGGACAGAGAAGACTTACCAGACAGAAACCGCCCAGTAAGTCTCCCCTGACCCGGGGCTCTGGGTGACTTTTCCGAACTCCACCCCTTTTCCAAAATGTCTCTAGTCCTTTTCCTTCACCCCTCTTCCTTCCTCTTCAACCCTTCTGCCAGAGGAAGGAGCCACTGGATTCAAAAGCTTGCAAACCTAAAACCTATTTTTATACGTGTGCTGTCCTGCTGCCGCTTGCTGAGTAGATTTTGTTATCTATTTAAAAACAGTGTTACAACACACACAACTGCAATAGTCCAGCTAAGGACAGGAAATTGAGGATATGGGAAAGGAGTGAGGTTTGCTTAATGGTGTTTGCAGATACATATTGATGGTAGGCAATGAAAACCTTGTAACACAATTTGTCTGTCTGAAAATTCGCACAATTTCAGCAATCAGTAACTCCACCATGAAAGGGGGATTTGAGAGTGCATAGATTTCTCTAATTTGTCTATAACTAGGCTTCTACTATATAGTTATACATGTAGCACTTAATATTTTTTTAATAAGCTGGCTTTGCTTCACCTGAAAAATTTAACAAAATGGAGTTACAAGGTTTTCATTGCTTACCATCGATATGCTACTCATTTAACTCTACAACAATGATGACATAAGTGGGACTTTATATGTGGATTTTATACTCCTCACTGTATGTAATACACAGGTGACATTTCTGTATTTGGTTTAGTTAGTTATAAAATTGTAACTAATGCCATTATATTATATTTCAGGAATGAAGCATGTAATTATCCCTCTTCCTTGTGCCATGAAGGGAGATCTATGCATAACGCACAGATACACATTATCAATATAAACTCGTAGAGGTCAAGAGGAATGTCTAATATGAGTCATCGCCTTTGGCCAGCGATGTAATGTTAATGGCTGCTGTCATGTCACCTTTTCACGCATACAGTCACTGTTTTAAATAAATAAAAATAAAAAAGACTGGGTGTGATGACAGACTGATCTGTAGCCTTGCCCAAGGTATAGGTTAGGCTGGAAGGTAACTGTTTGGTTGTGAGTGATGAAACCAATGAACGTGATACTGAGAAAACAGGGTTGTGGTGACAGAATTAACTGTAGCTTAGCCTAATTGAAAATAAAAATCTGCAATAATGTCAAATTACAGTTGCTACATTGTTTACAGCATTTCTCACATTTTTCCTAAGTCACTGCTCAAAACCAACAACTTGTATCGAACATTCCTCTATAACCAACCTGTAGCACCTTTGTTAATTGTTTTGAGTCATCAGTTTTCTGCCTCCAATGAATTCATCTCCTCTGATAACTCTTCATCACAGTATCACCTGCAACATATGTCCTAAATTATTTGCTGGATGTATTCCAGCTTCAGTTTACGTCCACGTTTTTACTCTGTACAGCTCCCTCTAGTACCCTGGAAGTTATTCCGTGATGTCTTAACAGATGTCCTACTATCTGTCCCTTCTTCTTGTCAGTGTTTTCCATGTATTCCTTTCCCCGTCGATATTCCGGAGAACCTCCTCATTCCTTATGTTATCAGTATACCCAATTTTCAAAATTCTTCTATTGCACCACATCTCAAATGCTTCAATTCTCTTCTTTTCCTGTTTTTCCACAGTCCATCTTTCACTACCATACAGTGTTGTGCTCCAAACACACATTCTCAGAAACTACTTCCTCAAATTGAGCCCTATGTTTGACACTAGTAGAATTCTCTTGGCCAGGAATGCTATTTTTTGCCTCGCTACTCTGTTTTTATGTCCTCCTTGCTCTGACGATCATAAGTTATTTTCCTGCTTAGCTGGCAGAATTCTGTAACTTCATCCACTTCATGACCATCAATCCTGATGTTAAGTTTCTCGCTGTTCTCATTTCTGTTACTTCTCATTACCTTTGTCTTTCTTCGATTTACTCTCAACCCACATTCTGTATTCATTACACTGTTCATTTTGGTCAGCAAATCCTGTAATTCATCTTCATTGACACTGAGGATAGTGATGTTATCAGTGAATCTTATCACTGATGCCCTTTCACCTTGCATTTTCATTCCACTCTTGAACCTTTCTTTTATTTTTGTCATTGCTTCTTCAATGTACAGACTAAACACTAGAGTTTAAAGACTACATCCCTGTTTCACACCATTTTTAATCTGAGCACACGCCCTTGGTTTTCCACTGTTATTGTTCCCTCTTGGCTCTGGATCATATTTTATATTACCCTTATTCCACAGTGGCTTACCCCTACTTTTCTCAGGATTTCAAACATCTTACACCATTTGTGATTGTCAAATGATTTTTCCAAGTTGACAAATCCTATGAACATGTCTTGATTCTTCTTTAGTCTGCTTCCATTACAACCCTCAATGTCAGAATTGCCTCTCTGGTGCCTTTATCTTTCCTAAAGCCAAACTGATCGTCATCTAATACATTCTCAATTTTCTTTTCCATTCATCTGTATATTATTCTTGTCAGCAACTTGGAGCACGAGCTGTTAAAATGACTGTGATAACTCTCACACTTGTCGCCTCTTACAATCTTTGGAATTGTGTGGATGATATTTTTCCAAAAGTCAGATGGTATATTGTGAGACACACACAACTGACATGCCACGTCATGACTTGTAGAATGTTGGCAAGATGGCGTCGAGTGAACATTTTTTTGTTTAGTGATGTCTCAGTTTCTTTAAAAAGTGATTGTGAGGTTTGTAAAATTTGCGTGAAGAAGGTCAAAAGAGGTATCATGTGTGCCGACTGCAAGTACTGGTACCACGATAAATGTGTCAAAGTCAATTTGAAATATATAAAAGACGAACATGACTGGACATGCCAACAGTGCTTCGTAAGTGCTGCGGAAAATGAAATAACGAACATGCTAAAGACAAAAGAAAAAATAATAGGCGTGTTAACAGATGATTTGATGTCAATCAATACAAAATATCAAGAACTTCTGAGGAAATATCAAGAACTGGAAACTAAATACAAAGCAGTGGATCGGAATTATCGCCTAACTCAAGACAATGCCATTGTTAATAGTCATTCTGAGCAGAAAATGTGGCGTGTGCCGAAAAAAACAAACAAGCAAGAACTACATGTAAGTACAGACCCAGTGATACCATTATCAAACAAATTCTCAGCACTAGTAGCAGATCGTGTTAGCACAACAGACATAATCGAACCATAAAGGAATCACAAAACTCCCACTAAAGAACCAAAAAAGAACTTGCCAACCTTACGAAACACCAAAGGGTTCCTTCTGTATACCGACAGTCATGGAAAAGATCTATCCAAACGTTTTTGTGAAAGTATGTCTTCAAAGCATTCAGTTTTCGCGAAAATCAAGCCTGGTGCAATGTTAAATGCAGTGGTGGAGAATATTACAACAGAAACAAGTCAATTGAACAAAACCACTCATGTTGTGATTACTGGCGGCGGCAACGACGTATACAAAAACAAAAGCAAGACAGCCCTGCGATGCTTCTGTAACATATTACCAAAACTATTTCAAACAAACATTGTCATCACAAACGTGCCAGTGCGACACGATTTACAGCTGTGGTCATGTGTAAACAAAGAGATTCAACACTAGAATTCCAAGCTAAAGAACCGGTGTGATAAATTTAGCCATGTACATTTGATAGACTTAATTAAGTAAGATGAGTTGTGATGAACGCGGATTCCACTTAAACAGGAAAGGGAGGGCCAAGCTAGTTTCCCACATAAGCAAACTGTGTGAGAAAGACAGTGTGTAGAAATCGCCAACTGCTCTGGACTACAACCACGAGACTTTTTTAGAATAAAGGATCATAATAAAAGTTTTCAGGAATGTATTTTGGATATGACTGAGTCCCATTCACGCAAGAAAAGCCAGGCTGTGAAATAAGTGATCAGTCATTGCAGGTCAGTTCTAAAAAACCATTGTATGCAAAATGCCGTAAAAAGTGTAACTCAAACAACTTTGATTTGTGCAAGATGGTAAATAAACAAGAAGGGATAAGACCCTTAAAGTTAATGCACTTAAATGTGCAATATCTCTGAAACAAACTAGACAGCCTACAAATATTCATAGAGGAACACTCGCCACATGAATTATATTATAGATTAGAAAGTTACATACTAGCAAATAGTTATTGTAGGCAAAACCATAAAGGTCGTGGTGTGGCAGTTTATGTTAATAAGGATATAGAAGCTAAAAAAAAAAATCCTTTCTGGAACACCACACCAAAGAAGGATCAACTGAAATGACAGTATTGTAGTCCACAGTAATGATCTTAAGTTACCTAAGCATAAAGCGATTGGAGTATGTAGGCCACCAAAAGCTGATGTAATGCTGTTTATGGATAAACTCAGTAGTGTTGTTGGTCAGGCCGGTTCTAATGACCTTACTATTTTAGATGACTTTAATATAGATGCAAACTCAAAAAGTATAGTAAACTTTAAACTCAGTGATGTACTGACCTCATACAATCTTGTAAATATAGTGAACTCTGACACCAGAGTGACAGACACATGTTCCACTAGAATAGATTATGCTATAATGAACAAAGATGTTATAGATAAGGTAAATTACAGTAACCTAGATTTTCCTTATTCTGACCGCTTCTGTCAGGCGATAAAATACAAAAATTCAGTTGTGCCTAAAATACCAAAAATTGTGCTACAGAAATGAATGCTGAATTCCTCAAATATTAATGCTCTTAAAGACAAACTAATGAATGAGAAATGGGAGTCTGTGTACCAGGTAAAAGGGTCGGATAAGAAATGGAATGAATTCTACTCAATCCTACTGCAACATTACGAATATAGTTGTCCACTCATAGAAATCCAGAAGGTAGTTAAACACTGTCAAAATGGAAGTAATCCTAGACTAAAACTCCCAACAAATCTGATTAGGCTCAGGCAGCAAGTACATGATCTAAACCAGCTTTATAAAGCTACTACTATGCAGGTTTTCAAGGAAAAATACAATAGGACCAAGAAAACTTTTAAAAGTGAAATTGTTAACCTAAGGTAGCAGATTACCAGCAAAACAATAGAACAGTCTGACAACATAAGCAAAGCATCTTGGAAGCTGATTTACAAATACCAAAAAGGTCCCAACAAGATGAACATGGCACCACTCAGCATAAGACGTGATGGTAACATTATAAAAAACCCAGATAATATACAAATATTTTTAATAACTATTACATTTCTGGTGAACAATCAACCCATATTATAGATTCACAGGTAGAGACCCGATGCCATCTCACCCAGTGTACTGAATTTGAATTTGTGGAAGTGAATGAGCAGGAGGTTCACAGGGCAATATACATGCTAAAGAAAATTTTTTTGTCTGGATGGGATTGTGTATCCAGTGCTATTACTAAAGTGTGCTTAAAACAAATGCAAACCTCTTGCTCACCTGATTAATTGCAGCATTAGAGAAAACATGTATCCAACGGTTCTAAAAATGAGTGTAGTGAAACCAGTGTTTTAATTCCCACTTTTAGTACGATATTCAAAAGCATTATCCTTTCTCAGCTAAGTGTCTTTTTCACAAAATATAAACTGCTTGTAGATTCACAGCATGGCTTCAGAAAAGAGCTAAGTACAACCACAGCAGTTACACAAATGATCCATGAAGTTTACTGTCTGTTGGAACAGAAGATGCAGACTGAAGGTATATTTTTGGACCTGACAAGAGCATTTGATACGGTAAACCATAGGGTACTACTTAAAAAGCTAAAATCTTACAGTATTGGAGATCAAGCCATGAATCTTCTAACCACGTACCTGTTGAATCGCAAGCAAAGTACTAAATTGTCATACAAACTAGATAATAAAATCATGAACTCCCAGTCCACCAGCGAACCTGTATTACAAGGTGTACCACAGGGCTCAATCCTTGGACCCTTTCTCTTCGTTATATATATCAACGACATTGCACAACCCATTAACTCCCATATTGTAAGCTATGCAGATGACACGTCAATCCTATACTATGGGAGTGAATCTAATGAGCTAGAATCTCTTGCTGTTAGTGGTGTAATAGAAGTAACAAAATACTTCAATGATCAGGGACTCAAGGTGAATGTCACAAAATCTCAAGTACTGCCATTTAAAACAGGCAGTTCTCACCGCAGCAATATGAGTAGTGTGTGTAATATCTCCGCAACAGAAAATGGTAACTGTAGATTCCTGGGTGTGTATGTTGATGAAAATTTGCGGCGGACATTTGTGTTTCTTAAGAAGAGAAATTTGTTAACATTGAATATTGATTTAAGTATCAGGAAGTCGTTTCTGAAAGTATTTGTATGGAGTGTAGCCATGTATGGAAGTAAAACGTGGACAATAAATAGCTTAGACAAGAAGAGAATAGAAGCTTTCGAAATGTGGTGCTACAGAAGAATGCTGAAGATTAAATGGGTTGATCACATAACGAATGAGGAGGTATTGAATAGAATTGGGGAGAAGAGGAGCTTGTGGCACAACTTGACTAGAAGAAGGGATCGGTTGGTAGGACATGTTCTGAGACATCGAGAGATCACCAATTTAGTATTGGAGGGCAGCGTGGAGGGTAAAAACCGTAGAGGGAGACCAAGAGATGAATACACTAAACAGATTCAGAAGGATGTAGGTTGTAGTAGGTACTGGGAGATGAAGAAGCTTGCACAGGATAGAGTAGCCTGGAGAGCTGCATCAAACCAGTCTCAGGACTGAAGACCACAACAACAACAACAACATACCACATTAATTTTGTATGCGGAAAAGTCAGTAGTGCCATATATCTCCTCAGCCAGCTCGCAAAGATAGTTCCTATCCAAGCACTGAAATTAGTATATTATGGAACACTTTACCCCTTTCTCAGTTACGGAATTGAGCTATGGGGGCTGTGCAGCTGATGTGCATTTAAAAAGAATACTACAACTACAGAAAAGAGCAATAAGACGTATACATGGGATGGGACATAGAGATTCATGCCGTGAAATGTTTGTGCAGCACAAATATCTGACAATATATTCTCTGTACATCTTCAAAATAGTTGTATTTTTTATAAGTCAACCAACAGAAGCTTCAATCTTTTTCTCATTGTCACCTTCCCCATGGCAGTATCCTCCCAGAGATCCGAATGGGGGACTATTCCAGAATCTTTTGCCGGCAGAGAGAGCATCATGACACTTCTTCAATTATAGGCCACCACATGGTATGAGTACACATTACGTGCCTATAATGCAGTGGTTTCCATTGCCTTCTGTATCCTCATGCTGTTGATCATTGCTGACTTCCTGCCTTTCAGGGCAGTTTCCCATCCCACAGGCAAGAGTGTGCCCTGAACTCTTGTCTGCTCCTCCACCCCCTTTGACAAGGCCATTGGCTGAATGGGGGTGACATCTTATGCCGGAAGTCTTTGTCCGCCATTGCTGATGGTTTTTATTTAAAATTTAAGTTGTGGTGCAGCTCAAACCGAGGACTGACGATGTTTTGATCACTAGTCAAAGGCGCTACCTCTGGACCATAATATTTGGCAATATATATTAATACATCAGAACAGCTGGTTTGGACTTCAGTCTGCATGTAGACACGACGAGAGAATAAATTATGATCATATATGGAATGATGTGGGCTCTCAGTGACTGCATGTTAAATATTCATTGAAGTTCTCCCACAGGTATACAACCCCAGAGCTACGATATTTGGGGGGGGGGGGGGGGGGGGGAAGGATTTTTCAAAATGTGTTGATTTTGTAGTGCACATTTTTCTGAAGAGTTTGATGTATGAAACATGTATGTTCGAGGAAATGTAATATACGATATTTTCTTGCAAGTGTGCCAAAGTGCTGTTCCATGCCTCTTCCCACAGGAGTCTTCTATGGCACGTCACTGTATTTTGCTATGTGGAATTCAAATGTGTATATTTTGTAATTGAAGCCATCAGGACAGTGGAAATAAAAATATCTTGTGGTTCCTCTCCTACCCCCAGTCAGCCAGTTTGACACCCTACCCACTTAGAAAAACTCATAACTTGTGACCAAGAGAATAAGAACGCTTCAGAAAATTTGCACAGTACAAACAAGAGACAAGTAAGACAGTACACACTTCTTCAATCTGTAGGTCCCAGCAGTTTTTTCTCTCTAATATTGCTACAACTTTAAACGGCATGCTTTCCCTTCTGCGAAAGAATCTGTTACCTCATCAAAGTTCATCAAACATTTTGTTACACGAAAAATCAAAATGTCATTACCTTATACTGGAAAAGCAGTTAATATGAATAGACCCAAGAGTGGGGTGGTTTCTATATTTGATTACACATATTCTGTCACTGTCTGCTAGATAAAACGAAACAAGCCATTCTAATACTGGAGCAGTTGTAACACATGCCAAGAGACTGGTTAGGCACAAATGATAATTTTTATATACCACATTTAAATAAATAACACAAAAGAATATAATTAAGAAAGTATGAATATCAAATGCCTATTAGGTCTATTACAAGCAAAAAGTTTTATGTCAGGAAACAGTTTCACATTTCGCTCATACATCCCAGTTTCTCAAGCACAAGATCGAAAAGCAGTGGTGGTAGGAATTTTTTTTATATAAATTTGGGAACATCATGTTCTTCCATATAATTTGTGTAATGCATTTCTTCTCCTTCCTCGTTCTAACAAACAATCTTGTCATCACTAATTCAGTAACTATTCCTGCCATTGTCAAAACTTATTCTCCGATTAAGTTCACTAACCCTGACAGAATCAACGGTTCAGTTATACCGCATTTATTCTCCAGTTAGGCATTATTGTGTGTTAGTACTATGATTTTTCCACACTATTCTCAGAATAGAATTTAAGTGGCTGCAATTGGGGACAGTAAAACTGGCACTTAGTAGTGTAGCAATCTGGCAAAAAACTTTCAGCCAAAATTTCATTTTCTTGGACACACCAGGAAGATAATATGTAATCTTTCTTACCTGTTAGTTGTTTATTTCCACTTTGATAGTCTGAATCTATGGACTCCGCTAATAATTATAACAACACTTACCATTTGCACACCCAATCAACCACATAAACAAACAGTGATTGGTATTCAACCATTTGGGTTTATTTGGCTCAGCTTGTATAGCCCAGTCCCCTTTTGTCGGTGGGAAAGTTCTTTATTTCTTGATTCGACGTGGATTCCCCTGGCAGAGATATCACACATTCAAAAATCAACTCTGAGTGTCTTGAAAAATGTTCACAAACCAACAGGGATGCGTTTCAAAATCATATGAATAATTGACAGAACAACGTGCACTGGATGCTAGGTGCTTTGTGAGACAACACTTTTTCCTTCGAGAATATGAATTTGCCACCGACCCCCCCCCCCCCCCCCCGAAATTGCCGCAAAGGGCAAATACCCCAATACGCTGGTTTGTCCTCTCCCTCCCCGGATCCATGCAAACATGTATTAAAAACATTATGTTACTGTTTGATACAAATAATGTTAATGTTTTAAAATAGTTTTGCATGTGGGCTGGTGGACTGATTTCTGTATCTCCTCTGTTGCACCATGATGCGTAGAGGTGTATGAATACAAGTACTAGGCTGTATACAACATTAAATTGACAACTCTGCCACTTGTCGTGTATTTATGTCAGTTTTTTTTACATGTTACATGTTTTGTTCCATCTCTGTTTGATACATTTTGTAGATTGCTATGGCTATGATGTCCAAACTGGCCAATAGTAAATAAACTGAAAATTGTACAACCTATAATGGAAAATGTTTTCTTTTGAAAGATATATCAAGGCTGTCAACTCACCTGCACACAAAATTATCAACATTCGACACTGATTGGTAAGCACACTGTAAGAACATAAACTCAAAATCTTTATTCACAGAAACTGTTCTACCGAATCCCATCACTCCAGAAGTCACAAAGAAGCCAGCTTCAGATATTTACTTCACAAACCGAACAAAATACCCATGAACAAACATGATTACACACAAGAACTGAACACAATAAAACAAATTGCACAGGAGAATGGAGAGTATACAAAATACAAAAACAAACAACAAATAACCACAGCGCGTGTGTGTGTGTGTGTGTGTGTGTGTGTGTGTGGGCGCGCGCGCACACACACACACACACACACACACACACACACACACACACACAACAAATCAACTGAGAGTAAACAAAAAATGCCACATAATGACTTACAAAAACAAAGTCACACACAAGGTGGGTAATAAACTAAAGAAACAAGGACTCAACATTGTGTACAGAACCAACAACACAATACAAAGCAGACTTGGAAGAAATACCACCAACACTGACAAATACAGCCAGTCCAGTATATACCAACTTACTTGCAACTTCTGTCAATCTGTATATGTGGGCAAACATGTAGGAATTTCAGAACCAGGTATACAGAACACCTCAGAGCACGGAAATGCAATAGCTCACAGTAAAAATTTGCAGGCCACCTGATAGCACACAACCACTACCCAGCAAACTTTGAAACTGACAAATACAATTCAAACTCGCACGCCTCACTCAGCCAAACATGCTATGAAACAAATGAATACCACACAGCCCCAACAAGACGCAATGGCAACGAAAACTCTGCCTATGTTTTGAGAAATCAAAAAACTGCAGTGCCAAGAGACCATAGGTCACAAAGTAAGCCTATTTACTTCACCAAAAACACAGGAGAATGCACCACAATCTCAAAACTATAAGTTACACACAAAAAATGTGATATAGACTCAGTTCCGTTCGTAAATGCATAACAAACGGAAAAATAAATTACATTTTGCTGTTTGCAGATGACAAGTTGTATACTGTGTAGCAGAATAGCTACCAAAATAAATGGACAATAGCATCATTTAAGGTATATTAACTAATGCATACATCCACTTTTCACCAATTAAACTATAAATTGAACTTTGACATAATGTTATAAAGAACAAAAATGTTAATATGTGGGTCTAACAACAATTTTACACTTAAAAATAAAAAATTAAACCCACTAAAGACAGCACAGAAGAGCTGAAACATGTATGGGTGAAACAAAACAGGAAAACAGGTGTCTTGCATATGACGGAATGTCTCATCCCATTTTCGTAGCAAGCGCAGGCGTAACAAGAAAAAACTGCACCACAAGATGATTGGTCTCAGGTTGATTGATTTTTGTTTTAGAGTAAAAAAGAACCTTAATAGTATGAAACAAAGAACAACTCAGGTTAGCTCAATCTTGCATGGGCATTCTATCATGATTAGTGTTCTTCAACAGTCAAGGGTAGACATTCTTGTACTTGCTGTGTTAAAATAAAGATGAAAATTGGAATGTGATGAATACATACTAACAACAGGCCAGAACAGATTTACTTGTGACAATAAAAAGTGCTACACTGTTATTACATGTAAATTACATATTCTTACTTGTTGGTGTACAAATCTTGCTCCTTTTCATATTGTACTCTAAGTTCTTCTTGCTTTTTCTTATAAGAATCAGCTTTCTGTTCAGCCATCCATACCTGTAATTATAAAGTTACATCTTTTGAAGCAATAATTTCGGTACATGTGTCAATTCTATAAGCAATATACCGAAATGACAGTGTTATAGGTGGTTACATATTGAGCCAGATGCTTGCTGGAAATTATTGGTTGGATTAAATGAGGACAGTAACAAGGTGCAACTATGCAATGACTTTTAAAATATCTTTTGATATTTTCTGTTATGCAATATACTCAAAATGGGAATGAATACAAAAGCAGTCAAATGTAGTATAATGTTTTAACTTCATGCAAACAAAATTGTGACATTGTATCTGCATTTCTAAATAAAGAATTTTTAAGATGCAGATAATTTGATTTCATGTTCCATGGAACCTCTTCATGATAAAATCGTTATGATATTGAACGAGTTGATTTATATTCACATCGTTGCATGCTGAGCATCTCTAAATCTTTTTTAAAATATACAAATGTAACTAATTTATATCCGCCACATTTTACACATTACAATGATATAAATTCTTCTACGGAACACAAGAGGTTGTCAAGAATAACATACTATTTGTAGTATAACTCAGTTTCCGATAAACGAAATTGTTAGTGAGGTATCATAAAAAGCTTACTCTCTTTAAGTTATCTCGAGAGGCTGGATGGAAAAACTTTTTACACATATAATTATTAAATCCTTTCCCCATCTTTTATTTGTGTTTGGCACTAACACTAGTCACAACAAACAATAAAAATACACAAAGTAAACACTATTCCACAACCACTCTCCTTGTCCTACTCCATTCTCCAAAACACTGAAGTTGAAAGGCCTGTGACAGGTGACAGCGATTGCACAGTTCGATATAATACATTCGAGTTACCAAACTATCGCTATTCATCACGATTATTCCACTGTGATTCGGTAAAGTTTTGAGAGATATTTTTGATCTCATTTTAGAAAAGATTTTTTCGGCTCAACTTTTTCGAGGAATTAGATGACGTTTTAGAGACTCTTAAACTAGCCACTAGCTCCTGCGGAACTCCATGGAATGTGATAATAGGTACTCCCAAACTAAAATAAATATTTGTGTTTTTTTGAATAATTTTGTAATATTTCATAACCTCGTGCTGCAGTTTACATTTAATATTTTCATCCTCAAATAGTCATTATTGGAAGGTTGTATGAAAGGGTTCCATGTCGGATCTATCATTGCTTTTATTGAGCACTTTGACAAATCTCCATTGGGTCTGCGTAAGAACTCTGGACCCGTCATCTAACTTCAAACTTTGGGATGACTAGCACTTCGTGAGGAGAGTTTGTCGAAGCAAGGCTTTATTATACGCGGATACGTCATGCGCCGTGGAGTCATCTGGTTGAGAGTAGTATTTTCCGCGAAATTTACTATCGTTGTTGCGTGGTAATCGTGGTTAGAATAGTGCACGTTGAACACGAGGATTAGTAGTGTGCTTCACACGTTGAGAAACATTGACGTCCACGTCCTGAGGTCAGACGCTGTTTGTACTGTATGCCATAGGGAGCATGAGTTACTAAGATAAGTTCGTATAAAAATTTTCTGAAGTACTGGTAATCTTTTAGGTGCAGCTGTCTTTTTTGCGAAAGAATGGTAGTGAGATTTACTGTTGGTTTACAACTTTACCGTTTTTGTACGCAGTAGTTTAGTGACATGTATTTGCTTATCATAAGAGCGCTTTTAGTTTGTGAGAGTTTTGAGCCTTGGTTGCACGAGTTGTAGATGCAAGCTGCATTGGAGGGATGCGAAGACTGACGGTTTCTACCGTAAATACAAATGTAGCTTAATTTTTACGTAAGACACCAGCAGTAGCAACTTCTGCCTGTCATTTACGTTCCTGATGGCTCTTCTCCATGGTGGGGTTTATGAAACCCGTGTGAATGAATAAATACAGAGAACATAGTTCCCTGTGTGAGCCGAGTATAACAGTACTGGTGATATTGCGCAACAGATGGTAGCTATTTTTTCCCCCAAAATGAGGACACCCACAACGCCACTGACCAACACGATTTTAGGATTGTTCTAGTCCGGATCTCCGTGAGAGGGCAGAACAGCGTATTACCGACGTCATATAGTACTTAGCGGTGCTAGATTTTTTTTTCTCTGTAGCCTAGCCCAGGTAATCGATACTATCTTGTGACGTTTCTTTTGTTTTAAATAAGAAAGTATGACTGCAGTAGAACAGTGACTATGGTGAAATCCAGACTAATGCCCTCAGGATTGCAGGATTAAACACTTTAGCTTAATTTTATATTTTCAGATAGCTGTATTGCACCGAAATAAACTGTTAAATGAAACTAGGAGGAAAGACAAAGTATCACAGCCAAGAAACATAGGCCTCACAGATATATATAAATGCCCCCGTGAACGAGCAAACTTGGTTTTGAAATGCGCTCTTTCCTAGCCAAAGCATCTGTCAAACAAGCCCTTACATGTATAAAAAAAGTTTGACAGTTAAACCTCACTTTGAAGCACACTGTTAGTGTTCGTGAGTATTTTGACAGTGGTGAGAATGGCCACAAATGCAAACAAAGTTGTCATAGCACTGACTTTGGCACTGTGTTGAAAGAAGAAAACAAGCTGCTGGTCCAGGGAATTGCTTAAAATAAGAAATTCGCCCATGAAAATCGGCTAAGGGAAATATTACTCTCATAAACCGAAGATTACATCAACTTTTTTCGAGCGGACAATGGAACTTTTGCAAACATGTTATGGCACTAGTAAAAGAGTAAACTTGTCTATCAAATTCGTTTTTATGTAGCATGGAGGTGTGGAACGAACCCCTTACACGTAGCAAAAATGATCGTCAATTGAATCTGAGTTTTGAAGCAGACACTTTTCATGTATGCTTATTTTGGCACTGGTAGGATTGGCTACAAATGCATATAAAGAGCTTCTTAACATCGACTCTGCCACTGCGTGTAAAGAAGAGGAAGAAAAAAGATGCTACTCCAGGGAAAGATTTAAGAGAAAGAAGTATACACATGAACCTGTTAATGCAAATGTTACACTTAAAACCTCGCGATTGCACCAGTTTCTGCAGATGAACAGTAAAGCGTTTAATAACTTGTTTAGAGCTACATCTCCCACACACTGAAAATTTACCTTCATCTACTTGGTCCTCAAATGACAGTTCATTAAAATATAGACCACATCGCCTGTGGAAGAACCGGAAAACTTTATTTTCTTTAATTTCATTGCATGCATGTTATGCACGAAATATTTTGTTCAGAACCTCATCCTCCGTAATATATGGCTGGAAAAGATGAGACCTCTAACATTTTGGTATTGGTCAGTGCTTTTTCTTTTTGTCCTTGATAGTAATTTCCACAATTGAGACTCACGATACAGTGAGATAAATTATAATAAAACAATTTTCACGAAACATCGACAGAAACAACGTCCGCCCTATTGCCAAACTTTTCTCCAATCAAAATTTCGGGACTCTCGTTTCCGACAACCGCATGATTGGCTATTGACTGATGTTGGCATTCGATACTGGCCTCTCAGAAGGTTGCATACGCGTTCCAAAGATTCACAGAAACACGTCATTCTTGGAATGATTTATTAGAATTATTTATGTAATAAAATGTCACGTAATGATTTATTGACAGCCAGTGCCTTCATATAAGAGTGCTCTCTTAGGAGAGAATTATTATCGTCAACAATTTACAAATTAAGAATAAAACACTTATTTTACAATTTGTAGTATGCCTTCTCATCATGGCTGATCACTGAAAATTTATCACAAATGCATCACCATTATCTTTAAATGTCATTTCATTAGCCATCAACGATACAAGCCTTCAAGACAGAAAATAATGATCATGACCAGACGTTGCATGGTTAAGTGCTAGTGTAATGAATAACGTCGTGGTTGCTGAAATCGAAAGTTGTTGGTTCGCATCCCATTACATTCAATTTTTTCAGTGTTATTAACACGTTCTATTACTTTCTGCTGAAAGTAATAAATGTATTCTACAATACTGGTTGTTATTTACATTGTCTGGTCCGAGCACGAAGGATGAAATAAATATTTAGCGAGTTCCAATTGTGTGGTTAGGCAAGAACCTAAGAGGATATCTTAAATTCCTGCGACCGAAACGAACAATAATAAAATACATATATTGGGTCTTTATTTCCACATATGCGCCGCCTTTTGAGTGTGTGGTTAGGCTGGAATGTAAGAGGACATTTTAAAATGTTGCGAGTGAAATGAGGAGCATTAACATTCATATTCTTCTGAACCACAAATGTTTCGCTGTTTATGTACGAATATGTGGCGTTTTCCTAGGGCATGGTTAGGCACTGATGCAACTAAAACAAGCAGCAATAAAATTCATTTTTGCCTTTTTACTAATATTTGGCTCTTTATTTCCGAATATCTGGCGTTTTCCGACTGTGTTGAGGCTGGAGCCTAAGAACACAGTTTTAAATGCTGTGGCTTAAACGAGTTGCAATAAAACTGGTATTTTTTCTCAGAACTATTTGTCTCTTTATTTCCAAATATTCATATTCTTTTTTGTCGCAAAGTCGATAGCCGATCATGCAGTCGTCGAAATGGCATTACGTTTGTGGGACTTGTAAAACGAGCATTTTTCCAAAAGTTTCTTGCAGACATGATCTATGCTTGACACACACCAAAAAGCACCACACCCTGTCAGATGTTTGGCAAACATAGTACAGTGTGATAAACTGTTTGACTATTTACGGAGGCCTTAAACTAAAAAGAACTAAACATCGATTGTAAGTAATATACATAGATATATTCGTTTTTAGTGACATAATCGATCGTTTTTAAAAAAACTAACAAATAATGTAATGCAACAACCGAAGTACCGGTGTGTAAATTGTTGACTGTTTGAGAGGAAATCGAAAATAGAAAGAACATCATTCTCGAAACAACGCGAAATTGTAGAACTGTATTCAGACGCTACATTAAACATCGAAAATGCGGACATGTCGGCATACCTGCGGACGTAGTCCCGTGCAGCATTCAAACTCTGACTGCATCAGCAGAGGTATGCGTGCAAAACAGATACCATACCATGCACTCTAGCTGGAGGAATAGTTGTGGCATTCGATTAAATGATTTAGGAAAATCATTGCCAGATTGTAGTAGAATAATATATGTCCTGAATGGGCCAGACCACGAGATCAAAATAATAATTTTAACAATGGTTACCTTCCTCCATGATCTCCCTTCTGCTGGTTCGAGCATGTTAAAGGAATACCTGCATTATGACAATTATAAAAGTATCGACTTTGAAAGTTGTAATCCTGAAATGATGTCTTCTGTAGATAACAGATAAAGTTCCTGTGTAAATAGAGCTATAGCTTTATTACACCTTTCTTAAAACTGACACGAGAGAAACAAGGTATATATAAAGAAAAATTCCGCATAACAACTGGAACTGAAAGCCTTGGCATCTCGGACAAAGTCACACGATGAATTGAATGCCACCAACAGGAACTCAGAGTCTTGGCATCCCAAACCAAGTCACATGACAAATTGAGTTCTACCTCTTACCTTTGTTACACCAACACATGTAACTGTCAGATGACTGTGAAACAGTAATATTGGCAAGACAAATATTGTGACTTCAGCACATAAACTACTCCAAAATGACATAAATTTTATGTAAAAAACAAACATTCGATTCCATACCAACCACCTACCACTGTAACCTGTGACTTCTAAGCTTCACTGTTGCAACCATATCAAGGAAATGAACATATCAGAGCAGTGAATTCTGAACATTTTTCTCCAAACATGCAAATACCAAATTTATTTCAAAACATTGGCACCAGATGACACAAATCCAGGGACCACCCAAATAAAAGTGTCCTCTAATAACACCATAAAAGTTAACACAAAAAATGATTAATACAAAACAAACTACCTTTCGAATCCAACACGCAAACATGGTGTCACTTTCAGAACACTGTTATTGCAAAAAGCTAATGGATGATACCAAAGACTTCAATTCACTCATTTCCTTCGCAATATAATTTATACATCTGTGTTGTTTTCATTGTGAAGACTGGCTGTGGCAACTTCCCATACTACTCTATTGTGTACAAGGCTCTTCATCTCTAGATAACTGCTGAGATTTACATCCATTTGAATCTGCCTGTTTCCTGTAGTCAAGCCTTTGTCTTCCTCTAAAGTTTTTAAATCCTGAACATTCTTCCACTGCTAAACTGACTCCTTGTTGTCTTTGGATGTCACCCATCAACCTATCCCCTTTTTTTTTTTTTAGAAAAATTGTGACAATTTCTTTTCTTCTCTATTTGATTCAAGACCGCTTCATTAGTAATCCGATTTACTCACTTATTCTTCAACATTTTTCTGTAACACCATATTTCAAATGCCCCTATTCTCTTCTCATATAAACTACTTAAACTCCCAATTTCACTCATGTTCAATGCTACACTCTAAGCAAATATGGTCAGAGAAGATATAACACTTAAATTTCTATTTGATTCTCAACATATTTCTCTTTTTTCAGAAACGCCTTTCTTGCTATTCTGCATTTTATGTCCCCTCTATTTCAGCCATAGTCAGTTATTTTGCTAGTGCTTTTGCTATGTTTTTAAAATTTCATTTACTAATCAAATTGTTGCCTCATTTCCTGATTTGATTCGACTACATTCAATTGCCCTTGGTTTACTTTTGTTGATGGCCATCTTACGTCCTTTTTGACACACTATCCATTCCATGCATGCACTCTTTCAAGTCTTTTGCCAGCTCCAAAAGAAGTGCTGTATTATTGGCAAACTTCATAGTTTTATTTCTTCTCCCAAAACTCAAATAAATTTTCCAAATTTTCATTTGTTGCCTTCTCTCTTTGTTTCATGTACACACCGAATAACATTGAAGAAAGGATACTATCTTGTCTCACTCCTTTCTCGGCTTCCCTTTCAGTGATTCACCTCTTATAACACCAGTGTCGTTTATGTTCAAGTTATAAATAACTTTTCGCTACCTGCATTTTAGTCCTCCTGCTTGAATGGGTGGTACTGTGCTTGCCTCCAATGCCAGTGGGCCCATGTTCGATTCCTGGCTGGGCTGGAGATTTTCCCCACTCATGGACTGGGTGTTGTCCTCATCATCATTTCATCCTTATCACTGGCTGCAAGTCGCCCAATGTGGTGTTGAATGAAATAAGACTTGCATATGGGGGCCGAACTTCCCCAACTGGGGCCTCCCGGCCAACGATACCATATGCTCATTTCATTTACCTGCTTTTTATCCCTACTACCATCAGAGTTTCAAGGAGTGTGTTCCAGTCAACTTCATTAGAAGCTTTCTCTGAACCTACAAAGACTAAAAGCATTGGTTTCCCTTTCATCAACCTATCTCCTAAATACTACAGTCAGTATTGAAGAAAAAGTTGATGCCATGCTGAGATTCAGTGGAGGATGTTAAGGAAATATAGTTCACCCACAAAAGAATGAGATTATAAAACACTTGTTTGACTGATTCTTGACTCTTAATCATGCGTTTGGAATCCTTACCAGGTTGGATTGGTAGAGTGAGAGTGTTTCATCATAGAATAATTTTGTCAGCTGAAACTGAATTAATGAGATGCCAAAAAATCTTCAGTCACAGATAATACAAGAGAAGTGTTCTGTAGAAAAGTTGGCCAACATTTCACTTCTTGCCACATACATCCTGTAAAAAGAAAAATTATAGCTCATACAAAGCCCTGTCTACAGTATTTCTACCCAGTTGCCATTCACTAATGGAACAGGGAATGGGAGATATGATAGTGGTACCAGAAATACCCTTTGACACACCTCATACACCTTGAGATGGCTTGCGGAGTATAGATGCAGAGTCCTCTGGCACACAAACTGATCTTTCCCACTTTCGATTTCTCCCAGTAGTTCCACTGTTCTGTGTACAATTTGTGTCAATATTTTGAAAACATGGCCTCTTAAGGATGCAGGCTACTTTTCTGGCTCAATATTATGTAAAAATCAACACCTATTTTTTCAGGTATTGTTTATAATGTATGTTTTGCATATGTTTTGTTGATACCAGGTAACGCAGCACTCTTTCTAAACAAATTAGAAGTATTTTGAATATTTTTAACCTGCGTGGTGTTATTAAAAATTACAAATAAATTGATGCAATTTTTCCAAAATGTTCATCAAATTGAGGTACCATTTATTCCAATCTTATACATTTGAAGGAGACCAAATTTTTAACAGATATGCATGACATGATGGCTGAGGTACTAGATCTGTTTAATTCCACCTATTATGTACAAGGACAAGACAATACATCTTACATTTTAATTTTTATAATTTTTTCTATAATTTAGTTGATTCTGCAATAAAACTTAGGACTACTACATAAATATGGACTATTGCAAGTTTCAGAAAAAAGTTAGAACAATGCTTTATAAACTTAAGGAAATATTTGGACCAGAATTCTGAAAAATACAACTTGCAGGAAATTGTGAATGAAGATATGAGTCCATTTAAACTGTGCCTCAGAATATTCCTGAAGCATAGTCTTCATCCTGCAGCATTTCTTCATCTTCAGGCTTCCTCTTGGCATTCCTTTTAGCACTTCTTGCTTCTTTGCTAACTTGAAGAGCGAATCAAGCAAGCAATTGATCTTCCAAGTTAGAGCCACATTTTATTCCTAAATTTCTCAGGACTTCCAACCTTCCTATCGCTCCATCATCGAAACATATCACTTCATCTAGTACACCAACTTTAAATGTATTTAATAGTACAAAAACATTCTTGGGTAATCTTTCCCATATGCAATGGTTGAAACTTTCATTTGTATTCTGAGTGCCCCCATGAAGACATTTACTAAGCAAAACAGGGTCACTCAGGTTTCTAAAAATTGGTTTTATTTCATTCATAACAGGCTCAGGAAGATAATGCTTATGATGGTATATCTGACCACTTTCTTATGCTTTTTGGTAACCACACTAAGAGTCTGCTCCTTTAGGGCAAAGTCCGTGAACAGGGTGTTTATCTGTGGACAACTTATGAAGGTAGGTGGCCCATACAGCTTTTCTCATTGCTGCAACATCATTCAGAGGTGCAGTTCATCTAATGGACAGTCTATTATAACTCTGAAGAAGGTCTATTTCAGTTTCTGTCAATCTGCCTCAGCCAGAAAGAGATTTTCCATTAAATAGGAACTTTCATTTCTCTTCATAGCTTCCTCAATCTAGAACCCATCCTCTTTCGCACACATTTACAACACTTCAGTTTTGTTACCAAGGTATCACCATAAATATTGAACTCACTAATTTTATTCAAAGCTTTAGAGTCCCCATCGCCTAGGTAGTTCATACATCTAACGTTATAAAAGGGCACTGACCTTTGAAATAATTTTAGACTTCCATCACACTCCATACCTCCACTGTAACCACCACAATTCTTAGAACACCGATGTTCAATAAGTCCTTCAGTGTTACCATGGCAGTTGTGGCAGTACGGAGATAAGCACTCAACATCAACAACTTTTCCATTCTCCAGAGAAGTAGCACTTACAACACCATTCAAGGAACAATGTCCTCAACATCGCCATGTCTCATCAAGTGCAACAGCAATGTCCCTGGTTCCACTATTATATACAGTTTCTTTTACTGCACGTTCCATAGATGCTTTAGACACAACCATCAATGCACCTAAAAGTATTTTTATGTACTTGCTGAACCCACTGGGAGGAGGAGAAAGGTCCATCAAATCACAAAACGTTTGAGCAGACTTTTTTTTCCTTTTCCTATTGCACGCTTTACTTACACTAACTTCAAATTCACATCATATGAATTATGCACAAAGTTCAAAGTCATTTTCGAGGTAGATTTATTGCAGTATCTACACAGAATAACTAATTTTGACGCTAAACCTTTCCTGCTAAATTGTTGTTTAGTTATATACGGACAGCTTACACCATCACATTGTTAACATTTCGCCACTTCCTTTGTCGAAGAAGATAAGATGCCCACATCAGCAACAACAAGTCCACCGCAAACAACGTCATTGTTAACACAAAAACTGGAATCGCCAGGAGGCGTGCCATGTGGAAGTTTCTTCGATGAGGAACTGATACATAGGTTACTTTCAACAGTGTGGTTACCACAGAATTTCCTTTTATTGAAATTCTTGATGCATAGCATAGTTTGTAGTCATTGCACGATAAAGGATGTGTACTTCCACAAATATATGTAGCACTTGAGCAACAAACATTCAGTAACACGTGAACAAACTGCTTCAGCGAAACAAAAGTAAATACTAGTAAAGATAATCATTTACAGACACTAGAAACCTGCACTGTTACCAACATATACAGTGTATCATACGTAAAATCGCTGGAAACGGAAAGTTCACAGTTCTTTTCGAAATAATACTGGTTTCTGTAACAGAAATAAAGGGGGCATAGCAGCATAAATGACTGTAACTTTAAAATTTGATGTATATATAGGGTTTTTTCATTTGAAACCCTATAATGTATATATCAATATAATCAGGAAAGACTATAGAATTTAATAACGTCATAAAAATTTTATAAGTACCCTGTGTCCTTAAACTGACAGTTCTATAAATTCACACTTGTCTGCACTTGCTGCCTTTGGAACTTGAATTATAACAATCTTCTCACTGTATCAGGTTATTTTGCTTGTCTCACACACCTTGATCCGCTTCTGTAGCGGAATGGTTGGTGTAGATGGCTGCCATGCATAGGACCTAGCTTTAATTACTGGTACTGTGGGAGAATTTTTCTTGGTGGGAGGACTGTAACAGTATTCACTCTGCTTTATGATGTCAATTGAGGAGCTCCTTGAGCAGATAGTAGCAGCTCCAAGGTCTGTTAACCTGACAACAGTCAGGAGAGTGATGTACTGACCACATGTTCCCTCATTACCACAACCAAGTGATGTCAGGACAATCCTATGATCTCATAAGAAAACAAACTGTCCAGTTGCAATAGCTTAATATTATGACTCATACGTAAACAAACCACTAACTTGGGCACATGTTTTGTTTATTCAAGCTGTAATTAATAGACAGTAACAATCATAATTACCATAATTTATGGGCAAGATGGCCCCCTAGTGGTGCCATGTTTACTGAGGTGTTCAGCGCATTTCACTTAAAGTCATAACCATCTTTCTTTTTTTAATGACGTTAGTTTTAAATCAGAAAACAAGACACTTCCACTGTGCTGCTTTGGTAGTTTCTCTGCCACCACCAACGCCACCCACTGCTCCTTAGCGTCACTGAGATTGTCATTCATAATAAGGGTCTCACAGGAGCAGTAACTAACAGATTTCTTCCACTTTTTAAGAAGATACAAGTAAATGTGTGTTTTGTCTCTCTTCTGGGGATGAGGTGGAAATCCTGCCGTCCGCTGACGATCTAGATCTCTCCTGACCCTCAGACACAATGGATATAGACTGCTCAGGCAAAAAGTCGGTGACAGCAGGTGACCCTGAGGCGTAAATTGCCTCATTGAATGTTCCATGCCTTCCCAGTCTCACGATGACATCATCCTCCTGTGGAATTGCGGCGGTTTTTTCCACCGTCTAGCTGAGCTATGGCAACTGTTAAGCTTTACATCTGCTTTCTGCATTGCCCTCCAGGAAACCTGGTTCCTGGCAATGCGGACACCTGCCCTCTGTGGCTATAAGGAATACTACAGGAACTGTAGCGAGTATAATCGAGTGTCAGTTGGAGTTTGCGTTTATGTCCTACACTCAGTCTGTAGTGAAACAGTGCCCCTTGAAACTCCTCTTGAAGCTGTGGCTGTCAGAATAAGGATGACGCAGGAAATAACTGTCTGCAATGTATATCACCCTACAGATGGTGCAGTACCGCTGAATGTATTAACTGCACTGATTGATCAACTCCCTAAACCTTTTCTACTTTTGGGAGATTTTAACACCCATAACCCCTTGTGGGGTGGCACCGTGCTTACTGGCCGAGGCAGAGGTGTCGAAACTTTACTGTCTCAGTTCAACCTCTGCCTCTTAAATACTGAGGCTGCCACACATTTCATTGTGACTCATGGTAGTTACTCGGCCATTGATTTATCAATTTGCAGACCAGGACTTCTCCCATCTATCCACTGGAGAGCACATGACGATCTGTGTGGTAGTGACCACTTCCCCATCTTCCTATCACTACCCCGGCGTAAGGGCCACGGATGCCTGCTGAGAAGGGCTTTAAACAAGGTGGACTGGGAAACTTTCACCTCTGCTGTCACCGTTGAATCTCCCCCACACGGTAACATCGATATGATGGTTGAGCAGGTGACTACAACAATCGTTTCTGTGGCAGAAAACACGATCCCTCGCTCTTTAGGGTGCCCCCAGCGAAAGGCGGTGGTCGCCGGAAGTCGCTGAAGCTTATCAAACGACGGAAGTAGGAGTGTTGGGAGAGATATGTCTCGACCATTGGGTGCCATACGTCACCTTCACAAGTCTGGGAAGAAATCAAACGTGGTTTCGGGTACCATACCCCAACAGGTGTTCCCGGTGTTAACATAAATGGCGTGTTGTCTAATGACGTAAACGCGATTGCCGAGCACTTTGCTGAGCACTATGCTCAAGCGTCTGCATCAGAGAATTATTCCCCAGCCTTTCGCACTGTCAAACAGTGGCTGGAACGGAAAGACCTCTTGTTCACTACATGCCACAGTGACTCCTATAACGCCCCATTTACAGAGTGGGAGCTCCTCAGTGCCCTTGCACATTGCCCTGACACTGCTCCTGGGCCAGATCGATTCCACAGTCATATGATTAAACATCTCTCATCTGACTACAAGCGACATCTCCTCGTGATCTTCAACCAGATCTGGTGTGGTGGCATCTTTCCATCGCAAAGGCAGGAGAGCACCATCATTCCAGTACTTAAACCCTGTAAAAACCCACTTGATGTGGATAGCTATCGGCCCATGAGCCCCACCAACGTTCTTTGTAAGCTGTTGGAACGTATGGTGTGTCAGTGGTTTGGGTGGGTCGGGTCCTGGAGTCACGTAGCCTGCTGGCTCCATGCCAGGGCGGTTTCCGCCAGGGTCACTCTACCACTGATTGTCTTGTGTCCCTCGAGTGTGTCATCTGAACAGCCTTTTCCAGACGCCAACACCTGCTTACCTTATTTTTTATTTACGAAAAGCGTATGACACCACCTGGCGACATCATATCCTTGCCACATTATACGAGTGTAGTCTCCGAGGCCTGCTCTCGATTTTTATCCAAAATTTCCTGTCTCTTCGTTCTTTTCATGTCCAAGTTGGTGCCTCCCATAGTTCCCCCCATATCCAGGAAAATGGGGTCCCGCGGGGCTCTGTATTGAGTGACTCTATATTTTTAGTGGCCATTAATGGCCTAGCAGCAGCTGTAGGGCGGTCTGTCTCACCTTCTCTGTATGCAGATGACTTCTGCATTTCGTACTGCTCCACCAATACTGGTGCTGCTGAGCGGCACCTGCAGGGAACCATCCACAAGGCACATTCATGGGCTTTAGCCCAAGGTTTCCGGTTTTCGGCCTCAAAGTCGTGTGTTATGCTCTTCTGTCGGCGTAGTACCGTTCATCTGGCACCACAACTTTACTTTAAAGATGATCCAATCACTGTAGTCTAGACATATCGATTCTTAGGACTGATTTTCGACGCCCGATTGACGTGGTTTCCTCACCTTCGTCAGCTTAAGTGGAAGTGCTGACAGCACCTCAATGCCCTCTGCTAACTGAGGAACACCAACTGGGGTGCAGATCGCTCTACACTGCTGCAGCTCTACAGAGCCCTTGTTCAATCTCACATTGACTATGGGAGTCTGGTTTATGGTTCGGTGGCGCCCTCAGCGTTGCATTTACTCGACCCAGTGCACCACTGTGGCGTTCGCCTAGCGACAGGAGGTTTTGGGACGAGTCCGTAGATCAGCATCCTTGTGGAGGCTGGAGTCCCTCCATTGCAGATTAGGCATGCACGACTGCTGGCCAGTTACGGTGCACATGTTCGTAGTTCTCCTGCACATCCTCCTTTTCCCAACCATGGCAGTTCATCTCTTGCACCGGCGGCCCAGGTCAGGGGTTCCAGTTGCAGTTTGTATCTGATCCCTTGTTTCCAAACTGGAGTACTTGGCTTTAGCACCTATACTTGATGTCGATTCACGTACACCTCCATGGTGTACACCTAGGCCGCAGCTTCGCCAGGACCTTTCACATGGCCCTAAGGACTCAGTTAATCCTGC
Organism: Schistocerca serialis cubense; assembly: GCF_023864345.2. Classification (NCBI taxonomy): domain Eukaryota; kingdom Metazoa; phylum Arthropoda; class Insecta; order Orthoptera; family Acrididae; genus Schistocerca; species Schistocerca serialis. The sequence continues at coordinate 268,264,722 of NC_064641.1, forward strand.
AGCTCTCTGCTGCCACTTCTTCTCGATTCTTGATATGTACCAAGGCCACGAAGCAGTTTACACCAGCGGCTCGATGGCTGATGCTCACATCAGCTTCGTGTATGTCCATGGAGGACATATTGAACAGCTTTCCTTGCCCAATGGCTGCAGTGTTTTTACTGCTGAGCTGGTGGATATATCTCGTGCTCTTGAGCATATTCGTTCAAGCCCTGGGGAGTCGTTTCTTCTGAGTACTGATTCATTGAGCAGCCTAAACCTACCCTCATCATCCTTTGGTAGCGACCATCCAGGAGTGCATCTAAGCCCTGGAACGGTCCAGTCGTTTAGTGGTTTTTGTCTGGACCACAGGTCACTTTGGAATTCCATGCAACAAACTTGCTGACAGGCTGACCAGACAGGCTATGCGGAAACTGCTTATGGAGATCGACTTCTCTGCAACTGACCTGCGTTCAGTACTACACCACAAGGTTTTGCGACTTTGGGAGACGAAATGGCTTAAACTCAGCCAGCACAACAAACTATGTGCCGTTAAGTAGACTGTGTGGCCCTTGCAGAGACTCTGTGGTTCTCTGCCCGCTCCACATCGGCCATGCTTGAGGGACTCACGGCTACCTCCTGCATCGTGATGACCACCTCAGTGTCATTGTGGCATCCCGCTGATAGTGGCTGTGGCTCGCTTTTCCTTTTTATTCTCATGGTCAGGCAGCCACGGACATCTACTGTCTTAATTTTACCCCTTCTACCTGTTTCTTGCTTCTCTCTATGGATTTATTTTCCTGTTTTGTCCATAGTGGTGTTGGTTGTCCTGTTCTTCTGATTCTTCTTTCTCCTGTTATTGTGCTGTACATCTCCTTTCTTTTCTTCTTTCCCTTGTGTAATTATTTTATGGGGAACAAGGGACCAATGACCTCGCAGTTTGGTCCCTTCCCCCCCTTTTAATCCAACCAACCAACCAACGCTCCTTACACCAAGTGAGGCGCCGTTTGGCAGCCACTCGACCATGAAATCCTAGTTTTCACACCTCCCTCCTAACTGTCACAGTACTTGCAGTGGATCCTGCTGCAGTTTGGAATTCCTGTGTGATGTCTGGATCGATGTCTGCCTATTAGACATTATGTCCCTCTTCAACTGTCAGTGGTCTCGGTCAGTCAACAGATGAGGTTGGCCTGTACAGTTTTGTGCTGTACGTGTCCCTTCATGTCCCACTTCACTATCACATTGGAAACAGTGGACCTAGGGATGTTTAGGAGTGTGGAACTCTCATGTACAGACGTATGTTACAAGTGACACTCAATCACCTGACCATGTTCGAAGCCCGTGAGTTCCGCAGAGCGCCCCATTCTGATGTCTCACCATGTCTAATGACTACTTAGGTCGCTGATATGGAGTACCTGGCAGTAGGTGGCAGCACAATTTACCTAATTGAATAACGTAAGTATTTGGGAGTGCGCGGATACTTTTGATTACACAGTGTACAATGCAGTGGTAATGTCATGTTTCTTTCTTTCCTATCCCACCATAACATACTTGTTGAGATAAAATGAAAGACAGAACTGCTGGTGCTGAATGCCTCTGGACAAAAACCTTTGATTAGGACCTGATTGTCTCATTGCAGTCCTTATTGTGAGATGCATGTTGGGTTGAGTATCATTGTTGCTCACAACACTTTGATGAAGAAGTAAATACATCATATCTCTATCTCCCTTTCGTCAGAATATTTCTCACCCCTCATGTTCTCACGAATCTGCATCTACCTGATTTGGTTGTGTAAGGCTGGCTCTTGCCACGTCGCAAAGCCCTGATAATTCTCTCGAAACCCCATCACATTGGGACATCACTGTTCCCTTTGTTAGGTTGTCCAGTGGTTTAGCGATCAATGGCTATGTAGAGAGCTAAACAACAAGAAAAGATAGCACATTAACACACAGGAGGGAGTTCACCATCACGTGGATGCTTTTATCCAGATACTTTACAACTGATACTGTTTCCAGTGATTTGGAGTCGGTGTCATAATAGAAGAGTAGCAGACGCTTCAGCTATTTTAGATTCAAAAGTTAAATTTATCTACATTCAGCTACAACTCCCACCAATCCTCAGTCCTCGGCAAATCGCTATAGCCTATCAGTGTCGCAACACTGCTGTAGACGGGAGCGTATTTCTATATATATATTCCGCAAACCACTGTATAGTGCACAGTGTCGACTGTGACGTAGCAGTATTCTCGATTCTTTTCATTTCTGTTCCACTCACATGCTTAATGTTCGAATAATAGCAAATGTCTGTGTGCCGCTATATATTCTCAATCACTTTTATAATTGCTACGGCAGACAGAAGCTTTTTCTAATGACCAAGGAAGCCTCACTGCTGCACCTTCAGTATACATGAACTGCACAACAAAACTCAGACATGTAACACACGTAATTAATCGATATCAAATGATTCTCTGTAAACGTGTCCCTGTCACTGTACTAATAATTTTCATTGTATTCCTATAATTGTTACCCTATAAATATGATGACACAATAAAGTTAGTCTTCGTTGAATGCACAACGTTTTGCGAGAAATATAGTCTTTTATCGATTGGGATATACCCTCATAATGCGATTCTGACAGCATCACAGAGCTTTTAACATTCACTATTAGTTTAGATCTTTAACACTGATGCAACTACTTTGCACAAACAAGCACAATTCTGAGATTGAAGGGGGGGGGGGGGGAGGATTTAGCGTTTACTTACAGCACTGTTAATTTTTTTCACCCACGAACTGTTTGAAGTGGTTTCACCATTCCAGCTAGAGCAGTGGACAGTATGCATAAATGTAGTGGTACTAATTTTTTTGTTTTTAGAAAGAAACCCACCACTGCTCAAACATTGGTCTGAGCTGTGATGTTGATTAGGTGACAAGCAGACTGAATCTGCGACTGCTCACCTGCCACACACAGATCGACCTGTCTGTTCTTAGTGTTTGGGTTATTTCCCTTAAGATTCCAGTAAACGAATCTGAGCCTGAAGGCATATGCATTCTATTTCAGCTTGTTCCAGACGCTTACTACTAGATATCTTACAGCAATTAATGCTTCCAGTTACAGTGTAGAGGATTTATGATTCTATTATTGTGTAACAGTTCGTCCAGGTCAAGTACTAGCTGCACCATATGATGTCTCGCCAGCTTTATTTCTTCGTTGATTGTCCTCAGTGTCGACGTACTGCGTTGCTACACTGGCTGAAAAATGGTTTGTGGAAGTGCAGCTACTGTCTACTTTAAATGATGTAGCCAAGAGATGCACAGTAGCATTTCACAGTCTTTTACTTTCACTGTTCACAACCCCCAAATATTACACAGTTATATGGCCAATGCACTATTCTTTAACTTTCGATAAACCTCATTAATAATTCTCAGGCAAACATTCATATACTGCTACAGTATATTTGTTGATTTAGTGACTGAAATCACAAACACCACATCTCCATCTCAATGCCCCCACACTCTTAAGCCAGACAATACCATCCATCTACATACCACTTTCTGCAGACCATATTGAACATCTACGAGCAGTAAAAACCTAACCACAAAGTTCACAGTTCTAGAAGAAAAGAAAGGTGCGGATGTAGCAGACACTGTCACTGTTTTTACACATGGCCTAATGGTTTAAAACTTGTTCCACAGTTAAACTGTAGCATTGTTGTTGTTCTAACCAACTCAGGTTTCTCGTCCGAAACTCGGCCCTGGACTGACTGCCTCGTGACCAGGAACTGGGCCCTTATATATCTTCACAATAATAGGTGCTGAAACTACATATTGTTCAAAGTTAAATTTACAGAAATTACAATTAAAACTTAACTCATTAAATTAACTGTACACACCGAAAAATTCGTTCCTTTTAACAGTCTCTTCTACTGCAAGGTTTAGACCGAATTATTTGTTTAAAGCATGAAATTAACAAATATAAGTTTTGCAAACAATACTTTTGATGAAACTGAAAATTACTTTGGAATTAATTAAGGGCTGGTATTGCTAACATATTTTCGAAGAGAGCTAAATAGATACTTTAAGATTACTAGTTTTTCGTCTTCCAAATGTTTGTAATTAGTACAGAATTTATATTTGTTTGTGAGTCAACAACAGAATTTAAGTTACAAAACAATTACTGATTTCACCATATAACAAAAGATACTAACAAATAATAGTTAAAATAAATTAGAAAATCAATTACATACATAAAGATAGGCACAAAATTAGATCTGGTGTTATATTCTTTAAAACTGAGGGTCAATTTTTCTCTGTTATGAAAATACAGATTATTTTCACATATGTTAATGGTAATTAATTCAAAAAATTTAAAGATGAATTTTAAGGAGGCAGATGGCAAAACAAGGGGAGAAGTAAAAATCATTCCAGCCTGCTTTGTCACAACCACAGGTCTTCCCACCTGCTTGTAGCTGACTCTATCACCTACGAACATCCTAAATCCAAAACAAATACACTATAAACTACTGATCGTGTAGTAAAAAATTACTGCTATATGCTTCCATACATAACCTAATCCATCCCTTTTACTCTCAGAGAAAAATGTAGTCGTTACCAGAGTCTCTTTTCCATTACATATTCGAATGAACGATGTGAAACTATATGATTCTAGCAGCATCCACATCATGCTTTTGCTTCGATGATCACACATGTAAAATGAACAGATATGAACTCACATGATTGGTAGAGCTTCTAAAAATACCACCACTTGCAAAGTAGGTTAGATATCAGATTAATAATGTTGCTCACACAGCATATGTTCGCTTTATCAGACAACAACAAAGTTATTGACTGTGGATGGTATCGTCAGAATGGAAATAATGAGGTCACTGTAAAAAAGTCATTAATTTTGGCACTTATCTTGAATGGATTCCCATGTAGATTTCATCGAAGTTGTTATGGCTCATCTTGTTGATTCTAGAGTGATTCCACTATGACTGCTAGAAGGTCCAGATCTGTATTTTAGCAATATTTGAAGACCTAACAAATACGTTTATCAGGAAATTCTCAATGACCAAACAATCCCAGATCAGAACAATGGTATGGTAGAAGTATTTTTTGACTTGGTGTTCATGATCCACATTTTTATTAAACTTCTTGTAAATTCACATATACTTCTTCTTAATTGTCACATCATCAAGAAAACAGTTTTGTATCAATTTTCATATATTTAATTTCCACTTTAACCAAACACAAGACTTGACTGTTCTTTTACAAAGCGAAATGACAACTTAACTTCTGCCATAGAAGGCCAAAATGGTTACAAGTAAATCACAGAAATGAATACACACATGAATCATATCACTGTAATATATCGATACATCGGAATACTTATACATTAATAAAACCAATGTGAATATTGTCACAAAAATATGTCTGTTACTTCGCAGAAAAGTAGTACGATATTACTGGTATCGAGAACTGGGGTTGGAATGCCGTAATGGTCACGTAAATAGAGAACCATTACAAGCTGTTGAGTAAATGTTACTGTCCACCAGTACATGTCATTTAACCACAAACAGGTCTATGCTTGCTAAAGGCGGGATATAGCAGCTGACAATGTCCTCAAATTTGCAATGGAAATTAAGAATGTATTGTGAGGTACAATGGTGGGGCTCATTCAAATAGTGGAAAAAACTGTACAACAACCTGATATATATCATGTGACAGTTGATGGCTGAGTATGGTGCATTCTGTTTCAGCATTCCTGTCTCTGACAACAGTGGTGTTAGTGAACTAATACTCATTGTGTATTGCATTGCTACATTAAAATTGACAGCTCGAGAATCATCACAGAGCATATTCCTAAAACATCAAAGTGTCATGATCAGTTATGGTCTGGAGAAAGTGGTATATACTGCACTGGAATGAGAATAGATGGGTGGTATTGTCAGGCTTAATAGTGTGGGGGCATTGAGATGGAGATGTGGTGTTTGTGATTTCAGTCACTAAATCAACAAAAGTTCAATGCAAGATGGTATATCACCTCCAACAAGTTTTGAATGCAATACTGTGAATTCAAAGCACACAAAATCCAATTATTTGCTAAATAATGTGTTCAGTTAAAACTATAGTCTTTCATGCTATGTACAAGCATATAGACTCATTCCTGATTTTGAAATGTAATTTGCGTATGGCAAAACTATCCATTCATCCTGTGAAGCAATGTAAACAGATGGGTGTAGCAGTTTCCAAAAGTCTGTCAGGGCTATTTAAATAATTGATGTTGTGTAGGGTACTCCCTGCCATCTTTTACAAATGTTCCATTAAAAATATAGCCTTCCACACCATATACACACCGCACTAATATTCTGAAATGTACTTCTCTATCACTAACATTTAGCCACATATTACACAAGGGAGCAATGTTAGAAACTCTCACAGTCACATTGTGTTCTGATGTTGCTTTCAGAAGATTTGATGGAGGTTTAATACTAGCTGCATTCTTTTCCACAATTCTTGCACCTATATTCAGACAGATATTATCCAAAAAAACCTTACCCTTTGCAAGAAGCACGAACAAGCACTTGGAAAACCATACAGCATGTTCAACCCATGGGTTGCTCATTTCATCCCAATACTTCAAACTTCTACCACAATGGAAATGCATACATGGGTTGCTCATTTCATCCCAATATTTCAAACTTCTACCACAATGGAAATGCATACATAGGTTGCTCATTTCATCCCAATATTTCAAACTTCTACCACAATGGAAATGCATAGTTTCATCTCCATCACCTTCATAAAAGAATGCAGGTTCAGTTAGTTTGTCAGGACGCTTCTTAATAACTGAAGGCCAACCTTCAAAAGATGGCAGCCTCGCATCGTATGTTCTATATTTAGGGTGAGCTAAACTAATCTCCCACACATCTCCCACTGCTGAAATACAAATGATGCTGATCCAGGAGGGTAGTAAATCCATTTTGCACAGGTTACAGGCATCATACAAAAGAAACAATTCAACCCACCACAGATACACTTTTTCAGATATACCTTCCCAACAGCCTCCAACACCCACTATGTTACAGAGCGACCTGATTTCAAAGCTTCCTTCCTATATGGCCAACTCTAAAGATTCAAGATGCTGACACTTCTGTTCACGTGATCATGATGTCACTTCTGGTCACGCATTCTAAATTTGGTAGTAAATCTAGTACAGCTGTAAAAATCTAGTACAATGGTGCTATTTTATTGTGTGTGTGTTTGTGTTTGTGTGTGTGTGTGTGTGTGTGTGTGTGTGTGTGTGTGTGTGTGTCAGTTTCTGGCATGGGGCTCCCAGACTGTACCCCAGAACTAGCACTGGTGAATCCACCTTCAGACACGGTACTGGATATTGTGGATGGATTCACGTTCGAAACCTACACTGGACCTACCACTGGTGAATCCACCTTCAGACATTGCCTTGGAAGTGTCTCAGGTGGATTCGCCGTTGACCCCTGCCCCAACTGTAATGCATGGTGGATCCATTTTCAAACCATATCCTGGATGAAACATGTGGTTCCGCCTTTGAACCCTATCCCGAATGTTATGTGTGTTGTATTCACCTTCGAGCTGTATCCTGGTCATAACATGCTGTGGATCCATCTTAGAATCCAGGAATGTACCGTGGGGGGCACTGCAGGACACAGATACACAGTTACATACATGTTCTAGGTCTTTACATCTGTACTGCTTTTACAAGAAAATTTAGAATATGTGACCAGAAGTGACATCATGATCACTTGAGCAGAAGTGTCGGCAGCTTGGACATATAGAGTAGGCTATATATAATGGGAGCTTTGAAATAAGTCGCTCTGTAATGTAGTGAATGTATGAGGGTGTTTGGAAGGTATATCTAAGAAAGTGTATCTGTGTTGGGTTGAACTGTTTCTTTTATATGATACTTTTAACCTGAGCAGAATGGATATCTCCTGAATCACCATCATTATGCCGTTCAACATATATGTGAAGCTGCAATCTTTCAAAGATTGGTCTTTAGCTATTAAGCAACATCCTGACGAACTAAAGCCTGGTTTACACGACGACATTGGGTTGCGCCACTCATTGTGTGGAACGAGTTGCACGCAAGTGGTTTCATATATGACTGTAGACATGGCGAAAATAGTATACACTTCAGTTTCGTCTTTTTGTGGGTCCCTGAGTCGTGTCTGAAATGAAAGTTATGGCAGCTGCACGTCACGCGAATTGTGATGGAGTTAAAGCTTATTTTGTGGAATCGCTGCAGAAGAAGAAAATAAGAAATGTGTTTCGATTCGTGACTGGATGAAGAAAAGACATCATCTTGGTTCCTCAGCATCCCTCCTGAAATAATTTATAATGGAAGAGCCAAGAAGTTCTTTTAATTTTTTTAGAATGTCACCAGGACTGTTCATGTTCCCTCTAAATAGAGTTAATTATGCGATAATGAATAAAGGTACTGTAATGCATGAAGTACTGTCGCCAGAACTGAAATTACATATCATATTTCGTGCATTCAAAGCGAGAACCCTCGGCATGCTATAAGACAGGGTTTTTGTTGGTGATGACGTTATTTCATTAACACCAATGATTATTTACATTAACAGTAATGAGTATTAACATTAGCAACAATAATTATTCAAAGCAGGTCGTATTAAGAAGAGAATGGTTTGCAAACTACTCTCTTGAAGATAGATCTGTACAGTGCCAATATTTCAAAATTCTAACATATGTGAATGGGGAGCACTGCAGCGACGTTTTAAATAGATGAATATTGAATAAAGAATGCAGCTTCTTGAATTTGTTTAGCCTTCCCTCCTGTCGACAATATTCCTTAACAAAGAGTTGCCCAACTCAAACGATGGGATTTTAGTCTCGTAGACGAGAGAATTGCCTCAGCTAGAATTACACTTGCTTATATTTTTCTAAATTCAGTTGTATATGCGCTCCTAACTCAATAAATTTTGCCCTGCAGCTCAGATATTGTCAAACCACCTATGTTATGATCGCACATGATGGTCTCAGTGACAGCAATATGTTGCTTCCTTTTGTAATCGGCATCACTGAAATCCCACAAACAACTATGCAAAGTATATATATCCAAAAAGCGAACGTTATTCTCCGTTCCCCACTTCATATGTCATTTTGTCTACACACTAAGAACACACATAATTTCAGTTTTTCTACACTCTATGAACACACATAACCTCAAAACTAGTCCGCAGCTCGTTGTCTGGCGGCAGTGTTCTCGCTTCCGTCGCACGGGGTCCCGGGTTCGATTCCCGGCGGGGTCAGGGATTTTCTCTGCCTCGTGATGACTGGGTGTTGTGTGTTCTTTATCATCATTGACTCGCAAGTCGCCGAAGTGGTGTCACCTAAAAAGGACTTGCAATACGGCAGCCGAACTTCCCCACATGGGGCCTCCTGGCCAACAATGCCATACGATCATTCCATTTCATACCTAAAACTTACGCAACTAGTGTCGCCAAAGTTGGAAAACGCCGAAAGTGTTTAGTTTCACCAATGAGTTGCGCAAGCGCGCGGCGCGCATGCGCAGTGGCCGGTAGTGCAGTTGCCTGCAACTAGTGTCATCGTTTAAAGTAGGCTTAAGTGTAGCTGGATTCTTTTATACCAGCAATGGAGATGAAACCATTTGCTTCTATTGTGGTGGAAGGTAGAAATATTGAGGTGGAACGAGCAACCAATGGATTGAACATGTTGTGTGGTTTCCCAAATGTTTGTTTGTGCTTCTTGCAAATGGTAAGAGTTTTGTGAATAATATGTCAGAATATAGGTGCAAGAATTACTGCAAAGGATGTAGCTAATATTAAACCTCTATCAGATCTTCCCGAAAGCAACATCAGAACACCATGTGAGTGTGAGAGCTCTCGACAGTGTCCACCAGTGCAAAATTTGAGTCTAGGAAGAAATGGGAATACTATTCTATTAAATTCCTTGTGTTCTATGTGTCACAGACCAGTTTTAAGCTACAGTAAGAGCATTATTTAATAAAGCAACGATATTGTAAGCGATATTACTATTTTATTTTCTGTTTTTTTATACATCATTGATATACATTCTAAAAAAGCATTATCATTGAAATGCATTTATTGAGAGCTTTTTTCTACATCAGTACACTTAGGTCTGCTCTTAATATGATAGCTATGACTACACTGTGATATTTACACCTCACGATCTGCGTTGAAGAATCGTGATGTTTTAATGTCAAAACGTACAACTGACGTTCAATACCACAATTCTGTCGAAGTATCTAGCCTTGCATGGTGTTAAAAAAACATTTCATCCCCCAACAGAGCACTATTGTTACGACCTGTGCTACTCAGTTCCAAATAATCTGGTAACAAATACATTGTGACATGTACGCTCCACTAAGCTAGTAGTAACCAGATTCTGTATTGGGATGTATTACAGGAATCTGGTCATGTCGTCGAGTGTTGTGTGTCATATCTATGTACTCTAGAGATATTGTACCATTTTCTATGGTCAGGAGCAGGAGGAATATTAGGAGAAATTGGTGTAGATGCATTGGAACTATGACATCCATCTAAAGCAGAACTGGTTTAAGTTCAAAAAGGACCATCAGCCTCTACTATTGTAATGATCTTGTATAGATAACTACTAGCTTATGGATTCGGATAAAATGCCAGATGTTTTTAACAGAATGGCAGAAATGCGTACATCAAAAAAGAACTAGTTTTGAAGCTCTGATTGTTCGAGTTTGATCCTGTCTAAAAGCTAGTGATATGGAACAATATTTCAAAAAATCAGTATGGGATGTATGTGGAATGGAACACTGCATTATTGACAGAACATTTGTTAATGATGACAGGGAGTACCATAAATAACATCACTGAATTTATGTAGCGCTGACAGACATTTGGAAACACTTACACACATCTGACTCTATTGCTTTGCTGAATGGCTGGGTGTTTTCATCACAAGTAAATTACATTCCGAAAATTGGCAAGGAGTCTATTTACATGGCATAGAAGATTGTAGTTTTAATGAAACATATGTTAATGGTTGCAGGTAGTACTTTATACACACACACACACACACACACACACACACACACACACACACACAAACACACACACACACACACACACACACACACACACACACACACACACACACATCACTGTACTGACAAAGGTTTGCCACACGGAATGGCTGCACGGTTTGCACAGCCCCTCCTCCTAGTGGTTCGAGTCCTTCCTCGGGCATGGGTGTGTGTGTTGTTCTTAGCATAAGCTAGTTTAAGTAGTGTGTAAGTCTAGGGACTGATGACCTCAGCAGTTTGGTCCCTTAGGACTTCACACACAATTGAACATTTCACACAGGTTCAGAAACTATGTGACAATATTTCACAAATATTATTTTTTGTGTGCTTTGAATTCCACATTATTGCATCCAAAACCTGTTGGATGTGGTATACTATTTTGCATTAAATATTCATTGCTCTTAGTATGATTGAGTGATGGCAAACAATACATCTCCATGTCAATGCTCCCACTATCTTAAGCAAGACTATACCACAGATCTACTCTCGCTCCACTGCAACACATACCCCTTCCTGCAGACCACATATGGTCACGAGACTATGATACTTTAGAAACATGTTCCACGATGACTCTCAAGCTATTAATTTTAACGTAGCAACACCAAACACAATGAGTACTGATGCACTAACGCTGCTGCTGTCAAAGATAAAAATGCCAAAACAGAAATATTCCTCCATTCTATTTGAATGAGACTCACCATTGTACTTCACCACATATTCTCAGTTTCCAGATGTAAATCATATCTGCATGTCACCTAACATTACAACAAGGACCAATGTGTAAGTTGTAACGTTCCCTGGCAAACTCACGCTATTAATGCACAAGAGTTTATTTGTACCATATACGCCACTCTGCGCAAGTTGTATATACCGTAATTATTGAACAAAAAATATTATTGAATTTAGTGTAAAAGACATTTGTTATTATCGTAATATTTTTGTAGTAATATTCTCTCTGTATTTAGTATAGTAATTTTTCTATATTTATTATGTGATTGTGAAATGTGTCAGTATCTGCGATTACAGAGATGTAAAAATTAGCCAGAGGAGAATAATATTGTCAAATTACAAAGAAATGTTAATAGTCAGCAGTAGTATAAAAGAACCATGTACAGCGTATTCTTTGGTCTTCTCTGTGTAAAGCTGAATGCGAGAGGAAGCTGTGTTGAAGCGATTTATGAATGTGTAGACTTCTTTTGTCTCTGTCTTGACTTAGCCGCCATTAGAGCAGAAGTTACAAATTGATGTGAGTTGAATTATTGTTTGATCTAAATATATCAAAATTTATCAAAAGTGTGTATTATTAATGTAAATTAGCTTGCCCATGTCATCTATAAAATTTCTTTTAAGGAATTTTCAGCATTTTTAGCGGTGTTGCTGGGCCGCTAAAGGAAAATCAACCAAACCCGTAAATCGGGAACAGATAGATAAAAATTAACAGTGAACTAAGAAATTGTTCTTCTTTTACAGTGATCCTGATTTTAAACTAATTATACGTTTGTGCATTCGTAGGCGGATAGTTAATGTTAGTTAACATTGAAATTTAACAATTTTGGTTCTTTCAAATAACTTAAATGTATAGCAAAGTAGGTTTGATCAGTGATAATTAAATGTCGGCTTGGTAATAATTAACGATTTTCTGCTAATAGAGATAATCTTGTGTTTCATAGTTAACGCCGGGATAGAATTCAGTAAATATTTAACAAAAAATCCACTGCATTTAGAAAATGTGTGCCAAGGCCGAATGATGTAAAGGACTTAATTTTCAACCAAATATTCTTAATCAGTTAATATGAGTTCACGTAATTTTTAAATGTATGTAATTCTTTTGAAAGTGAAAATTTTTATTACCACACGTAAATAAGAGAGAGGTTCTACAACAAAGTTCGCACGCAAAGAAAGTAAGGTAAAGAAAATTAACTTAAAAGCAAATTTTATTCTTTAACGAAATTTACATGGCAATTTCGTTAAAAAGTACTGTTGTGTCTGTTTCTAAAAACACAAAATTAGTACCACTACACATATACACACTGCCCACTGCTCTAGTTGGAATGCAATTTCATGGTCAGCCCTCTCTGTAACGAAGCTGTGATTCAATCCTGCCGCGCGGGATTAGCCGAGCGGTCTTTGGCGCTGCAGTCGTGGACTGTGCGGCCGGTCCTGCCAGAGGTTTGAGTCCTCCTGCGCGATAATTTAGGTTAAGTAGTGTGTAAGCTTAGGGATTGATGACCTTAGCAGTTAAGTCCCATAGGATTTCACACACATTTGAACTTTTTTTTTAACATTCAATCCTGAATCTTTCACCTGATCTTACAGTAACTCTGAAATATGCTTGTTTCCGCAAAGCAGTTGCATCTGTGTAAATGATTCAATATATAATGTGTATTGGAAGCTATGTGATGCTGTCAGAATGGCATTGCGTAGGTGTATGCCAACTGAAAAGAAACTGTATTTCTCGCAATATGCTATGCATTTAACAAAGAGTCTGATACCATTGTATCATCGTGTTTCCAGTGTAGCAATCAAAGGAATGCAACAATGGTAATTAGGACACATACAGGGACATATTTATAGACAATCATTTGATATGGATGAATTATGTGTGTTACGTGTCTGAATTTCTTTGTGCAATCCTTGTATAGTAACGGTGCAGCAGTGAGGATTCCTTGGTCATTAAAAAAAACCTATATCTGCTGTAGCAATCATAACAGCAATTCGGAATATAGAGAGGCATACTGACAATTATTTTTATTCGATCATTACACATATGAGAGGAACAGGAACGAAAAAATCAATGATACTGCTACACCATAGTCGACACCGTGCACTAGACAATGGTCTGCAGAATATGTATTTAAACACATGCTCCTGTCTATAGCAGTGTTGTGACACCAATAGACTATAACGATTTTCAGAGGACTGAGAATTGGCAGGAGCTGGAGCTGAATGTTGATAAATGTAATTCTTGAATCTAAAATAGTCAAAGAGATCTGCTACTGTTCTATTATACTATTGACCACAAATCACTGGAAACAGTACCATTCGTAAAAAATCTGGACATAAGCACCCAAATGCTGGTGAATTTCCTCCTGTGCCTTAATGTTCTATTTTGTCTCATTGTGATAGCTCTCTACAAAGCCAGTGAGTGGTAGAGGGCTGGACAGCCTTCTGACTAATGGAACATTGCTGTCGCAATGAGACAAGGTTTCGAGAAAATTAGTAGGGATATGTGACTTCACTGTGGATATCAAGATCCAGTCTCACTCATCAAAATCAGGTAGATGCAGGTGCCACATATCGAATACTGGACTATTCATGAGAATATGAAGAGGGAAGGGGTAAGTGATACTCTGACAAATGGGATGTAGAGATATGATCCCTCTACTGCTTCTTGTAAATGTAGTGAGCAAACATTTTACTCCCTCCCACATAGGTCTCGTGAAGTGAGTATTAGAGGCTAAAAGGAAATCTTTTATCCAGGGACATTCAGCAGCAGGTGTTCTATTTATTTTCTCTCCATAAAGAAAGAAAGGTGATGATACTGCCACGTTGTCCATGTATATATCGACAGACGAATTTTTTTATGAAAGAATTGTTAAAGGTGAGAATATGGGGGAAAACCAATGTCATCAATGAAGGATCAACCCTAGTATATTAAAGTTGGTTGGTGGCCCCCACCTGCTATTAAACAGCGCTGTGAAGGTATCGAATAAATCCTTTAAATGATGCTTATGTGGCTGGCCAAATTGCCTGAAGAAGCTTGTAACGTCAAGCTAAACTGACAAAGGCTTTCAAGGTTCTTTTCGACGACTTCTGGAAGAAAATGTTGAACACCACCAACACAGAGATGACTTGCAATTCAGCATTAACCTTTCAACTACTCAGCCATGAAATATAATTGCGTTACCTCGACAATTGTTACCAATCCTCTGCGCAGTTGCAGTACAATAAAGAAAGTGTAAAAAATTCGTGTGTGACTGAGAAGACACATTTTTCCGTGAGTTTTTCCCGTCCTTAAATGGATAGACTAACATTTTATAAGTAGACTAAATAAAAAAAGAGAGGGACAGTGAATACGGATTACCCTGACTGACAGACATATTCTTTCCATGCCCAATTCATGAATGGTTTTAGTTGCAGACGAAAAACAGTTTGACAACTCATAGGAGTGATGTAGCGTATATCTGATTGCTATGACAGCGAAACTTAAAACGAGGCGAGAGCCATCTGCCTGATTTGGAACATTGATGCATACATCGACAAGCATTCGGTTGGAACGACGGAAAAAATACTAGATTTCTCAAACCATAACTGAACGTGAATTTTCGTAAAACTAATGAAACAACATACCTCTGGAAATGTATACAGGTTTTCAGGGTGGATGCAGATTCACATATACAGTCTCCCTGAATATCTAGGTGGGGGAGGGGATATTGAGATTAAAGCAAATTTTTTTATCGTGGTATGGACATTATTATCTCATAGAGCCTTGACTGCAGCTGGACAGAGGTGTGTGTCTTCTCGAAGATGAAGGGGCAGAGAAGAGCTCGCCGAACAATTGGTGGCAATGTGGTCTGTTGTCCTGCCTATTCATCAATATGGGGTGCCTAGAAAACCTGCTTTTTCGGATCGCTAGACAACAAATCAAGCAAATTGTATTAATGAACTTTTATTACATTAAGATTATTTACAGTACTTAACGTTGAGAATTCAAAATGATGTGTTACAAGCAATGGCCGACAGACCAAATAAGAAAATCGCCCATTATTTGCAATTCCTGATACCAGTGAAATAATACAGTTCCTAAGTCGCTACTGCAGAGCTCGTGGAACGGCTAGTCTCCAACTGGGCTGCGGCCAGGCGGCTTTTTTCCCCCTTTATTGTAATTTTATGCCCCTTCCCCACAGGGGCAGGGGAGGGCTGCAAAGGCACAATCCACCACTTCAGCTGAGTGGCATTACAAAAAAATAAAAATGAGAACTGATATATAAAAAAGGGCGCAAAAAGGGGGAAATAATAACACAGTAAATGGAGGTAATGGAAGTTAAAATATACACTAACATGGGGACGTTCATATGGGGGCAGTTAAAAAGTCGATATAAAGTTAAAATGACACAGTTCGCGATTTGGGGCACTTAAAATACGCTGGAGTCACACACACAAGTTAAAAGTCAGTCACAATACAAAAACACACAGAGTGAGAGACACTTAAAAAAAATCTGTAAGTGACGGTGCACACATGAAGAACAAAAACTGCTGGTAGGGACCTGCCCTGAGGGATGGGAGGCCTGAGGCGGGAAAAAGACAGGAGAATGAAGGTGTAGTTGGGATGGGTGAGGGGGGAGGGGTGCAGGTGGCGCGACCTTATTTCAGTCTCTGTGTCGTCCTACAGAGGGATCGGTCAGCTAACAATTGGCTGACGTTTTCTTCACAGCCCTCTCTGCTCCAAAGTTCCTGACCGGCGTGGCGGCACTTGACTTTACGCTGGAACACGGTCAGTCGCAGTTCAATGCACAAAGCCCCTCTGCCTTTACGCCCACTGCATGCAGGGATGAGCGGGGAAAATGCTCCTGCAAGTGACCATTGATAGAGCGTCTCTTTACATGCAGGTGCTGTGGCACGTGTGGCGCAGTGAAGACACTGTGTTCATTGCTACGATAGGGATTACTCTGCAGACTATGGAAATTTATTGTTTTTTACATATTTTTAAGGGGTTATTGCATTGTGCTACATTTGTTGCAATACAGTCGCTGTAATTATTCGAATACTAGACCCGGCAGTTATCTTGTGGCAGTACTAATATGTGAGCGTGAGTGATAGTTGGATGCATTAGGTGGGCGTAGAAACATGACTCAGCCAGTCTATTGCAGGCTTCATGAGTAGATCATATACATTCCTCTGGAAAAGCGTTCCAGTTGTTGTTTCTTACAACTCCATTAAGATCACATAGCATCATAGGAGCTGGAAGTTATATCACACACTAAAAGTGTGTGGGGATAAGTTCGTTTCAAGCAAAATGTAGGGTTGCGGTGTATGTCTCATTGTTATTTGTTGTCCTGAAAAAAGTGGCTATCTGTGGAGAAAATCGACAAAATTTGTAAGAACTATAAATAGCGTCATATATTGGTGTGCCCAGAGGGTATGCATCAAGGTGTTAGTCACTATACATTTAAAGTCCCGTGTTTAAGTACATCTTCCTGAAAAAGTAGGTATTTTGCGAAATACTGAGGGAAAATAAACAAAACTCATACGAATTGTCTGAAAACTATAAATAGTGTCCTTTGTTGGTGGGTTTGTGAAACATTTAAAGCTGTTTATTTTTCGATGTGTTTCCTAAAAGTCGATAAAATAGCAGCGAAACCCTTATTTATGTATTTTAAAAAAGGTAAAATTAGTCTTGAACCCTATATTTACAAGAATCTTCTTAAAATTGAGGGAAAATATCAACGAAACCCACAGTTACAAGTAACGTCTTAAAAAGTGGGGGTAATAAGTCAAATAGCTATGAAACATATCATCTTATGAAAATAGGTAAAAATTAGCCACGAAACTGCATAGTATAATATCTTGCAGAAAATAACTTGGGTACTGAACAATCATGCAAGCCAGGCAACAACACTTTGTGCTACACTACGCTTGAAATTTGCAACGTCATACGAATTTTCGACTACTGTGTCTGCTGTTGCTTCAGTGAGATCCATATTAAGAATTACAATGTGGGGGACGCTGAGGACCAGTGGGTGCGATGGTGGTGATGGAGAAACAACCAACAGCACCACAGTGGGGGTGTCTTGTTTTTTAGGTCTTAACTTACCGTCATTAAAAAGTGATATTATCACTTGAAGCCAAAAGTGTTGAACACTTTGGTAAAAATGACGGTACTAGGCGACCATCTTGCCCATAAATTATGGTAATCATGACAGATTTTGTCCATTAATTATAGCATGAATAAACAAAACATGAGTCCATGTGAGCGGTTTGTTTGCATTTGGGTCATAAAATTGGCTAGCGCAACTGGGTGGTTTATTTCCTTAAGAGATTGTCCCGAAACTGGTACATACTCACTACGATTGTGTCCTGTGCGCCGGCCGAAGTAGCCGAG
Organism: Schistocerca serialis cubense; assembly: GCF_023864345.2. Lineage (NCBI taxonomy): Eukaryota > Metazoa > Arthropoda > Insecta > Orthoptera > Acrididae > Schistocerca > Schistocerca serialis. The sequence continues at coordinate 268,282,897 of NC_064641.1, forward strand.
CGGTTCTAGGCGCTGCAGTCTGGAACCGCGAGACCGCTACAATCGCAGGTTCGAATCCTGCCTCAGGCATGGATGTGTGTGATGTCCTTAGGTTAGTTAGGTTTAACTAGTTCTAAGTTCTAGGGGACTAATGGCGTCTGAAGTTGAGTCCCATAGTGCTCAGAGCCATTTTTTTTTGTGTCCTGTGCGGAGTGAACTGGGTCGTTGTTGTGGTGCAGAAACAAAGATCCTCGGAAAGCATCATCTTGAAAGACTCTCATAAACTTATCAGAAATTTCAGTAGTGAACTCCTGTAACTGTTTGCCCTTTATGAGCGTAATCTGTAAGCCAACGTCCCAAGGCAGTCCCTTGAAACACTCAGCGTCACCTTGCTTATTGACGGTAGGGTTTTTGTGTTATTCCGGTGCCTATGAATCGACATGTTCCCTCTGCTTGCTTTGCTTCTTTTCCCTGGGTTCACAGGAAAGATATATACAGGGTTATTACAAATGATTGAAGCGATTTCACAGCTCTACAATAACTTTATTATTTGAGATATTTTCACAACGCTTTGCCACACATACAAAAACTCAAAAAGTTTTTTTAAGCATTCACAAATGTTCGATATGTGCCCCTTTAGTGATTCGGCAGACATCAAACCGATAATCAAGTTCCTCCCACACTCGGCCGGCGCAGCATGTCCCCATCAATGAGTTCGAAAGCATCGTTGATGCGAGCTTGCAGTTCTGGCACGTTTCTTGGTATAGGAGGTTTAAACACTGAATCTTTCACATAACCCCACAGAAAGAAATCGCATGGGGTTAAGTCGGGAGAGCGTGGAGGCCATGACATGAATTGCTGATCATGATCTCCACCACAACCGATCCATCGGTTTTCCAATCTCCTGTTTAAGAAATGCCAAACATCATGATGAAAGTGCAGTGGAGCACCATCCTGTTGATAGATGAAGTCGGCGCTGTCGGTCTCCAGTTGTGGCATGAGCCAATTTTCCAGCTTGTCCAGATTCACGTGTCCTGTAACGTTTTTTTCACAGAAGAAAAAGGGGCCATAAACTTTAAACCGTGAGATTGCACAAAACACGTTAACTTTTGGTGAATTGCGAATTTGCTGCACAAATGCGTGAGGATTCTCTACCGCCCAGATTCGCACATTGTGTCTGTTCACTTCACCATTAAGAAAAAATGTTGCTTCACCACTGAAAATAAGTTTCGCACAGAACGCATCCTCTTCCATGAGCTGTTGCAACCGCGCCGAAAATTCAAAGCGTTTGACTTTGTCATCGGGTGTCGGGGCTTGTAGCAATTGTAAACGGTAAGGCTTCTGCTTTAGCCTTTTCCGTAAGATTTTCCAAACCGTCGGCTGTGGTACGTTTAGCTCCCTGCTTGCTTTATTCATCGACTTCCGTGGGCTATGCGTGAAACTTGCCCGCAAGCGTTCCACCGTTTCTTCGCTCACTGCAGGCCGACCCGTTGATTTCCCCTTACAGAGGCACCCAGAAACTTTAAACTGTGCAATCGCCGAATGGAGTTAGCAGTTGGTGGATCTTTGTTGAACTTCGTCCTGAAGTGTCGCTGCACTGTTATGACTGACTGATGTGAGTGCATTTCAAGCACGACGTACGCTTTCTCGGCTCCTGTCGCCATTTTGTCTCACTGCGCTCTCGGGCGCTCTGGCGGCAGAAACCTGAAGTGCGGCTTCAGCCGAACAAAACTTTATGAGTTTTTCTACGTATCTGTAGTGTGTCGTGACCATATGTCAATGAATGGAGCTACAGTGAATTTATGAAATCGCTTCAATCATTTGTAATAGCCCTGCACGTGTTTATGATGATTATGAAGCTAAAGAAGTAATTGTACCGACCTAATGCAGTTGCAGTATTTACGCTTCTGTCTCATTTAAGCAAGTTTTTTTAAATAGATGGGAACAGTTGTGGAATGGCAATGATCAGAGTGCCGTGCAAGATACTGAAAACAAATCTATAGCTGATTTTGCAATTTTTGCACTATCGACTGAAATCTGACACACCATACTTCAAGCACCACAGCCTCAATTTCTCTTATGATTCCCATGTCTTTGCAGAGAAATGGTTTGCTTCTATGTTATTCGTCATTCAGATTCATCTGGACGCATCTGCACCACATAATCATTGTGTCACATGATGGCGCACTGTTGTTATTGTTGTTGTGGTCTTCAGTCCTGAGACTGGTTTGATGCAGCTCTCCATGCTACTCTATCCTGTGCAAGCTTCTTCATCTCCCAGTACCTACTGCAGCCTACATACTTCTGAATCTGCTTAGTGTATTCGTCTCTTGGTCTCCCTCTTCGATTTTTACCCTCCACGCTGCCCTCCAATACTAAATTGGTGATCTCTCGATGTCTCAGAACATGTCCTACCAACCGATCCCTTCTTCTAGTCAAGTTGTGCCACAAGCTCCTCTTCTCCCCAATTCTATTCAATATCTCCTCATTAGTTATGTGATCTACCCATCTAATCATCAGCATTCTTCTGTAGCACCACATTTCGAAAGCTTCTATTCTCTTGTCGTCTAAACTATTTATCGTTCACGTTTCATTTCCATACATGGCTACACTCCATACAAATACTTTCAGAAACGACTTCCTGACATTTAAATCTATACTCCATGTTAAATTTCTCTTCTTCAGAAACGCTTTCCTTGCCATTGCCAGTCTACATTTTATATCCTCTCTACTTCGACTATCATCAGTTATTTTGCTCCCCAAATAGCAAAACTCCTTTACTACTTTAAGTGTCTCATTTCCTAATCTAATTCCCTCAGCATCACCCGATTTAATTAGACTAAATTCCATTATCCTCGTTTTGCTTTTGTTGATGTTCATCTTATACCCTCCTTTCAAGACACTGTCCATTCCGTTCAACTGCTCTTCCAAGTCCTTTGCTGTCACTGACAGAATTACAATGTCATCGGCGAACCTCAAAGTTTTTATTTCTTCTCCATGGATTTTAATATCTACTCCGAACTTTTCTTTTGTTTCCTTTACTGCTTGCTCAATATATAGATTTAATAACATCGGGGACAGGCTACAACCTTGTCTCACTCACTTCCCAACCACTGCTTCCCTTTCATGTCCCTCAACTCTTATAACTGCCCTCTGGTTTCTGTACAAATTGTAAATAGCCTTTCGCTCCCTGTATTTTACCCCTGCCACCTTCAGAATTTGAAAGAGAGTATTCCAATCAACGTTGTCAAAAGCTTTCTCTAAGCCTACAAATGCTAGAAACGTAGGTTTGCCTTTCCTTAATCCATTTTCTAAGATAAGTCGTAGGGTCAGTATTGCCTCAAGTGTTCCAACATTTCTACGGAATCCAAATTGATCTTCCCCGCGTTAGTATTTTGCAGCTGTGACTTATTAAACTGATAGTTCCGTAATTTTCACATCTGTCAACACCTGCTTTCTTTGGGATGGGAATTATTATATTTTTCTTGAAGTCTCAGGGTATTTCGCATGTCTCATACATCTTGCTCACCAGATGGTAGAGTTTTGTCAGGACTGACTCTCCCAAGGCTGTCAGTAGTTCTAATGGAATGTTGTCTACTCCCGTGGCCTTGTTTCGACTCAGGTCTTTCAGTGCTCTGTCAAACTCTTCACGCAGTATCATATCTCCCATTTCATCTTCAATTACATCGTCTTCCATTTCCATAATATTGTCCTCAAGTACATCGCCCTTGTATAGACCCTCTATATACTCCTTCCACCTTTCTGCTTTCCCTTCTTTGCTTAGAACTGGGTTTCCATCTGAGCTCTTGATATTCATGCAAGTGGTTCTCCTTTCTTCAAAGGTCTCTCTAATTTTCTTGTAGGCAGTATCTATCTTATCCCTAGTGAGATAAGCCTCTACATCCTTTCATTTGTCCTCTAGCCATCCCTGCTGTTGCTGTACTCGTAACACTGACACAGCATGTACTGTAGCAACATTGATCCCTTTCAGTGGTATAAAACGCATTACTGTACTTCAACAATGGGCTACGCCATTTTGTTTTGATTTTTCTAGCAGTGTACTAGTAATTAGGTACGAGGTGCGTTCAATAAGTAACGTAATACATTTTTCCTTAAGCTGGTTGATTTTATGCAGAATTTCTGTACACCATATTATTCCCTACTCTTTTGCTACAAAATCGTATGTTTCAACATAATATCTGTTAAATGCGACACCCCTACACCACCTTACTGGGAGGGCCTGTATGCCCACATACGTCGGAGCCATCGTCTGCTGGATCAATAACCTTTGCATCATCCACAAATTACTTCCTACGGAGTGCATCCTTGATTGGGCCAAATAGATGGAAGCCGGAAGTTGCGAGATACAAGCTGTAGGGTGGATGAGGAATAGCCGTCCAATGAAGTTTTGTGAGCTGCTCTCATGTGAACAGACGTGTGTGAGGCCTTTTATTGTCATGGAGATGGAGAAGTTCATTTCATTTTCGTGGCAATGAACACATCAAAGTCGTTTTCTTTCAATTTCCTGAGATAAGCACTAAACACTTCCCACTTAATCGTTGCTCCATGAAGGAGGACATCAAACAGAATAGCCGCTTCAGAGTCCCAGAAAACTATCACCATAATTTTACTGACTGAAGGCGCAGCTTTGCACTTCTTCTGAAGCAAGGTGAGTGGAGACACTCCGTGTATGGCTGTTTTGTTTTCAGTTCGAAGTGGTTAACCTATGTTCACTGCGTGTGACAATGTTCGATAAAAAGTAGTCACGATCAGCCTTTTACAATTCCACACAAATGGTCCTTCTCTGCTCTTTATGCTCTCCTGTTAGCTGGCGAGAAACCCGGCAGACACACGCCTTTGAGAGCCCCAACTGGAGGACGAGGGTATCAGCGCTATCAACAGAGACATCCAGTTGAGCAGCGAGGTGTTTGATCACCTCGAATGAGAGTATCTGCACATTCTAACTTTGCAGCAATCACAGATGTGTGCTGCCGGCCGATTCGCGTGAGATCGATCTGATTTGCGAGACCTTGTTGCGATGGTGACAGATGTCTCCCCTAATAGTTCAACCTGCTTCCATCCCCTGCCAGGTGTCTGTAAACATTCTGCAAGCGCCTGTGGATACCTATGATGCTCTGGTTTTCCACCGAAAGAAACTCAATGACAGCTCTCTGCACAGAACGCGCCTCTGTTACAGACGCCATTTTGAAGGCTACGATAGCGCCGCCGCCTACTGGAACTTCAGGAAACAACATATTTTAGCGGGAATATTCCACAATGTCCTACAACAAATACCGCATTTTTTCAATGGGAATTGGCCCAGAAAAAGATGTATTGCATTACATTAAACGCCAGTTGTAACTTTATTTTACGAGATGTAATTAAAACTCTACGACACCACCTTGTATTTTCTCCAAAGGTTGGTTTCGCTGTCATCTATCTCCCCATAGTCATGTGTGCTTCCAAAGCTATACATTTCTCTCCTAATCATTTCTGCTTTACCATTTTGCTCTTGTCAGTCTCATATTTTAGATGTCCATATTTCATTTACAAGCTCTGTGTGCAATGTTTTTATATTTTCTCTTTTTCTCAAGTCATTCAATACATCCAAATTTGTACAATGTTTCTTACAGGGAGTTGTTTCTTTGCCTCATTGTTGCTCTGCTGCCTTCACTGTACCATATCTCAGAGTTCCCTATTCGTATCCATTTGTGCTCCCTATTTCAGTCAATAGTTGCCCCCTTTGAAACTCACAGCAACCTCGGGCTCTTCAACTTGCTCTGACATGCCTGTGGTCTTTTATCTTCTGCTGTTTCTTCAGTTTTAATCTGCAGTTTATAACTTAAAAATAATATTCAGAGTCAAAATATGACCCTGGAAAAGCTTTTCAGTTCATACCATGGTTTCGAAAATCTCTATCCTATCAGTATGTAACGTAATTCATCTGAAACCTTTGTGTCTTTACGGGTCTGTTGAACACATAAAACTTTCTTCAATGATTCTTAAACCAAATGTTAGTTTTTTTTCTATTTGCATCGAAGCATATGCTTGTAATTTTAACATAAACCAAAAACTCTTGCTTACTTCTCAAAATATTAATGGCCAACCAAATATTAGCAAAGAGTAAATTATGTACCGTGCAGGATTCTACGTGGCAGTTTTTCTATTGATTTCTTTCTCCCTAATCACTGTTCTTTTACTTTTTGCTTCTCATAGTTTTCCTGTTATCTGATTACAGCTCCCTCCCCTGCAATCAAAATTATATTTTTGTCACTCTGAACGATCCGAATAATTTCTTTTACCTCTAACGATTTGAATAATTTATTTTACCGCTCTACACATTCTTTCAATCTCTTCATCTCCTGCGGTGCTAGTAGGCATATGGGAGGTGCTGGATTTGTATGTCTGCTGTGTGGATTAACTACTGACGAATATGCTGATTACTACTGACTGTTCACCGGCTTCATTATTAAATCGTTCCTGATTGTTTTTATATTTTACACTACTCGTCTTTATTTTTTTTTACATTCAATGAGAAACTAAAACCGATGGTTGCATCGTAAATCCCTTTAACAATGTCGTTGCTTGTTTAAATTTATATCTCTGTCTGGATGCTAACCGGCAGGGCACAATATTTTTCGATTATTGTTTATTGTTAACAGGATTGTGATAATACACGTGTGTGGCGTTGCACGAAGTGATTCTTACACATTCACGCTTGTAATCGGCATCCAGGAAAATGCCTATTGACTACTTAGAAGATGAAGGTTTAGCGAAGAATCCGAATCTCAAGTTGGCGCAGTGGAAATTTCGTCTGAGCCTGCATGATCGACGCTTCAACAAGGAACTACAGAAGCAGTTACTGGAGGCAATTAAAAGTGGAGGTAAGTTATTTATTACCTATTACCGACTGAAATCGGACGTATTTGTGTATTTTCACGAACAGGTGAACTCATGAGCACATTGGCGTTTCGTGACGAATGTTGCCCGCTACAACGAAATAGTTTTTTGAGTAACTGAAGAATTGTAATGAAATTAGACTATATTGCAAAATACCGGTTTTTAGTATTAATTCTTAAGTTACAGCTTGATTTCTTAAATGTTTTATAGACTGTGATAGCGAAATTTTCTTTGCTTGTTTCTGATTTATCAGTAATTCCGTTTTGAAACAAAAATAAAAAACTGCGTGTTACTCTACACATTTCCACCTGTGCGATTAGGGATTACGTATTTGAAAGTAAAGAATCGCCTATGGTCAGCTCCCCAAATAATTTTTAAATAGGCAAGTAATTTCAAATATTTGACAAAGACGATTACCAATTATTCATTCAGTAGTTGGTAGCACCATTTCATATTATTTAATAGTGTAGCACATGTATGGAAATTCTTATAAATATATTTTTGAATCCTAGACAAACGTAAACTTCATTGCACGGAAATAATTACACAAGGCATGTGTGCGATTTACTAAGCAAAGTTCTCAGTGTGTCCACTGTCTCGCGTCTATGGGCGAAGAGTCGGTAGTAATTTTACTGTGTGCTGAAGAGGAGGGCACTTGGTAAATGTTACGCCGAATATGTTACAGGCCTCTAAGCTATTGCTACCGCGTGAAGAACTCGAAGCCGACCAATATTTTGATTAGGCTAATTTCACTCTCGTAGTTTAAGATGTAGTCGAATGCTGGGTACTTACCGAGTTTAGGGGGAGAAAATTTTCGAAAATATTTTTTCTCACATTTTGATCACTTAGACTAAGTTGATCTCGAAGATGTTATTTATTTTCATGCCCGATAAAAACTTGTTAATATATCGAGAGAAAATTTTTTTAATGAAAATTTTTTTCTCATTTTTTGACCGGACCACGAATATGTTATTTGCAAACATCATTCGAGCTAAATCTTAGCACATCAAAACACTCGGATAAAATCACTTTATTCAGTTTACACTAAAGTCAAATAACAGTGTAGTTAAGTGTTAGTTCCGTGTTTGTTCTGTGCGTTTGTTCTACTAACTCGTAATGGCTAGAATTTTCCCTGATGTGGCCGAATTTCGTATGATAAATTTGTTATTATGTTGTTGTATTGTTACATTTTGAATAAATGACTATGTTGTTTTATTGTTTCAAAACTGATGAAAAATATGTCATATTCGTGATCAGCCTAGTCAAATTGACGATAATCGGTATAAAATCAAAGATCTCATGGGTGTCCCCTAAAGTCAGTAAGTGCCGAATGCTGTTTACACCGGTAAACATTGTGGTTTAATTTTTACTTTTGCGTGAATTCTCAATTTGTTATGAGTACCTGCAGCGTAGCAAGTGTTTTTGTGACAGCACATAACCGCAATTGTTTCCTCAGAACTAATTCACGGTCAAGTTGTGTAGGAGTTCTGGATTTTACCTTTTTTTTATTTTAACCTTAGGAACGCAGTATATACCAAGGTTCTGAATAGTCCATTCGATAGTTACCTCTCGGTAAAAACTTCACATTGCCGTAAAAACTTCACATTGCCAACCGCGGTGGTTCTAGGCGATGCAGTCCGGAACCGCGCGACTGCTACGGACGCAGGTTCCAATCCTGCCTCGGGCATGGATGTGTGTGATGTTCTTAGGTTAGCTAGGTTTAAGCAGTTCTAAGTTCTAGGGGACTGATGACCTCAGAAGTTAAGTCTCATAGTGCTCAGAGCCATTTAAAAACTTCACCTCTCGCAATTTTAATAAAATTAATAATAAGCTTTAGAACCGACATGCAAGAATATTATCTAATATAACGATCTGTGAAATATGATTATTTACGTAACAGACATGCGCATTAAAATTAGCGACAGTGTGGATGTGTTACGTATCATTTGTAAATCGCAGGCATCCCTCGTTTCCAGAGATCACCAAAGCCCTTCAATATGCATACGATGAATGGACCAGTTACAATTTGCCGACTGAAGAATACTGACGAATGGGATACAACCCTTCGGCTTTGAAAAATGTCGTCACAGGGTACCCCAGATGGTACGTTGCAAAGACATAGACGATGTTGACAAACACATTAATGTAGTAGCGAGAAGACAGATCGTGGATATATATTACGTATTTCCGTATTTCGAACGTAATGTTATATATATCGCTTTTTCGCAGTAGAAAGCTCTAGTATTCTTCTGTTGACCTATATAGGTCAACTGAAGGATGGGATACTAGTGCTAGCGAAAGCGGAAAAAAGCTACAAACGTAAATTTTGTATCCTATTCTTTAGTTGACCTAGATAGGTGAACTGAAGAACAGGATACTGATACTAGGGAATGCGGTTTTTAGTTGACCCATATAGATTAACTGGAAAATAGGATCCAAGTACTAGCGAAGGCGAAAAATGGCAACAAAAATGAAAATTTGTATCCTGTACTGAAGATGACATATATAGGCCATCTGCAGAATAGGATACTGGTACTAGCAAAAAAGCGACTAACGTAAAATTTGTACCCTGCACTTAAGTTGACCTATATAGGTCAACTAAAGAATAGGATACCACCTTCGTAATGCAGCTGAGGTATAAGATGCCACTTTGAGGAACGACTCACTATTCGACAAAGATATAATTCAAAATGTGACACAAATGATTTAAAATTACCACAAGCGTCAAAAAATATTTCACAGTATCTATGTCTTAATAACACAACAATGGAAAATTCGGGATCGAAAGCCCTACTCACCATGTATCGGAGACGCTGAGTCGCAAATCGGCACAATAAAAAGACTGTCACAAAATGTGCTTGCGCCCCCCCCCCCCCCCCCCCACACGCACACACACATTATGACCACAGTCTCTGACAGCTGAAGATTGAAGAATCCTGAAGAATGCGATACAATACGTCGGCTTTGAGAAATGACGTCACAAGTTATCCCAGATGGAGCATTGAATTGTTAGCTGAGTCTGGCTTCAGCTGCCAGACTGTGCTCACACATGTGTGTGTGTGTGTGTGTGCATAAATATGTTGTCTATTTTCGATAAAGGCCTTGTTGGCCGAAAGCTCATTTTGACAGTCATTTTTCTGTGCCTATCTGCGACTCACCATCCTAATAACACATTAATTTATTTTTATTTACGATTGTCATGCTTTGCTACATGAGATAATCGATTTATTATCCACGGCTCGAAAATAAACTGATATCTATGATTAAAATATGACGTCATTGGTCACGGGTTCTGTGTGGATGTGTTTTGTGTCATTTGCAAATCGTAGGCATCTCTCGTTTCCAAAGACTGCCATAGCCCTTCAATAGGCGTACGATGAATGGACCATTTACAATTTTTGGACTCAGAGTCCGGAGTTCGAATTTGATTATGAGTACGTTAAAATAAGTCTTTCGCTTGTCATGTTATACGAAATGGTGTGGCATGGATATTTACTCTTGAGAAAAGGGACACGAAAGGATTTGATATACAACCGAGAAATACGCAACACATCACAATTTGACGCCACAAAACCAGCCTTTCTTGAATTCTGAAAGTATCGTACAGTGATTCACAACAGTCCAGGGCCCTAAAGAAATGTAATAGGGCAATGCGGCGAAAGAAGTCATTCTTGCAGGATGAAGGGTAGGGCCTAATACTCAGTTTTAAGTTGACGAAATTTGAACAGTTTTTTGTTACTTTGGGGACCGTACTTAAGTAGCTCATGTCAAGCGGGAGGTTTTGCAGAGGACTGAACGAACGTCCCTTATCTTATAGTTATTTGTCACGTCTGGTACCGAACATAACTGCGCAACGCATATTGCTAGCTATATCAGCGGAAATAACCTTTGAATTTTGCTGCTGGTTTGAATTTTAATTCATATACCAAACGTACCGGTAATCTGGTATCCCCCGTCACCACTATCATTTCCTTACCACGAATCACACCAAACACGAAGCGTTTTTAAGATGTCTGAAGCAACGCTATATCAAAACGCATATTTTCATAATATTAATTTACGGCACAAATATTTAATCAAATATGGGGTCATTTAGGTTTGCCTATAACTGCGATAACTGATAACGCAAATCAATCGTTTAGCTGTTTAGCCCGCCAATTAATCAGTAGAAGTGGAGGGCTATGGGCCGATTATGTTTAGTGTCCGTTCTCTGCCAACCATAGCTATCAAACAATTCTCCCTGCAGCAGCACTGATGTACTGTTGTTGAGTACTGATACGTAATTTGTAACATTATCATTAAACAATATTCCATTAGATAAAGCGCACTCAATTGCAGTTTTGATCACACAAAACATTTTAGTGTTCGTTAGTTAATTTTGATTTCGGAGAATCTCAAGTACGGTGAAGCTCCGTTTGTCAACATGAAAACGGCAACGGCGCGAATTAGAGACCTTTTTTCGGCATCTACCGATCGGGATCAAGATTGCAGAGCACTTAAAACATTAAACGAATTGTTTTCTCATATTGGCCATGAATTTACGGATTTCACGCCCTTTGCCTGCTGATACTAACGTGAGACAGAGATTTACTATTAATGCAAGATCCTAGTCATAGCCTACTCGATGGAAGCCTTTTCACCTGATAAGCAAGCTTAAGGGCAATAATATACAGAAATAAGACGCACTGCTGGCTACCAGCATCCATAAAATGTCAGCAACGTAAACAATATATAGACGACAATAACTTGTCATTTACTTCAATTTCTTGCTAAAACTACTGCTCATCGTATGGTTGTTGAGAATCGTACACAAAACCAACAGTTACATTACGCACAACAGTTGTAAATTGTCGTAGCTGTGTTGGGAGAGTATCAGAGCTCCAAGCGCTAATAGAAAGCACTGATGCTCAAGTCGTTATAGGCGCTGATTGCTGGCTGAAGTCAGAGACAAGCTCAGCCGAAATTTTTGCGAACGGTGTTCCGAGTGGATAGGCTAAATACAGTTGGCGGTGTCGTGTTTGTTCCTGTTGGAAGTAGCTTATCTTGTCGCGAAACTGAAGTAGGTAGTTCCTGCGAATCAGTATGGACAGATGTCATTGTTGGCAACCGTAGTAAAATAATAATTGGATCCTTTTACCGACCTCCCAATTCAGATGATACAATAGCTGAAAGGTTCAAGAAAACTTGATTTCAAACACGTAACCGACTCATGCAATTATAGTTGGTGGTGACTTTAATGTACCCTCCATATGTTGCTGCTGCTGATGATATTTGGTTTTGTGGGACGCACAACCGCGCAGTCATCAGCGCCCGTACAAAGTCCCAATTTTGATACAGTCCAATTTTTACACAATGCAATCTAGTCACTGTCACGAATGATGATGATGAGGATGAGGTGATGAAAGCAACACAAACACCCAGTCCCCGGGCAGAGCAAAAAATCCCCAACCCGCCCGGGAATCGAAACCGGGACCCCATGATCCAGAGGCAGCAACGCTAGCCACTAGACCACGAGCTGCGGACGGTATATTGGCGAAAATATATATTTAATTCCTGACGTATGCATAAAACATCATCCGAAATTGTGCTAAACGCATTCTCTGAAAATTATTTCGGACAGTTAGCTCATGAGCCCACTCGTATAGTAAACGGTTGTGGAAACTCACTTGACCTCTTGGCAACAAATAATCCTGAGTTAATAACAAGCATCAAAACGGATACAGGGATTAGTGAACATAGGATTGTCGTAACGAGACTGAATATTGTAATCCCCAAATCCTCCAAAAATAAACGAAAAATATGCCTATTCAAAAAAAAAGCAGATTAAAATTCACTTGACGACCTCCTGAGAGACATTCCCCACTTCTTCCAAATTAACAATATAAGGGTAGTCCAGATGTGGCTTGAATTCAAAGAAATAGTATCGGCAGCAATAGAGAGAGTTACACGAAATAAATTAACAAACGACGGAGCTTATTCTCCTTGGTACACAAAACGGGTCACAAAACTGTGGCAGAAACAACGACGAAAATAGGCCAAAGCAGAGTTACTAAACACAGTCTTCCGAAATGCCTTCACAAAAGAAGACGAAGTAAATACTCTAGAATTCGAATCAAGAACAGCTGCCAACATGAGTAACGTAGAAGTAAATATTCTCGGAGTAGTGAAGCAACTTAAATCACTTAATAAGAGCAAGTCTTCTGGTCCAGACTGTATACCAATTAGGCTCCTTTCGGAGTACGATGATTCATTTGCTCCATACTTAACAATCATATACAACCGTTCGTTCGACGAAAGATCGCCGGCCGGAGTGGCCGTGCGGTTCTAGGCGCTACAGTCTGGAACCGAGCGACCGCTACGGTCGCAGGTTCGAATCTTGCCTCGGGCATGGATGTGTGTGATGTCCTTAGGTTAGTTAGGTTTAACTAGTTCTATGTTCTAGGGGACTAATGACCTCAGTAGTTGAGTCCCATAGTGCTCAGAGCCATTTGAACCATTTGAACGAAAGATCCGTACTCAAAGACCGGAAAGTGCACCGGTCACACCAACATTCAAGCAAGGTAGTAGGAGTAATCCACTAAATTACAGGCCCATATCGTTAACGTCGATATGCAGAGGATTTTGGAACGTACACTGTGTTCGAAAATTATGAATTACCCCGAAGAAAACGGTCTATTAACACACAGTCAACACGGATTTATAAAACATCGTTCTTGTGAAACACAACTAGCTCTTTACTCGCATGAAGTGTCGACTGCTATTGACAAGGGATTTCAAATTGATTCCGTATTTCCGGAAGGCTTTTGACATTGTACCACACGTGGGGCTTGTAGTGAAATTGCGTGCTTATGGAATATCGTCTGTTATGTGACTGGAGTCGTGATTTCCTGTCGGAGATGTCACAGTTCGTAGTAATTGACGGAAAGTCATCGAGTAAAACAAAAGTGATTTCTGGCGTTCCCCAAGGTTGTGTTACAGGACTTTTGCTGTTCCTTATCTATAGAAACGATTTGGGAGACAATCTGAGCAGCCGTCTTAGGTTGTTTGCAGATGACGCTGTCTTTTATCGACTAATAAAGTCATCAGAAGATCAAAACAAATTGCAAAACGATTTAGAAAAGACATCTGTATGGTGCGAAAATTTCCAGTTGACCCTAAATAACGAATAGTGTGAGGTCACCAACATGAATGCTGAAAGGAATCCGTTAAACTTTGGTTACACGAGTGCTGAAAGGAATCCGTTAAACTTCGCTTACACGATAAATCAGTCAAATCTAAAGGTCGCGAATTCAGCTAAATGCCTAGGAGTTTCAATTACAAACAACTTAAATTGGAAGGAACACATAGCAAATGTTGTGGGGGAGGCTACCCAAACACTGCGTTTTATTAGGACACTTTGAAAACGTAACAGATATACTAAAGAGACTGCCTACACTGCGCTTGTCCGTCCCCTTTTAGAATATTTCTGCGCGTTGCGGGATCCTTGCCAGGTAGGATTAACGGAGTACATCGCGAAGTTCAAACAAGAGCAATAGGGGAGGGTGTGTCACTGACATGATACAGGATTTGGGGTGGACATCATTAAAGCAAAGGCGTTCTTCGTTGCGACGGAAGCTTCTCACGAAATTCCAATCACCAACTTTCTCCTCCGAATGCGAAAATATGAGAGAGAAACGATCACCATGATAAAAATAAGGGAAATTTGAGCTTGTACGGAAAGATACAGGTGTTCGTTCTTTCCGCGCGCTGTACGAGTTTGGAATAATAGAGAATTGTGGAGGTGGTTCGATGAGCCCTCTGCCAGGAACTTCAGTGTGATTTGCAGAGTATTCATGTAGATGGGGCCAACATTAAACACAAGATAACCGCAAATCGTTTCAAGCTACCTCGCTGTTTCAAGTAACCCCATTTTATGTACTGATTTTTACACCGTATTCAAAAGAAGAAAAATCCTATCATACCATCTGATCCTATTACAAAATCTTAAGTCAGTGTTGAATGATCTGCCCACTTACTCATATAACATCATTGATTGTACATGTGCAAGATGCAAGTTTCACACCAAATATGCAAAGCATAGCCCGTGATTGTTTTTAACAGAATGATCCAAAGCTTAAACACTGAGTAACACGTATAACGTACAGAAATGTACTAAGTCATGCATACAATCGCCTGACCGTACATCTCGGCGTTGCAGCCGTTCTCACATCTTTTCTCATAACACGTGTGGAAACTCTGGACTGTTTGGGACAAAAATCCGATGAAAATACTTCTAGTAACGCTAAAATAGCGCTGATTATACCACATTTCTTGAAAGGAGCAAAATCCTTTTTTTTTTTTTTTTTTTTGTCGTCAAGATATCGGTCAGTTTTGGCAGCTGATAGGGCGGTGCGGTACCTTATCTTTCAGTGAAGATTAATCATTTGACAGAAAAGTCGTCAAAAAAAAATCACTTGAATCTTATTAGCTCTCATTATTTTGGATCGAAGCAGAGGCCACCCTCGCATCTATAAATCCGCTCTTACTCACTCTTACAGTATTGCAACAGAATGTTACCTGTGCCATACGGGCAATAAGAAGTAGATACAAAAGCAGTTGCAGGTGAGCTCTGGGGACAAGGTACCCTAGCCGATGTAACGCTTCCTTACGACAGAGCCAGTAGCCACTCGCTTTTAAACAAAGAAGATTGTTACTGAATTAAAAAGCTGTATTTTTAAACAAGTGCATTCTTATATTTAAAATGTTTATTGAAAGCAGTTTTTCACTAGTTCACTGTTTTATTTAATAAGAAGTGCTGCATGATCCTGGGTACGCCCTTGATACTGACGATCATCAAAACCCTTATTTCCGGCCTGGAGGCCAACCGAATTTCCGAGCTGTACGTGTAAAGACAGTGCTGGTATTCGGTTGGCGTTCTACTAAATATGGAAAGGGTGAATCATTTTCGACTTTTATGAAAAGAATAACTACATTTATGAAGATACATAAGATACTTAGTCCTTTTCATTTCAAACAAAACAATTTTAAGTGATTCACAGAATTTAAAGAAAATAAAACTTGTTTGTAAAATCTATATTACAACTGTTGTATAAATACTTATACCTAGTTTAATCTCCTTTAAGACAAGCAGAAACAGGCTATGCCGAATAAAATAATAAAAGTTTGAAAACGAGAAACATTTTATCAAAGCAAAAAACGTTTAAGTTAAAAAACTAAAAAAAAGGGGCTACCGTAATTTGATGTATCAAAATATATAATTGTGTGTATGAATATATAACGGCCAGCAGTTGCATCTCCATGTATGTAAAACAGCAAGTTTAATAATGAAACTATCGTAACGTATATACGTCTACGTATGTAGATATGTGGATACGCGCATTCTGTACGTGTGAAGAACTTTTACGTGTATGATTTATGATTTACTTTCCAAAAGAATCGCTTTGCACATCCCATGATTGTGATAACAGCTTACACTTATTTGACGTTTGTAGCAATTTTATCGATTTTGACCTAAAAAAAGTGAACTATATGCGACAAGCTGAACCTGCAAAATCTGTGTGTTGTGCGTCTGCGGTCTAGGACCCAGAGCTAAATAGCCCTGACAAAAAATAGAAAAGATACCATATGGCACCCATGCGGCCGACTTGTCCGCGTATGGCATCTATGAGGCCTTCATAAATAGCAGTTCTGTATATTAGAAATGACGGATGGTTTAAAATACACCGTTATGAAACCCATACAAGGGAGGGACGGCGAGGGGGGGGGGGGGGTAGAACAAGTGACTTCTCAGATTTAAATCCACACGTTCTATATTACATCAACGTAAACCACTTGATGATAATAAACAAAATGAGAAGTAAATGCGCATATTTGGACAACTGTAAAGAAAAGCCTACAACAGTGTTAAATAAGACACACTAAATGCTTCTGTGAAACGCATTATAATATTACCATCTTAAACCATGGAAGACAAATGAACCAACTAAGTGCCCAGGCCGCTAGTGAAGAGTTCCAACAAACGTAAATGCATTTACGAACAAGGTAACACGTTCTGGAAAATTGTCGCTAAATGCAGGTAAGTCACCAATTGTAAGAGTAAGGAAATGGAGATCTTACCCAACAAGTTCCCGATACGTATGTGCTCTAACGCTGTCAGAGGAACAGGTCAGATTTGTGATTGACGCTGATTTAACTGTGCCTGGAAAGAAATTGGCGTGTACATTTGCGTATACTTCCGGACACTCACGAGGAGCACACATACTACAACTTTTGCAACGAAAGTTCCCTCAAAATAGGAGAAAAAATTCCCATTCAAGTCTCCTCATACGTCCAGAAAGCCATGAACAGGAACGGTATTTATGTAGCAGATCTAGTAGGTTTAACCTTAATCAGCTGTCCTTCCCTAGCTAATAACCGCATATGCTGATTTTTTAAAACTTGTTCTTGCCTAGCTAATAACAGCACTTGCCATAAAGCCCCATCTGGCAAGTTGCTGAGTACTTTGAAATGACGTTGTAGGCTGCCACTGATTTCTGGATTCACAGCGCGGAATAGCATTAAACACGTGTCGATACTACAAGTATTTTGGAGGCAGATGCGGTTGTTTGTCGACTTTCCATGCAGTTGGAAATGTGGAAACTAGATGGGGAGTGGGGCACCATCTTCTTATTTCTGTGCGGATCTATGCGAGACATAGACACTTGCTTTTTCTGAGCAAAATCTTTTTTTGTCGCATTGCTCTCATGTCCATGGATGGTTTAATACACATATCAAAAAAAGTTTTTCATCAACCCGGTTCCCAGAACTCCTGAAGACAGAGTAGACTGTGGATATTGTATCACAGACACAGTCCCTTTGACTGTTCAGAGACGTCAATAAACCTGCCCAAAGATGTAAACAACCATGCATGAGCAGCGCCTATTAGATGGAGGGGGGTCTGACAGCCGATAAGTTCCAGGCATTCCACCAGGAAGGAGGTACACGGCTTGTGTTGTCTGTAGTTCAACCATGCCTAGACGGTCAATACTGCGGTTCGATCACGTCCGCATTAACCAAAGCGATGTTGTTCGGACATGGAGGAGATACAGAGAGATAGGAACTGTGACATGCCTTGCTCAGGCCGCCCAAGGGCTGCTACTGTAGTGGATGACCGCTACCTACTGATTATGGCTCGAAGGAACTCCTACGGCAGCACCACTATGTTGAATAATGCTTTTAGTGCAGCCACAGGACGTCGTGTTAACGACTCAAATTGTGCGCAACAGGCTGCATGATGCACTACTTCACTCCCGACGTCCATAGGGAGGTCCAACTTTGCAACAACATCATGCAGCATGGTACAGATGGGCCCAACAACATGCTGAATGGACCGCTCAGGATTGGCATCACGTATGAGTGTCGCATATGCCTTCAACCAGATAATCTTTGGAGACTTGTTTGGAGGAACCCGGTCAAGCTGGACGCCTTAGACATACTGTCCAGCGAGTGCAGCAAGCAGGAGGTTCCCTGCTGTTTTGGGGTGGCATTACGTGGGGCCGACGTACGCCACTGGTGGTCATGCTGGAAGGCGCCATAATGGCTGTACGATACGTGAATGCCATCCTCTGACTGATAGTGAAACCATATCGGCACCATACTGGCGAGGCATTCGTCTTCATGGACGACGATTCGCGTCCCCATCGTGCACATTTTGTGAATGACTTCCTTCAGGATAACGCCAGCACTCGACTAGTGGCCAGCATGTTCTCCAGTCATGAACCCTATCGAACATGCTTGGGATAGACTGAAAAGGACTGTTTATGGACGGCGTGACCCACCAAGCACTCTGAGGGATCTATGCCGTGAGGGGTCTATGCCAAATCGCCGTTGAGAAGTGGGACAATCTGGACCAACAGTGTCTTGATGAACTTGTGGATAGTATGCCACAACGAATAGAGGCATGCATCAATGCAAGAGGACGTGCTACTGGGTATTAGAGGTACTGGTGTGTACAGCAATCTGGATCTCCACCTCTAAAGGCCTCGCTGTATTGTGATACAAATAGCAATGTGTGGTTTTCAAGAGCAATAAAAAAGGGTGTAAATGATGTTTATGTTCTCTATTCCAATTTTCTGTACAGGTTCCAGAACTCTTGGAACCGAGGTGATGCAAAACTTTTTTTTGATGTGTGTATTTGCCAAGTTGGATGGGACATTAGGCGTTCGATACATATAGAATGAAGTCAGTCTTTACACCACTCATAGTGAGTTTTCTTACGATTCCCAGTGTCTCTTTGTTTACACACACAGTACAACTGAATATCTGCTGACTGTCTAATGAGCGTACAATAGTAGAACGTCTCCGAGTGCATGTAAAACTTAGGAGGACATCCAAATGTCTGAAGCAAAGCATAATAAAGCACGCAATGTTTTTACAAAGCGTGTACAGGGTGTTCTGAAATGCCCATTACAAACTTTTAGGACTTCTAAAGGAGAGTGAGTACATAATATTTTGTATAGGAACCCATGGCAGACAGTTTCAATTCAGATGATTAACTCATCCACTTCCGCTTAAGGAATTGAAATAGGTGTGACGCTTTGCAATGGTTAGATAACAATTCGAAAGGAAACATGACAAAATATCCATTTATCACTTAAGAACATTCGTCTGTATTAACACTTACACAACTATGAGCCTTTTCTGTTTCCTTCAGTAGACGTGGACGCATTACATATCTGAATTGAAAGCGTCCTAGAACAGAAACCGTCAGTTTTCGGACAGGGTTTCCTATTCAAAATATCATGTACTCACTCCTCTCCACAAATCCTAAGTGTGTAACGGTAATTTCTGAACATCCTGTATACCTTAGGTTAGACTAGATTAGATTAATTATTCATTCTATAGACCCATAAAAGAGGGAATCCTCCTGGGTGTGGAACATGTCAGATAAACACATTACAAAAATGTAATTAGGAAAACTTGAGTTTCATTAATTTTAAAGATCCTCAGTCAAACAGTAAAATTATGTACATGAATTGAATTTAAATTTCTAACATTTACAGGTTTAATACTTAACATCTGCTTTCATTAAATCCATCATTCAGACATTTGCTAGTTTCTTGGCTATTACAACCAAGTATTGTCAAAAACTGAAGTAAATTATTCATTTCAGTGATCCTCAGTTAAGAACAGTCAGATTATGTACAAGATTTAAAATTAAACTTCCACTATTTACAGACTTAAGACTTTCATCTACTTTCCATGCATCCATCATTCACACAGTAGGTAGTTACTTGGTTTTTACAACCAAGTATTGTCAAAAATTAAAGTATAATACATTTTCATTAAAATGGTCTACTGCACTTGTTGAGAAACTCATGGATGGAATAGAAGGAGTTGGCCACCAAAAATTCTTTTAAATTATGTTTAAATTGTGCCTTGTCTGAAACTAAACTCTTAATGGTTGCTGGTAACTTATTGAAAATATGCATTGCTGAATACTGGACTCCTTTCTGGGCAAGAGTAAGTGATTTTAAATCTTTATGTACTATATTGTTCTTATTCCTAGTATTGATACTGCGTAATAAGCAGTTAATTGGAAAAAGAGATATATTATTTACAACATTAGGATGCTTTAAATTTGCTAGGGTTGTAAAAGACATATAGGCACTTAACGCGTTCCAGCAGACTCGAAAACTTGTTATTACATCTTTAATGCGTTTGTACTGAGATTCAGTACGATTCCTATCATTTATCAGGAAGGTTTGCAATTCCTTTCTGAAAACGTATGCCCTCATTTCATGACAGTCGTACCAATTGGATTTGAAGAGTTCTTTAAATTTGGAAGTTATCAGCGTTTCAGACAATGGGTTTCACCAATCATATTTAAAAACCCTCGTATCGTGAGAGTTAAGCATCTTTAGCAAAAGCTGTAGGATCCTTTTCGTTAGCAGCCAAGTTACTGGCCTGCTTATATCATACCCGTCAAGCGCAGCGAACACGTAACAGCACATAATTGCTATCATTCAGCCTATACATTCTGTCTACTTCCACGAGTTAAGGCTACTGACAGTACCATTTGCACAATTTACTCGTTTCACAGCAAATTACTTCAACCAAGCTTGCCACAGAATCACTGACACCCTTTAACGAACGCATCAGTGTTGTGGTTCGTGACGGCTTAAAAAAAAATCAGTGACTTGCTCTACATCGCTTAATGGAGACATTTTGCGTTTTTAGCAACGAAATTGACAACATCGCGCATAGTCACTTTCAACGCAAATATTGCCATGAAATGGTTGGTGACAAATTTCTGATTAGCTTGTAGCTCATCTGTGCCCTCCACACATTCAGCTGCTTCTTTAGTTAGCCTTCTTCGCTCAGGACTGAGCTTAAACAATGCATTAGATATTGCGTGATTACGCTCAAAGCGCGATTTTTTAATTAAGAGCCTATCTATACGCTGGTCGTATGCAGTCACTATCTGGCTTTCGCATCCCAGTCTTCGATGGTCCTCAGTGCTCAGTTCGAAGCGGTACTCATCACTGAAGACAATTTGACTACGTCAGTGAGATTCTAGACCTCAAACGTGTCCAGAGACGCGTCAGACGGCGATGGCATACCAGTCTGATTGTCGCTTGACATACTGCCCTACAACCAGGAGTGATGGTCTGGGATGCCATTTCTTTGCATTGCAATATTTCTTTGGTGTCAGCCGCGGCATCCGTACAGCGCAGCGGTACGTTGACGATTATTATACGCCCCGCTTTGTTGTTCTTACATTTCAGCAAGATTATTCATGGAGAAGAAGTAAAAACTTTGAGGTTTGCCGATGACATTGTAATTCTGTCAGAGACAGCAAAGGACTTGGAAGAGCAGTTGAACGGAATGGACAGTGTCTTGAAAGGAGGATATAAGATGAACATCAACAAAAGCAAAACGAGGATAATGGGATTTAGTCAAATTAAATCGGGTGGTGCCGAGGGGGTTAGATTAGGAAATGAGACACTTAAAGTAGTAAAGGAGTTTTGCTATTTAGGGAGTAAAATAACTGATGATGGTCGAAGCAGAGAGGATATAAAAAGTAGACTGACAATGGCAAGGAAATCGTTTCTGAAGAAGAGAAATTTGTTAACATCGAGTATAGATTTAAGTGTCAGGAAGTCGTTTCTGAAAGTATTTGTATGGAGTGTAGCCATGTATGGAATTGAAACATGGACGATAACCAGTTTGGACAAGAAGAGAATAGAAGCTTTCGAAATGTGGTGCTACAGAAGAATGCTGAAGATAAGGTGGGTAGATCACGTAACTAATGAGGAGGTATTGAATAGGATTGGGGAGAAGAGAAGTTTGTGGCACAACTTGACTAGAAGAAGGGATCGGTTGGTAGGACATGTTTTGAGGCATCAAGGGATCACAAATTTAGCATTGGAGGGCAGCGTGGAGGGTAAAAATCGTAGAGGGAGACCAAGAGATCAATACACTAAGCAGATTCAGATGGATGTAGGTTGCAGTAAGTACTGGGAGATGAAGAAGCTTGCACAGGATAGAGTAGCATGGAGAGCTGCATCAAACCAGTCTCAGGACTGAAGACCACAACAACAACAACAACATGCCCGCCCGCACACAGCAAGAGTTACCACTGCTTGTCTTTGTGTTTGCCAAACCCTGCCTCGGTTAACAAGGTTGCCGGATCTCTCCCCAGTTAACACAACGCATACCGGCTCTCACGCCGCGGTTAGTGTTGCAGTTCCCTGCGATTTTCGTAGGAGGCGCGCGAAATGAGCGTGCCTTCATTATCTGAATGAACTGCACTGACCAGTGTCCGATGCTGATGAATAGAGAGATTATATGCATCATAAAAACCTTAAAATATACATGGAAAATGCTTAAAGAATGGATGAAAAGTATCGAATGCAAATGTATTGCGAGGAAGTGCGCCGGCCACTCCAAACATCGGTTCATTTAGAACGCTGATATTTTCTGAATGCTTTCTAGTAGAGGTTAAATTTTCTAAAAAATTGCAAAATGGGGACGCCTACTGTGTTTCAAGAATTGTTCCTTCTTTGCTATTGTTGTCAGTGACAAGCGGATGCGATGCGAGTGAGTCGCAGCGAAACAATCGATATGTACAGGACCAACTACGAAATATAGCACACGCCTAAGGACACGCTCAAAAACTCTGTAATATTTCACTTAACGAAACAACATACAATCTTGAATTTTTGGAATGGCATTAACTTTTAATTAATACTAGTGGACCAAAGCATCATTTACAATTTATTTCACATTTTCTTCTATTGTAAACATAAACGACCCAGTACAGTTACAAATGTTGGGTAGTAAGATTATGTCTTCGATCACTCAAAACATTTTTATAAACAGAAAAGGACCGTTCTACATCAAATGAGGTAACTGGGCAGTATTTGAATTTGGGTACTATGTTGGCACATTGTTTCTGGTAAAAGTTCACCCATCCCATTAATAAAACTATCAATTTGGCACAAGGATTCAAAGTCTGGGTTATTGTTTAAAATGTTTTCAAACTTTTCTTTGAGTTTTCTTGGGAATGCCTCATAGATTCATTCAACGTCAAACCTTGGGTTTCAAGCTTTTTTATACTTGCAGGTATATGGGAAAAATGAGGGCTAATCAGAGCAATGTCTTCTTTAATACATGTATCATCAAAAGCTTCCTTCCACTGACAAACTGCCAAAGCCTGTGCACTTTCAAAGTCGTTTACTACCCCTGTAATGGCCTCGAAATATCCCCCCCCCCCCCTACTGCGGGTCTGGCTGTTAGAATAGGCCTGAGGTGTTCCTGCCTGGCGCAAGAGGCGACTAACATGAGTCTCATACGTTTCAGCCTTTAGATGATGGTCCCCTGTAGGGTTTGACCTCCACTTTTCAAAATTTTCCCAAAGAGCGAGCTTACATGGTGCATGGTGTCCATCATGCGCTGAGACAACTCGCATCCTTCGTCGACGTAGATCTGCACTTCTGGCCATTCTCCTGGGTGCGTTATCCACCATCCTCTGTGCAGTATCACTTTCTGTGCTATTGACAATAATTCATTTCTTAGCTCGTTTGAGACAATTCTATGTATTGACATTTTCTTTAGGTGGAAATGGGCTTCGTCTGTCCTCAGATTGTTGTTACGGCCATTCATTGTCCACTTTCATGCTAACAAGAAATACTAGAGCAAACGTTTGACCATGAAGTGACTCCTGAACATTGATAATTTTGTATGAATAGCAATAGAGTATGTTTTGTAGAATTTTATGCATCGTGTTTATCATTATCATCATCATCAGCCAATTCAATCATTAAATGATGTGGCCTCTTCGAGTCGTGGATTCAGGTAGGCTTTCAGCAGTCTTCTCCAAGTGGGACGGTCTTGGGCAGTTCACTGCCAGGTGTTACCAGCGATCTTCTTGATGTCTTTGTCCCATCTGTCTGGTGGTCTTCCTCTAGGCCTCCGGTGCTCTCTCGGACTCCACTCCAGTACTAGCTTCGTCTATCTGTTGTCTTTTCTTCTTGCGACGTGGCCAGCCCACTGCCATTTCAAAGAACCTACTGTCTCTAAGATGTCATTAACCTTCGTCACAGACCGGATGTCATCTGCCCTTTTCCTGTCCTTTCTTGTATAGCCCAGCATTGATCTCTCCATGGCTTTCTGTGCTGTCCTAAGTAAATGAGTTCAGTGTCTATGTCTCGCAGCCATACGTCATCACAGGAAGAATGCATTGATCAAATACTACTTTCTTCAAATTTACTGGCATTTTTGATCTGAATACTTTTGAATTCTTCCCAAATGCTTGCCAGCCAAGCTTGATGCGTCGATAGATTTCTGGCCTTATGTCTCCCTTCATATTTATAATCTGGCCAAGGTAGACATATTCACTGACCTCTTCTAGTAGACTGTCCTTGACTTTCACATCTCCAGCTGGGACCCATTTGTTGGACATTACTTTTGTTTTGGAAAGGTTTGTGTTCAAGCCAACCAGCTGACATTCTGATGCAAGATCTGTAACTAAGTTTTGGAGCTCTGCGAAGTCTTTGGCCAGTAAGGCAATATCATCAGCAAATCTCAAGTTGGTAAGCCTTCTTCCATTAACTCTTAATTCCGTTACCTTCCCAGCTCAGCTTTGACATAGCCATTTACAATACAGCAGAGAACAGTTTTGGGGAGATGGGATCACCTTGCTTGACACCACTCATGATGCGGAATTCTTTAGTTGATTCACCGATGTTAACATAAGCTGAAGAATTCTCGTAGATTTTCCTGAGCACTTCAGTGTATGCTGCTCCCACTCCTTGCTCACTCAAAGCTTGGAGGACAACTACATGGCTAATGGAGTCAAATGCCTTTTCAAAGTCAACAAAGGCAATGCAGAGAGGCAGTTGGTATTCATTCGCTCTGCTTATCGGTTCACTAATGGTCAGAATGTGGTCAATAGTGCTAAAATTGCTTCGGAATCCTGCTTGTTCTATAGGTTGGGCTGAGTCTAGGGTGGAACTAATTCGGTTTAACAAGATCTTTGTGAAAATTTTGTACAAAATTGAGAGCAAGCTGATAGGATGGTAGTTTTTAATATTGTGAATACTTCCTTTCTTGTGTATCAATATAATCTTAGCCTTGTTCCACAATAATGGGATTGAAGCATAGTGCAGGCAGGAAGTAAATACTTTTGCCAAGTGATTTATTGTTACCTCTCCTGCCAGTTTGAGGATGTCAACACTGAGCTCATCATCACCTGGCACTGTTCCCTTCTTCATGGTATCTAGAGCACACTTGACTTCCGATGGGAGTATATCTGGTACACTAGGTACATTATTTAATTTAGATACACTAAAATTTTCCCTTGGATTGCTATACAAATTGCTATAAAAGTCTCTGATGAACTTCAAAATGTACTCCTTCTCAGTGATTCGACTGTCGTTTCCATCGAGTGCGATAATCTGCTTTTTACCGATTGTGAGTTTGCGTTTGGCTGACTTTAAACTTGTCTTGTTCTCCAAGCTTGCTCGTAACGTGTCTTCAGTGAATTTCTGTATGTCAGTTTTCATTTCTCTTCGCACTGCCTTACATAGTTCAGAATACGATACCATGTCACGATCGGTTTGGATTTTCATTTCTCTCCTCTATTGTAAAAGGGTTTCAGTTTTGGCACTGAATTTCTTTGGTTGTTTATTTTTTTTGGCATAGGCCACCAACTTCTTGTGCACTTGAAACAATCATTTCCGCCAAATCACCATCTTTAGTTATGTGGAACTTGGTTTGGAGGACTTCTTGGAATTTCGAGGAATATTCTTCCAGATTTTTGACCTTGATTACCCTTCTCTTCCCTTTCATAAGTTTATTCCTTTCATTTCTTACATTGAGTTTGACTCTTGCTCTCACAAGATGGTGATCACTGCCAGTGTTGAACTGATTTAGCACTGATACGTCTTTTACAATCTGCGGAATGTTTGACAGAATAAAGTCTATATCATTTTTGACATTGAAATTTGGGCTCCTCCAAGTCCATTTTCGGTCAGGGTGCTTCTTAAAGAACGTGTTCATGATGTACATACTGGTGTACTCAGCGAACTGGACTAATCTCTCACCTTTATCGTTTCGGTCATCAATCCCATAGTTGCCCACCACTGTGTCGCCTTGTTTCTTGGTGCCAACTTTTGCATTGGAATCGCCAATGACCATCTGGAAGTGACAATCGCTACCTTTTTTACAGGTGCTATCCAGACTTTCATAAAAGGATTCAATTTCTTCGTCAGGGTGACTTGAGGTGGGAGCTTACACCTGAACAATCTGTATTTTGTACCTATTTGACACCTTCAGGACCATTCGAGCTGTCCTGCTGGAAGTTCCTTCTAAGACAGATACTCTGTCAGCAATATTCTTGTTGATTAAGAACCCAACTCCATTGAGTTTTCCTTCTGGGTCGCCACAAAAGTAAAACAAGTTGCCAGACTGCAAACGGAGACAGTTTTCCCCTTTTCGGCGTACTTCGCTTAAACCAACAATACTCCAGTTGATTTTTGTAAGCCCTTTCTCGATCTCTTCTAGTCTGTCGTTGCCTATTAGAGAGCGACAGTTATATGTACAGACTTGAAGAGTCTGTATCTTCTTCTCAGCACCACTTGGTGTTTGGGACATCAAAGTTGCTCCCACCCGGAGATCCGACTGTGGGGCTATTACTCCGGAAAATTTAACATTAATGTCACACAACATAACTCAAAAGGTGAGAAGCATAATCACCATGCTTGCTTCAGAACGGAATGGCGATGTAATTTCCAGGCCGCCCCTGACATAGGGTACAGACACCTTTGGTAGGCCGCTCCACTAGAGTACAGACGCCACCAAGCTGCTAGTTTTGGTCCACTCCGGGTATTTCATTTCCCCGGTGCCACCCATATCTGAGAGGCTTTCCCCTATCCGCCACCTGGGGAGGTGCCCTATGGGGGACTAGCAACCCCACACGGAATCATGTTTATAGGCACAGCCAATTCCCCATGCAGTGCTTTTTGGCACACCACTGCTCGTCCCCTCCTGAAATGCTGTGGCCACATCTCCTACTGACATTGGATCAGTTGTTTTCCACCCTCTGCTACATTTGCACTTCAAAAGAACCTGTGTTTTCAAATTTCATAATCGTTTTGTTCAGACCTTTGGCAGACATTGAACCAATGCCTTTTTTCATACCCTGAGTGTTCAGAACTTCTGGTGTACTGGTGCAGAGCTACTGGTGCACAGTCATTGTTCTTGTGAAAGAGAAAACCAGTAGTGCATGATCCTGCATTAAGACAGTCGTGCTGAGCATCTCAAATTCAAACTGTGCAATGGCTGTGTACCCTGCTTCTTTTATTTTACATATTCTGCCACTTGTGGCACCATCTAATGGTCAATTTTCGCTTTTTTTGTTTCCACAACGTTTCCCTTTGCCATGATAATATTCTGTTCAAATGTGATGCCATCGTGAGCAGTTGTTAACTTTTTAACAGAATTTTGAAACTGTATTTTCAACTATACTCATCCTGCACGTGTCTTGTCTGACATCAGTTTCTATTTATGTACAAAAATGATGAAATGGATCGATATCATATCAATTAAATATGTCTATAAAACAAACAACATACCAGCCTAATTTGAGGCATGTAAAATTTTGCTTAAAAAGCATTTTGTTAGTAACAGGAAACAAACTGAAACCAAGTGTTGTATGAATGACCGATGAGCAGTATTTGTTTGGGCTGACTCCAGGTACATATGATGAGAATGAATTTGGATTTTATTTTATTCTCTTTGTTTGGGGATGGGGAACTTATTCCATATAACAGGAAGACACAATAAGATCTGCAGAACTATTAAATAACTAAAATTACAACTTTCCAGCAAACATTAAAGTTCTTCTCCACTGCTCTTTGAAGAATTATCAGTTTCTTCACTTTAAATCCATGACTGCTGCCATTAAGTAAAAATTGGAAAGCACTTAAAGTATTAACTGATGAAGTTTGTATGAATTGAATCAAACAGCACAGTTTCACAAGCAAAAGGAATGTGGATCAGGTACAATCCATTAACACATATTCTATCCCCTTCTTCCCAGTTTAACACATTCGAGCCCAGCCTGATTCAGTAGAGTTTCACGCAGGGTCCAAATCCAACTGTCGAAGCACCAGAATGTAAACAGAACGATAAGTGGGAATAGGAAAGATGCAACTCGAGTCTGCCCATGCATTGCCAGTGATCTGATACCACTGAGCCTCCTCTTCTTAACAAAGAATAAAGTGTTTATTTCCAAAATGGGGAAAGTGATAAGCAGTTTGGCAAGAAGACTGCCTGTGATCTCATTGCAGTTATCCCAGAGCCATCATTGAATCGAGAAGCATACTGTGTTTGAGGTACATGTCAGTGACTTCTATATCCTCAGAATGTCCCTTGAACAGCATAAAAGTATAATAGTAAATGAGGAGAGTAGTGATGATGAGATAATGTAGCTAACTTCTAAATGAAGGATGAAATGTAACAATATTATGAGAAGGAATGTTGCCACTCACCATATAACGGAGATGCTGATTCGCAGATAGGCACAACAAAAGGACTCTCACAATTAAAGATTTCAGTCATTGGCTTTCATCAACAGTAGACACACATACGCGCGCGCGCGCGCGCGCACACACACACAAACACACACACACACATGAGTACAATCTCAGGCAACTGAAATCAAACTGCGAGCAGTAGCACCAGTGCATGATGGGAGTTGTGACTGGGTGGGGGGTAAGGAGGAGGCCAGGGTGGGGAGGGGAAGGGATAGCACGGTGGGGGTGTCAGACAGTGGAGTGCTGCAGGTTAGACGGAGGACAGGGGAGCTGGGGAGGAAGGGAGGAAGTAGTGGAAAAGGAGAGAAATAAAAAAGAGGGTTTGGTGGTGGAAAGACAGCTGTGTAGTGCTGGAATGGGAACAGGGAAGGGGCTAGATGGGTAAGGACTGTGACTAATGAAGGCTGAGGCCAGGAAGGTTTCAGGAACATAGGATGTATTGCAGGGAAAGTTCCCACCTGCGCAATTCAGAAAAGCTGGTGTTGGTGGGAAGGATCCATATGGTACAGGCTGTGAAGCAGTCATTGAAATGAAGGATATTACGTTTGGCAACATGTTCAGCAACAGAGTGGTCCACTTGTTTCTCGGCCATTGTTTGTTGGTTGCCAATCATTCGGACAGACAGCTTGTTGGTTGTCATGCCTACATGCAGCACAGTTGTTGCAGCCTACCTTGTAGACCACATGACTGGTTTCACAGGTAGCCCTGCCTTTGATGGGATAAGTGATGTTAATGACCAGACTGGAGTAGGTGGTGGTGGGAGGATGTATGGTGCAGATCTTCCATCTAGATCTATTACAGGGGTATGAGCCTTGAGGTAAGGGATTGAGAGCAGGGGTTACTGATGTAGCCATGTTTGAGGTGGAGTTCAACATCTAGGAAGGTGGCTTGTTGGGTTGAGTAGGACCAGGTGAAGCAAATGGGGGAGAAGTTGTTGAGGTTCTGGAGGAATGTGTATAGGATGTCCTCACCTGCAATCCATATAGCAAAGATGTCATCAATGAATCTGAACCAGGTGAGGGGTTTAGGATCCTCGGTTTTTTGGAAGGAATCCTCTAGATAGCCCATGAATAGGTGGGCATTGGATGGTGCGATGCGGGTGCCCATAACCATGCCCCGGTTTTGTTTTTAGGTAATGCTTTCAAAGGAGAAGTAATTGTGGGTGAGGTTATAGTTGGTTTGGGCTTGGTTGATATGGTTAGGGCTAAGGATTGGCGAAATCTGAACAGGTCAAGGTCATTGTGGAAGGAGGGGTAGCAGCCAGAGACAGGTAATTTGATGGTAAGCCCATTATGGGGGATTCCATGAACCAAGCAACAATGCAGGAACAGTATGTAGGACTGGGATCTGGCTAGGGATAGGGAAACTTTTCTGTATTGACACAGATGGAAGGAGCAAGGATCCATGGTGGTGGAAAAATGCAGAAAATTACGTAAATAATGTAGTATCACATCTGAAAAATTTTGCAAAAATACACCCAAATACGTGTGAAAATTCACTGAAAGGATGACATGGATGCAAAAGGGGAAACAAGATGAAATCTGAGGGAGTCGACGATAGCGAAAGGTGAAAACTCACTAAATTGGCGAGAAATCACACGGATCAAAGTGAAGAATAACTAATAAAAAATATATATATTACTGTTGGTAGCAGGTCTGAGGGAGGATAAGTGTGAAGAAGGGGGACGGCATATGTGGCTGGATGGTGGAATTAGTGGGTGTGAACTGGGATAGAACGGAGGAAGTGTGTGTGTGTGTGTGTGTGTGTGTGTGTGTGTGGGGCGGGGGGGGGGTTCGTAGGATGAGATACAATACCGTGTGGCACCAGAAAGTTGCGAAGTTAACATACAGAAATACAGGAAATGATGCAGGGAGAGTGATCACTTTGGAAGTATAGGATTAATTATATCGGCAGGAGTAATGTGGGACATAAGGTACTGCACCAACAATCATTGTGGTCTTGTAGCTGTCTGTTGATGCAGTGTGGCTCATTAGTAGAGTCAGGAAGGATGAACTTTTGTTTGTCGACAACTTTTACATGAGCTAATTTGAAACACATGTCGTTGGAACTTTATGGTACAACAAGAAATTGATGATGCCATATTTTGTAATATTGTACCCATTAAAGAGAGGTGGAATGATAGCACCTGAAGATGACAATGGTATTGTGGTGCTAAAATGGAGGGATGTTTGCAGTGTTAAGATGTTATCAACAAACCATGCACCAATTATGATGTCAGGCTTGGGCTCCTCTGGAACAGAAACCTTCGGGGATAATGGCATATAATAATGGAAAAACTGGCATCAACAGAAGTGACCAGATGGTGTCTTATGTCACAATAATTCGGAAGGTTATCAAGGAGTTATGGAAATTAGCACTACATTTGCTTTTAGGAACAAGTATAGTAAATGATCACATTGTGTACCAGAGGCCCACAAAAACAGAAATCGATATAATAAAATTTTAGGAACATCTCATTACTGAATGGTTGTCGACAAGAAACACTATGCCCGACAGTAATAGAAAGCAATGAATGTGTATGACCATTTAGAGATCAGTAAGAACCAGGAGGGCAAGCTTATATAGAGGACGTGTGGCCTGTGTTACCAGAAGAAGAGGCAAATTGCTGAACAGCAAGAAGTGAAGAAAAATGTAAAAAAACACCATGCCATATTATTGAACTTGTTCAAAATTGCCTCAGGTGTGTTTAGCATGTGTTAACAGACACCATTTGACACAGTATAACACAATATAGTATCCTAAATATAAATGAATAACATGTTTAATATTATGTGTATATTGTTTGTATGTTTATGTTGTATATCCTATAGTTATATTTCAGTGCTTATTCTATTTAAATTCATTTAAAAAATCCAATTGCAAATCCTATCAACATGAACATGAAGAGCATGCATCATGCATCATCCACATGTGAGTGATGGGACCATTATGGAAGCTTACCAGTCAGCCCAATGTTGCTGACTCAGTGACAAGCTTGTTAAGAATCTGAAGAATTCCTCCAGTGTTTCAGAAAACAGTTTTCGTGGTGTGGACTCACCTTAATATGCTATTCTTGTTGATAATTTTAGCAAATGTCTTTTATATTAGTAGAACAGGCTAATAAGTCTTTATTCATCCATTTACTTACTTGTGAAGTAGAACAATAGCAGCATAAATCCAGTTCAAGCAAATTGTCGTACTCTGCAGGCTTTCTGTAAGTAATCTTGCAAGTCATTTTTGTAATGCTTTTAATGCTTTCCCTCCAATGACATCAATTTCTAATGGAATACTGTCATCAAGCCAGTGCCTTCTTAACTCTAATAGTTTAGCATGTGATGTTCTCCTGCTTTATTTCTTTGATGACAGTCCTTGGTGTTGACGTACTGCATTGTTATACTGGCTGAAAAAAATGGGGGGGGGGGGGGGGAGAGGTGGAAGTCCAACAGTATGTTTAAGTTACAGAACTCATTCAATTAACTGAATAGATTTAAAATAAAAATTCCTCATTTTTAACAGTTCCTTATACCACAAATGTTAGGCCAAATTATTTTTTTAAATAATGAAATTAACAGATATAGTTATATAAACAATACTTTTGGCATACCTAGTAATTATTTTTGAATTAATTAAGGGCTGGCTTTGCAATATGTTTTCAAATAGAGCCAAATAAAAACTTTGGGAATCCTAGTAGTTCTTCCAAATGTTAATAATTAGTAGAGAATTTATTATGGAAGCTTACCAGTCAGCCCGATATGGCTGACTCAGTGACAAGCTTGTTAAGAATCTGAAGAATTCCTCCAGGGTTTCAGAAAACAGTTTTCATGGTGTGGAATCACCTTAATAAGCCATTCTTGTTGATAATTTTAGTAAATGTCTTTTATATTAGTAGAACAGGCTAATAAGTATTTACTCATCCATTTACTTACTTACAATAGAATCTAGGTCACAAAATAATTATTGATTTCACCCTATAACAAAAGATATTAACTTGCAATGGTCAAAATAGGTTATGAAATTAAATACATGCACAAAACTAATCAAAAATTTAGACCTGGTGCTATATTTGTTAAGAGTGAGGGCCAACCTTTCTCTTTCATTGGAATGCAGATTATACTCATGCATGTTAATGGTAATTAGGCATAAATGAAAATAAAATTTATTTAAGGGGGCAGATGGCAAAACAATAGAGGAAGTACAGAGATCCGAGCTTGCTTTGTCACAAGCTCATGTGGCATTATTTCAGGAATTGCTTTACTTTTATTAATAATTGTCTGTCTCCGATATATCTTTTGGTATATGCATGCTATTTAAATGGAATACTTGGACTTTTTTTCCTCTGTTGCTAGTTGCTGCACCACTGTCCTTGTAAGTGATGGAAAGCGGTAACTGGTAACATGTGGTGCCCACCCAGTATAAGTTTCTATTTTATTGTCATCGTGCTTATGGTTTTCGATCAGTCCTCTAATTAAATTTTTATGATGTCATCTCATATCTACTCAAAGAAATGTTGTAATAGTTCAATTTAACTCAGCATATTCTGTCATGTGAATGCTGAAGATTAGGTGGGTAGATCACATAACTAATGAGGAAGTATTGAATAGGATTGGGGAGAAGAGAAGTTTGTGGCACAACTTGACCAGAAGAAGGGATCGGTTGGTAGGACATGTTCTGAGGCATCAAGGGATCACCAATTTAGTATTGGAGGGCAGCGTGGAGGGTAAAAATCGTAGGGGGAGACCAAGAGATGAATACACTAAGCAGATTCAGAAGGATGTAGGTTGCAGTAGGTACTGGGAGATGAAAAAGCTTGCACAGGATAGAGTAGCATGGAGAGCTGCATCAAACCAGTCTCAGGACTGAAGACCACAACAACAATTCTGTCATGTTGCAGCAGTACCACTCAGGGTAGGTAATAAATTATACTAGCTCCTGGAATATGGCTCAACCAGAATACAATGAAATTAATGTGTATGGTTCTCTGTTGACTTAGGAATACTACAGCAGCAACTGAACAGCACTGCTGCATGGTGGTAGCAGCCAGTGTGGGCCAGTGTGGTGCTGTCACTACTGGAGTTATGGTTATCTTACATGTTTTGTTTCCAAAACAAATATTACACTAGACTAATTTGGGACCACACTATCTAATAGGCAAATAAAATTCCATTTCAAAAATCATTTTGTTTATAGCAGGAAACAGACAGATACTTTCCATTGGCACTAAGAGTCACACGAACGATGTGATAAGTGGTATTTGTTTGGGCTGACTACAGCTATGCATTGTAAAAACGTAATTGCTGATATCTGCTGAAAGATAAGAGAAAATGCATTTAATGTATCTTATGAGGGCACTTGGTGTATGTATATGATTTCAGATTGAGTTTGAAGTTAATTTTACGATTTATTAAAACCTTTACATCACTCAGTAGTTTTCAAAAGATTTTTATGGCTGAATAAGTCACTCCTTATGTGCCACACTGAAGCTGAGTGATGGGCAGTGAAAAATCATTTCTTCATCTAGTGCTATATATGTGAATGTTAATGTTGTTTTCCAAACTATGACTGATGGTTGAAAACAAATTTCATAAGAGAGAATGTACTGTGAGGCTGTTGTCAGTACGCCAAACTGTTTGAAGAGCCGTATAGAGCGGACACCATTTTTTCCTGTGACCAGTCACACCACAAAATAATGCCATAAGGCATTAGTGTATGAAAACAGGGATTGTAAGACTGCTTTTTGAAAACTTCATCTCTAAACATAACATAAAAGTTGCAGGTTGTTGTATCCGGTCTACTCGTCAAGTAGGAGGAGCCTAGGGAAACTGCTTCTTGAATCACTAGACAGACAATTCAAGCATATCATATTAATGAAGTTTATTACAAAAGGAAATTATTATGAAGCGAAACAACTAATCTTGATGTTATTCTTTAACCCGCTGCTGTAGAAATGGGTAGTCTTCAACTGGGCCACAGCCAGTCAGATGCAGCGTTTATGTTCTCTTTGCATAGAGATTGCTGCTGTCATGTTTTCGTCCTTGAGGGGAGTTGGTCCACTTGCAATTTGCTGATGTCTTCTTCACAGCCCTCTCCGCTCTAACATTCCTGACCGGCATCCTGGCGCTTGACTTTATGCTGGAACACAGGGCGTAGGCATTTATGAATATCTGTAACATGTGACTTCTCAGTTCAGGTTCCTGTCACCATAAACATATAAAAATTTAAAATGTTCTCTTTTATTTATTGATTTTTCCCTCCTGCATCGTTTGTAATGGTATGGTCAAGCCATGTGCAGCACTGAATAGCGTGTATTGCACTGTATCTAAATTCAGTGACAGTCAGTTTGCAGAGAACCAGTTATTAATTAGTTTCATTTTCTGTGGATCATTTGCATGATCAGTTGTAATGATATGGAATGAGTCATTTTACATTGACGTTGCACATTCGTATGTAAAAACAGCTAATGGTAAATCATCTACAATTTATTGTTGTCGTTGATGTTGTTGTAAGCTAGTAATTCCTCCCTAGTTTTTACAATTTACAAAGTTAGAAATTCTTCTGTGGAATAAAAGGTGTAGTCAAGCATAAAATTTTTCATTTTGTTTTCAAATTTAAATTTGCTGTCTTTCAAACATTTTATATTGTTGGGTAAGTTACCAGAAATTTTGGTAGCAACATTGTGCACCCCTTTTGTGCTAAATACAACCTTAAATAAGTAAATAATGTGGAGTAATGAATGTTGTTTTTCCTTCTGGTATTGTAGTTATGTACATCATTGTTCCTTTTGAACTGCACTGCATTATTAACAACAAATTTCATGAGAGAATAAATATACTGTGAAGCAGTAGTAAAAATGCACAACTCCTTAAACAGATGTCTACAAGATGATCATGGTTGAACACCACATATTATTCTTATAGCAAATTTTTGAGCAATTTACACTTTCTTTCTTAAAATTGAGTTAACCCAGAAAATTATTCCAGAGGACTATGACATTACTGAATAAAAATGTGCAAAATATGTCAGCTTAGTAATTTGTCAATCCCAAAGATTGGGAATTATTTGAAGTGCAAATTTGTCTGAAATAAGTTATTTTAGGAGCCCCAAAATATGATTCAGTGAACTACCTTCAAGCTGTCTTTCTACCATACCACTCTCGAATGGTGTGCGGAAAAAACGAGCACTTAAATCTTTCTGCGAGAGCCCTGATTTCTCTTATTTTATTGTGATGATTATTTCTCTCTATGCAGGAGAGTGTCAACAGCATTTTTTTGCAATTGGAGGAGAAAATGGGTGATTGAAATTTCATGAGTAGATCCCATCACAACAAAAAATGCCTTTGTTTTAATGATAGCCACTCCAATTCACATATCATTTCTGTGGCACTGTCTCCCCTGTTGTTGTTGTTGTTGCTGTGGTCTTCAGTCCTGAGACTGGTTTCATGCGGCTCTCCATGCTACTCTATCCTGTGCAAGCTTCTTCATCTCCCAGTACCTACTGCAGCCGACATCCTTCTGAATCTGCTTAGTGTATTCATCTCTTGGTCTTCCTCTACGATTTTTACCCTCCACACTGCCCTCCAATACTAAATTGGTGATCCCTTGATGCCTCAAAACATGTCCTACCAACCGATCCCTTCTTCTAGTCAAGTTGTGCTACAAATTTCTCCCCAATCCTATTCAATACCTCCTCATTAGTTATGTGATCTACCCATCTAATCTTCAGCATTCTTCTGTAGCACCACATTTCGAAAGCTTCTATTCTCTTCTTGTCCAAACTATTTATCGTCCATGTTTCACTTCCATACATGGCTACACTCCATACAAATACTTTCAGAAACGACTTCCTGACACTTAAATCTATACTCAATGTTAACAAATTTCTCTTCTTCAGAAACACTTTCCTTGCCATTGCCAGTCTACATTTTATATCCTCTCTACTTCGACCCTCACCAGTTATTTTGCTCTCCAAATAGCAAAACTCATTTACTACTTTAAGTGTCTCATTTCCTAATCTAATTCCCTCAGCATCACCCGATTTAATTCGACTACATTCCATTATCCTCGTTTTGCTTTTGTTGATGTTCATCT
Organism: Schistocerca serialis cubense; assembly: GCF_023864345.2. Lineage (NCBI taxonomy): Eukaryota > Metazoa > Arthropoda > Insecta > Orthoptera > Acrididae > Schistocerca > Schistocerca serialis. Next base: position 268,319,939 of record NC_064641.1, read on the forward strand.
TATATCCTCCTTTCAAGACACTGTCCATTCTGTTACGCTGCTCTTCCAGGTCCTTTGCTGTCTCTGACAGACTTACAATGTCATCGGTGAACCTGAAAGTTTTTATTTCTTCTCCATGGATTTTAATACCTAATCTGAATTTTTCTTTTGTTTCCTTTACTGTTTGCTCAATATACAGATAACGTCAGGGATAGGCTACAACCCTGTCTCACTCCCTTCCCAACCACTGCTTCCCTTTCATGTCCCTCGACTCTTATAACTGCCATCTGGTTTCTGTACAAATTGTAAACAGCCTTTCGCACCCTGTATTTTACCCCTGCCACCTTCAGAATTTGAAAGAGAGTATTCCAGTCAACATTGTCAAAAGCTTTCTCTATGTCTACAAATTCTAGAAACGTAGGTTTGCCTTTTCTTAATCTAGCTTCTAAAATAAGTCGTAGGGTCAGTATTACCTCACGTGTTCCCATATTTCTACAGAATCCAAACTGATCTTCCCTGAGGTTGGCTTCTACCGGTTTTTCCATTCGTCTGTAAAGAATTCGCGTTAGTATTTTGCAGCCGTGAATTATTAAACTGATAGTTCGGTAATTTTCACCTCTGTCAATGCCTGCTTACTTTGGGATTGGAATTATTATATTCTTCTTGAAGTCTGAGGGTATTTCGCCTGTCTCATACATTTTGCTCACCAGATCGTAGTTTTGTCAGGACTGGCTCTCCCAAGGCTGTCAGTAATTCCAGTGGAATGTTGTGTACTCCTGGGGCCTTGTTTCGACTTAGGTCTTTCAGTGCGCTATCAAATTCTTCACGCAGTATCATATCTTCCATTTCATCGTCCTCTACATCCTCTTCCATTTCTATAACATTGCCCTCAAGTACATCGCCCTTGTATAGACCTTCTATATAGTCCTTCCACCTTTCTGCTTTCTCTTCTTTGCTTAGAACTGGTTTTCCATCTGAGTTCTTGATATTCTTACAAGTGGTTCTCTTTTCTCCAAAGGTCTCTTTAATTTTCCTGTAGGTAGTATCTATCTTACCCCTAGTGAGATAAACTTCTACATCCTTACATTTGTCCTCTAGCCATGCCTGCTTAGCCATTTTGCACTTCCTGTCGATCTCATTTTTTAGACATTTGTATTCCTTTTTGCCTGCTTCATTTACTGCATTTTTATATTTTCTCCTTTCATCAATTAAATTCAATGTTTCTTCTGTCACCCAAGGATTTCTAATAGCCCTCGTCTTTTTACCTACTTGATCCACTGCTGCCTTCACTACTTCATCCCTCAAAGCTACCCATTCTTGTTCTACTGTATTTCTTTCTCCCATTCCTGTCAGTTGTTCCCTTATGCCCTCCCTGAAACTCTGTACAGTCTCTGGTTTAGTTAGTTTATCCAGGTCCCATCTCCTTAAATTCCCACCTTTTTTGCAGTTTCTTCAGTTTTAATCTACAGTTCATAACCAATAGATTGTGGTCAGAGTCCACATTTGCCCCTGGAAATGTCTTACAATTTAAAACCGGGTTCCTAAATCTCTGTCTTACCATTATATAATCTATCTGAAACCTGTCAGTATCTCCAGGCTTCTTCCATGTATACAACCTTCTTTTATGATTCTTGAACCAAGTATTAGCTATGATTAAGTTGTGCTCTGTGCAAAATTCCACCAGGCGGCTTCCTCTTTTATGTCTTACTCCCAATCCGTATCCACCTACTACGTTTCCTTCTCTTCCTTTTCCTACTATCGAATTGCAGTCACCCATGACTATTAAATTTTCGTCTCCCTTCACTATCTGGATAAGTTCTTTTATCTCGTCATACATTTCTTCAATTTCTTCATCATCTGCAGAGCTAGTTGGCATATAGACTTGTACTACTGTGGTAGTCATGGGCTTCGTGTCTATCTTGGCCACAACAATGCGTTCGCTGTGCTGTTTGTAGTAGCTTACTCGCATTCCTATTGTTTTATTCATTATTAAACCTATTCCTGCATTACCCCTATTTGATTTTGTATTTATAACCCTGTATTCGCATGACCAAAAGTCTTGTTCCTCCTGCCACCGAACTTCACTAATTCCCACTATATCCATCTTTAACCTATCCATTTCCCTTTTTAAATTTTCTAACCTACCTGCCCAATTAAGGGATCTGACATTCCACGCTCCGATCCGTAGAAATGCCAGTATTCGTTCTCCTGATAATGACGTCCTCCTGAGTAGTCCCCGTCTGGAGATCCGAATGGGGGACTATTTTACCTCCGGAATATTTACCCAAGAGGACGCCATCATCATTTAATCATACAGTAAAGCTGCATGCCCTCGGGAAAAATTACAGCCGTAGTTTCCCCTTGCTTTCAGCCGTTCACCGTACCAGCACAGCAAGGCCGTTTTGGTTAGTGTTACAAGGCCAGATCAGTCAACCGTACATTTGTCTGGCCTCTCAACAGATACCCCTCTGTTGTGGTATGGCTATCTGTATCGCTGAGGCACGCAAGCCTCTCCACCAACGGCAAGGTCTATGGTTCATGGGGTTCTCCCCTATTCTACGATAATACAAAATGAGCTGCCCTTCCTTGAACTTTTTTTAAGTCATCTGTCAGTCCCACCTGATGTGGATCCCACACCGCACAGCAATATTCCAGAATAGGGTGGACAAGCATGGCGTAAGCGGTCCCTTTAGTAGATCTGTTGCACCTTCTAAGTGTTCCGCCAATGAATCACACTCTTTGGTTTGCTCTACCACAATATTATTTATGTGATTGTTCCAATTTACGTTATTTGCAATTGTAATCCCTAAGTATTTAGTTAAATTTACAGCCTTTAGATTTGAGCGATGTATCAAGTAATTGAAATTTAGCAGATTTCTTTTAGTTCTCGTGTGAATAACTCCAAACTTTTCTTTATTCAAGGTCAATTGCCACTTTTCGCACCATACATATATCTTATCTAAATCGTTGTTCAATTTATTTTGGTCATCTTATGACTTTACAAGATGGTAAATGACAGCATCATCTGCAAACAGTCTAAGACAGCTACTCAGATTATCTCCTATGTTGTTAATATAGATCAGGAACTATAGAAGGCCTGTAGCACTTCCTTTGGGGACACCGGATATTACTTCTGTTTTACTCGATGACTTTCTGTCTATTATTATGAAATACGACCTTTCTGACAGGAAATCGTGAATCCAGTCGCACAACTGAGGCGATATTCCATAGACACCAGTTTGGTTAGAAGACACTTGTGAGGAACGGTGTTGAAAGCCTTCTGGAAATCTAAAAATATGGATTTGACATCCCCTGTTGATAGCACTCATTGCTTCATTTGTATAAAGAGCTAGTTGTGTTTCACAAGAGTGATATATTCTGAATCCATGCTGACTATGTGTCGGTATACTGTTTTCTTTGAGGTATTTCATAATGTTCAAATACAGTATATGTTCCAAAACCCTACTGCAAATCGACGTTAATGATATGGGCCTGTAATTCAGCAATTACTGCTACTTACCTTTTTGGGTGTTGGTGTGACTTGGGCAACTTTCCAGTCTTTAGGTACAGATCTTTCTGTGAGCAAGCAGTTGTGTATAATTGCTAAATACAGAGCTATTGTATCAGCATACTCGGAAAGGAACCTGACTGGTACACAATCTGGACTGGAGGCCTTGCCTTTATTGAGTGATTTAAGCTGCTTTGCCACGCCGAGAATATCTACTTCTATGTTTCTCATCTTGGCAGTTGTTCTTTATTGGAAATCGGGAATATTTACTTCACCTTCCTTGGTGAAGGAGCTTTGGAAAACTGTGTTTAATAACTCTGCTGTAGTGGCACTGTCGTCAGTGACTTCACCATTGTTATTGCGTAGCGAAGGTAATGATTGCATATTGTCACTGGTGTGCTTTCTGTATGACCAGAATCTCTTTGTGTTTTCTGGCAGATTCCAAGACAAGAGTTTCATTGTGCAAATTATTAAAAGCATTTCACATTGAAGTACGTGCAATATTGTGAACTTCTGCAAAACTTTGCCAATCTTTGGGATTTTGCATTCTTTCAAATTTGGCATGCTTTTTTCGCTGCTTCTGCAACAGCGATCTGACTTGTTTTGTGTACCATGAGGGATCAGTATCATTACTTATTAATTTATGTGGTATATATCTCTCAATTGCTATCGATACTGTCTCTTTGAAATCATTTCACATCTTTTCTGTGCTTGTGCAATCAGATCAGAAGGAGTGGAGACTATTTCTTTAGACATTAAGGGCATTTTTATCAGCTTTTTTAAATAAATTTGCATTTCTTTTTGATGGTTGTAAGTGTTACAGTATTCAGCCTAGTAGCAATTGCCTTGTGGTTGCTAATCCCTGTATTTGTCATGATATTCCCTATTTGTCCATGCTTATTTGCTGCTAATAGGTCAAATGTGCTTTTGCAACTATTTACACTTCGAGTGGGCTCATGAACTAATTGTTCAATATAATCTTCGGAGAAATTCAGTACAATTTCAGATGACATTTTATGCCTGCTGCCAGCTGTAAACGTATAACTTTTCCAGCATATCAAGTGTAGATTGAAATCACCACCGACTATATAATTAGAGTGGGGTACCTATTTGAAATGAGACTCAAGTTTTCTTTGAACTGTTCAGCAACTATATCTTCTGAGTTGGGGAGGTCGGTAAAACGATCCAATTAGTAGTTTAGTCCAATTGTCAAGTATAACCTTTACCCATACTATTTCTTAAAAACTATCTACTTCAGTTTCACTACAAGGTAAATTACTTCTGACAGCAATAACCACCACTAACTGTATTTAATCTATCTTTTCTGAACACTGTTAGGTTGTTTGAAAAAATTTCAGCTGAACTACTGTCCGGCTTTAGCCAGCTTTCTGTACCTGTAACTATTTGAACTTCAGTGCTTGCTATTAGAGCTTGGAGCCCTGGTTCTTTCCCAACACAGCTATGACAATTTACAACTACAATACCAATCATTTCTGCAATTACCTTAATATATTTTACTTGCCCTCTTTTAGATAGATGCCCTTTCCGTGGTTTCCTGAGACCCTCTAACCTAAAAAACAACCTAGTCCCTTCCACACAGCACCCACTACCCGTGTAGCCGCTTCCTCTGAGTAGTGGACCCTTGACCTAATAAGCTGAACCTGGAAACCCACCACCCGATGGCACAAGTCAAGGAATCTGTAGCCTACACTGTCACAGAACAACCTGAGCCTCTCATTCAGACTCTCCACTCGGCTCCACCAAAGGACCACAGTTGGTTCTATCAATGATGCTGCAGTTGGTGAGCTCGACTTTAATCTCGCGAGCAAGACTGTCAGTCTTTACCATTTCCGCTAGCAGTAGGAAACCAGACAGAATCTCCTCTGATCCAAAGCGACACATGTCTTTGGTACCGACATCTGGCTGCATTCTGTACCCTTCATGGCATCCGGAAGCACCCTTTCCACATCCAGAATGACTGCCCCCATTACGCACATGGAGTGTGCGCTGGCTTCCTTTCCCTCCTTGGCAGCCATGTTCCTAAGGGACTCCCTTACCCGCCTAATGTTGGAGCTCCCAACTACCAGCAAATCCACCTTCTGTGTATGCCCAGACCTTGCGGGCTGAGAAGTTTCGTCTGGAACAGGGTGGACAACTGCATCCGGCCTAGATACTTTGTCAGCCACAGATAATGCCCAAAACCTGTTCGTCAAACGAACCAGGGAGGCCCTACTGAGCCACAGGTGAGGGGTCAACTTCAGTGCAGGAAGTACCAAGGGCAGCCACCGTAGTGGACCGATCGGGGGACACATGGGACATGCTCAACATCCCTCGCATCCCCACATCCGACCCCACAAAGTGATGTACCTTGGCAGCAGCCTCAAGCTGTGTGACGGAAGCCAATGTAGCCTGTAGCTGTGAGCAAAGGGTCAACAATTCAGCTCGCATCTGTACACAGCAGTCACAGGTCCTATTCATTACTGAAGCAGCTTCTGTTTGAAGCTCGTAAAAATATATAATAAACAGACGGTGTACTCGGCTTATTAGCAGCAGGAATTTGAAGTGCTCTCTCACTGATGGCATAAGTGACACTGAGCTACACTAACCAAAACAAACAAAAGCCTAGATGATACGAGGGTCGATAGCAATGGTGGTACTGTACAATACACTGTTATTAAAATAAAAGGTTGTGCCTAGTAAGCACTCGAACATGCAAGAAATTACAAAAATAAACTAGTAACTACACAGGTATCTGTAAGTAAGTCGCTTCTATTAGAATGTCGTAAAATATACAACAAATGAACGGTGTACTCACCTTACTAGCAGCAGAAACATGACGTGCTCTCTCACTGGTGGTCTAACCGACATAGATGTTGCCACATATTATGCATGCAATTGGCAGAGTACCTCTAAATGTTCATAACTGAATGTTGTGTCTTTTTGAAATTAGGAGTGAGGCCATTCACAGAAAACCACTTAAAAGCACTTTTACTTTTTATCGTGAGAGACAATAGTGGATCCAAGATTGAGCCTTGTGGAACCCGAAAGTGATTTCTCCCCTCACAAGAATCTTCCTGCTCACATTGGTTGAATTGTTAAGTATAACTTTCTGCATCCTTTTAGTGAGATGTGACATTACCTACTGATTATAAATATGTAAATAGGATAAATAGTAATATCAGGGAGCATTGTAATGATCTTGGAGCAATATTTATAGACCCAAACAAGTTCTTGTGTTACAAGTGCCTGGGGATAGATGGCCTTCATCTAAACAGGCTAGGCTCCAAATTGCGTAGTAAAATGCTTATTGATGTATGCCACATCTTAAAAAGTACTAAAACGGGAAACGAATAAGCAGAGAGGGGGATGCAAAATTACACATGAGCAAAAAAAAACCTTAATAATATCAAAATGCTTACCAAACGAAAATCTACCCACGGTAATAAATAAACCTGGAACCATGTATATTATACATCACAATATAAATTGTCTAAACTCTACGTCCTCCAATAGCACATGTAAAATAAATGAATTGCAAATATTTCTGTCTGAATGCAAATTTGTAAAAATTGTATGTCTGAACAAACATTGGTTGACGCTAGCTAATGCAGACAAAATAAATCACATGAAGGCTCATGTATAATTGTTTATTCTAACATAACACTTAAAATAAGGAATGCATTTCCTCATTTGAATGTGGAATGTAGCTTTGAAAGTTGTTGTGTAGAACTTGTACATCTAGGTATTACTGTAATTTCAATTTACGGAATCCCGGGAAATCAAATAACGAACCGTTTTCTATACAAATTAAAAAATATGCACAAAAGTTTAATTAAAGAAAAAAAGAAAAAATGTAATAGCAGCTGACTTCAACATCAATGTCTTAAGTGAATGCCACAAAGCTGACAAATTCACTGATCTAATAAAAAAATCTGGCTTCAAACTAAACTTCTTAGAATACACCAGAGAAAATGCCCAGTCAGCAACCAGCATTGATAACATTCTGACAAATTATATGTTTGAAGACGTTCATAAATTTTGCTTAGATGTAGGAATGTCTGATCATAAAGCACTGTTTATTGAACTGGCAAAAACAAACACAGAAACCTCACCTAAAAATAAGCCTAAGTACATTAAAAGAAATTTTAACTCGGAAAATTTAACTGTATTCCAGGACAGACTAAAAGAGATAGACTGGCAATGTAACAGTAACAAGTCAATTAATGAAAACTTTAAAAAATTCCTAAACAGCTTCCTACTCGTATTAAATGAAACCTTTCCACCTAAGTGTGCCAACACCAAAGTGACAAGTAAAGTAACTTGCATAACAGAAGGAACAAAAATTTCTAGTGCTAGGAAATGGCAGCTGCACAAAGAGCTGAAAGATAACAAAGATCTAGCTTTTATTGAATATGTGAAGCATTATAAAAATGTTTTCAAAAATGTTGTAAAGGCAGCAAAACAAATGTCTAACAATGAACTAATCTCAAATCATAAGAATAAATCAAAAGCCGTATGGTCCGTTGTTAAGTCAGATTGTGCGTTAAAGTCGACAGCCATGAAATTTGTAAAATAAAGCATGGAAACACCACCATTGTAGATCCTGCTCAAATATCAGAACACTTCAATGGATTCTTTATCAGTGTGACAAAACATCAATGTTACAAATTACAATAAAAATGTATGTCCATATGGGCTTGAGCGAAAAAATATATTTCCAACAAAATTTAGAAATATTGCAATGAAAGAAATAGAAGACATTATATTATCACTAAAAAATAAAAATTTGTTGGGATAGGATACCTGCGAAAGTAATTAAATCAGTGTACAAAATAGTAAGTCCTCCACTAGTTGAATTAATCAACAAATCATTTCAAAAAGATTGTTTTTCAGAATCATTAAAATATGCGGAAATAAAACCACTTTTTAAGAAAGGGTCAAGAGAAGATATGGGGAATTATCATCCTATCTCCCTCCTTCCAGTGCTGTCAAAAAATTTCGAGAAAGTAGCTGCTATCCAAATCCAAAACTTTATTGTATCACAGGGGATTATTTTGTGCAATCAATTTGGCTTCCAGCAAGGGAAAAATACATCAGATGCCATAAATAATTTCATAGAAAAAATTAGCACAGCTCTAGACAAAAAAAGTAAAGTAGCCAGAATTTTCTGCGACCTGACAAAGGCTTTTGATTCCGTAAATCATTCCTTGCTAATTCACAAACTAGAAAAATATGGGATTAAGGGTGCTGTACTTCAATGGCTTACTTCTTACTTACCTAATAGGAAACAAAGAACAATCATCTCTTCAAATGGTGTAAACTACGTGAAAACAATAACACAGGGTGTCCCGCAAGGTTCGATCCTCGGTCCAGTACTCTTTCTATTGTATGTCAACGACTTACCATTAAACATAAATTCACCATCTGTTCTGTTTGCCGATGACACGTCTGTCTTGATAGAAAGCGAAGAAACAGAAACAATTTCTGATAGAGTCACTGGTACATTAGACAGGCTGGAGTCATGGTTCCAGTTAAATGGTCTGAAGCTTAACATATCAAAAACAAACTTGATTGAATTCAGAACCAAACATTCAAGAGACAAGAAAATTAGTATAAATCATGAAAGTGAAGAATTAACAGAAGTGGATTCTGCCAAATTTCAAGGTCTACATCTTGATAAGAATTTAAACTAGAATACACATATTGAGTACCTGTGCAGCAAACTGGATAGCGTTGCATATGCAATGCATATATTATCAAGTGCTACTAACATGTCCACTTGCAAAGTAGCATATCTAAGTTACTTTGAATCAGTGATAAGATATGGCATTATTTTCTGGGGGAGCTCCAGTAATATATCTCGTGTACTGAAGCTCCAGAAGAAAATTATCAGAAATATGTGCACTGCACAGCAAAGAGAATCATGTCGTCCATTATTACAGAAACTAAAAATTTTGACTGTCCCCTCCCTATACATATGCGAGCTAATGATATTTTTACACAACAAACTGGAATTGTTCATTAGAAACCAATTTGATCATCCATATGGTACAAGGAATAAAGATAATTTTATGCTTCCTGCCCATAGATTGAAATTATATGCTCAGTCCCCACAATATATGGGCATGAAAGTCTACAACAAACTTAAAGGCAAAAACATTCTAAACATGGAGCCAGGGATACCATGAAATTCTTATACACAAATGTTATTACTCATTAGAAGAGTTCATGGAAGATGAACTGATAATTTGAGCAGAATCCAATCGCAAATTAGCATTATATTGTGAAAAAAAAAATTGTCCATTATCAAGACAGATATTTACCTATGCTGGAAAATAAGAAAATATAGATACTGCTACATATACTAAATATAGTTTTAAAAATTAATATTAGACTCTACTTTGTAATTTTTGACATGTCTCCTGTACCATAATTACATGATTTGTTAGTGTATGTTATGAAACTAATAAATCACAATTCACAATATACCATTAATTCCATGAAACCTCAGTTTACATAGGAGAATATTGTGGTTCACACAGTCAAATGCCTTAGGTCGTTCACAGAAAATATCAACTGGTGCTACTTTATAGAATGAAATTTTCAGTCTACAGCAGAGTGTGCGCTGATATGAAACTTCCTGGTAGATTAAAACTGTGTGCCGGACCGAGACTCGAACTCGGGACCTTTGCCTTTCGCGGGAAAGTGCTCTACCGACTGAGCTATCCAAGCACGGCTCACGCCCCGTCCTAACAGCTTTACTTCCGCCAGTACCTCGTCTCCTACCTTCCAAACTTCACAGAAGCTCTCCTGCGAATCTTTCAGAACCTTTGTGTCTAGATGGCACACAGTTTTAATCTGCCAGGAAGTTTTATATCAGTGCACACTCTGCTGTAAAATGAAAATTTCATTCTAGAAACATTCCCCAGGCTGTGGCTAAGCCATGTCTCCGCAATATCCTTTCTTCCAGGAGTGCTAGTTCTGCAAGGTTCGCAGGAGAGCTTCTATGAAGTTTGGAAGGTAGGAGACGAGGCAGTGGTGGAATTAAAGCTGTGAGGACGGGGCATGAGTCATGCTTGGGTAGCTCAGTCGGTAGAGCACTTGCCTGCAAAAGACAAAGGTCCCGAGTTCGAGTCTCGGTCCGGCGCACAGTTTTAATCTGCCAGGAAGTTTCATATCAGCGCACACTCCGCTGTAGAGTGAAAATTTCATTCTAGAAACATCCCCCAGGCTGTGGCTAAGCCATGTCTCCGCAATATCCTTTCTTACAGGAGTGCTAGTTCTGCAAGGTTCACAGGAGAGCTTCTGTGAAGTTTGGAAGGTAGGAGACGAGGTACTGGCGGAATTAAAGCTGTGAGGACGGGGTGTGAGTCGTGGTTGGGTAGCTCAGTCGGTAGAACACTTGCCCGCGAAAGGCATTGGTGCTACTTTGTTATTTATAGCTTGTAAAATTTGGTGAGTGAATGTGTAAATAGATCCTGTTCTACAGTAGCTACGTGACCTTCTCAAAAATTTTGGAAAATGATGTCAGTAGTGAAATGGGCTGTAGGCATTGACCTCTCAACTATCGCCTTTTTTATAAAGGGGTTTAACAATGGCTTATTTCAGTCTCTCTGGGAAAATGCCAATATTTCAGAAAAGACAGAGTGCATTATATGGGAACAAGTTTACGGTACTTTTATTTTTGGGAGACTACATAATTTTCTTAATTTCAGAAGGAGAATTGGGTGGACTTCATATGAATAAATTCAATATAGGTTACTTGGTCAACATAATATTCTGATTTTTCCCTTCAACTGTTGGACCCTGTATTTTCTACTACATTTAAGAAATGATTACTAAATATATCTGCTGCCTGTGACTGTTCAATTATAGCTCTTCCATTTAAAATAATGTTATCCCATTATGTGGCTTCTTTTCAGGTCTTAGGTCTGTTCTCAGAATTATTGATTTCTGATATGACATGCTTGTCGCTTGATATTTTAATAAATTTTCTTAGTAATTTTGAGCAGATTTTGTAGTGTACATCTACTGCAAGATCTCTACTTGTTCTTGCCGACAGATATGTTTTCCTTTTGCTTTCACAAGGTGCTTTAATCCCTCTAATGATCCGTGATTTTTGCATCTGTTAAATGTCTTTCTGATTATCCTATGAGAAAAGCTATTTTCAAATAATATCATGAATGTATCATGGAATAGATTAAATTTTGTGTGAGCGTTTGGTTTATTATAAATATCATTCCAAGGTAATCTCTTGCAAATTGTTCTTAAAAGATATTTGTCCTGGCACCATTTATCAGAGTAGTATGTATATTGTAAGGCACTATCTCATTTATCATAACTAACTGTGCATCATGATCAGAGTGAACATTTGTTATTGGGTATCGGTAATTTTCTCAGTTTGAGCTTCATGAAAGAAAACATTATCAATGGTGGTAGTGCTGTCTCCATACAATTATGTTAGAAAGTTAATTATTGATATCAAATTGCAGGACCCAAATAAAGCTTCCAGATCAGTTTTACTACCAGAATCCTTTCAAAAATCTACATTGCCTCAATATAGATTATTAACTGCCTATTACTGTCTGACAGAGAGCATAGTAAGGAATCCATATTCCTCATAAACAGTCCAAAATTTACCAATGGGGATGTGTATATCTAGTTACAATTAAAAGTGATCTATTTTTCAGTATTAAGTCTTGCACACACACACACACACACACACACACACACACACACACACACACACACACACACACACAGATGTATGTGTTGATCACTACAAAACCTACTTGTTTTAATGTTTTTGAATTTGTACTCTGTCTTAATGTATGTAACACCTCCTTTTTTCATGTTAGTTCTAAATAAGTAAGAAGCTAAAGTGTAATCTCTTATAATTATTTAACTTCTCAGAACCTGTGGTCGTGTGATGCTAAGATAGGCACAGGATTCTACCTTTTCAGAGTTCTACATTTTCCAAACAGACAAGAAGCTCTTCTGACCTCTTTTTTAGTCCTCTAATATTTTGTTGAAATAAGTTAGCATTCTTTTTCTGTGCATTCTTATGCATTTTGTGGGACTCTTCTGTTTGTTGAACTTCGTTCAGAACAGGGTGCCTGGTTCCTGACTTCTACTTAAAGAAGGTACCACTCTGCCAGCATTAACTGCAGGGATCTTGCTTTGTATAATGGTAACCCCCCCCCCCCCCCTCCCCATCCCCAAAAACATTTTCTGCAAGAACCTTGGCCAACCTATCTTTCCCCAGGAGTAAGACACATGTAGTATATTCTCATCTCTCAGCTGTAACTGTGTGAGTCTCTTCTCCTCCTACTTCAGGTAACAGATCAAATTCATTACAGTAAGCTCAAATGTAGTTGAAGAAGTTGAAAAGCTGTTTCCCTTTTTCCCCTTACTTGGTATCTTTAGCCAGTTCCTATGGTCTATTTCCCCTTTCAGCCTGAAGGGCACAGATTTTTGCTTTCTGTTCAGGGATTCTCTTGTCTTTTTTCAGAGCTTACAGTTCCATGGGAGAGCTTCGTTAAGTTCCCCATTATAATTGGCCCAGTGAAACTCCAGCCTACAACCTATACATACAATTTCTTGTCTGACTACCATATGCCAACATCCTCACTTGTCACATTTTGCAACATGTGCTAAACACTTAAAAGAAGAATTAAATCATGTAACACACATGAATTTTAAATATTTACAATCTGTGAAAATTAGTCATATAGGTTAGCAGTTCAGGTATATGTTATAACCTAAAAATTATTTATTTCCACTTAAAACAAGAAGTCTGCACTCACTTAACTGCAGATTGTGTTTATTAACTTATTTACAATAAAATGTAACATTTAATTACTACTTTCATGAGTATTACTTGTTATTACCCATTGTTTAGAATCGGCGAAATATAGCCAGCTACATGAGATGTGATTTTACATGATAATATAAATATGAAACATCAGATCACAAAATCTTTTAGTTGCTCTGACAAAGGAGATATGATTGTGGTTTAATATGTTTGGTAAGAAAGCAAGAAAAAAATGTGTGTTTCATAAACAACTTACCTGACTTCTTGACAGCCTCCTTTGAGGGATATACACTTCATCCAGTGATCTTACAGCTTTTTCATCCCGTTAGAGAAATAGGTTGTGTCAAATACTTCAAAATACTCATTGACTACAATTGTCACTTCCTCAGTTGATGTAAATTTCTTCTCAGCAAGCTAAAGTTCAAGTTAGGGAACAGGAAGAAGTCACTTGGTGTTAAGACTGGTGAATAGGGTGGATAGGAACCAATTCAGAGCAGACTTCATGCCCTTTTACCATTATTATCACTGATGCATGGGATGGTTCATTATCCTGCTGAAAGAGCACATTTTTGTATGCCAACTTTGGTCTTCTTTCAGCCAACTATAATTTCAAATGCTCCAACGCTGATGCATAATAGTGTCCAGTTATGGTTCTGCCTTTTTCCAAGTAATCTATGAGTATTATTTCTTAGGAACCCAAAAAACAGCGAGCATCACCTTACCAACTGACAGAATG